>NC_138980.1:67376629-68003508 GCF_964341445.2 Mesoplodon mirus
CTCTCTCTCTCTCTCTTCCCCTCCCCATCTCTCAGCAACTTTCCAAACTTTGTTCTGATGAACATTACCCAGGGTGCATCTTCCCCAGCAGTGAGGAGCCTGGCAGGGTCAGGTAGGGCACACGTCCCAGAGCCCTTGCTAGCTGAGCTCTGCTCTCATAGCCTTGAGGGAAGAAGAGGGCTCTGCCCACAGTGCTCGCCTCAGGACCTGGCTCTTCTCCCTGCCCAGCAGGACCCCAGTGCCCAGATGTGCTCTGGCTGCTGCCTGTGCCACTTCAGTCCCTAGCCCCTCTCTGGGGAGTGAAGGGCCACCAGCAAGGACATCACTCTGGGTGTGGCTGAGTGGGGGAGGTCAGGGTTGAGGAAAAGCTCATGTTGGGACTCTGCCTCCCCCCAAGAGCTGCCCCGAAGGAACTCCCAGGAGCTGAGGACCCACTGCTCCCCACCCATAGCAAATAGGGTAGGTGGGAGCGCAGTGATCAGGGAAGGCTTGCTCAGGCCCAGCCACATCTTCTGGGAGCCGGGCCCCCACTGCCCCCTTGACAGATTCTCTGGTGGGTGAGCAAGGAACAGGTAGGGGAGCTTGGTGAGGGCAGCACAGGTTCTGGCCGGATCCTGAGTAGAGGGAGGGAGGCCTAGTTCACAACTTTGGGTTTCAAAGCAACCCAAGCCTAGGGCGCTGGCGATGTGCCAAAGCTGCCCCATTGCCATGGCATCTGGGCAAGGGCCAGCAGAGTACTGATGAAGATTCACGGAGAGAGGCGTATGCCCTCCCCACAGATAAGGTCAGATTCAGCGCTCCTTGGCTTTCCTGCCTTTGGCCTCCAGCTCCAGAGCTGCATCTCCCTCCTGACTACAGCCTTGGCCAAAGACCCCTCCACCTCACAGCGTGATAACGAGGGGCCACACCTCCTTCACGCCCTCCCCTCAGTGCTGGGTGAGCTGAGCCTGGACTGCCAGGCCTCCTTTGCCAGCATCCACCTCGGCTCCACCTGTCACCTGCTGCCATCCGCCTTCCGGCCTCCCCCATCCTGAATCTCAAGGGACAGTCCCAAAAGCAACAGCAGGTCCCCCAGGGGAGTTCTCAGTCCAGACTCAGCCCCTCATCCTTCCTCTCTCTTTCTGCCTCTAGGAAGCTGCCACATTAGTGTACAGACCCTAGGGAATATTCTAGCCTTGAAAATGCTCTGAGCACTTTGGAATAGATCTATAGAGATGCATAAGCGTTCTGGAATACCTCACAGAGATGGCCTAGCCCTGGACCCCTTCTTCTTGTCCCCCACAACAAACACATACACACCAGGCCTCTCGTCTTCCCTAGCCCCTTGGATCCCAGAACCTTGAAGGGATCCAGCATTGTCACTGGCTCCAGACAGAAAAGGTTTCAGCCACCCGGGACAGGTGTCGGGGCTGAGGAGGGCCATGGGACCCAGGACTCCAGTGCCAGAGTTTAGTGTGGAAAAGAGTAGTGAGCTATAGGATTCCCAGGGGGCCCTGCCAGCAAGGCTGTACCCCTAGGACTTTCTGGGTCCTGCCCAGCTAAGTCTGAGAGGAGCAGAGGGCAGGAGCCTGAGCCACTGTGAAGATGCTGTCCTGTTTCCCCTCCCTCACCAGGGCAACTGGGGTTCACTGCTTAGAACCTGAGCTTGGTACCCAGAACCACCACCTCCCCATCTCAGCCTGTCCTGGGTCAGCCCCAGCCAGGGCTCCTGGAGCCAACTTCCCTGATGCCCTGAGCCCTCAGGGGAGAGGGGCATCCCTGGCGGGGATTGCAATCAGGAGGGCAGGTCCTCAGAGCTGTGCTGGAGAAGGGCAGGGGGGAGGGGGGCAGGGCAGAACCCAGAGGCCATTCTGGGGGTGGGTGAGCTGGGAGGGAAGGGGGGTAGGCCTCTTGGGGTTCCTGATGACACCCTGAATGGAATGCATGGAATAAAAAGGAAAGAACTTAGGAAATGGAACTCACGTCGTACCATTTGTGCTGTTTGTTTACTTTTATTTTGATTTTTTTGCATTTCCGCTTAGCTTGGATAATGAAACTAGACTGGTCAGTTTCATTCCAGTTTCTACAAAAATCAGTTTTCCTTCCTGGTTTTCTGACACTTGTTGTTGTGTATTGGTTCAGAGCCCTGCGGGGAGTGTTGGAAAGCAGGCACACTCCGTCCCTCCTGTTTTTCTAGAATTCAGAGCCAAAAGAAACAGTGTCACTGATACTGAATTTTGTTTTAAAAAAGGAAAGCTTAGGGGGATTTGAAAACGGGGGTCCAAATCAAGGTGACCGTCTCCTGTCTGGGCCAGACAGGGGCCTCTGCACTTCCTCTTGCTGCTTTCTCCTCTTCTCTCCGTGTTTTTATAGAGCACGGTTGGTGCGTGACTCTTGGGGACTGGTTCAGGGGATGATGACAGAACAAGACTCTCTTTCCAGCCCTGTGCACATACCAGTGGCATGCCTCCCTTTCCCATCAGCTCACCCCCCATCCCCTCCGCTCCCATGTCCAGGTGATTTCCCCCATCCCATGCCCATCTGCCTGTTCATCCTCTCCACCCACACCCCTCATGAGGCCAGAGACCCTTCACTCCCTCCAGTGCCCGGGGCACACCCTCATCCTTCATCCTCCCTCTCCCCTGGGTGAGGGCAGCACACATGGCATTATCCCCAGGCTACCAAAAGGAGAAACTGAGGCCCGGGAGGTGGGGTGGGAAAACGGGGAGGCAGAGTCCCAGCCTCTCTGTCACCCCAGATGCAGCCCGTGGGCTCTCCTCTCTGCCCCTCTCTCACCCCTGCTCTTCTCCAGCCCTGAGCACAGACCTTCCCGTAGTCAAGGATAACAGCTTGGGGGGAAGGGCTGGGAAGCCTGTTACCTGCCGCTCCTCCTAATCTGTCCCCTGTGTCCCTGGAACTCAGGGGGTCAATCCCTGTTTGAGTGGGAACTCACTACCAGCCAGCCACCCACGCCAAGTTCAGGCCCTGCTCCTGGTTGATAGGCTAATGTAGCCTGTACTCTGTTACCAGGTCCTGGCAGCAGGGTAGAGAGGCTGTAGACCCACCCCCAGAGCCTTCTCGAGGGAAGCCCCAGCCTCCTGGATGTGGCTCATCCTCAACAAGCAGGGCTAACGAGAGAACAGGAGTGTCCAAAAGCCCCGTGAAAGGAGCCAGTGCCTGAGGAACAGCACAGGTGTTAGTCCTCCCAGCCCCGTGCAGTGCCCATCCCCACCCCACCTTCTCCTTTATTCAGCTAGTGGGCACTTTCCCAGGGCAGGAAGGTTAGGACTATATCGCACAACTCCAGGGGGCTTGTTCATGTTGTACACGGTGTCCACAGCACCACCTGGAGCTGTGTACCTCTGTGGCCACGAATAATACGAGGATAGAGTCGGGGTAGTCCAGGCTGCATGTGGGGCCGGGAACGCAGGGATGTGCTCAATTACCCTCCGTCTCCAAGAGCCACAGGAAAGCAACCTGACTCTCAGCAGTGGGAATAAATTCCCCTCTGTCCCCTTCTGCCCCTGCACTCCCCCATTTTCTCTTACACACATACAGGTTTTTCCTGTCTCCAGGAGCCGGGCTAATCTCAGACACTGGACACAGTCAAGCCTATCTCTTTCTTATTCCTGATTGCAAGAGTCATTTTGGCAACGTCCTGGGTCTTTATCGTCCACCCCCAACGATGCTGCTACTTGAAAAGTCACTCCTGCGCCTCTAGTCCCATCCCAAGTGGAATCAGTTTCTGAGAGCTGAGGAAGAAGGGCTGAGCCTGAGTGGAGCGGGTCGGAAAGCCTTAGCCACTGCCTCCATTTTCCTGGGCTGGGATGACTGGGGACGAGGGCGATGGGTCAGAAAAGGATGTATTGACAAAGTTGTAGCCTCCTCCTCCTCCGAGCCACCCTGTTCAACAGGATGAGCGTGCATCAGCTTCACGTGCAGGCTCTCCTCCTTCTCCAGACACACTCCCCCCCCTCCACTACCATTCGTTAGCCAGGCACACCTGCACACACACTGCCCCGGCTACAAGGACCAGCCTCCTGCCTCCCCTGAGGGAGATACAGTAAGGCCCAGAGAGACTCCAGCTATCTGCTCATCAACCACTCCCAATCCTCCACGCTAGATTGGAGGCCATAGGGTTTTTGTGAGGGTCTATCACAGTCAATCACCATCACCCCCTATAAGTTCAAGGGGCTACTGATGGTTGGTATACACTAGAATGCTAAGAGGTAGAGTACATTCACCTCTTGGGGAAGTTTACTGATTAACATCACTGATCTGTTATTGAGGGGACGCTGGTGATGGGCTTGCCTAATTTCCTAATTTAGAACAGGCAGAAGAGCATAGACCCATCTTCAAGTAGGGAGCGGTGCGGGAGGGTCAGTCTGGCCCTATCTGTAAGCTTCCCTTAAGTATCTGGCCTTGCTGGGGTTCAGAAGAGAGTACAAGGGCTGGGCATGTCTCCCAGAAATCTACAAGACAGGGACTCGAGGGGAGAGTGGCAGCCAGGGAGCAGAAGGAAGTGGACCTTGGGAGTTGAGGACAAGGTCAGGGAGATGGGAGTGGGTGGTTCTCTGCAGGAGGCAACGTGGGAGAATGAACTCCCGCTAGAGCCAGGCAGTGAGGGAGGAGCAGGTCGTGGGGAAAGGGCAGGGTCCCAGGCAGCCAGTTGGCCCCCTGATGTGGAACAGGCTGCAGCCCCGCCCCCACCCCGCCACCGTGATTCTTGCCACCTGAGGCCAGATGCCCTACACCTGCCCTCAGCCCACCAGCTTTGGGATGCTGGTAATTCAGGCTTCTCTCCACCCTCACCTGTTCCCCATAAGCTTTTCCCGTGTACATTGCTCTAGGGCAGCCTTCCCCAAACCGTATGTTCACAAGGATTCCTCAAAAAACAACTTCCAAGGTCAAATAAATTTGGAACATACTGGAAAGTTCAGCTCTTCCCTCCTACAAAACTTTTCGTAGCCTTTCATGTGCTAGCGTGCACTGCAACTCTACAAAGAAGCCTGGGAATGGATTTCTTAAACTTACTTGGCCACAGAACACTCTTTGAAAGAACAGATGAGACATCTCCAAGGCCCCTTTTGTTGTAGGCACACAGTCTGGGAACAGCATTCCCAAGTTCTCCTTTGAGCTTTCTGGGGTCTGTTTCATGGATGAGAAAACCTGCCCAGGGCCCTGGAGAGAACCTTTTGGTAGGGCTTGGAAGGAATGGCTCCCCAGAACTTAGTATTCCAGAAGACTCCCAGCCCCCCAGCCTACTGACTGCCTGGCACCAAAGGTCTACAATTCTGGCTTCACGGGGCCCCAGGCAGGTCAGAAGGGAAGTCTCAATAACCATTAGGACCTTTAGGCAGTAAGTTCCCAATTTCCCCACCCTGCTTCCCCAAATCATCTTCTTCCCTACCCCTCCCCCGCTTCCCCACCACCTGGAGCCACATCTATTAGAGAGATTTTGAAGGAGATTTCCGAGCCCTCCACCCAGCCCCGACTCCAGCCCCTTCAGCAACCAGTGTGCCCCAGCGCTCGACTTGGTTTTCTCATTCATCACTGTGCACTTTGATTTCTAACCTAAGCCTCGCGGATGATGCCAGTTTGTTCTGTGATTTTTCCCCTTTTCCTTCTCCAGATGTCCAAACGGATTCTTCGGACAGAGATGTTTGGAGAAACTGCCTTTGCGATTGTACATGCCAGATCCTAAGCAAAGTATGTTTGAAGATACAAACACGAGTCCCTGCTCCTTAGAAAGCTTCCGGGTGCAGTCCCCCCCCACTCCTCACCCCATTGTAGGACATAGGGCCAGGGGTGTTGGTTGTTTTGATCTTTGGCTGTTTTGTTTCTTTTTTGTATTTTGGTTTGTTAGTTCTTTTGTTTTGCTTTTTCATTTTTGGCCTAATCCTTGGGTTTAAAGTTCAGGGCTGCAGGTAAGGGGCAGAGTGGCAAGGCCAGTACAAATGGTAACAGTGGCAAGGAACCCAGCTGGCATCGGCAGGAGCCCGTGCCGGGGTGTTGCAATGCCTATGTCTTGCTATCCTGGCTCTCTCTTTCTGGTTTTCTTTCTTTTGGTAGGTGTCCTGTGGGATACACCGGGGACAGGTGTCAGCAGTTCGCAATGGTCAACTTCTCCAGTATGTCTCTTTCTTCTATTTCTTTCCTTCCCTGGTAACTGACAGTTCTTCCCCCACCCTACCCCCCACCCCGTGGGAAGGATGGGGCCTTGCTTAGAGAGATTGGGGTGGGCCGGGAAATGCGGGGGGCTGTCCTAGGCTCCTCAGTCCTCATCAGAAGCCTGTGCGTGTTACTGAACCAAACTTGGGTCCCCTATGCCAAACACGCAGCAAAGCTAACCTACTAAACCAGGTGCAGGTGAAAGAAAGAACAGCGCTAGTTGTAAGGTGTCAAGCAAAGAATACAAGGGGCTCATGGGAAGGGTTTTTAAAGACTGTGGGAGGGTGGGGTCACGAGGTGCGTGATCAGGTCATGCTCAGTCCTCTGATTGGTTGATGGTGAGGTAACAGGGTGATGTTTCAGGAATCTCAATCATCAACCTTCTGGTTCCAATCAGCCTAGGGCTGAAGGTGGTCATCATGTAGTTAACTTCTAACACCTGGTGGGGTTTTAGTATCTGCAAAACAACTCAAGGATATACCAAAGGTCCTTGACTTTGTTTTATGGCTAAACTCTTATTATTTTGTCATGTTTGTTTTCCTTTGTTTCTGCATTTTCTCACTTCTCTGATTAAATTTGCTCTTTGGAACTCGAGGAGAAAGGCCTAGGAGGCTAAAGCTTTTCTACAAACAAGAGGCAGGGGTCACTGGGGGGGTCTTTCCTGGGGAAGCACCTGCAGGGTCCTTCTGGGTTTCACACAGAGGAGACTGATACACCCCCTGCCTCATGTTGCTGTACTGCCTGGTCGCAGTAACACTGAATTCTCTCTGCAGCTGCTCAGAGCCAGGCTCAGGCCTCTTCACCACTGGGGTCTGGCAGCCTGGCCAGGATGGGAAGAAGCATTTGCAGAGCCCTCACCTGCCTCTGAGAGCCTGTCTGAGGGTGTCAGGCTGTTGGTGAGGCCGGGCAATGAGTGTGTGCACATGTGTGCTTGTGTGTTTGAGAGAGAGAAGCAAGTTCTCAGAAAGCCTGCCTTTCCATCTGGCCAGAGTTTGTTTTGGTTTGATTTGGGGTGATGGGGGAGAGTGGGGAAGGCGGATTGAGGGAAAACAGGTCCCAGGTCAGTGGTTTCCGTGAAGACCAGAGACATCTGTGCAGCTAGATGTTGGAGTAGGGTTGAGGGTTGCCGCAAATACTAAGGCATAGAGGGAATAAGGAATCAAGGGGTAACTGGTGACCCTCTCCAGGCCCTCTCTGGTCTCAGTCCCTATCCAGGACTCCACTCCCTTCCTTTCTTCCATTTGTGAAGGTGGAGCTTTCTGGTTTGCACAGTCTGCCGAGAAAAGTGTGACCCCTGGAGCTGAAGGATGAGGCCCTAACTGTGGCGTGTTTTACTGGGGGCTGGGAGCAGTGCCCTCAAGTGCCATCAGGTGGAGGTGGAGCAGCGCAGAAAGCCACAGGCTGGCCATGGACTCCATCTGGGGCCCAGCGGTCCACTGGCCTGCAGGGTGGGACCGTGTCCCCCGTCCTCCAGAGCACGCTAGGCCCCTGCTCGACCCACCACCCACCTCTTCCTCTCCAGGGAGGACAGATGGGTCCCATGAGGAATTAGAACTAGATTGATGGTGCCTGGGCATGAAGAGGCCGAGGGAGGGACCCAGGGGCCATTTAGGTAGCCCTTAGAGAACAGGGGTTTGGGGCTCAGGGTAGAGAAAGGAGCCTTCCGATCCTTCTCAGACCACAGCACAAAAGCCTAGACATACCCTGCACAGGAATCTGGAAGCCAAGATTTGAAGAGGAGAGGTGCCAGGGAGGTCAGGGCTGGTCATCCCAGGTGGTTAACTCTCTTAATAGAGTGTTGGGGGCAGCGCTCTCCTCAGGTCCCTCCCATTGGAGGCCAAGGAGGAAGGCCATGGGGATAAGAACAGAGCCCGTGGGCACGTGGCCCAACAGAACTCTCCAGAGCCCAGGCTCCAGGAAGAATTGCAGAGTCAGATCCAGCCCCATTGGAGGACCGTAGGTCAGGAGGACAGAGCAGCCAGGCGGGGCTGAGGACCTGGGGAGAGAGGCAATGGAGGGCCTATTCCTTTTCACCCTTAGGCCCAGAGCCCCCCTAGCTTATGGGACTGTTCTGGACAGGGAGTGCCAGCCCATCCTGAATCTGAGCAGCAGAGCCTCCAAAACTCGGCCACTGTCCAAGCTTCTCTGCCAGCTGGGCTGCTTCAGCTTGCAGCTCAGATCTTCTGGGAGGGTCAGCAGGGCCCCGGGAGCCCAGAAAAGAGCCTGGAAATGCAGCCTTTCTGCCTAGTGTTACTGGGATCCTTGCTGGTACCTTTTGGTAAAGGATTTATACTCTCCAAGCACTTTGCCCAGAGCACTTCATGCACTGCTCTGTCAGATAATTATTGAAAAAGGAGTGAAAAATGCTAACTTAAGTGTTCAGGCTTCGATTCAGATGGACCTGAATAAAATTGCCAGCAGCTGAGCTTACTGTTCTGGGGCCTCATTTAACCTCTCTGATTTTGTTTTCTCATCTGTAAAATGGGGATAGTGGCATTTATGCCTTTAGGGTTGCTGTGAGGATGAAGTGAAGTGATGCACGCCAAGGGCTTAGTCAAAGGCCTGCTGTTGTTTGAACACAGTTGAGCTCCTCTTCCAGCTGCTGCTGGCGTGGGAGTGGAGGCCAGAGGGGCAGCATCAGTCCCCTGGAGGCTGACTCCCAGCACATCTTGAGCAGAGTGTCTGACCTTCCCCCTCTGCCCAGACAGCCTCTAGGCCAGGTTACCTTTTGCGGAGGCCACGGAAACAGAGCCTGCAGCCGCAGTAGCCCTTTAAAGCTTCTCCTTCTTCCCTTGACGGCCCCTCAACTTCCCAAGAGTCAAAACTTGTACACCTGGATACCCACCATATACAAGAGCACACACACACAAACACATGCCTGCACTTGCACACAAACACACATCTGCTGACATCTGCTCACACACACACAAGCACACAAACACATGCTCCGGGGTCGACATCAGGGCCTCCTTGTCCCGGTGCCTATGACCAGGTGTCGTAGGACATGTCCAGGATGAAGACTTTGTCTGTTGTCTGGTAAGCCTGGCCCTGCTGGGAGTCCAGCATCCAGCTGCCACGGTTACTGGTCAGTATGCAAATTTCTGTTCGGTAGGACCCATCTGTGACTCGGTGGTATCACTCCATCCTGGCTGAGTGGCAGGCACTGAATATGATGAGCAGGAGACTGTTTTTTTGATTTTGGGTTTTTGGGGTGTTTTTGTTTTTGCTTTTTGCTGGGGCTGACATGGCTGCAGGCCCCTCAGAATCCATCCCCGGGGAGAGGGAAGCAGGGCTGCCTTTTAGTGACTTCTCAGTGACATCACCAGTCCTGCCAGCCACCACTGTCCACCCAAAACAGTACTGGCCTTTGACTCAGAGGGGAGGCCAGTCAGGAGTCCCAAAAGCTGCTGCTGCTATTACTTGGTTCCCAGAGGAGTGATACAGGAGAAAACTCTTAAATGGCTTTGGGAGCCCTGCTCACTTCTCCAGATGGTCATTGTCCTGAGGACTAGCCAGTCAGGTCTGCCCAGGGGCTCAGTGGGCAGGAATAGCCATGGCTTAGCCCCAAGAGACCAGAGACCTGGCCTCCAGTCTCCCTTCCGCCTCCTAATTTGCTATGTGACCTTGGGAAAGTGTCCTAGCACTACTGGGCCCTAGCTGCCTCATCTAATACAAACACCACCAAAAGTGGAGCCCAGACCAGCTCTGTGAACCACAGTTCTCTTAGTGTCTGGGGTGCTGTGGTCAAGCTGGGCTGTTCTCTGTGGGGAACCTGGCTGGATATCCAAACATTGTGAGCTCTTTCGAGCTGCCTGGAGGGTCCCTGGGGCTACGGGATTAACTGCTCAGTGAGAGTTGCCCCCGAGGACCCTTTCAGTTTGTCAAGTTTGTACTGCCTGTTTAGCACAGTTGGCCAGCCCTGGGAGGCCCTGGGAGAGGAGTGGACTTGCTGTGCTTATGGTGACTCCTACCTCCAAGCAGTAAGCGTAAGACTGCAAAGAAACCACATTCAACATCACCCGCAACCTCATATTTAACAGGCGTGCACAGAAGGGCTCATGTTTAGAAGAGCTGGGGTTCGTGCTTCAAGGGTATGGTCTCTGCATGGAACTGGGGGTCAGAGCCCCAGGATCTTCCTCAAGGCTCTTTCAGTCAGAGCCATCCTACTGTCTTGCCCTTTTCCAACTGCATAACCCTCTGGAATCCCTATCAGGAAGCAGGGGAGAGATCCAGAGCTAGACAGTGCACAGGACTTCCTGCTCATGTCCCCGTGCTCCGCTCCCTCTGCAGGAGATGAGAGCATCAGAACACACTACCACCTCCTGCCTGGGTCTAGCGGAACTTGCTGTGCACGTGCGGAGGCAGTGGAGCAAGCCCTTGCACACTGCCTCGCCCGTCTTTTTTTTTTTTTTATTGGAGTCTAGTTGATTTAAAATGTGTTAGTTTCTGCTCTCACTGTGTACAGGCACTTTTGACAGATGAGGAAACAGAGACTAGGTATGACTTGCCCACATGAACACAGCAAACTAGGGAAAAAAGCAAGACTCGAGGCCTGCAATCAGGTGCTGGCTGTTACCTTAGAATGATAGGTGAGCTTTTCAAAAGCACTGGGGAGATTTCTGAGCTCCCACCCTAGAGCCTGGCTCCATTGGTCTGGATGATTCTGAAGGACAGCTGAGTTGCAGACCTCAGAGATCCCGTGGCCAGGCCTGATCCCCATTTAGCTGATGAAAGATTGAGAGCCAGATAGGCAGGATACTATGGGTCGCACAGCGGGTCAGTGATAGAGCTGACCCTTGGGCAGGGCCCTTTTATCCAACCCTTCGATGGCCTGGGTGTCTACCTCGAAGACCCGTGAATTTGCACATTTACAACATGATCCAGCTTCAAAGAGTGCAATTGGCTGCCATTTAGGGGGCACAGGTGTTCTACAGGTGAACCCACTCGTCTCTTTCTCCAAGTTGCAGTTTGCTCTCCTAAGTCGTGTGATCAGGCTGGGACCCGAGGCCTAGCCCCTGCAGGTTTCTAGGGTGTTGGGGGTGTCAAGTGGAGAAGTGACCTGCTGCCTGGGGCCTCTCCCCCTCCCCAGTCCTGCTCCATACAAACTCTGAGCCTCCATGCCTGGCTCCTAGGAGATGGGCAGGCCAGTGAGGCCCATGGGGGCAGGACAGGGACAAGGGGCCGGTCTGGGTACCCCAAGCCCTAGTTCTGAACAGAAAGAAGGGCCCCATGAATGAGCTCAGGCTGAGCAAGCTGTCTCCAGGATGGGCTTGAAAGGGTCGAAGGCCTGGCACTGGAGCTGGGAGGGAGAGGATGGGGACTCCTCCGCCCCCTGCCCCCACTCACCTTTCCTCTCTGGGGACATCTGCCAACTGACTCTTGCGCCTCTGCCTCCCCACCAGGTACTAACCCCACAGCTCATCTCTAAAGAACCTGCCCTGCCTGCTGATCCTAACATTTCCTCTCTCTACCCCAATCAAGGGCTCCTGGGGACTGGGTGCCAGGGAAGGGGCTCAGGAGGCTGGGAGGGGACACCACTAACCTGCTTTCACCTCACAGGATGGCTGCTGGTGTCTGAAGAGTCCTGACCAACGTCTCTCTCTCTCTCTCTCTCCCGCCCCCTCCCCCATCTCCCTCTGTCTGTATCTCTCCCTCCATCCCTTCCCCTCTCTGACCCTCCTTTCTTCTGCACTGCCAGAGCACCTTGGATTTGAACTAAAGGGTACGGAGCCTCTACGTATCGGTCAGCGCCATCCGCACAGCCCCTCTCCACAGCCTCTGACACCATGTGTGCTGGATGTTTGGTTTCCTTTTCCCCCAAATGGAAAAGGGATGATTTCAAAAATCCCCCTGTCCCCATCAGGATGTCCTGTAATAAACTACATTGATTTGGGGGAGACAAGAAAAGCTCATGAACAGCAGAGCACCCTGGCATACAGACTACTGTACAGTAGTGCCCCCTTGCCTGGGGCCAGTCACCAGGGTACTCTGAGGGGAGTGGGACCCCTGAGCTGTGCGCAACCCAGTGGGTTGGCCAGACGAGCCCTCGGAGAGCAGGTGTCTGAAAGCCACAGAATCCTGGTTTGGAGAACTGTGCAGAGAGGCATCCCTTTCAATTTGACCTTAATCCTTCCTTTTCCCATTTCCATTTCCATTGCTTTTCATTCTTCACCAGGCTGGCAGCTGATAACACCCATTTGTCTCTGCCGCCTGCCCCGTGTTTGTCTGCCAGGCTTTGCCATCTGCTTGAGGCTGTTACTCCCTTCACGATCTGTCCCCACGGTGGCACATGTGTTTGTGGGCAACACCAGCAAGGGTCCACGGTGGGCTGGCTTCTGCTGCCTGCCCTCCTGCCTCCCAGCTCAGAACCTCACGTCCCACTCCTGACTGTCCTCTGGCCCCTGGAAGATGCCTTGGGCAGGAAGGGACTTTGAGGGGTCAGTCTTCCCAGCTCTCTGGCTTTGTGCTGGGAGGCTCCACCCTGGTCCACACATATAGCAGGAGAGATGCAGGGGCTCAGAGGGTTTGAGCCTTCGATGGGGTCAGACCCCAGATGTGTGCAGAGCCTGCAGTTATGAAAAGACTGTTCTCGTGGCAGATTTGGGGAGGCCCTAGTTCCCCGGCCACCTAGCCACCATCAGCTATTCTCAGAAGATGGAGCTGAACGTCTATGTGTAAGAGTATGTCTGTCTCTCTGCTGTGACAGGGTGGGGAGGAGAGGGGCCGAGTCTGTGGTGTCTGTGTGATCATGGCAGGGGGTGCAGGGGGGGAATCTGTAGGTGTGCGTGTCTGTGTTGTTATGGGGGGCTGACATGTTTACACCTTGTTGGGTCTCTCAGTGCAGGGTGTGAGCCCACGGAGGGGTGCAGTGGAACATCTTTGTTGTTAAGGGTTGAGCATGAGCAGTGGGTGCGGAGGCAAGTGTGAGCGTATGTAAATATGTGACTGCCTGTAAAGGTGGTCTGTATATTCATTCACACACCAACTCAACAAACCTCTACTGAACCCCAGAGTTGGCCAGACCCTGGCGATGTAGCATGCAGAGTCCCTGCCCTCCTGGTGCTCAGATTCACAGGGTGAGACAGACAGCAAACAAACAAGAAAGATAGCAGGTGGGGGTAAGTGCTACACAGAAAATAAAATGGAATGGGATGGCGCCTAGCCGGGATGAGGAGCTACTCTAGCTAAGTGGCCAGGGAAGCCTTGTCCAATGAGGTGACATTTGAGCTAAAACCTGACGAGAAGTAGCCAGCCCTGCAAACAATCAGGGGAGAGTGTTTGAGGCAGGGGGCACAGCAAGTTAAGGATGATGTGGATGGGCCTGCCTTGTTCGATGGATGGAAAGACTGCCAGTGCCTCTGGAGCACAGCAGACATGGGGAAGAAGACTACAGGTGGGATCTAGAGGAAGGGACCAGGTGACCCTGGGCCTCGTGGACCATGGTAAGGCTTTGGGTTGTATTCAAATTGCAGGGGGATGCCACTGGGGGTTTTTAAGCAGAGGAGTAAAATGATCTGCTTTATGGTTGGAAATCAATGTGGCTTTGGGGCAGAGGATAGACTGGGTGAGGGGACAGGGTGTGGAGGAATAGAAGCAGAGAAACCAGTCAGAAGCGGGCAGCTGTCGAGTGAGAGATGGCATCATCTTGGATGAAGCTGGAAGCAGTGGAAATGGGACGAAGTGGTCAGATCTGGGATCTACTTGGGAGGGAGAGCTGAGACGACTTGCTGATGGATCAGGTATCAGAGTGGGTGGGAAGATCAGGAATGATTCTAAGGTCTGGGGCTGGTATAATAGGAAAGGTGGTGTCGCCACTGAAGAGATGGGAAGAGCAGGGAACGAGGGTGGGGAATCAGTGCTTCTGCTTGGCCATGGCCCTTGGATGTAGGAATCTGGAGCTCCGGAAGAGGTCAGGGCAGGAGAGAGAAACGTGAGATTCGGCTGCATACAGATGGTATTTCAAGTCTGAGTCTGGGTGAGATGACGGAGGGAGAAAGGGCAGGTGGAGAGAGGAAGAAGCCTGAGAGCTCTGGGCCTGGACCCTGCAGCCCACATGGAAGAGGGGGAAGTAGCAACTGAGACAGAGAGATGAGCCAGTGCAGGGGAGGAAACCCAGGAGTGAAGACCATCCCGGGAAGTGGGCCCAGCAGGGGGAGTCTGCTGAGAGGGAGGCGAATGACCACAGACTTGGCAGCGGGGGGTTGTTGGTGACCATGACCAGAGCGGTCTCAGAGGAGTGATGGAGACAGAGGCCTGAGTGGAGGACTGAGGCGTGGCTGGGGATGAGAACCGGAGGCAGGACGAGGACCGCAGAGCCTGGAGGTGGGGATCTGGGGTGGAGGGCTGTTTGTTCAAGACTCTGCATGACTGTGTCAGTGGGCGTGATCACATGTGTGGCGGCCGTGTGTATTGTTGTGAAGGGTCTGTCTGTGTGTCAGACGGGCACAGTCCTCCAGGTATGTGTGCCTGGGGCTTTGTACCCAGTGTTTGCTGCTGGGCCTACCTTTGCCACAGGAGACCCTGCAAGCCTGGGGGCTTAGGGACACTGCCCAGGGCTCCACCAAGGCTTTGGGTCCCGCCCCCACTTATCCCTGTGCTGGTGGGAGGGGAGCAATGGGGAGGGGCCAGCCAGCAGCTGGGAGCCGGAGCAAGGGCGGGGTGTCTAGGCTGTAGGCCTTGACCATGTCTGGTGCTGCCACCTTCTTCCTTTGCTTCCTCCAGGCTGTCTCTGTTCTAGAAGGGTAGGGGTTGCCCCGCCAAAAAGTGGAAGTAGAGGTAGAGGGGATAGTTGGGTCTTTTTGAGGGCTTTGAGGCCCAGCCTAGCTCAGCTCCTTCAGAAGGGTGGAGGCTGCTCCTTGAGCACAAGGGCTGTCCTAGGCGCCAGGGGGCTGTGCTGCCACTCGTGGGTCTCTGACAAGCAGAGACGGGGAGAGCTGGAGTGGGCCAGGGCCACAACCCTGACCAAGCTGCAGGGATAAACCAAGGCCTTTCTCCCCTCTCCCGCCTCTGCGGGCCTGGTCTGCTCTGTCCCTGCTCCTGGTCCTGGCATCCCTCCTAAGTCCAGCCTCTGGGCCTCATGTCCTGTCTCCAGCCCAGAACAAGCCACTCTCCACCTTCTTAAGGAAGCCAGAGTGGCCAGCCAGGCCTTTGCCCAGGGTCTGCATGTTCACCACCATGAAGACCAGCTTCCCCCAGCCCATCAAGGCTCTTTGCAGCCACCAGGCCATAGTGGGTTGCCCTCCCCTATGACCTTGGGAACTTCACCTCCATCCCACCTCCTCCAGCCATCCCCCTGCATTTTCCACTCACATGCTCCAGGCAGAGCGCAGGTTTGGGAAGGTGAACTCAGGGGTAGTCACTTGTGATGTGATGAGATCCACAGGTGGGTGGAGTTCAGTAAAGCAGGAGGGAGGGAACTGGCTGGGGAGGGGTGAGATGGATTGCAGCCGGGCAGCACCTGAGCTGGAGAGAGCCCGGGGTTTACGAGGCAGGGGGACGGTCTGCAGCACTGTCTCTACGGGTCTGCCTCCCACCCTGCCCCCTCACGCCCTCTACCTCTGCAGAAGCCGAGGAGCTGTACCAGAAAAGGGTCCTGACTATCACCGGCATTTGCGTGGCTCTGCTGGTCGTGGGCATCGTCTGCGTGGTCGCCTACTGCAAGACCAAGTGAGTTGTCGGGCACTCAGAGCAACCAGGGACGGCTTTTGTGGGGTCAGGCTCTCCTCTCCACCGCACCATGCCTGGCCGAGCCTCCCCCATTCCTATGCCCCTCTGCCCCCTTCTGCAGCTGGTGAGGGGCCAAAGGGCTGGGCCAAGAAGCAGGAGCGGGGGGGCGGGTAGACAGGCCCCAGAGGACTGCACGAGAACAGTCATAAGCCCAGGCGGTGGAAGAAGATAGGTCTGGGCTCTAATTCAGCTCGGCCATTTCCTGTGACCCTGAGGAAACGGATGAGCTTCTCTGAGTCCTCATCTATAAAATGAGTGTGATCCTCTAGTACCTCAGAGGATCCTGTGAGGGAGGATCTGCCCTGTCCAGTCGGCAGGCACTGGGGCAGTGTTGGGGGTGGGCAAGCACAGAGAGGGAGGCACCTTCTCAGGGGAAAAAGTGACCTCACAGGGCACTGCCTAATCCCACCTAGGAGCAGTCCAAGCAGGAATACAGAGAAGATGGGGTTGGGCCACTCCTGGGCAAAGGAAAGGTGGCATCAGAACCTTGGAGCAAGGAAAGGGGCTGGACAGTTCCAGTAGAAGAGTGCAAGCTAAAGGACAAATGCGGGAGAGGGTCAGCTGTGTTCATGGAGCTTGAGCAGCCCAGGCTAGCTGGAGCAAAGGGCTGGGGTCAATTTTAAAAAGGTGCACGAGTCTAAAAGAACAGCTGGAACCTGCATGGCACCACAGGGCCTTGAATGTCAAGCTTGGGGACCTGGGTTTATCCTACAGATGACAGGGAGCCATTGCAGGTTGTAGAGTGATGTGGTACAGAAAGAGTTTGTCATATCTGTTCTTATGTGGAAAGCAAGAGTCTGGGCATAGCCACCATTTGGGGGACTGAGCCCCTGCTGCCCCTATCTATGAGATCTAAGGCCCTGCCAGCCTTGGGGTTTAGGGTTCAGGGAGCCCACAGGAGGAGACTGGGCCCACATAGGAAAGTTGAGGCCAAGAACTGGGGGGAGAAGCAAGCCCCATGTTCTAACCCCTACTACATTTACTTATTTCTTCAACAAACTTTCATTCAATGCCTGCTGGACACCAGGCCCTGTACCAGGCACATGGCCAGTGCTCTAAGCAAGAGGTCCAGTGTTACAGGATGTATTTCAGGGGTGTCTAACCTCAGCTAGAGGGCAGGGAGGGTTTCCCTGAGAAAGGTGCATTTAAGCTGGGCCTGAGAGATGAGCAGGAGTTAGCAGGTGAAGAGGCAGAGAATGTGCTGCAATTGGATGCAAAGGCCCAGAGGCCAGAGGGGCACAGTATAGGATCAGAAACAAGCCCTCCAAGGATGCAGCAAGCTGGGGAGGGGAAAGGGCAGTGAGAGACAGGGCTGGGGAGAGGAAACAGAATTCTGAAGCCCAATGTAGGGGCTTTAACAGGGGAGTGACATGATTAAACTTGTTGATTACAAAACAAATGTATTGAGCACTTAATAGGTGCCGAAGTGAAGTAGCCCCACAGGTCTTGACTCCCTGACCACAGCATCCTGTTTTATTTTCTCCATAGCACTTTGCTGAAAGTATCTTGTTTGTTTATTTGTTTATGTGTTTATCATCTGCCTCCCCTACTGGCCTGCAAGCTCCATGAGGGCAGGAACCATATCTGTCTCCTCTGCTCCAAAACAGCATCTGGCACATAGTAACAACCCAATAGATACCAAATAAATGAATGCATGAAGTGGGCCAGCACTGTGCTTGAATATTTTATCTACTCTTAATCCTCAGTGGTCTTTGGAATGCGTGGATGATCAGTCCATTTTACAGATGAGGAAAGTGAAACATGGATAGTTTAAGTGATTTGCCCAGAGTTACACAGCTAGAAAGTAGTAGAGTTCTGCTCTCTCAGCAGAAGCTCATTACCACTATGCTCAGGTCCTGCTGAATTCCAGGTGGCAGTGATGATGTAAGGGGTTGATTGAAGGGGTCCTTGCTGAAGGCAGCCTGAGCACAGGAAAGAGCAGTAGCAGGAGATTGCCACGGCAGTCCCGGCCCAGGTAGACTAGTTCCCTGGAGTAACAGCTAGGGAAGCTCATACTTTGTGTGTGTCAGGGGAGGCGGGGAGGGGGTGTCAGGCTAATGCACCTTCCCCTGTGCAGAAAACAGCGGAAGCAGATGCATAACCACCTTCGACAGAACATGTGTCCAGCCCACCAGAACCGGAGCTTGGCCAACGGGCCCAGCCATCCCCGGCTGGACCCTGAGGAGATCCAGATGGCAGACGTGAGTGGTGTTCCCAGGCCCCACTCTGACCCCTTGCTGTGTAGCCCGCCTTCTTATGCCCCCTGCAAGAATGGGCCAGGGAGGCGGCCGGCCCATCCTGTGCTCAGCCTTGCCTGCTAGCCTAGCCTTGCCTCACAAGGATGACTTAGCCTCACTTGGCCCACTTCCTTAAGGGAGGTCGGGGGATTGATTTCCAGGGGCCATTGCTGCCCTAGCACCGAGTTGCTTATCCAGTGGACCACCACCACCCCTGCAACCTGGAGCTTACTGCCTCACTTCCCCTGCCCACCAGGAAGGAGGGTCAACTTGGTCATCTGTCACTAACTGCCCCCCCCCCAAAAAAACCCTCTGTCTGTTCCAGTATATCTCCAAGAATGTGCCAGCCACAGACCATGTCATCCGGAGGGAAACGGAGACCACCTTCTCTGGGAGCCACTCCTGTTCTCCTTCTCACCACTGCTCCACAGCCACGCCCACCTCCAGCCACAGGTGGGCACCACCAAGGCCCACGCAGCCTTGCAGACTCCTGTATGCACACCCTCAGGGCGTGCACATGTGCACCACACACCTGCCTGGGGACACACACCAAACTCCCCAGCCAGGCTGGGCTCTGTATTGAGGGTCCCTGTGAGCAGGAGGGTGGAGGTGGGGGGCTTCAAACCAGAACCCACCACCAAACGTACATCCAGATCCTCAAGAGACCGGATTCCCTTTTCTAGTCTAAACCAGCCCCAGAGGAACAACAGCATCACTGTGTTCCCACCTAACATTTGGTTTTGTTTGGCCCTCATCAGCACCACTTCATCTGGCATAAAGTGCCTGCTCACTCAAATACCCACAGCTGTTTGACGCCCTCTCCTGGGTTTTCCACATGAACCTAGTCCACCTTAGCCTCCTCTCCAGAGGTAGGGAGGCCTGTCCACACAAGGACAAAGACTCAGCTCAAGAAAGAACATGGTTGGCCCCTTTCTTCCCTGGGGAGCAGCACAGAATAGGCAGGGTCCCCATATATTGGCCACTGGGGCTGGGCTCTTAAGGCAAGTGGCTAAGTACCATGGGAGTGGGAGGGTCCCAGACAGGGAGGCTAAGGAGAGTTTGGTTGCAGAGAGGAAAGGAAGAGGCCTCTCTGCACATTGCAGCTCACCCATCCTCGGGCCTCCAGCTCTCCTTCTCCCAAAATCGGGGTTTGGCATTTATGATGTTACACCTCAGCCCAGAGTGAAGGGCAGTGAGCTGAGGGGGCCTGAGATGGAATGAAGAGCCAGGGAAGGGGTGGGCCTGGGACCACACGTGCTGGGCTGCCCAGCCCCTTCTTGACCCCTCACCTCACTTCCACCTGGCTTCTCCAGGCATGAGAGCCACACGTGGAGCCTGGAACATTCTGAGAGCCTGACCTCCGACTCCCAATCGGGCATCATGCTGTCATCAGTGGGCACCAGCAAATGCAACAGCCCAGCGTGTGTGGAGGCGCGGGCACGGCGGGCGGCAGCCTACAGCCTAGAGGAGCAGCGCAGGGCTGCTGTGCCACCTTACCATGACTCCATAGACTCCCTGCGTGACTCCCCACACAGCGAGAGGTCAGTTCCTACCCCGTGACCTGTGCGCCACCGTAGCCAGAGAGCTGGCACCACTGACCCAGGGCTGACCCTTAGGTCACCTCAGAAACACTCCAAAGAGCCTCATCCCCATTTTCTAGATGCGCAAGCAAGGTCCCTGAAAAGTTAAATGGTCTGCTTGGGGTCATCAACATGTTAATGACAGGCTGGGACTACAGCTAGTAGACCCTGGTGTGTTATGACCATTTAATTGTTCTACTAGGACACTTTTCAGAGTAGAAGGGGATGTTATTAATAATTGCAGTGGAACATCAGGAGCAAACAGGGTCTGGCCTGGACAAACCAGAACATACAGTTGCCCTACCCTGGTGTCACCTAGAGGCCCCATGTCCCAGGAGAAACAGACAGCAAGATTGAGCAGATTGAAGAGTGGGAGGGGAGGCCGTCTGTGAGTAAACTGATGTGTGCAGGATGGGAATGAGCCAAGAATGCCTGAAGGCCCTGGAAGTATCAGCAACTAGGCCCCCATGGATCAAGATGCCATTGGGTTCCTGAGCAATGAATGCAGTGAGAACCAGGAACCTTCCCTTCTTCCCTGACTCCAAGCCAGGAGTTGCAGGGGGCCAGCCTCCATCTTGCTCTCCCCTTGGCACTTGGGATCTGTGGGAGGAGAGCAGAAAAAGGGGCATGGTACTAGGAACTCCAGGCTGGGGTGGAGAAGGCTTCAATTCAGCCTACTCCATGCTGGTCATGGACACAAAACCACTGAAGCTCACAGCTGCCTATGGAAAGTGCTAAGCATAGGACACCCCACCAGGGCAGAGAAACCCAGTCTGACGGCAGGCTCTGGGGAGCAGCTAGGTTTTCCAAGCAACCTTTCCAAGCTCAGCTCCACCACCTGTGTGACTTGGGGCAGGTTGATCACCTCTGTGCCTGTTTCCTCAGCTATAGAACAGGGAGCATTACACCTATCCTGCATGGTTCTTATGAAGGCCACCCTAAGATCATGCGCAAAGGCTCTTTGCCTTTTACCTGACATGGCGCTGGTGCTCACTAGGTGGAGCTATGGTTATCAGTAGTAACAAGAGCAATAGGACTTCTTAATGCAGCGGTCCCCAACCTTTTTGGCACCAGGGACCGGTTTTGTGGAAGACAATTTTTCCACAGACGGGGGCGGGGGGATGGTTTCAGGATGATTCATTTATTGTGCACTTTATTTCTATTATTATTACCTTATAATTATACAACTCACCATAATGCTGACAGGAGGCGGAGCTCAGGCGGTAATGCAAGCCATGGGGAGTGGCTGTAAATACAGATGAAGCTTCAATCGCTCTGGCCACACACCTCCTGCTGTGCGGCCTGGTTCCTAACAGGCCACAGACGGGTACTGGTCCGCGGCCTGGGGGTTGGGGACCCCTGCCTTAATGGATGGGAGGTAGAGAGGCAAGGCGGGGAAAGACTTCCAGGCAAGGGGAACAACTTGAGCTGTTCCAGCAGAGGCACTAAGGACATGGCTGGTGAGGCGCCTAGAGCAGGGTGCGCTGTGAGGAGAGTGGAGCTGGGCCTGAACAGGCAAGCTGGGGCCAGACAGATGGCCAGTGGCCCTGGGTGGGTAAGCAGGAAGGGCCTCCTAAAGCAGAGATATGACTTTAAAAGATTGCTCTGGGAGGGAATTCCCCGGCAGTCCAGTGGTTGAGGCTCCACGCTTCCACTGCGGGGGGCGCAGGTTCATCGGGGGACTAGGATCCCACATGCCACGTGGCCAAAAAAAGATTGTTCTGGGAATTGCATAGGCTGAAGGAGGAAAGACCCTGGGGCGGGGGAATGACCAGAGTGAACATCTAGTCCCAGGATGGAGTGGAGCGGGGTGGAGGGTATTCCAGGAGAAAGGAAATGGGTAGGACGTGATGGACGTGCATGTGGGAGAGGGAAGAGAGGGGAGTCAGATGATTCTGGAAAACAGTAATGGGGACTCCGGAGAGCAATGAGGTGCCCAGCTTTGCAGTCTGGAAGAGAGGCAGGGAGGTGGGTGGTCCCTGTCCTGAGGTGGATAATGGTTGGGCAAGAGGCCGGTTGACTCAGAGAGGGAAATGTGGAAAAAGAAAAGGGACAGGTGCCTGGGACCCAGAGTGGGAGATATTAGCAAGGGCAAACTTTTGAAGGAACTGGTGGTCTTCAGCCCCAAGCAGAGACACTTCAGTGGGGTCTTGGTAACTGTGAGCTCTGGGCTGAGGACCCTACCTGAGGTGGGAGCAGTCACTTCCCTGAGGCAGCTTTTAGCTTCAACTTAAAAAGGAAAATATTTCCCCACTGTAGCCATCAGCCATGGGATGAACTGTCCCGGAGGGGAGGTAAGTCCAAGTCACAGGGGTGGCTGAATGCAGGGACTAGAATGAGGAATTGGGCAGTATGAGTTCTGGTTCCTGCCTGGCCTGGGTTCAAATCCCAGCTCAACCACTTCCTGGCTGTGTGAACCTTGAGTAAGTCAATTAAATGTTCTGAGCCTCAGTTTCCTCACGTGTAGTACGGGACTAACAGAAGCCTCTTATAGAATTACTGTATTAGATGAGATCACACATGTAAAATGCCCCAGCCTTAGCCTCACCCAAAGTAACCATTCAGGAACACCGGTGACTGTGAGCATCCCCACAGCCAAGGACCACTGACACGTTTATGGAATCATCCAACAACGCTACGGAATGAGCACTGTGGTTACTCCCATTTCACAGATAAGCAAACTGAGGCTCAGAGAAATTAAGGAAATTTATTACGGTCACTTAGTAATACCATCATGGTTCTTGCAAGAGGGACCGTGGGCAAGACCGCTGCTTTGCATCAGGTCCGCCCCATCCCCTGGCCACCGGCTCACGTCTCTGCCTCTTCCCGCAGGTATGTGTCGGCCCTGACCACGCCCGCGCGCCTCTCTCCCGTGGACTTCCATTACTCGCTGGCCACGCAGGTGCCGACTTTCGAGATCACGTCCCCCAACTCGGCGCACGCCGTGTCGCTGCCGCCGGCCGCGCCCATCAGCTACCGCCTGGCGGAGCAGCAGCCGCTCCTGCGGCACCCGGCGCCCCCCGGCCCCGGTCCAGGGCCCGGGACCAGTGCGGACATGCAGCGCAGCTACGACAGCTACTACTACCCCGCGGCGGGACCGGGGCCGCGGCGCGGGGCCTGCGCCCTAGGCGGCAGCCTGGGCAGTCTGCCCGCCAGCCCTTTCCGCATCCCCGAGGACGACGAGTACGAGACCACGCAGGAGTGCGCGCCCCCGCCGCCGCCGCGGCCGCGCGCCCGCGGCGCGTCCCGTAGGACGTCTGCTGGGCCCCGGCGCTGGCGCCGCTCGCGCCTCAACGGGCTGGCGGCGCAGCGCGCACGCGCGGCGCGGGACTCGCTGTCGCTGAGCAGCGGCTCGGGAGGTGGCTCGGCTTCCCCCTCGGACGACGAAGCGGACGACGCGGACGGGGCTCTGGCGGCCGAGAGCACGCCTTTCCTCGGCCTGCGTGCGGCGCACGACGCGCTGCGCTCGGACTCGCCGCCGCTCTGCCCGGCGGCCGACAGCAGGACTTACTACTCCCTGGACAGCCACAGCACGCGGGCCAGCAGCAGACACAGCCGCGGGCCGCCCCCGCGGGCCAAGCAGGACTCGGGGCCCCTCTAGGGCCCCCGCCGCCCCCTCCGCCTCGCCCGCCCCACTGTCTTTAAGGAGAACAGAGACCGCCGACTGGAGAGAGAGAGGAGGGAAAAAAAGAAATAAAAATATTTTTATTTTCTATAAAAGGAAAAAGGTATAACAAAATGTTTTATTTTCATTTTAGCAAAAATTGTCTTATAATACTAGCTAACGGCAAAGACGTTTTTATAGGGAAACTATTTATATGTGACATCCTGATTTACAGCTTCGGAAAAAAAAAAGAAACAACAACAAAAAAAAGAGAGATGGGCCAATTTTTTGACTCTTTAATAGAAACCTATATTGTGGTGCCTTTTGCTGTACGCTAATCTGGAGCTCCTGGAGAGAAGTCTGGGTTGCGGGGTGGGGGAATGTAGGATCCCAAGCTGGCGGGGGTCGTGGGAGGTGGTGGTGGTGAGACAAAGCAGGAGAGAAGAGGCTGCGGGATTGGGTTCGGGTGGGCACGAGGCTGGGGGCCCCAACGAACGACATGAGGTCCGGAGTAGCTTTGCCCCAGTGCAAGATCTGGAGTCCTGGGCCCCCTGAGGAGAGGGCGGGGATCCTAGGTTTGGAGCTAGAGTTGGGGTCAGGTAACGTCCAGGGGGAGACTAAGGCCCAGCGACAGCAACCAGAATGGGGAGGGGGGCCTCCCCGCTCCTCACAGCTGCTAAGGGAGGGGGGCACTGAGAAAGAGGTCTTCCCAACAGCCTCGGCCGGGGGAGGGGGCAGCTCTGCCAGGGCCCCAATGTTCGTGGCTCCTCCTCCCCTATGGCCTCCAGGACGCCCCTCCGTCCTCTGCAGCACCTTCGTTTACAGGTCGTCTTTTCTATTTTACTCCTGCATGTCCTTTGCATTTCAGATTCTTTAGATTGGATGCATGGTCACGCTGGGACCGAGAAGAGCCACTTGACAGTGTATTTGAGTCCCCTCTTAGCAATAAAGTAACACCATTTCCTTCTCACAGCCCAACTCCCAGCCCCTAGCCCACCCATGACTTCCACTCCCTCTCCAGCCCTGACCTCGCCACCCTCCAAAACTGGGTCCACAAAAGGTAATTGTTTAAAAAAAAAATCCTAAGCAAATGGGAAACCTGCCCTTGAAATGTCCAAACACCTGACTGTTGACACTTGAACATTTTTATATTATAAATAAAATCAGAAATAACTCATGTTTGACTGCGTGTGCCTAGCCCCCAGGTGAGGAGGGAGACAGAGGATGAAAACCTGTGATAGAGATGGATGGATGTTGGTGTGGAGGTTGGAGAGGGCCAGAGCAGTCCCTGGGAGAAGAGACCCTCCCTTCAATCTCCCTGCCTTCGACTCCCACGACAGGCTCCAGCCCTCCTCCCTGTTCTAAGAACTTCACAAGGTGTCCCCCAGCTCCCCACCCACCGCCCCCCGCTGCTGGGGAACCTGGCCAAGGGGCTGATGCAGATTACTCTGCTTCGAGCTCAGCCTCAGGGCCCTGGCCCAGTTCCTGCCCTGGAGCTACAGGGGCCAGAATGAGGCAAGAGTTTCCGGGCCTAGGTGGGTGAGGAGGGAAGGGTTGTGAGGTTGGCACTGAAGCAGCTGAGGCAAGATGACCCTTGGGGCCTCAGGCAATGGGTGGACATGAAAAGTGGCATAATGGGTACCCTCAGCTGCCAGGAGGACCACAGCTGCTGCAGCTTTTAAGCCCACAGGGTGTTGGGGTTTTTTATATCCCCTCAAAGCCAGGGCCTGTCTAAACTTGCAGTCCCTGATGAAAGGTACATGATTTCAGGCATGGAGAAGGCAGATGGTGTCCAGGGTGAGCCTTTCCCCTCATTGTTTAATGTTACTAAGCCAATGCCCAGCACCAGGAACCATTAGGTTCCAACCAGACACAAAGGAGTCAGCTATCCAAAGAGCTCCCGTGGTTGACGTGTGGGCGTGTGCACAAATGTGTGTAGTCAGCTCAGAGACCTACACATGCGAAGGACAGAGAGGCTTAGGGTTGAAAGGGCTTAGGTATCAACAGGGCCTGAGTTCAAATTCCAGCTCTGCCCCTCACTAGCTGTGTGACTTCTCTAGGCTGCACTTGCCTCAGCTGGGAAAGGGTGATGCTAATACCTACCTCAAAGGGTTGCTGTGGAGATTATATAGAGCGCCCAGGATTGCTTCTGGCACATGATAGATGTCTATTAATGGCTAATTTGATGATGATGATGATGACCATATCCTGTGCCTTGCATTCTTGAGTCACACAGAGAGTGGCAAAAACTGGATGAAAGGGAAGTGATGGAGAAAAGTAAAGAACTAGACACATATTCATGTGGGGACGCTGGGGGAAAAAAGTACCTGTTACAAAGAAAAAAAGGAAATTACTGAACTAAATGCTACACAAACCTGCAAATCACTGACTTCTCTAGCCCCTGATGATCTCCTCCAGGCCCCGTGCCAGCTCTGAGTGCACTATTGCCTCTACAATTCTCTGAGAGCCAGTAATTCCTGTGTGATTTATGATCTCTGTATGACCCTGAGTAATTCTGGATGACCTCTTGGTGAACCCATCGACCTTTTCATGACCCAGTTTATTGTCCTCATTTGACCCTTCTGAGGGCCTGAGTTGCTATTACCTTCTAAATTTTCACTCAGAAACCACTTCCATGACTCCAGTGAGCACACCGACCTCTATCTAACCCAGAGTAATTCTGGATGACCTCTTGGTGAACCTATTGACCTCTATGTGACCCCAAGTAATTCTGAATGACCTCTTGGTGAACCCACTGACCTCTTCATGACCCAGTTTAGTATCCTCATCTGACCCTTCTGAGGGCCCTAAGTTTTCACCTTCTCAATTTTTAGTCAGAAACCACCTCCATGACCCCAGTGAACCCATCCACCTCTATGTAACCCCAAGTAATACTGAATGGCCCCTTGATTAACTCATTGACTTTCACATGACCCCATTTGGTACCTTCATTATCTGCTCTGGATTCTAAGTTACCTGCTGAGTCTAAGGCCAGAACCTAATCAGTTTCCTTGACTCCCCATCTTATCAGCCACCTATTCATTCACAGGTGTGAATGGAACCTAGGAGCAGGTGTGGCCAGAGAGGCCCCTTTTCTACTCACCTCTCAAATTCTGCCTTGGGGCATCTTTAGTATGGCCTGTCAGGAAGAGGTATAGCCCTGTTAAGTGACTTTCCTACTACTACCCTGTCCCCCAGGAGCACTTAGGACATTCGGGTGGCTTCCTGAGTCAGTCTTCCCCACTTCTCCAATTCTTTTTTCTTCTCTCTGCCAGGTCATTTTTGGCTTGTCTCCCCAGCCCTTCCAGAGTCCCAAATGGAAATGGTGACTGTCTGTCCCCCTCCCCACTAGACTGTGAGCCCCGTGTGGACAGGGATCTGGTCAATCCTTTTCTCACCACAGTATCCCCAGCACCCAGCACAGTGTGCAGCACTGTTCACCTTCACTGAATGAGAGGATGGAGGCTCAAGAGACGCTGTCCTCAAGGGTCAGCCCCTAGGAGTCCCTGAGCCCACGGACACGTCCCAGGACCACCAGGTGGCGCAAACCACTTATCACATCTCACCTGCAGTCCTCCAAGTCTCTGGATTTGGACAGTCCTGGAAAATGGACCTATTAAGGGCAGAGGTTGTGGAGGGAATATGATGGGCCATTAGCATGCAGAAAAAAAAGAACTTTGCTTTAGATTTATTTTCATCTCATCTTTTTAAAATTTCTATTTTTGTGTATGTTTTATAATGTACATAATATTTTAGTACAGTAGTACACGTATATAATTTACAATAAATAATTATACAATTAAGAAAGTGAACTAAACGTTTTTTTTTACTGATGGGAGGTACGGCTAGTGCTCAGGGAAGCACACGTGTCTGCAGCGGATGGAGCCTGCTCCTCTGCTTTCACTCACCCACCCTCGTGAGGTAGAGGGTGGGAAGCTGACCCCAAACTCAAAGGACCTTCGAGACAGCGTGGAGAAGAAAGTACAGAGAGCTTTTTTATGTTGCCACATTGCTCTTTCAATTTCACTTAAATGAACATTTACTTCCACTCAGCAAAATGAAGGTGCCAGATGGCTTGGTTATAAAATACACTCAGCTGATCCAAATTAAATAACCTGGCTTTAAGTCACTACATCTCTCCACAGACTCACAGGTCCCTTGTATCAAATGTGAGTGGGCTTATAAATGTTGACTGCTTAGTTGCAAGGTTGGCTTATTAACTAAATATGTTACCACTGAGGTCAAACTGCTGGCCAAACTACAGTAATCTATTTTAAAAATAGAAAGGATTTGCTCATCACAGCTGTATTGCAGGTACCACCACTGTCAGTCTGAGGATTGCAGGGTTTAAAGGATGCTAGTCTGTGATCATCACATGGAAAATTCTTCTTCCCAGACATGTCCTTCACTAGCGTTTCTGAGTCACTAGAAGAGTACGAGAAATAGCAACCTAAAAAACAATCAACAACTTGTCATTCCACCTTTTCCCAAGACCAAGAATTAATGGCTTCCATAACCTTCCCCCACCAAACATCTTTGGGCTTGTTGACAAATGGCTATTTGCAAGGCAGAGTGTCTTTTATTCCTGTAGCAGTAGATCTGTACAAGAGGCCACCTCTGGAGCTCAGAGACCCGGCAGCACCAACATAAAGACCAAAATATAAACAGGGCCACGGTCCCATCCCACTCACACCCCAGGATGCCTGTGGGACAGAAGGGGCAGCTCACACACACACACTATTTATTCCAAAGCATTAACTGTAAGAGCAGTTTAAGTCACAGGTCAGCCGGAAGAGGGGGAAATAGGGTGAGAGGAGGTCATACTATCTCTACCTTACCTTCCAGAGTGTCAGGGCCTCCAGGGGCCAGAGAGCAGCCCTCCTTGCTAACAAGTGCATTCTGAAATAGGCTTTTCCTACCTCTTATTTCATCCTCTAACTGATATCAGTTCCAAAACCATCTCTAGAGGAGTTCCTTATATATATATATAATTCTTATATATATACATTTATGTCCATATAAAAGAAAGCAGTAGTGGCCTCGATGGATGGAAGATGAGGTGGACACACACTTGAGTGGAGAGAGCTTGGCACTGAGGGACAGGCCTGGGTCCTGGGTTATTGCCAGGTGAGGCAGGAGAATGGGGTGTGGTTCCCAAGGCTGCTGAGTGGAGGAAGAGAGGATAGTGCTGGTGGTCTGCAGACCTGCTGCTGGTCAACTCAGAGGAAGGAGGAGGAGAAAGGGTGGGAGTCCAAGCTGAGACCTGGGGTCAAGACCTGCCCTCGGAAACAAGGGAGATAAGGGGAGGAACTTGTGAGAAGAGGAGAGCCTGGTAAGTTCAACCACCCTTCCCACTTCTTGAGATGGTGGCTAGAGCATGCACACAACTGGCCTAGAAAACGAGGCTCTGGGGTGAAGAGGGATGTGAGAGCTGGGGAGAAGGTTGGAGGCCCAGAGAAGCCCCAGGATGCAAGATCGACACCATGAATAGCATCTCCATCTCCTTGGCCCACAGGGCTCTCCACACCCCCCTGGCTGCCCAACAACTGCCTGGAGCTGATCCAAGTGGCCCCTGGCTGGAATTGTGCTCACTGACCCCTCTGGGGGCATTGCCTGCCTCTGGGACCTGCCCATCCATGCCAGCTAAGTATCAGGCCCAGTGTTATCCCTCGTGGCTTTGCTGCCAGTCACAGTTCCATGGCCCTGGCTGAGGGCAGGGCTCGAGTGTGTCTTGCGGAGAGACGGGTCATCCCCCTCCAGGGTGGCCAGCCGGGCCTCAATCCGCTCCAGGTCATCTGAGCCCACTTTGATTTTCACAGCCAGGAGGTGGATGTAGGTCTCATAACGGCTTTTCTGGGGAAAGGGCAGAGAAAGGCCAAAAACAAAGTCAAAAGACAAACAACAAAATGAGAAAAAAATGTATCTTATATAACAAAAGACTAATTTCCTTAATATTTAGAGAGCTCTCACAAATCAATAAAAAGGAGATAAACAACCCAATAAAAAATATTAGGCAAGGGACATGCACAGAAATTTCACTCATAATTTTAAAAACTCTAAATTAATTGGCAATGACATTGGATATGATACCAAAAGCACAGACAAGAGTGAAAATAGACAAATAGGATTTTATCAAAATTTAAAACTTCTCTGTATCAAAGGACACAGTCAATAGAGTGAAAAGGCAATCCACAGAATGGGAAAAAAGTATTTGCAAATCATAAACCTGGTAAGGGTCTAGTATCCAGAATATTAAAGGGAAAAAAAACCTCCTACAACTCAACAACAAAAACACAGCCCAATTTCAGGATGGGCAAAGGACTCCAATAGACATTTCTCCACAGAAGATATACTAATGACCAGTAAGCACACAAAAGGATGCTCAACATCACTATTCATCAGGAAAATGCAGATCCAAACCACAATGAGATATCACCTCAAACACATTAAGATAACTACTATCAAAGCAAAAACAAAACAGAAAGTAACAAGTGTGTTGGTAAGGATGTGGAAGAATTGGAACCCAAGTACACTATTGGTGGAATGTAAAATGGTACAGCTACCGTGGAAAACAGTGCAGCTATTCCACAAAAAGTGAAAAATAATATTACATGCAATTCAACAATTCCACTTCTGGATATAAAAGCAGGACTGAAAGCAGGATCTCAAAGAAACATTTGCACACCCATGTTCATGGCAGCATTATTCACAGTAGCCAAAAGATGGAAGCAACCCAAATGTCCATCAGTCGATGAAAGGATAGCCAAAACGTGGTATACAAATACAACAGAATAGTATTCAGCCTTAAAAAGGAAGGAAATTCTAACGTATGCTACAACAGGGATGAACCTTGAGGACATTGTGCTGAGTGACACAGGCCAGTCACAAAAACATAAATTCTGTATGATTCCATTTATATGAAGTACCTAGAGAGTAGTCACATTCATAGAGACAGAAAGTAGAACTGTGGTTGTCAGGGGCTGAGGCTGGGAGGAGGGTGCTGAGGAGTCTTTGTTTAATAGTTATAGAGTTTCAGTTTGGGAAGGTGAAAAGGTTCTGAAGATTGGTTGCCCAAGAATGTGAACAGGCTTAACACTACTGAACTATATACTTAAAAATGATGATAAGATGATGTTAAGATGGTCAATTTTATGCTATGCTTTTTAACCACAATTTTTTTTAAAAAAATTTAATCCAAATTAAAACAGCAATAAGACACCACTTGTTAAACCTATCAGATTAATGGAGATTATGTCCAGTGTTGGTGAGGGCCTGGAGAGAGAGGCACATTCATGAGCTATTAAAGGGGCTGTAAATTGGTAAACATTTAGGAGGGAGATTTGGCAGTGTCTGAGGCCTTGACTCTGAGCTTCAGGCCCTCACTGCAGTCCCAGGGGAGGCAGGGACTAAGGGTCACAAGACCCTGTTCTCACCCAGCTCTGCCACAGGAGCTGAAAGACCCTTCATTTTGGGCTTCACCTCCCCTACCCTTCATTCTCCCCACCACTCCCCACCACCCCCAGTTAAGCCAGGCAGGGGGTGAGAAAGACCAGGGCTCTGGAGCCACAATCAATTGCCTGGGTTAGGATCCTGGCTCCTGCACTTCCTGTGTCACCTCAAGCACATGATCCAACCTCTCCAAGCCTCAATTTCCCCATCTGTAAAATGGGGATAATAACAAAAGCCACGTCACAGAGTTCATATGAGGATTAAATCAATCAATACAAGGGAAGTGAAGAGAATCACACCTGCCAATCAGTGTGGCTTTTTTTACATCACAGAGAGAGTGAAATGGAGAAGACTTCCAAAAGCTATAAAGTGTTATGTTTTTCAAAAGGTCAGGATCAATCCTGGGAGCTCTCCTCTCTCCTCTATGCTGCAGTAGAAAATCAGAGTGGAAATCTAGAGGCTGAGAGGGGCGACTTCCCACCCTTCCTGCTCCAGGGGCTTCCTGACTTGGTCTCAGCCTCTCTTGTGTCTGTCCACCCCCCTGGTGCAGGTCGGTCCAAAATGGACAAGTGGTTCCTGCCTTCCTCCCCCAAGTCCACCCCGCCATCCTTCACCCCACGGTGGGGCAGAACCAGGGGAGGGGGCAGAGACAAGATGGAAAGAAGGGGGAGCTCAGAAGGAAAGACCAAGGTGCTCTGCTTGATAAACCTATGTGAAAGAGGCACAGGAGACACAAGGGGGGAAAGTCACGTGGAGAGAGCTTATGAGTTCTGTGGTTTGGTCGTAAAAACTTCCCGAGAAGCTGGGCCTATGGGGAAAGGGGAGGTGAGGATGGGGCTTGGAGAAAGATGTAGAGGGGTGACAGGGGTCTCTGGTAGAGCCCGTCTGGTGCTCTTTGAGAGACATAAGTGAGGGCACAATTGTTTGTGCAGCTGGACTGTGCAGAGATAGGCCCACAGGAGACCACAGTCCACGACTACCTCAGGGAAGCCCCCAAAGCAGGAGCCCCTGGTCGGGGAATGATGTGGAAGGCAGGAACTGGCCTCTTCCTCCTGCTCTAGCCCTGTTCTTCAAAACCCCTCCTTTGAAGGGCCCACCTCAAACGTGAGATAATGCTCCTTCAGCCGGTTCTCCTCAGCCTCCTTGGACTTGATGCCCCTCTCGACCGAGTGACACCTGTGCTCAGCCAGCTCTGCAGTCACCTGCCTCAATTTATTCTCATGAGAACGCAGCTGCTCCTCCTGCAAAGACAAGCCATGGACTGTGAGGTCCCACTCTCAGGAGGTCACAGGGCTATCCCACCAGGAGCTGCTTCACCAAAGGGAAACTGAGGCCTGGCCAGGGTTGTCAAATACACAGGGGCAGAGCCGGGTCTAGGCCCAAGGGAGCGTTCCGCCGCTGCCTTCCTTCCTCCCCTCCTGCCATTGGCATCAGCTCTCCTAGAGCCTCCCCAGCAGGCTCAGGAGATGAGAGACCCTCACACTGTGTGTGGACGCAGACACTCCCTTACACAAACACACACTCACCCAGACACAGCCCCCGGCTCCTATGAACCGTCACATGCACACAAACCCACTGGACCAAGGGCCAGCCCGGCCTCGGCACCCCCTGGCTTCATACGATGCACACAGTCTCTCACATTCATGCCCGGACACGGCTGATGGCCACAGACCCAGGATCATACCCAAAGACACTGTCACTCACAGACAAGTGCACAGTACACCCCAGCCATCACGGCACAGCCAGACCCCTTTGTGCCATGCAGGCACTGGGCTGCATGCATTTGTGTGTGGGGTGTGTGTGTGTGTGCGCAGACACAAGTGTGGTGTAGGTGTGGGTGCACAGCACGTGTGTATACACATAAACATGCGTGTGCTTGAATGGCATGTGTGCACGTGGGGGGAGTGTGCACCGCTTGCACAGCCCCAGGGGCTCTGTGGAGAAGACCCCGGACAAGGGCCCTGACAGGAAGGGAAGTATAGCGCTGCCCCTGCCCTCCACCTCACAAGTAGTGGCCCACCATTTATCCTCCCCTCTCAAAAAAAACCTCTGAAAAATGGAGTATTAATGAGTAGGAGCTTTTTAAGGATTACAAATAAAATATTTAAGGGTAGGTGAGGGCAGCAAAAGAGCCCTGGATGAAGGGGCAGCCAAGTCTCACCTGTCGCTCGCTCCCTGTGACACACACATTCTCTCCCATTCGTCCCAGACACACATTATGCCCACAGACCACAACCACATCCACAGGACACACTGCCACTGGCACACCCAGACCATTGTGTGGTGTGTGGCCTCAGTCTCCCCATCTGTAAACGGGGATGGGGTGCGGTGGAGATGGAGGAGAATATCTGCCCTTGCCTCTTAGCCCAGGACCAGGCGCCGGATAGGCGCTGAGGTGAGGGCTGTTGAATGGGGGGCCTGGCACGGCAGAGGCAGCCTGGGGAGGTGGTGTTGTGGTCCCAGGAGCTTGTACCTGGCAGAGGCGAGTGGTGCAGGAGGGCAGCAGGGGCCGACAGAACTTCTTCATGGAGCTGACGGCAGCTGGGAAGGCGGGCGCCGAGAAGATGGCAGCCACCAGGTTGATCCTAAGGATCCAGGACAGCATTTCTTCCTTGCTCCTGGGGAAAGGAGGGGAGGGGAGAGCGCACTGGCTTCTCACAATAGGACTCCCTATCCCACACCCAGCACCCAGTACCCAGCACCAGCCTGGCACAGAGAGGGCATGAAGACCTCCGTGTAAGTGGGCAAAGGAGTGAGGGAGGACGGCAGGATGGGGGCTGGATGGGCCTGGTCACATCTGTGTAGGGAGCTCCCCTCTGTCCCAGCTCCCAGGCAAGACCTGGATTTTCATGTGGAAATAAAGCTGCCCAGCCAGGTTCAGAGCTAACAGCCTGGAGCTAATGAGTGTGACACCAGCAGGGGATTGTTAGAGGCAGCTGGGCAACTGGTCACCCCAACTTGGCCATCTCGTCCCTGCCCCACTACCTGGCCCGGCACATCCACTCTTGTCCTGAGAGCTCACTTACCAGCCTCCCCCCTTTTAATCTCATCTGACACATGAAACCCCAATCTCAAGTCACAGGAGGATGGAGCGCAGGGGAGTGGAATGAAGGTCTTATGGAGAAACTGTAGGGTGAGTCTTCTGCACCCGTCCCCCGACTTTAAGTGGAGGATGATAAAGATCCCATCTGCCCTGTATTTAGGGACTTCAGTGCACATCAGAATCACCTAGAGGGCTTGTTAAAACACAATTGCTGGCCCATCCCCAGCATTTTTGATTCAGGAGGTCTAAGGTGGGACCAGAGAAACTGCATTTCTAACAGGTTTTTCAAGAGATGCTGAGGGAACCACACTTGAGAACCAGTGCTCCTGGGGAGGGACCCAAGCTGTTTACGGATACACTCACTCTCATGGCTGCTGTGCAGGGGAAGCTAAGGGCGCCTCCCCTGAGGTGGACGAGGCGAGGGGATGGGGCAGGTCCTGAGCCCAGGGTGGGAGCGAGGGTGCTCCCACTCCTACTTACGGTGCCTGGAAGAGGAAGACCCTCCAGTCGGCTGTCTTCAGCTTGAGCACATTGGACTTCTTGCTGTAGTCGGAGGCCCTGGTGGCCAGAGCATGGTGCACACGAATGGCGTTCTTCAAGTCGCCCTCAGACAGGGCTTTGTCAGGCCTGTACTCATCCTGGACAAGCCAGGTAGGGGTTGGGCAAGCCTCTGTCATCACCAGGCTCTGACTTACTGCCCCATACTTGCTGCACCCTCACTGTCCCTCCCTTCTGCTCTCCTTCTCTCTGTCCCTGTACATCCCACCACTATTCAAGCTGCTGCCACTCTGATGCCGTGCCCACCCCAAGAAGACTCACTAGGCACTCCTCCCCAGGTGGTCTCAGAAGCCTGAACAGGCCTTACACTGTGTGTCCTCTGAACCCCTGAACATTCAAAAGACCCCTCCCTGAAACCACCAAAGCCCTTCGTGAGCCCGAGTAAGGCCTTTGATGAGGGAGGACCCAGAATCTGCCTAAGCTCTAGGTCCTGCCCGGGACTCTCTGGACACCGTAAGGCAGGGGCTGAGCTGGCCCTTTCTGGGTAAGGACTCTGGGGTAGTCTCTCACCTTCTGCAGGTACAGAATGGTCCCTTTGAGCACCGCGTAGAATTTCTTCCAGCCACGCCTCCCACGGGGCGCTGGGGAGGGGGGCACGGGTAGTGTGGCCACAACCAACCACCCCGATATCTCTTCCCTTGTGTCCCCCACACGTCTGCCTGCATGGGCATTACCAGAGGAGTGGCCAAGGGGGTGTGGACCCCCTCTGGACTAGCATCCCTCCCCATGCCCCTTCCCCGCTGACACCCACTCCTCTTGCCATCCATGTCGGCGTGAGTCTTCCGGGTCAGCACACCATGCTTGTAGGTGGTGGCGCTGAAAGCCTGTGGGACATCCAGGAAGGGGTTGCTACCATCCAGGATCCGTGTCACCTTCTTTGTGCCTGTCCCAAACTTGTCATCCACCAGCTCAGACAGTGATTTCCTCAGCTCATCTTCATCACTAGGAAAGTACTAGGCCTGAGTACCACCTCCATGGAGGCCTCATCCCTACATCAACATGCCCTCTCCCCACAAAACACTCCTTTGGAAGCCAGTTAGAGGTAAAGAGCAGAGATAAGGAGGTTCCAGTTCCAGACCACAGGTCCAGACATTTGTCCCCTCCCCTGAGTCTTCAATTCTGACATCTCTCCTCTGAGCTTTGATTTTTGGTCTCCAAGCTGCAATCTTCACCCTTGATCACAAAGCTGGAGACCTTACTACCTTCAGGCTTCCTTCCTTGTCTTTCTTCTCCTCTCTGAAAGCCCAGCCCCAGGGAGCAGTAACCCATGGCCAGACTGCCCAAGCCCCAGGGACATGGTGAGGGAGGGAAGATCAGTAGATGAGGCCCCTAAAGTCTAGGTTCCCCAGCCTAGAAGCCCTGGTATAAGAATGCCAGCTCTCCCCAGCTGGACTGGGGTTCCTAACAATCCCTGCCTGGGACCTCTTCATGGACCCAAAGACCCAGGCTGCCCTGGGGAGTACAGCAACTCCCCAGTGGAGTGGCAACTTTCCTCAGGAGGCTGTTAGTCTCCCCAGTCAGCAAGGTCACCACACCTCTTTCCAGATGGCTGGGCACCTCCAGGTCTCTCTGCCCTCACAGGGGAAGAAGTTAGGGGGCAGTCACCTCTCCCCATTGCCAACAGCATCACCACCTCAACATGGTCAGATTACTGGAGTTGTAAAGGGACTCATAGCTCATGCCTGTGTACCTCCCCGAGGGGAAAGAGCTATCATCATTGGGAATAGTGGCAATATCCCCTGAACAGAAAACCTGTTGTGAACATCATGAAACTAAACCCACAGTTCAATCTATTCCATAGCTGTAAACATTGCACACTTTTTATCAAGACAGAAAACAAACCCAAAGGGGAACTCAACACCAGGAGCTGGCCAGCTGGCCAGGGGTCACCAGGGCCCTGGGTGGGAGAAATCAGCACCATGGAGAGTAACCGGCGTGACTTCCCAGTACCCCCAGCCACTCCCCCTCCCCCTCCCCGTAATTCAGTCTCCCCATACCTGTGCCCATGGGCACTACTCACATGGCCCATTCCAGCTTTTCATTCTTGATGGAGTTGTAAAGCGTCTGGGAGAGGGGAAAAAAAAGAGAGAGGAGTTCAATGAACAGTCAAAGAAATCTCCATCTAGCAATGTGGATGTGGTGAGAGAGCATCTTTTCAGCCAGTGGGGCAAAGTAGGTGTTTGATTCACACTTATTTATTGGATGGGTGAATAAATGGGGGATGGGTGGGTAGATTCGTTTTTAGGTGATTGGATAGACTTGAGGATGAGTGGGTGGATGGGTTGGTAGGTAGGTGAATGGGCAGGGAAATGGGTGAGTGGATGTGGAGTGTATATAGGGGACTGTGTAGGAGTGTATGTGTGGGTGATGGGTGAATGGGTGGGTGTATGGGCAGGTGAATGATTGAGTTGCAGGGTGGGTGGGTGGATGGAAGGATGGGTATATGGGAGGATGGGTAGATGGGTGGATGAGTAGACGGGGAGTAGGTGGGTGAAGGGACTGGGATTATTTGATCTCACTTACAAAAACACTTTTAAGTGCTTCCTGACAGTGAAGAACATAATTATGGTAAGAACAGCGATGGAGGCAATGTTTATTTTTTGACCTCCAGACTCACTATTCAACTGCCCACCTGATATCATCAGGTCCCTCTAACTCACTATCTAAAACTGAACTCATCATCTACCCCCCAGAAACCTGCTCCTCTTCCTCCAAGGTGGAGAACTGACAGGGATTGAAAGGCCAGGGTTCCACCTTGGGCTTCAGCCTCAAAAGAAAATTAGATTCCTGGTGATGTTGAAAGAATGAGTGGGCTTTTCCCTGTGGTAATGATCATGATGGTAGTGGTGAAGGTGGTAGTGGTGATAAAGGTCGTGGTGATGGTGGCGGCAGCTGTGACAATGGGTGGCAAGTTTGAGGATTACCATGACAGCAATAATGATAGTGGAGCACTAAAAACGAATCTCACAGAGCCTACCCCTCTGCCTAACTCAGGGGACACATAACAGTCACATGTTGAGCTGGATGGTCTCTCCCTCTGTCCCAAAGTCATCACGACCCTGACCCCAGAATTAGGAATCTTGACCATCAGGATTTAGTGGGCAGAAACCTCTCTCCTCTCCACCCACCCTGGACACAGCTGGGGCCACAGGGACCCTTAGCAATTTATACCTTCAGCAGGTCTTTGGCAAAGTCTTGTCCGTCATTCAGCTGGTCCAAGTTGGCAATGAATTGCTGGCAGGACATCTTCTTGCCAATGTTCTGTAATGGAGAAATGGTTCTGCCTGAGAGTAGGGATGGAGGTTGGTGTGGTCCCCACACCCTGCCCTGCCCGGCCAGAAGGGATGAGGCGGCATCAAGGGCGGTAATGGAAACAAGACTCCGCCTGGGTTTCCCTTCGTCTCCCGAGAGTTTACAAAACTCTTTTTCACATTCAAGATTCTATTTGATCCTCAAGCATCATGAGAGGTCGGGGTCCTCCTCAAACCCAGATGAAGGAGTCAGGTTAGATGATGTATTGTAATAGCTGACATTTGCCGGGTGCCTAGCATGTTCCAGGTATTGTACTCAACATGCATTATCTTATTTCCTTCTCACAACAAAGAGAAGGTGAGGTGGGTGTTATTATTATCCCCACTTGACAGGTAAGGAAACTGAGGTGCAGGAAGGTGAAGTGACGTGCCCATGATCACACAGCAAGGAAGTAGAAGGGCTGAGTGTGTCTGACACCAAAGCCCATGCTCTCACCCGCTACTCCATGGTTAACTCTCCCAAGGTCACACAGCACCAGGACTTGAACCCAGGCCTCTTGGCTCCTGAGCAGAAGCTCTGTGTATTCCGTCACAACTGTCTCACCCTCTCACCTCTACAGAGGGGCGGCAAGACCTCCAAGAGGTAGGTGAAGTGAGGGAGAGTTTGGTCTTAAGAGAATCAAAAATCAATTTCCACCAACACACATGGGTACCCCCTGCTGAGCTGCACTGGGACCTAGGGAGCCCAAGCAGATGGGTTTCACACCAGGAGGCACAAACAGACAAAGATCTGGGAATGACTGTACCCCAAAGTTCTGCCTTCATTTTTTAACCAATGATTAGAAGAGGGGCTCCAGCCCTCCAAACCCAACATCTGATGTGCATACTTTCAGACTTGCAGGGTCCACGTTTGAGGAAACACTGGTGGCACTTCACCTTTGAGAAGACAAAGACCCTTGAACACTAGATATTTACTGGTGTAGGATTTTGTGGATCTAGGTTTGCTATAAGGCAGTGTTTCCCAAGATTCACCTACCGATGGGAATAGGAATTCCCCCCAGAAAAGGATTTCATAATCCAATAAGTTATATCTTTCAGAGTTTTTAATGTGCTTCTGTGTGTTAAGAGTCTCCAAGGAGAGGATTCCACATACAGTGTCTCAAATTTATTGACCTTAGCACCATTTTAGCAAAGATTCTATTAACATCATGTGGGACATGCACACACCACAGAAAATAATTCAGAAAACAATGATAGAAAGCTTTATAAGTAGCTGGCAAGCAAGAATTTTCTATACCTTTCCCAAAGGGTTAAGGAGAAATGACCTATGTGTGCCTTAATATAGTATGTTTCATAAGTCTATGTGTATATTTTACATGTACATATATGTATTATGTGTACATGTATATAGTCATTTATGTGTACATTCGTAATTGAGGAATATGAGGGTAATGTTGGTAATATTGCCTGAGTTCCACACACACTGAACATTCCCCAGCTATCAGTCAGGGGTGCAAAATCAAAAAATAACCAGGCTGGGCTTCCCTGGTGGTGCAGTGGTTGAGAGTCCACCTGCCGATGCAGGGGACACGGGTTCGTGCCCTGGTCTGGGAAGATCCCACATGCCGCGGAGCGGCTGGGCACGTGAGCCATGGCCGTTAAGCCTGCGCGTCCGGAGCCTGTGCTCCGCAACGGGAGAGGCCACAGCAGTGAGAGGCCCGCGTACCGCAATCAATCAATCAATCAATCAATCAATAATCAGGCAAGATTTCCAATCCTAGTAATGACAGACTATCTTATTGCAGATGAACCTTCCCATCAGAAACAATTGCTGGTCAAAATATTAATAAAACATCTACGTGAAGACACTGGAGAAATATAAGAGCAATGAGGACTTCAAGGCTAAGGATCCTGCAAATAAGGGAAACGTGGAGGTGGTGAGGCTGACTAGGAGCAGCTTTCCTCTTTGAAGCATTTGTCAATTCTCAAGCAGTGTACAAAAGGGTGAGCAACTCAGTGGTCAATAGGACTAGAGAACAAAAATTGGAATTCAGGGCCCACCAAGGACAAGGGGCCCTGGGAAACACTCTGGTCATACTTCAGCAAAACACCTGAAATTAAGAAAGGAAGGAAATTTTTCAGACGGAAGGAAAGTTATCTCAGATGGAAGCATGGAGAAGCAGAAAGGAATGAAGAGCAACAAAAAGGGTGGCTAAGTCTAAATGAATATTGCAAAATAACAATAATAAAGTTTTCTGGGGAATAAAATATAGAAAGAGATATAATATTTAAAAGGATGATAACAGTAGTATATAAGTTGAGAAGACAAATAAATGAAGTTGAGGCATTTTAAGGTTATTTCATTTCCCAGGATGTGGTAAAAAGTACTTTAATAAGTCAGGGATGCATATTGCAAACGACAAAAAGAATTCTAAAAGAATTCACAACTAACAAGCTAACAGGGGAAAATGGAATTCTAAAAAATACTTAAATAATCCAAAAGTAGGCAAGAAAGGAGAAAAAAAAAGCAATATAGACCAGATGAGTCAAAGAGAAAACAAAGAGTAACCTGGTATGTTTGAACTCAAATATATTAGTAATTCATTAAATGGTACAATTAAAAGGCAAAGATTAATAGACACCTCTTAAATATAAAGGGACAGAAATCTTGGAAAAAGGATAGAAAAAAGATATACATGCAAACACTAGCAAAAGGACTCCAGTATAACTACACTAATAACTGACAAAGTAGACTTAAAGGTACGAAGCATTACTAGAAATAGAGACATCTCATAATGATAAAAGGGTCAGTCTACCAGAAGATATAAGCATCCTAAATTTGTATGCACCTAATAACACAGTCTCAAAAAATAAAAGACAAAAATGGACAGAACTAAAAAGAGAAAGACATTCACAATCTTGGTTGGAGATTTTAACACTGCTTTCTCAGTAACAAGAACAAAAATACTAAGCAATTAATTTGTAAGTAACAATCAATTAATTAATGCCAACGAATTAGGAAACCTAGATAAAATAAACAAATTCCTAGAAGCATACAAACTACCAAAACTGGCTCAAGCAAAAATAGGAAATCTGAATAGACCTAAAAAGAAGTAGACATTCAATCAGTAATCAAGAACCGCACAAAAGAAAATTCTAAGACCAGATGGCTTCACCAGTGAAGTTTACCAAACATTTAAAGAAAAATTAACACCAATACTTCTTAAGCTCTACCCAAAAATTGAAAAAGAGGGAACACATCCTAACTCATTCTATAAGGCCAGCATTACCTTGATACCAAAACCAGACAAAGAAATCACAAGAAAATAAAACTATAGAACAGTATTCCCTATAAATGTAAAAACCCTCAACAAAATACTAGCAAACAGCAGCATAATAAAAGGATTATGGACTTCCCTAGTGGCCCAGTGGTTAAGAATCCACCTGCCAATGCAGGGGACACAGGTTTGAGCCCTGTTCCAGGAAGATCCCACATACCGTGGAGCAACTAAGCCTGTGCACCACAACTACTGAGCCTGCACTCTAAAGCCCACAAGGCACAACTACTGAGCCCACGTGCCACAACTATTGAAGCCTGTGCGCCTAGAGGACATGCTCCGCAACAAGAGAAGCCAAGACAATGAGAAGCCTGCACACCGCAACGAAAAGCAGCCCCCACTCGCCACAACTAGAGAAAGCCTGTGCGCAGCAACGAAGACCCAACGCAGCCAAAAGTAAATAAATAAATAAAATTATTTTTTTAAAAAGGATTATATATCATGACCAAGTGGAATGCATCCCAGGAATGCAAGGATAGTTCAACATATAAAAATCTATTAACAGGGGCTTCCCTGGTGGCGCAGTGGTTGGGAGTCCACCTGCCAACGCAGGGGACATAGGTTCAGGCCCTGGTCCGGGAGGATCCCACATGCCATGAAGCGACTAAGCCCGTGCGTCACAATTACTGAGCCTGTGCTCTAGAGCCCATGAGCCACAAGTACTGAGGCTCGCCTGCCTAGAGTCCATGCTCCCCAACAAGAGAAGCCACCGCAATAAGCCCGCTCACCGCAACGAAAGAAAGCCCACGTGTAGCAACAAAGACCCAATGCAGCCAAAAATAAATAATTTTTTTTTCAAATCTATTAACATACTACAGCACATTAATAGAAAGAAGGGGGGTAAAACACATGATCATTTCAATTGGTGCAGAAAAAGCATTTGGCAAGATTCAACACTTCTTTCATGGAAAAAACACTCAACAAACTAGGAATAGAAGAGAACTTCCTCAACGTGATAAAAGGCATTTATGAAAAACCCACAGCTAACATCACACACTCTGGTGAAAGACTGAAAGCTTTCCCCCTAAGATCAGGAAAAGGCAAGAATACCCATTTCTCCCATTTCTATTCAACATTGTACTAGAAGTTCTAGCCAGAGCAATTAGACAAGAAAAATAAAAGTCCCCCAAATTAGAAAGAAAGAAGTGAAATTATCTCTATTCACAGATGAAATGATCTTACATACAGAAAATCCTAAAGAACCCACCAAAAAACTATTAGAGCTAACACACAAATTCAGGAAAGTTGCAAGATATAAGATCAACACACAAAATCAATTACATTTCTATATGTTAGTAATGAACAATCATAAAATGAAATTAAGAAAACAATTCCATTTACAATAGCATCAAAAGGAATAAAGTACTTAGAAACAAATTTAACCACGGAGGTGAAAGACTTGTACATTGAGAACTAAAAAAGGTTGCTGAAAGAAATTAATGACATAAATAAATATAAAGGCATCCTGTGTTCATGAACTGGAAGACTTAATATAGTTAAGATGGTAATACTTCAAAAACTCATCTACAGATTCAATACAATTTCTATCAAAATCCCAATGGCCTTTTTTGCAGAAATGTAAAAGCTTATCCTCAAATCCATATGGAATTGTAAGGGATCCCAATAGCCAAAACAATCTTGGAAAAGAACACTTTCTGATTTCAAAACTTACTACAGAGTTAGACTAATCAAAACAGTGGGACACTGGCATAAGAATAGATATATACATCAGTGGCATAGAATTAAGACTCCAGAAATAAACCCATACATCTATGGTCAATTGATTTTTTTAATTGAGTAAATTTGACATGTAACATTGTGTAAGTTTAAGGTGTACACTGTGTTACTTTGTTTTTCTGTTGGTGGTGTTTTTTGCGGGGGGGCCACACCATGCAGCATGTGGGATCTTAGTTCCCCAACCAAGGATCAAACCCATGCCCCCTGCATTGGGAGCACGGAGTCTTAATCACTGGACCACCAGGGAAGTCCCTACACTGTGTTACTTTGATACATTTATAAATTGTAATGCTATGATCAATTGATTTTTGACAAGTGTACCAAGACCATCCAATGGGGAAAGAATAGTCTCTTCAACAAATGGTGCTGGGACAAATGTGCTGGGAAATTTGAATATCCACAGCAAAAGAATGAAGTTGGACCCTTACCTCACACCATATACAAAAAGTAACTCAAAATGGATCAAAGATGTAAACATAAGAGCCAATACTATAAAACTCTTAGAAGAAAACATAGGGCTAAATCTTCATGACCTTGTATTTAGCAATGGTTTCTTAGATATGACATCAAAAGCACAAGCAACAAAAGAAAAAATAGATAAACTGATTGCATCAAAATTTAAAACTTTTGTGCCCCAAAAGACACTATTGAGAGAATGAAAAGACAATCTATAAAAAGGGAAAATTTTTCTAACCATGATCTGATAAGAGTATAGTATTTAGAATAAATAAAGAACTCTTACAACTCAACAACAAAAACACAAGCAACCCAATTAAAGAAAAGCAAAAGATTTAAATAGACATTTCTCCAAAGAAGATATACAAATGATCAATGAGCATATGAAAAGATGCTCAAGATTACTAATCATTAGGTAAATGCAGATTAAAACTATAATAAGATATAACTTGGCTATTATCAAAAAGCAGAAAATAACAAATGTTGGTAAGGAGGTAGAGAAACTGGAAACTTCGTGCACTACTGGTGTGAATGTAAAATGGTGCAATCATTATGGAAAACAGCATGGTTGTTCCTCAAAAGTGAAAAATAACATCACCATAGGATCCAGCAATACTACTTCTGGGTATATACCCAAAAGAATTAAAAGCAGAGTCTCAAAGAAATATTTGCACACCCATGTTCACAGCAGCACTATTCACAGTAGCCAAAAGATGCAAGCAACCCAAATGTCCATGAGCAGATGAAAGGATACACAACATGTGGTATATACATACAGTGTAACAGTATTCAGCCTTAAAAAGGAAGGAAATTCTGATACATGCTACAACATCGATAAACCTTGAGGATATTATGCTAAGTGACATAAGCCAGCCACAGAAACAAATTCTGTGTGATTCCAATTACATGAGGTATGTAGAGTAGTAAAATTCACAAAGGCAAAAAGCAGAATGGTGGTTGCCAAGGGCTGGGGGCCAGGGAATGGGGAGTTGTTCAATGGATATAGAGTTTCAGTTTGAGAAGATGAAAAAGTTCTGAAGACTGGTTGCACAACAATGTGAATAGACTTAATACTACTGACTTATACATATAAAAATGGTGAGGATGGTAAATTTTATGTAATGCATATTTACCACAATTTTAAATTTTTTTTACAACTTTAAATAAAAATTATAAAACCCCCCAAAATGGGCAAAGTATCAATAACTGAATAGACATTTCACCAGAGAAGATATACAAATGGCCACAAGCACATGAAAATATGCTCAATATCATTAGTCACTAGGGAGATGCAGATTCAAACCAAAATGAGATACCACTTCATACCCACTAAAATAGCTATCATTATAAAAGAAAAAAAGAAAGAAAGAAAAGAAGTGTTGGCAAGGAGGTGAATAAGTTGAAACCATTATACATTACTAGTGGGTATTTTAAATGGTTCAGCCACTATGGAAAATAGTTTCACAGTTTCTCAAAAAGTTAAACATAGGATTACCATAAGATGCAGCTGGTCTACTCCTAGGAATTGAAAACAGGTGTTCAAACAAAAACTTGTACACAAATGTTCAGAGTAACACTATTCACAATATCGAAAGGGTGGAAACAATCCAAACATTCACTAAAAGACAAATGGATACACAAAATGTGGCATATCCATTCAATGGAATGTTATTCGGCCATAAAAACAAATGAAATTATGACACATGCTATGACACGGATGAACCTTGGAAACATTACACTAAGTGAAGGAAGCCAGATAAAAAGGCTACATACTATATGATTCCATTCACATTAAATATCCAGAATAGGCAAATCCATAGAGACAGAAAACAAATTAGTGGTTGCCAGGGGCTGGAGGAAGGAGAGAATGGGGAGTCACTGAGAATGGGTATGGGGTTTCCTTTTGGGGTGATGAAAAAGTTCTGGAACAAGAGAGTGGTGATGGTTGCACACCATGTGAATGTACTTAATTCCACTGAATTTTACACCTTAAGCTGGGTAAAATGGTAAATTTATGTCTTGTATATTTTACCATAATAAAAAACTCATTAAGGATATACAAGATTTTTACAACACAGTTAAAAGACTTGACCTTATTAACACATAGAACATTACAACCAACAAATGCAGGATACACTTTCATCTACTAAAATCAATCTCTCTCTGGATGGGAAAGTAAGATAATCAACTGCAAAAAAGTGAAATCATATTGGGTAAATTACCTGATTTAAAATAAAACAACAACAATAACCAGGCAAAAAGACATGTACCAGAAAAGAAAAAGAAAGAGAGAAGGGAAGGGAAAGGAAGGGAAGGGAAGGAAAGGAAAGGAAGAAAGGGAGACAGAAAGAGAAAGGAAGGAAGGAAGGGAAAGAAAGAAAAGAACGAAAAGAAAAGAAAGAAAGAAAGAAAGAAAGGAGGGAGGGAGGGAGGGAGAGAAAAAGGGAAAGAGAGAAGGAAAAGATGTGTGTCCAGAAACTCCAAAGGCGGACTGACATGGATGATTTGGGGCCTCCAAGTTCCCAGTTCCTCCCTTCCTCCCACCGCCATTTGGATCAAAAGGGCCTCCCTGCTGCCTTGACCCTCAAAACTGTTCCCACAGCTTCTGTCTCCAATCAGAAAAGAGTTATGGTTGGCCTGGCCACAGCCCCATTCCAAGGCCTTTTCCACAGGTCTGGCGTGACCTGCCTGCGCAGGCCTGGGGTCAGAACAATCCCAGCCTGTCTTTAAGCCTCCCCACAAGAGCAGAATCAGACAGGCCAAGAAGAAAGAAAGTAGATGTCATCCTTCAGGGCAAGGAGAGGGGCCAATTGAAAGTCCCACGGGCAGGGAAACCCTCATCACTGTTTGCAAATCTAGACTAAACCTGAGTTGTACTCAGTGTTCCTTTAAAGTTCTTGTATGACGCTCAGATGGCTCTCAGATGCCATCTGAGAATGGGCAGGACCCCCCGCCCCCAGTCTTCAGAATAGTATCCCAACCCCTGCATCTGTCCAGTCCTCCACCATCCAGCACCAACCCACCTCCCCAGCACTCCCACTGCTAACCTTCAGGCAACCCAAGTTTGAGAGAAATTAAGCTTTTCTTGAAAAAAAACTTATCTTTGTTTCAGCTTGAAAGCTCATGGCACAGCTTCTCCCATCCATCTCCTCCCCCCTCTACTGGCCTCAGCCTAGACGCTTCTCCCTCCCTCACCCCAGCGTTCACTCCATTAACCAGTGCTAGTGACTGCACATCCAAAATACATTTTTAATACCTCTCCTTGTCTCCATCTCCAATTCTCACCCAAGCTCCCATCTTCTCTTGTCTGGAGGTTAAAATCACCCTCTTCTGACATCCTCCCCTTCCAGCTCACTCTGTCATGGGGAATGAGCTTTCCCTACTCCCAGCTAAGGCCACTCTCCACCTATGCTCTGTTGCTCATCTCAAGGAAAGCTTCGATTTTCCCTTCTCTCTCTTGCATCATCAGTTTCTCCTTGCCTGCTTAGTGGATACTACTGACATACACACATGCCCTAGTCAGATTTGAAAGAGTTCCTCCTAGACCCCTCCAGCCAGTGGCTCATTTCAGGAGCCCACTCAAAGCCAAATATCGCAAAAGAATTCTCCACATCCTCCAATTCCTCCCCTCCTATCCTCATCTCCACCCACTCCAGCCTGGCATTTGTCCTCTCCACTCCACCTAAAGTGCTGTTGTGAAGGTCTCCAATGACCTTGACCATGCAGTGATAATGATCCACCGATGGGCATTCCAACCTCAATGATCATTTTTCTGTTGACATCTTTCTTGACCTCATGGCAGCCTTTTATGCAGTTGGCCACTCCTTTCTCCTTGAAACGCTTTCTTCTCTTGACCTCTGAGACACTGCACATTCCTGGTTTTCCTCCCATCTCCACAGCTGCTTCAAAGCCTCTCCTGCTGCTCTGCTTGACCTTTACATAATGCCATGCCCTGGGACGAGGTCACCAGCCTGCCTCTCTCCCTGAGGCACTCAGCCAATCCCATGGCTTTCACTCCACCAGGATGACAATGACCTCCTCACCCCATCTCTCTCTTGCATCCCAGATTCGTTTATCCCACCAGCTCCTTGGCATCCCCACGTTCATGTCCGGTAGGCATCTCAGGCACAATATGTCACAAATGGGACTTGAGCCCCAGCTCTCCCACTCACCACGCCCTCCACCCACCTACGGAAGTTCCTTCTACATCTCAGGAAACAGCACCCCCATCCAGCCAGTTGCTGAAGCCATCCTTACTCCTCTCTTTCCCTGATCAGCCCCATCAGCACGTCCTGTCAGGCTCACCCTCAACTGGCCTCCATCATCTGTCCCTTCTCTCCATGTTCACTGCCCTGTCTGCCCCGGCCACCATCATCTCCCACCTGGACTCCAACAACAGCCACTATGGACAGTTTTACTGTCCACCAAAAGTTAAACATAGAATTACCATCAGACCCAGCAATCCACTACTTAGGTATACACTCAAAAGAATTGAAAACAGGTGCTCAAACAAAAACTTATGCTAAGTAAAATCAGTCAGACAGAGAAAGACAAATGTTATATAATATCACTTATACGTGGAATCTAAACAATACAACAAATCAGTGAATAAAACAAAAAAGAAGCAGACTCACAGATACAGAGAACAAACCAGTGGTTACCAGGAAGGGCGAGGGGCAATATAGGGTAGGAAGAAAAAGGGTTATTATGAGATTATATGAAATCATGTGTGTGAAACTTTTGAAAATTGTAAAGTACTATAGAACTTAAAGAATTTTTCATTCAATTAAAAAATTAAAATAAATTAAAAAAATTTTAAAAACCTGTACATGTATGTTCATAGCACTGTTCACAATAGCCAAAAGGTGGAAACCAGCCCCACTGGTCCTTCTGCCTGGAAGGCTTTGTCCCTGGTCTTTCCATGGCTGGCTCCTGCTCATCCTCCACATCTCTACCCCAACCGTGCCTCCTCTGAGACACCTTCCCTGACCCCCAGTCCAGCCCCATCACACCCTCCTGTTTATTCCCTTCACAGACCTATCACTGCTTTAATCACTTGTTTACTTCTTTATCTTCTATCTCCTCTAACTAGAAGGTAGGCACCCTGAGGCAGGGGTTCTCTTTCTTTCTTTTTATGGAACACAGAAGGTGCTGAGCCCCTAGAGTCCAAATGCCCCTCCTACAGAAAGTCCTCCAGATTCCTCCACCAGGCTGTGCCCATCTGAAGAGGGTGCACCTACTCCGTCTGCCAGCCCCTGTACTGCCTCCTGCTTTGACCAGAGCTATTTCTGGGGGCCCTAGCGGGCCCCACATTCCTGAGATCCCCACCTTCCACCAGACGCTCAGTCTCTGTCAAAGAACAGAAGAATGAGAGCAGGAAGGGAGGGGGAAAAGAACAAAGCAGGTGATGCCACTTCCGCTGGGGTCCTTTGGAAAGCTCACAGTAACTGCAACAACCCGGCCCTGGGCTAAGCACTTTACAAGTGCTGTCTCCTTAAGTCTTACAGGGACTTTCTGATGGGGAAACTGAGGTTTAGGGAAGTAAATAACTCGCTCCAGGTCACAAGCTATTGTGTGGAGAAATACAGAGGACTCCAACCCAGAACGCTTGCTTTTGATGTTTTGCAATACTGCCTCAAGAGAGAGACGGGATCCTCAATGTCTGTTGGCTCCAAGTATGAACAATCCTGCCCCACCCGCTTTTGATCTATGAAGGTGGTGATGTTTCTCTTCAGCTGTGCGCATTAAGGTGGTGCCATGGGCAGCTAAGTCCCACCAAGCTCGAGAGTATTCTCGACCCGGGGTTCACTGACTGCTGCCCTTGTTAGCAGCTCTCAACCAGAGGGAGAGGCATCCAGGGCTGGTACAGGAGTGACTGGGTCCTGAGATGGCCCTTGGCCCCGCCAAGGGTGGAGATGGGGAGAGGAGGGGTGTGCTTAAAGCTCCTTTTAAGGTAAGCCAGCAACACCTGCTCTCTGTAAACAAACAGTAAGCAGTCTTGGGGGAACATCAGCCCATTAACGGGCATTTGCTCTGATGATATTCCCATGGAATACACACGTCTTCTCTCCTGTTCCACACCCAGGCTGACAGCCCAGGCGGACATAACCAAAGTTGTCACACAACTACTCTTCGTGCCAAGGTCAGCGAGGCTCTCACCCTCCCCAGGCCAGGTACGGTACCCCAGTGTGCCCATGCTTGCTCAGGCTGCCATCAGGCGGGGCACTTCACCTTCTTGATCTTCCAGGGATCTACAGGCTGGGGCTTTGGACTCTCCATTATTTAAATTTTAATATTAATAATACATATAGTTATTATCACTGTGCAATAATATTATAATATTATTGTAATATATTGCTATAATGTATTAAATAATACATTATAATATTATTATAATATATTGTTATGATATATTATAATATATTGCTATAATGTATAATATCATAATACTATTCATAATAAATCCTTACTAAGTGCCAGACCCTAACACTTGGTGATACCTCTCTCAGGTCTCCCCAGGACGCTATGGGGGAAATCATTATTTCCACCTCACAGATGTAGAACCTGAGACGCAGAGAGGGCTAGTGTCTTGCCCAGGGTCACAGAGGTACCACCTGGAGGCAAGAGTAGGCTCTGAAGTTGGACCTATCCCAGGTCTTTCTTCCACCCTACATGTCCTGGACTTTCCTGGTTAACTTTGGAACCAGATGTGCTGGCCTGTTGTCCCCATGAGTCACTGAAATATCCCCAACCCAACAGAGGGGCTCTGACCACCCCGGGGTGAGCAATGACGGGGTAGTGATCAGTGGGCCAGATGGGGTGATGGGGGACACAGAAGGGGAACACGGAGATGGGGTCTAGGCTCACAGGGCATGCAGACCACCAGCTACACTTACCACCTGAGAGAGGGCAAGAGAGCCCAAAGGGGGGGGGTCCCCGGAGCAGACAGAGGAAAGAAGAAGGAATTATTGAGCCACAAGCAGCACTGAGATGCCCAGATCCCAGACCAGACACAGGCTCACAGCCCGGGGCACCCACCTATCACTTCTCTGTTTGCCTAGTCGGGGCAGGGAGGTGAGGGGTGCATGACGAGAATGCCTCTTGAGGGCAATCTACCAGCTGACCGGAAGGGGCTGCCTGGGGTGTGGCACTTAAACAGGACTGCACTCAGGCTTACAGCACAAGGGGTAGGAAGAACATGTGATTGTTTAGCAATGTCTGGCATGGACACGGCTAGGGGCACACGTCTTATTTAGCACATCCTAAATTCCCATGTGCCTCAGCTGTTCTTACTGCCCTGCTTGGAGGCAGGGACCCAGGCAGATCTCAAGTGGATAAAACTAGGGCAGAGCCAAGTCTAGAAGCCAAGCTGCCCAACTCCCAGGTCTGCCAAAGAAACACGGCCAGCGAGCAGGAGGTCTCGGGAAGGGGGCTGGAGAAAGAACCGGCCCTTGGACAACTCGGGATGAATCAGTGAGAGGACACACCCGCTCCCTGCCTCCCCAACTCACATGTCCATGCAGGTCCGTGTTGAGAAGCATCAGGGCACAGGTGAGCGTGTGGATCCCATCTAAATCAGAGACGGTGGCACCCTCAGCGTGAGCACCCAGCTCTTTCCCAACCCCAGGCTCCCACCTGCCTCCTGTCAGAGCCAGCCTGGAGGCCTTGGAGACAAGTAGAGGCCAGCCACCTGCCAACCACACATCAGGGCCCAGGGCCTGCGTGATGCTCCGTGTCCCCCCCCATTACAGCATCGGAATCACTTGCTCACCCCAGGTCAGGACCAACTCCTCCCTCAGAGGTGACCAGACCACCCTGGGCCTGTTCTAGCCCAGATTCCTGCCCGCTGTGGCCAAACTCACCTTGAATCTCAGACCCAGGAATGGCTCTGGGTCCTGGGCTATATCCCTTCCATGGCCCATGTCTCCTCTAATAACCAGCCTAGTCCCCCAGGTCCTGGGACTCAGGTCCATCCACAGGACAAGTCCTGCACTTAAGAGGACCCCAACCCAGACTTCCACACTAGGACTCCCACCACACCAACAATCAGCATTGCGACAGGGCACCACAGAGAATGAGGACCCAAAGGACTGACTCCAGGACGGAGGACTTTCAGGCACAGGGAATGACAATGGGCGGGGCAGTTGGGAGGTTCCGTTTCCAGCAGACAGTCCCCATGCCACCTGCCATCGTTCATTCACTGATGTTTCTTGAGCAGGACAGAAGTGGCAGGTGGACCAGAGGTAGGAAGAAGCCAGGGCCCGGCTGGGGGGCAGGGGAGTGGGGCGAGGCGTACCTTCCGAAGTGCTGTCGTCAGGGTTGCACTGGCAGTACCGGCGGGAGAAGTGCGTAAGGACCCGCTCACGCTCCTGTGTCTCCCCCATCAGCGGAAAGGCCTTCAGGAAGGTTCTGGAGGGTAATGCAAGGATGCTGAGGGCCTCCAAGAGCCCGAGTCAGTCTGAATCCTCGCTCGGGGTAGGACCCACACACACACACACCACCCAAACCTGCCCAAGGGGGCTGAGGCCCCAGAGTCCCAGCATCTGGGCCCAGGGAGGCACCCTGACCCGCATAATGGCCTCTGGAGTGTGGAGTTTCAGCCCTCATCATCCTCCAGGGCCCTTCTGGAAGGGTGCAGGGGACAGATTGTGAAGAGCAAAGGCAGACGAACACCTCAGTGCCAGCATCCACTCCACTCCTCGCTCCCTCCTCCATGGTTGGGCCATCCACACCGCTCCTCAGACCGCCCTCCCTCAGCCATTCCCACTCCTCACTTGAGGCGCTACCAGCTGAGCCCCAGGCCCAACTTTGGCCTCCCTCACTCCCCCCACCCCAAGTCTGAGCCTCCTCTGCTGGGCAGCTCTGAGTCCCTCTCAAGGCCAAATTCAAAGGTCACCAGCTCTCAGGGGCCCCTGGCAGAGTATGCCAAAACCAGAGGGGCTGGGAGATGGGGCTGGGGTCCCTCACCTGGGGCATAGGCACACCCTTTCTTGGGAAGGGAAACAGCAAGCTGAGACAGTGTGGGCCTCTATTCATCCTGGGTTCATGAGACTAGTTTGTCCCTGATTTTGCCACGGTTCACTTGGCTTCTGTAATGCCCGCTTTGCTTTATCCTCTCGCAAGCTACTTCTAAGGCACCCTGGGACCTGTGAGCCCCATTCTGGCCAGTCTTTACCCTTGCAGGCTTCCCAAGGCAACCAAAACTGCAGACCACTCTCTAATTCAATCCCAATCAATCAACTGCTGTATAAAAACACTCCATCCGCCATCTAGGCTTCCTCCTTTCCCTGTCTCTCCTGTTCCCCGTTCTCTTCCCTGCATCTGGCCCCTCCTTCTTCTCCTCATACTCCACTAGGACTTTCTAAAACCCATCCCACATCCCAACCGTACCCTATCCTACCTGGGAGTCATCCATCCCAGCTCCGGCTCCCCAGCCCAAACACCCCTTCCTCAGGGGTCTTCACCAAGCTCCAGTTAAACTCAGGCTGCCCCCGGGATCAGCCTCATTAGTGCCCACCCTCTACCCTGCATCTTGGAACCACGGGCCTGTCTGCTGTATCCTCTGCACTTCTCACACCAATAATTCGTCTGCCCCACAGCCCAACTTCAGGCCTCGTCCTCTCCCACCTGACCCTCTTCAGAAGCCTCTGGATCAAAGGCCGCCAGCACACTGCTGCCAGTACCGCCTCCCAAAATACTGCTTCACACCCAGCACCTTCTGGGGCTCCCCAGGGCCTGCAGAGTCGAGCCTCAATCTATTGGGCTGGATATACAAGGTCCTCCCACCCAGCACTCATGCCTCTGATTGCGAGCCCAACCCACCAAACACCTTCCCCACCCAATCATCCAGTGTGAAAATTCAGGCTCAGCTCAGGATAGAGTAGCCTGCAGCCGACCAACACTTCCACTGAGAACAATGAGAAGAGCCAGACAAAAATACATCTCTCTTAAGCTATCAGAAAACTGCTGACGCAACAAACACCAATAGGACCAAGATTCTGGAGAGGAGAGAACTGGGGAGAGGTGGGCTGATCTGCAGCTGCTTTCTCCCCGGGGACACTGCCAATCACGGGCACAGGCAAGAGGCAGAACAATTAGTGGCTTCACGGAGCTGGAGAGACAAACTGGGAGACTTGAGGGGCTGTAAACATGTGGCCAGTTCTCCCTGTGAGATATCTACCAAAACCTAAAGATGTAATGGGTAGGAAAGCCTCTCTGAGAAGTAGAGGGATTTGGTTTTTTGACAGTCTCGCCGCAACGAGGAGACAAAATTAGGATTAAGGACCAACCAAAGGGAGAGGCCCCAGTGAACACACCATGCTCTCTGCGGCCTTCACCCTGTGATCAGGGTGAATCCTGAGCCTTACCAAACTTCAGGGCTGCCTCTCCTCAGCTCAGCCCTGGATGGATTAGGACTGCGCCTCCCTGCCCTCCTCTAACTGCCTAGCAAGGGACAAGGTAAACCCTCTCTGGAGGAACACATAATGATCTAGAGCCACTGTAATTCTATACAAAACGTACAGCATCTAATAAAAAATTACTAAGCACACAGAGAAGTAGGATATAAGACGGAAAGCCAAGAGAGAAACAATAGAAACAGATACAGATGATGCAGATATCGGGGTAAAAGCAGACAAGGACTTTCAAATAACTGCGACTAATATGTTCAAAGAAAGAGAGGGAAAGATGGGGAAAGTAAGTAGAAAATAAATCAAAAGATGAAGAATTCCCCTCAGAGAATTAAAACCTACCCCAAAAAATGTGTAATAAAATGAAATTTCCAGAACTGAAAAATAAAACAATAGAAAGTGAAAACTCAGTAAATGGGGTTAACAGCATATGAGACACATAGAAAGGGTAAGTGAACTGGAAGCAGGTCAATAGAAAATATCCCAACTGAAACAGAGAAAAAAAAGGGAAAATACAGTTTTTAAAAGTGTGAGAGGCATGTAGGAGGTGAACAGATCTAACATACATGGGACCACCCACCCCTCAGCTCAGAGACCGCCGCCCCTCCCCAAGAGGGCTCTGGCCTAGGGTCTCCCTGCTGGCCCTGCCGCCGGGTCCGCTGGACACTGGGCTGCATCTTCCCATTCCCTGCCCTCCGCTCCCTGGGGCCTGCACCTGCCCCTCCTGAGGGCCACTCCCCGGGTCCAAACACCAACAGGACCTGAGGGCAAATTCCATTTTGGCTATCTCCTCCCTCAGTGACTGTGGGGAACTGGCCCCCAGTTTCTCCACAAGTAAATGGGATGATACCGCCTACCTTACAGGGGTGTTGCTAAGATGCAGTCAGCAGGGTGTGTAAAGGGTACATCTTGCAGACAGGAAGTGCTCAGTACAGGCAAGCCTTTTGGCCCTTTCCCCTCCTGAAGAGTCACGACTGCATTCCCACCTTCATATTTTCAGCGCCCACCGCAGAGCCAGCACTCACTGAGTCTCTGCATTGCTGCTGCTCTCATGACCCCTTCCCCTCAGCCTCCCCAGAGGGGTCAAGAGACTTGTACAAGGTCTTGCACAGCAAGTTTACAGTAGAGCTGGCAGGAGAATCCAGATGTGTGGCTGTATCGCCTGTGGGCACTATCCCATCCCAGCCCCACTGACCTGAGTGCTCGGTCCAGAGTCAAGCCCGAGAAGTCAAAGAAGCTGAGGTACTCCCCGGCCACCAGCCTGCTGAACTCGTTGCTGCCAGGAGAGCAGGAGTTATCCATTAGAAGCAGGGCACAGCAAACAGCAGGGGTTTGTGGCAGTGGGCCCCTGGGGACCCTGACCCACCCACCCAGACCTGCCGGTTCCTCTGCTGTCTCCCTTGCTGGCCAGTTGGGCTCTGACAGTTCAACCTTGGGCCAGGAGGTGGGGGAGTCAGGAAGGCTTCCTAGAGGAGGTGATGTCTCATCCAATACCTTCAGGAAAGGAGGAGCCACCCATGTGAAGGGAGTAGGAGGTGAGATGATGCAAAGTGTCCGCAGTAGAGGAAACTGTCCAGGAAGCTACCAGCAGGGCCATGTGGCCGGGGCTGGAGAGCAGGAATGGGGGTGGCAAGAGGTGAGGCAGGGAACCGGGCCTGAGGGCCGAGGCAAGGACTGGGACTTGATCTGGAAGAGTTTGAAGCAGGGAAGGGGTGAATGAGATGGTCAGATCTGTATTTGGAACACTGCCTGTGGAGTGGAGGCCCACGGGGGCGGTAGGAGCTGTCCACGAGAGAGATGGAAGGGGTGGGGAGGAGGGATGTTTGGGTGGCAGAATCCACAGGACGTGGAGAGGGATGGAGTGGGTGTGGGGCACGACAGAGAGGATGGCCCCTGGGGTGATGCCCAGAGCCCAGGACAACAGGTAGAGCTAGAAGCACCCATGTGAGAGTCATCAGCCCTTCATGGTGACTAACAACTCAGTAGGAAGGGGGGACAAGCCCATGTGAGAGGAGGGGGTACAGACAGGCCAGCAGATCCAGGTCAGAGATCTGAGGAGAACCCCTGTCAGGGTGAGCTGAGGAAAGAGATAACCAGAGAAGGAGACAGACAAACAGCAGCCAGAGAGGTAGGGGTATGCTGTCCTGGAGGCCAAGGAAGAGAGTGTTTCAAGACTGGAGTGATGAATTCTTGCCAAAAAAAACAGAGCATATTTCCACCTGAATCCAATCAAGCCCCGAGCTCTCCCTCCTGTTTACAGAAACGTGTGAAGTAACACCATGAGGACACCAAATCCAAAACGTGGGAAGTTCTTCCGGACAAATGACTCCATTTCTTCAACAAATACATGGCATTACAAAAAGGAGGGGGACTGGCAACTGCTGTTGGCTACAAGAGGCCTAAGAGACATATGGGCCAAATGTAATGCATGTACCTTATTTGCGTACTGATTTGAACAAACATTTTTGAGACACCAGAGAAAATTAAGCATAGACCGAATGTTAGAGATACTAAGGAATTTTTGTTAACTTTGTCAGAAATTATAATGGAATTATGACTGTCTAAAAAAACATCCTAGTCAGTTAGAGACACATACTAAATATTTATGGATCATATGATAGAGAGTCTGAAATATGCTTTAAAATATTCTAGCAAATGTGAGGGGAAGAAGCTGTGGGGGGAATAGATCAAACAAGAATAGAAAAATATTGATAACTTTGAAGCTGAGTAACGGGTACATGGAAGTTTAAGATGTTACTTTCTCTGCCTTTGTGTACGCTTGAAATTTTCATAATAAAAAGTTTAATTAAAGAAAAAGAAAGGAGTGACCGGTGTGTCAAGGCTGTTGAAGGGGAGAAAGTTGAGGCCCAGTAGCAGACACCGGATTCAAAGACACCAGGCCGCCACTGACTCTAGTAAGAGGGGCTTGTGAAGGGCCCCTCCAGGGGAAGAAGCCAACCTGGAGGCACTGAATGTGCAGAAGGGGAGGGGACAGAGGCCATCTAGAGCAGAAAATAGAATTTTGGCTGTGAAGAGGCCGGGGGAGGAAGTATGATTTGAGGAAGGATTTTTGTTTCAGATGGGAAAGAGTTAAGCACAGTTAAATGCTGATGGGAAAACTCATGTAGAGGGAGTGGTTGAAAAGACAGGGGAGGGTGGGGATCAACGGTAATGAAGGAGGATGTCATTAGGTTCGGGGACTATAGCCCAGTGGGAGAGGTGAGGGTGTGGGTGATGCGATTTTGGGGGAGGCCCAGGGCAGGAGTGCCCTGGAGGCAACGGAGGGTGGAGGAGTCGGGAGGGAGGGAGAAGTGGGGGATCCTCAGGACTTCCCTGTGGCCTAAGCCCCAGTCAGCTCTGACTTGGGGTCTAGAGTCTGGGCTGCCTCTCTTAGCCTGGGAGCAGCTCTCTCCAGAGGCCCGGCCTGCTTCTGTGCATCTTGAAGGCTTATGTGGGTGTTGGGGGTCCTCTGGATGGCCAGGCAAGAAGGACAAGGCAGGTGGACATGCTGCTGGCCGGACCTGCTCAGGACACGCCAGCTGACTTCACAGCTGACTGTTGCCTACCCCTCAGGACTTCAACCTGGCTAGTTCCCTTCTCCCGAGTCCAAAGACCGGGGCTTGTGCTTTGGCGGCTCCCGCCCCTTCAGCTGGTCCCAACAGACACACAGTGAATGGGGCTTAATGAGGGCCAGGATCCCCTGCCCCAGCTCCTGGGTCCCCCGAGGTCCCAGCCAGGCCCAGGCTCCCCTCCCTCCTTGGCCCCATTAGGTGGCCCACCAGCCCCGGCCCGGCTGCTCTGTCCTCACTACCGTCCACCACAGCCCCATAACCACATGCCACATGCCACTCCCCCAGCCCCGAGGGGCCGCCCCGCCACACCTCTCCTCCCTCAGAGCCGGGGGCGCCCTCGCCCAGGCAGCCCAGAAAGGAAACAGATTTAGGGCAAAGCCCAGAATGAGGTCAGTGGCAGGAGGAGAAGTTCTTGGGGACTGTTGGGAGTCCCCAGAACCAGGCCCCCCTGACAGCAGCCACCCACACCCCGCCTTGGGCTGAGGAAGACACTGGGTTTGCCTGGGGTGGGGGTGCAGAGACGAGCTCACTTCTTGCCCAGCTGCCGGGCAACATCGCAACGCTGGAAGCCCTCCAGGTGGTAGAGGCGGCGTGCCAGCCGGCGGGCAGCTTCACTCACGCCCTGGCCCCCGTTGGCCAGTGGGTCTGCGCTGCCAGGCTCCAGCCCCTCGGAGCTGCTCAGCTCTGAGTCTGAGTCCGACAGGCCGTCCTTCAGGCTGGGGTCGCTGCAGAGGGAAGGTGGGGTTGGGGAGGAGGGGGTCAGAAGCCGTGGTTGGGGGCTGGAAGGTCTCCCCAGGCCTCTGAAAATCCAGGGGTCAGACCAGGGAAAGAAGCTCCACTGCATCGGGACAGAATCAAGTCAGACTTTTAGAAAAGCCCTCAAAGGACATCATTAGATGATCAGCTCCCTGACCCCACCTTGGCTAGAAAGGCCTGGAAGGGCAGAATGGAACCTCAGGCTGGGGGTGCAGAGGGCTGTTCACTCCAGACCCCCGGATGTCCTAACTTGCTTTGCCTCCTCTGGGTCTCAGTTTCCCCATCTGCTCAATGGTTCTCTCGGCTCCCAGCCTGGGCCCTGCCTCACCTGGCTGAGTTCAGCAACTTGTCCATGTCCTCCTCCTCATCTTCCTCGTCCCCGCCTGGGCCCGGGGGTCCATCTTCATGGAAGCCATTGGGCACAGCCGTGAGAGACAGGTGGCTCAGGACATTCTCGGAGCGGCTGCCGGAGATGGAGCGCCGCAGGGGGCTGCCCAACTCCCCATCACCGCCAGCTGCTCCCATGTCCCCCTCGGACCCCATGTCCCCAGTGCCCAAGCCAGCCCCTGGCTCAGGGCTATCCCGGGCCCGCTGCTGGATGAGGGGTGTGAGGGGGGTCTCGAAGCTGACGCAGCTGTCGCTCTCATCCGTGAGGCTCAGCACATCGAGGGAGTCCAGGCTGCTATACTGTGTGCTCCGCAGCAGCTCCGACTCCACAATCTTCTCAAATGTGGCGCTGAAGCCGTCCCGCACATCTGGTTCTCCTGGCCTGTGGGATGCGAGGACCAGTCACCATCTTGCCAGGTGTCCCCCTTACAGGTGCTAGGATGGCACCAATCCATGTCTGGGAGCTCCCTGGGGGCAGGGAGTGGGCATGGATCGTGTCCTGTTTGTTCTTTCTGCCAAGCCTTGCTGAGCACTAGGTGCCAGATGCTGGACTGGGTACTGGGGCACAGCAGTGAAAGGACAGGTGTGGTCCTGCCCCCCTGCCCACCGTGCCTGGCCCACAGTGGGCATCACTGAGCTAAATGAATGAATGTGAGACTCTCCCTCAGCCTAGCCTGGGAAGGGGGTGGGGGGTTGCTTCCTCCAGGCTCCCCATCACAGCTAGTGTCACACAGGGTCATAATTTTGCTGTCCCCACAACCTGGGTGGTTCTTAGCCTGGCTGCCACATTCTAGCTCTCAGGCCTTGCCTTTAATGTCACCTCTTCAGAGAGACTGCAGGAGGCAGGCCCACACCACCCAACACACTGGCCCCTCAGTAGTGTCCATCCTCAGGGTACCTCTTCATTTCCTCCCAGCCCCTCTCAGCATGTAGTATTCTGTTTGTTCCCCCGTTTACACCTGTTTCCCCCCACCCACACACAAGGCCAGGGAGCACCCAGCACACAGTAGGTCCTCTAAACCCTGCTGAGTGGTGCACCGGGTGAATGGACAGATGCCTATCAGCCCCACAGCCCAGTATACTGCCTAAGCCCTTGCAGAGCCCTGTGCTGCCCCCAAAAATGGCCTTTGCACCAGCGGTTCCCTCTGCCCAGAGTGCTCTTTCCTCAAGCTGAAGTCTTCCTTTCGCATCCCTTTCTCACCATGACTGCCCTCTTTATAACTAGGACCTGCCCCCAAACACCCCAGCCCCTTTTTCTTGCTTTATTTTTTCCAAGGCACTTGTCCCCTTCCAACATACTATGTAATTATCTATTATTTTTATGAAATATTATCTGTCTCCTCACTAGACCATAAGCTCCATGAAAGTAGGAATTTTTGTATATTCTGTTCACTGATGTAGCCCCAGCACCTAAAATCGAGCATCACACATAGATGAACCGAGGCCTCTTATCCACTGGGGAGATGCACAAGTAAGCAGGGAAAACAGGCAAGGAAGAGGACTAAAAGAGATAAAAATAGAGACAAAGAGAAGGAAGAAGAGAAATCAGAGAGAGATAAGAAAGAGACAGAGAAAAGAGATATACAGAGCATGAAAAACAAAGACAGAGAGAATAAGAGAGACAGAAAGTCTCTGCCAGAGATATCTCTGACAGAGATAAAGAGACACACAGAGAGAGAGAGAGAGAGAAACATAGAAACAGCAAAAGTAAGAGACAGAAAAAGAAAGAAGCAGGCTGAGCCCAGCCCATTTCAGATAAATCAAGGCCCACCATTTGCAAAGAAACACCCCTGGTAACCTTGAGGATCTAGCTATGCCCTGCTTAGCCCCTAGTCCCTGGGGCTTAGCAGAGACTGAGCCATATTTGGAGGACTGGGAAGTGCCCCACCCCCTCAAACCCCTCCTTGGACCCCCAGTGCCTAAGTTTGTTCCCTGAGTGCTTCCTGGATAAATACTGACCTGAGAGAGAAAAGCTGAAGCCACAGCCATCGGCCACCCCTGTCCCACCAGGAGTTGAGACGGCAGCCTCATATGGAGAAGGAAGTGGGGAAAGGGCAGAAACCGAAAAGGCGAAAAGGCGGTAGGATGCCCAGCAGGGGGCTGGGATGGAAGTTGCCTTTACTGACCTCCAGGAGGAGGGGAGGGAAGAGAAGGGCCACTGCCCTGGCTGCCAGAGCAGACACCCAAAATCTGCCCAGCGGCTCTCTCTGCCAGGCCCATGCTGGGTCCTGGAACAACAAGACAGGGTCCTGCCCTTGGGGGCTCTCATCTCGTGTCAGAGCCAAGAATGGTCCCCATATCTACCACCCTCTCATGTACCTGAGCAAACCTGAGGGGTAGTTTTGACAGGGGCTTGAAGATCATCAGCTTAATCTCCAAACTTCCATCTGCCTCCACCTTCAGCCATCCTCCAAAATTATACCAACCTAAATACAAACAGCGTGCTCCAAGAAGCCCCAGCCTCCTGCCCGCCCCCATAGGCCCCGCCCCCCATAGGCCCTGCCCGGATGGAAACCCTCTCTTGGCACACCCGGCACACACTGGCGTCTGACCCCACATACTCACATTCCTGCCCTTGGAGACCTAGGCACCCTCAGCCCCACACATCCACGTGCAGACCCAAACGTGCAACTCAAATGCACAGGCCAGGCACACTGACATGCTCACACATGCCCGTGCACACTCCAATACACACACACATGCCCCACAAACACATGCTCGCACACCTCCTACACGCTTGTCTGCCCGGGCCAGTGCCTGCAGCGGTACACTATATGCTTTCTTTTCTCAGCCCACACTGGGGGTTTCTAGACATTCCCCTGCCCCATCCTCGCCTCCTTGTCCAACTGGCACCTCTAAGACGCTGGGCCTCTCCACCTCCAGCTGAGGATAATAGAAATGGGGCTGTAACTCCAGGAAGTAGGACTTACTCCAATAAGTAGGAGTTCCTGGTCGAACTCCCAGATGGCACTCAGGGAGGAGTAGCTGACAAAGATTAATCCACATAAGCCTACTCTCTTGAGGTCAGTTGCAGAATTGGGACATTCTCATCTCCAGGAAGCAGAGGGATAGGCCAGATGACCTCCCACATCAAGGCATTTTGGAACTCTGATGTCCAGCCTGGGATGGAGGGAGTGTGGCCCTCCAACCCCACATAGAAACAGCCCACGGTGGAAGGGGAGGTGGGGGAGGGATGGACTGGGAGTTTGGGATTAGCAGATGCAAACTATTATATAGAGAATGGGTAAACAACAAGGTCCTATTGTATAGCACAGGGAACTATGTTCAATATCCTGTAATAAACCACAATGGAAGAGAAAAATTTTTTTAAAAAGAAACAGCCCATGGTGAATAGGGGGGCTGGGGGTGGGGCACAACAGGCCTGCTGGCCTTTGAAATCTCTCTTATGGCCTTATCCTCCCAAAACAGAGACATAAAATTCCCATTTCATGTATGAGGAAAAACAAGAACCAGAAAGGCTAAGTGGCTAGGCCCAGGCCACGCAGCACTGGAGCAAATGTGGTGAGCCCCCCATCCCGAGACACCTACTTACCCCAGTGGAGGATCCTCAGTGTCTGGACAGAGGCTCCTGGAGGCATCGTCCCCCTCCGCCAGCCCACCAGCCCTCCAGGGCCTGGACTCTGTAGAGTCTTCCAGAATGTTTGAGTCTGGCCCCAGGGCTAGGCCATTGGTGAGGGAGAGGCCAAGGCTGAGGCCGTGCAGGGTCATGTCCAGGCCCTTTGTATGCCCCTCAGTGTCCACCAGGGTGCCCCTCATCTCATGCCCTGGGCTGGTGTGGCTACTGTTCAGGTCCTCACTGGATGCCATTCCATTCTGGACCCCAGGCTCCTCCTCAGGCTCCAGGCTGGGGTCGTAGGTGGCACCATCTTCCCCAGGCAGTGCAGAGAGAAGCTTATCCTCATCCATGGTAGTCACTGCTTCTACCCTGTGCTGGCTGCTTTTGGGACCCAACTTGACCTGGCAGCGGATGGAGAGAGAAAGGGGTGGATCAGAAAGAGCAGGTGCTGGGGGTCCAAAGCCCAGCAGAACCAGCAGCAGGCAGCCTGCCTGAGGACAAGAGGATGGCCCAGGTGATCTTCTCAGGACCTCTCAGCTGGAGTCTGGGTTCAGGCTGTGGCCTCCGCACTGCCTTGCTCAGGCCAGCACCACTCACCTCTCCCCAGACCCCCAGCCACTGGTGTGCCCCAGTCCTACCTTCCCTGTTAACCCTTATATATCTCTGTTGTGCCCTTCAGAATTCATCAAAACCCTACGAGGAAGATCCAGTTTGGCAGGTACTAGGGAAGGGTCCAGGACTCCTCCAAGGCCACTTCCTCTCCCGCTGGTGAGTGAAGGGAACAAAACCCCAGGCCTACAGCAGCCAGCCACCTTGCCTCTTTCCATGTTCCCTTGCCCTGGCTCCAGGAGCGAGACAAGTGGTGACTGAAAAGATCTGGACTGGGGGTTGCCTTTAGAGGGAGAGTTAAGTAGGGAGGCAAGGAAGTCAACAGAAGTGCAGCTTTATGAACAGAGGCCACCCCAGAGAAGCCAAAGGGAGGCCCCGAGAGGAGGAGCTGTCCAGGGTGCTGAGTGGGGCGAGGCCACCCAGGAGATTGGCCGAGAGCGGGGCTTCCTCCACCGCTGAGCGCCCAAAGCCCTGGCTGCGCGGGGAGGAAGGAGGAGGGGGGGGCCTGGGCTTCCCCTCCACACCCGGCCCCGGCCCCAGCGCTCAACCATCCTTGAGGAGGGACTCGTGAGGAGGCTGCCACGGGGCCCTCCAGGGGAGAGCACTGGAAGGGGCACCCCACTCACTGTGCGGCCTCGTGGGGTCGGACTCCTCACTGCTCCACCCAGGCCAGCCCCCCTCCCCTCTGCCCTGCCCGGGGTCTGTTTCTCCTCTGCAAAATGAGGAGACCCATTTTCCCTGCCGTCTCCACACACACCCCCTTTTTTAAACGGATCAGAACAAGCTCAATTTCCCAGAAGCTTCCTGTCCAATCTCAGGAGGGCGGGCAATGTGACGGGCTGTGCTCTGGCTCTCCCCTCCGCCCTCTCTGCCCCACCCCACCCCTAGTGGCCTCTGCCACCAAGGACACAGACCAGTCCCTCCAAAAAACTTCCTTCCTCCCCTCTTTGGACCTCAGCTTCCTCCAGGAACCCCACGCTCCTCTGCAGAAAGGGTGCTGCGGGCTCAGGAGAGGGCGGGAGGAGGAGAGGCACGCAGGTACAGCAACAGGGATTTAAGTGAGGCCCATGCTTCCCATACTCACCTAGTCATAAGCATCACCTGAGGAACTTGTTAAACTACAGATAGGCCCTCCCTCAGGCCTCCTGAATCAGAATCTATAGGGAACGGGTATAGTAATCTGTTATTCTTATAATAAGGCAAGTTTGGGAAACACTGGGTTAGACTCCAGGAGAAACTTCCCACTTAGAGATGAGCCTGGAGAGGAAGGTGAGTCTACTTCTCTGGGGGCTTCTGGGCCCTTGTGGGGGAGCTCTGCCACCACAGGACCACTTAAGATTCATGTACCCCTTGGTTTTCAAACATGGAGTGCAAGAGAGCAGGCGGGACCGATGGGGATCTGGGGCCCCAGCCCACCCACCCTGACTGTCACCTCCTAGAGTTTTGAAGACTGTGTGAGCATAAGATTTTACTCTAAAAAACAAAACAAAACTTCCACAGACTAAAACAAAAAAAATCTGAAAAGCTAGGCTCTAGAATATCTGGGCCCTGATCCTAGGACACTGGAGACCCCAAGGGGCTCGGCACTGAGTGAGGGATTCTTTCCGGTCCGCCCTAAACCCCTGCTGCTGCGGTTGCTATTTCAATCTGTTCCCTCGGGTCGTGTACTCAGAGCAAGGAGAACAGGAAGTAATCTCCTCAGCTGAGACTCCTTGCGGGTGAGGGGAGCATTTAGAAAGGAAAGAGGAGGGACAGTGGGGCCTCTGGGCCTGCTGCCTGAGTTCTAGTCCTCTGGCCTGCTTTCTAGCCCACAGGCCTGGGTGAGCACTGGATCTGTGGCACAGGGTTTCAATCGAATTCCACTAGGATTCTTCAAGCTCCCACACCCACACATGGATGCTTAGCCCCGCTGTGGCCAGGGCTCTGCCTGAGCTCCCAGTGAGGCCTGAGATTTGAGAGCATAAGCGGCTTCACCTGGTGCTCAGTCTACACCAGCCCCAAAGCCAGGGTTATGGACAAATCAAGGACCTCTTGGGAGGCCCCTACATTACCTCCAGCTTCCAGCAGCTGCCTCAGGCTGGCTCTAGCCCTACCTGCCCTGCCATGTCCTCCTGCAGCTGAGAGCAAGATGGAGGTTCTGCCAACACCGGGCACGGGGCCGGGTCCTCAGCTTCTGGGGGTGGACAGACAAGGGGCACATTGAGCTCCACTCTGGGAAGGGGCCCAGAGTCCCTGCCTGGGCTAAAGGCCAGCTGAGCCCAGAAAGAGCTGAGCCAGGACCCCCCTCTCTTGCTGGGCCCAAGGGAGGGGTGCCCTTCAGGGCAGAGGCATGAAACAATGCCCCAAGTCCTCACTCTGAATCACCATGTGACCTGGGGCTCATCATTGTCCCCTCTGGCCTTTGTGAACCCATCTGCAGAATGGGGGCATCACCTCTGCTCTCCTTCCCCAGGGCTGGTAGCAGAACTTAAGGTCATGAATGATGAGAGGGCTGAGATCCAAGGAAAAACAAACTCACTACAGAGGTCAAGGAGAAAGGCAGCTATGGCCCACTCTCTCCACTACCACATTTGACATACGGGGAGACGGAGGCACAGAACCAGGAAAGGCTTTGCCCCAGGTCACACAGTGAGTAGCTACCTCTAGACTCAGGAGTAGCCTCCCTCTGCACCTGAATGGGCTGGATGTACAGGATGAGGTCCAGTTTCCCAGACGCTCCCTCAAGATCACGGCTCAAATCCTCAACCAGAAGAGTCTACACAAAGCAGTGACCCTGCCCACTTCCAGCCCTGCTGGCAAGAGCAGGGGAGGGGGTACAGCTGGGCCACAGGGCCCACTCCTGAGAAGGAGACGCCTACAAATGACAGCCCAGCAGTGGCTAGATCCTCTGCATCCTCCCTCAGACAGAACCAGGCCCCTCTCTCAGCAGGGGCTCCTGTGATTGCCCTTGGGATAACCTTGGGCATAGCAGCCTCTTTTTCAGCACCAACCAAAATGGGGTCCATGACGGTAATGGAACCCTGGCTGGGCCAGGGCTGAATGCCAAGCCAGCCACTTTCTGGGTCTCAGCTGCTCCTGCAACAACCCTATCCCCCTCCCCACTCTCCCACGGCAGCTGGAGTGAGTTGTGAAAACACAAATTATATCATACCCCTCCCTCACTGGCAACCCTCCATCAGCTCCCATCGCCAATCTGGCCTCCTCAGCATGGCCTAAAAAGGCTCTGCCTGAGCTGGTTCACTGCCCTCAGCCCATCCCCCACCCCAGCAGCCACACTGGCCTTCTTTCTGCTCCCTGAGCTCATTCCCACCTCAGGGCCTTTGCACCAGCTGTACCCTTGGCCTAGAATGCTCTTTCCCTAGATCTTTTTTTTTTTATGGTTCCAGCCTGAACCAGTTTTTACTATGATGGTTTTATTTTATTCATTTATATTTTTAAATTTTATTTATTTTTTACTTTTTGGGGGGGCTGCATTGGGTCTTTGTTGCTGTGCACAGGCTTTCTCTGGTTGCGGCAAGCGGGGTCTACTCTTCGTTGTGGTGTGCGGGCTTCTCATTGCAGTGGCTTCTCGTTGTGGAGCACGGGCTCTAGGCGCGTGGGCTTCAGTAGTTGTGGCACGCAGGCTCAGTAGTTGTAGCATGCGAGTTCTAGAGCGCAGGCTCAGTAGTTGTGGCGCACGGGCTTAGCTGCTCCGCGGCATGTGGGATCTTCCTGTGTCCCCTGCATTGGCAGGAGGATTCTTAACCACTGCACCACCAGGGAAGCCCTCCCTAGATCTTTAAATGACTGCCTCTTCTGTCACTCAGGGCTCATCTCCAGCGCTGCCTCCTCAGAGAGGCCCTCTCTGACTACACAGCACTCTTTTACACTCCTTCACGTAGCAACATATCTGCTAAGCATCGTTTAGCAGAACTGAAACTCCCTTTTCTATTTGTTTCCTTATTTTCTGCCCATCTCGCTCAGCAGGTGGTAAGTTCAGTGGGGACTATGTCATGTTCACTGCTGTCTCTCCCAGAGCCTAGCACAGTGCCTGGCAAACAGTGGACACTTTTTAAATATTTAGTGAATGATAACCTAGAGATTACCATCATCCCCACTGTAGGCAGAGGCTGAGAGAGGCTGAGGACCATGCTCAGGGTCACGAAGGTGGAAAGTGACAAGGCTGGCTTCTGCGTGGAACGACACGGGACTGTCATAGGGATAACCTCGTAAAGTGCCTTCCACGCTGGGATCCAAGCCAGGGACTGTGGGAAGCCCAAGGAAAGGGCTGGAGGGCCCAACATGTTCTATAAGACAGAGGGCAGATGCACGGGTGCAGGCGCCTGCGTGCACGTCTGTGAGCAAGCATACGGTACAGGCATTTGTGGGCACACACACACACATCCCACATATATTCAGACCCATAAACACACATGAAGGGAGCTGGACAGCTACTCATGAGGTAGGCTCCTGAGGGGGTGAGGAGCCTACAGGCCTAGGGGCAAGGTCCGGGGCAGCTAGACCTACATCACTGGGCAGCTGGGTGATTGGTTGAAACCATTCTGCTCTGGGAGCAGCCGGGGCAGGGGAGGGACAACCCAGTGCTTCAGGCTAGGGCAGGTGGTGGGGAAGACAGGCACCCACACTGACCACAGCCACAACCATGGCATCAGGCAGCTGTGTGGGTTTGAGAGGAGATGGGGGAGTACAGGCCAACCTGGCAGAAAAGGGGGCCCAGGAGGCAGAGCTGGGATAGGGGACCCATGGCACTAAGCACTACCCAGCACAGGCAAAATCTAAGAGCCTGTGGGATGTCCAAGAGTGCCTACAGCCCAGGCAGGGTATGTAGAGGGGACAGGGAGCAGAGAAAATCATTCTGGAATGTCAGTGTACAGGCAAAACTGAGACTTCAGCTGTCCCAGGCAGCAGGCCTGGGAGCCAGGCACTCAGGTGTTGCCTCCAATGTGCTAGGGGAGCTTGGGCAAATGAAACCCTTCTCTGGCCTCATTCCCTGTGTACATCAGAGATTCCTAACCATTTCTAAGCCTTAGACATCTTTGAGCATCTGATGGAACTCTGGATCTTGCTCCAGACAGACTCACACAGGTACACAATATTCTGAGTATTTTTTGAGAGGCTCCTGGACCCCTACAGCCCATCCATAGGAACTGGGCATGAACCCCAACCTGGACAATCCCCAAGGACTTTCCACCTCTGACATTGTACACTCAGAGTTCCATGAACGTTACTTGGAAAAAAAAAAAAAAAAAGCTGGAAACCTTTCATTCTCAGACCTATTTTCTGCCCCCTGGGAACCTACCCTGAACACCCCCATTGGTTCCACTGCCCTTTCTCAAAACTTCTACTACACTAATTGACTCCCTAGCTCACCCAGATTTTAGCACATGGGCTGGGATCTTCACACACACACGAACACACAACTGTACCCACGTGGACAGTTCAATTAGACGATCAGCGAAAAGGGCTGGTGTGTTGTAAGTGCTCAGAACAGACCTTGGCCAGCTGTGCCCCACACCATTCATGGGGCCCAGATTGGCCCAGACCTGTCCACTCCAGGCCTCCACAAGAACCTGCTGAGCCACTGACAGCGCGAGCAACAGGGAGGTGACAGGAAGACCTCTCAGCGGGGCCCCTGGATCACACAGCTCACCATGCCCCCCCACAATCTCTGCCAGCCAACGAGTCTGGAGGTCAGGACCTTCCTGTCATCCCAGAGCTGTGAGCACACTCCGAGGCACAGATCAGCCTGGGCGTGTACCTCCTCCATGTCCCACCTGCCCGGGGCAGGGAGATGCCCTGGATAATATGCAGGGATGTCTACCCAGGAGCCTTGGGAACTGCCCTGCCTCCATTCCCCACAGTGACCCTAATCCTTCTACCTACTTGGTCTTCTCAGCTTGGACCACCTAGTGCCTCAGATGGGACAGTCCAGGACAGTGGGTCAGCGCCCTGTGCAGTCAGAAAGACCTGGCTTCAAATCCCACAAGCTGTGTCACCTCAGGAAAGTTGCGTACCTCTCTGAGCCTCAGCACCCTCCTCAGCAAAATGGGGATGGTGGTGCTAACAGCATCTGCCCCACAGGGCTGCAGGGAGGACAAAGGAGATGGCTTGGCTGCGATGCTCAGCTCAGAGTCAGGCACAAGTGCTCAGGGAAGGGTGCTTTTCCAGAACCATCTCTCAGGTCTGCAGGGGAGGGAGCTGGCTGCCCACATTGGGGGCGGAATACACAGTAGAGCAGCACAGGACACCCAGTGGGTCCCAGCAGACATTTGCCCTGGGCAGCCTGTCAGAGCAGGTTCTGAGGCACCGGCTTCAGAAGCCCAGCCTGAGGGTGGAGGCAGGAGAAAGGCTCCTGTGGGGACCAGGAGGGTGGGCCAGAGAGGGTGCCCCACCCTTTCCTGAGGCAGGTGAGGACCCTACAGTCCTGGCCCCACTAACACTCCTGCCCCAGACCAGGCTCCCTCCTAGCTTTCCATCTCAAGGCACAAGAGCCACACCAGGTGCAGGGCAAGGGCCAGGGGTCTGGACCTCCCTTAAAAGGCTCCCATTCCCTTCAGGTGATGTTAATCTGGGACTAACTGGGAGCCCAGCACCAACCTGCTTTCTTCCTCTCAGCCTGGCCTTGGGTTGTGGGCATCTGGAAGGCCTCCTTTCTCATGGTCAGGCAGGCAGAGATTCCTGGGATTGGGTGTACATTTGCATCTTATCTGCATGTGCCCCGCAGCCTGCTGGGACTTTCAGGGGCCCCTGGGCCCAGCTCTGCAAAGGTCATTCTTTTACATCTCCCATCTTACTTCACTCCCCGCCCCACAGCCACTTGGCACCTTCATTTGCTTAGCATTTGCATACATCTGCATGCTGGTTTGGAGAGCCCTCAACACTGATGAAATTCACAGTGTCTGCTGTCAAACCCCAAATCATGTTTATAGCTGGTGACTCTACCCCCAGTCAACTTCCCTGCAGGGTGAGCCCTCAGTTGTTTGGGACCACTAGGGACTAGGCTGTTCTGGTTAAGCTGGCTGCTGCCTGTCTTCCTGGAACTTCAGCTGGCACCTGGGACTCACTCTGCTTCTTGGGCCACATTTGAGCCATGAGCCTGCAGATTGAAAGCTTAACCCCGAAAGCTACAATGAACTGACCAAGGGCAAGTCCTGCCTTGGCTAAAAAGCCTGGGGAGGGGCAGACTCCAGGGGCTCAAACTCTGAGCAGCCTCCCCCCAGTCTGGTTCAACAGCCAGGAGAGATGAACCAAGAAACTTCATCCTCCCTGCTCCCTGCCCAATTTTCATTTACTCCATACTCTCTAGATCCTCACATTCTCTGTCCACCCTGCCTCCTCCTCTCTGCCTCCTGCCCTGAGACCTTCCTCCCCACCCTCTCCCCAACCTCTTGATTACGTCACTCCACGTAACCCCTCCCTTGCTGAGTCCCCTCTTCTCCTCCCTCCCTCCTCTTACCCTGTCCTCTCCTGTCTGTTTTAGGGTTTCAGCACAGGGTCTGACAAAGGTTGTGGTCTCCTTGGGCCCGGTTGAAAGTGAGCAGCATGTGGTGCAAAGTGAGCAGGTGTGAAAGGGTCTGTACTGGGCCATTCCACCATCACCTCCTTGTCCCCATCTTTGAAACTGGCCCTCCTGTTCAGCCATAGCCCACTGATGGGAGATCTGGGGGCTGGTAAAAGTCTCACCCCTTCATGGACTGTCCATGGGATAGGAGAGAAAGAGAGGAGTCAGGAATGACGCCAGTATTTCGACCCTGAGCACCTGGAAGGATGGAGTTGCAATTCCTGAGATGGGGAAGACCAGGTGAAGCAAGTTTGGGAGAGAAGATCAGGAAGAAAGGAGCTCAGCTTTGGACAAGTTGGGTGTGAGGTGTCCAGTAGACATGGCATTCAAGATGCTGAGTGGGCTTTTGGAGCTCAGGAGAGAAATCAAAATTTGGGATATAAATTTGGAAGCTGGCAGCATATAGGTGGTGCGTAAAGCCATAGGACTGATGAGATCGGCTCAGGAGTGAATGCAGGTGAGGAAGAGCAGCCATACAAGGGCTGAGTCCTGAGCACTCCAATATTGTGAGCTGTGGGTCGGGGAAAAGGAGACTGAGGAGTACCCACCAGGTCAGAGGAAAACAGGACAATGGATGTCCCGGAGATCAAGGAATGTATTTCAAGGAAGAGGGAGAGACTGAAGGTGCCAAATGAGGCAGATGAAGACTGAGAATGGCTATTGGGTGTAGCAACATGGAGGTCATTGGTGACCTTGAGAAGAGCAGTCAGTGGACAACCCTTCTGGGGAGGTTTGCTGTAAAGAGGAGCACAGAGGTGCAGTGGTAGCTGGTTGGAGAAAATGAGAGAGCCATCTTTTAAGACAGGAGAAACAATAACAAGATATCTGCTGAAAGGGACTTCCCTGGTGGCGCAGTGGTTAAGAATCCGCCTGCCAATGCAGGGGACACGGGTTCGATCCCTAGTCTGGGAAGATCCCACATGCCTTGGAGCCACTAAGCCCGTGCGCCACAACTACTGAGCCCGCACTCTAGAGCCCATGAGCCACAACTACTGAGTCCGCACACCACGACTACTGAAGCCTGCGCACCTAGAGCCCATGCTCTGCAACAAGAGAAGCCACCACCATGAGAAGCCCACGCACTGCAACGAAGAGTAGCCGCCAATCACTGCAACTAGAGAAAGCCCACACACAGCAAGGAAGATCCCACACAGCCAAAAATAAAATAAATAAATAAATTTATTACAAAAAAAAAAAGATACCTGCTGATGGAATGATCCACTGCGGGGGAGCCTATAATGCAGGAGGGGGCATTTGCTGGAACAGTGTGCCCTCCACCACCCGCATTATAGGTTCCCCCTCTACTGCACAAGGGGACAGGATCTATTTGCACAAGTCGAGGGCTGGCCTAAACCAGGAGCAGGGACACTTCATCCACAGCAACTGGGAAAGGTAGAGCAGTGGGTACAGATGCTAGTGGATGGGTGAACGCAGCACTGGGAGTCTGAGGAAGTTCTAACTGCTTCTGTTTTCTCAAAGAAGTAGGAAGCAATGTCGTCAGCTTTGAGGGAGGATTGCAGAAGAGGGGCTAGAGTTGAAGGCAGAACAGAAAGAGTGAAATAGTCATCAGGTAGGGGGAGAGGGGATGGACTTAGGACCCACGTGGGACTGCGGGACAGCACTAAGGACACACCCGAAGTTCATGGTTTTGAACTAAATGTGAGACCAGTCAGGGCAGTGGATTTTCTCAGCCCCATTCAGCTGCACAGAAGGAGCAGACCAGGCACTGCATTTAACCAGGGTTGGGGTTTTGCCAAGCAAGTATGAAGAAGTGAAATGAGGTAAGGGAGTTGGGGGTCTTCAAGGGAGAGATTATCCTGACTTTTATAGTGGCAGCTGCCTCTGAGCCGGCCTCTGCCCCCACTCAAAGTCCCTCTGCTGCTGGTACCTGAAAGCCCACCATCCACTCCCTGCTGTGGGTTGTGTGTGGCCTTCCCTCTGCCCTCATCCCACCAAGACCTGGGGAAGTGAACTTCCCATACGCTGTTCCTTTGACCTGGAAAGTGCCTCAGACCTCACACACTCAAACCAGCATTCTCCACATCCTCCCCAAGCCACTGCGTGACAGCTCTCCCCACCTAGTCAGATACCAGTGCTCATCATTCCTCCTCCTCATCTCTCCTTACTCCATTCCTTCTCTCCACTCCCCACCTGCCATACCCCAGTCCCAGCAGGGCCACCACACCAACTCCATTGCCCCTGTGCACTCCCTCCGTGCGCTGTACGCAGCAGCCTAGAATCCAGTGCACCAGCGTCTTGTGCTGGACCATGTCACGGCCTCCTGACCATCCCTTTCACCCCGTTCGCCCCACCAGTCCACGCCATCCTCCTCAGAGCGCCCTTCCCAGCACTCACATCTGCCTCATCGCTCCCCTCTTTAAAATCCTTCAGTAGCTCCCCGTGCCCTTGGGGAAAGGGCCAGCTGTCAGCCCACATTCTAGGCCAGCTGTGGTCCAGGCCCCACCCCCTTTCTTCCTGTCTTGCCCCCCACTCCCTCTCCTCCCCCGCCGTGCCCCTCACTGCTTTCTCGGGGCTTCTTCCCCACACTGACAGCACCTGCCCTGAGTTGTGGCTCATCCCATCCACACCCCTGAGGCTGTGAACTCCTTAAAGGCACCATCAGCGTCTGCTTAATCACCCTTCTCTGGCGTATATTCTGAAGGGGGGCTTCAGTCAGTTTTGCTGACCTGGAGTGCGGGTGACCAGGTGGATGAAGCTTCTGGAGGTAGGGAAGAGGGAGGAACAGGATTGAAACAAAGGGACTCCTTAGCCAAGTGACCTAACTTGGCACCACCTATTACAGCACAGGCTAATGACATGCACCTGCTGATGGACACGACATCACCTATGGGATATTCCTGCCCAAAATATTTAACCTGACTCCACTCATGAGAAAGCAATAAGACAAACCCAGAATGTGGGGCATTCTACATGAACACTGACCGGGGCTCTTTAAAACTGACAATGTCATAAGAGACTTCAAAAAAACAAAAAAAGCAGAGAATTGTTCTAGATTAAAGGAGACTAAAGAGACATAACTAAATGCAATGTACGACCCTTGATCAAAACAAATTTAAGCTATAAAGAACATTACAGGGACAACTAGAGAGATTTGAATATAGATTACATGAGATTAGATGGCATCATTAAACTCCTTGGGTATGATTAACAGTACAGTTATTATGTAGAAAAATGTCCTTGTCTCAGGAAATTCATGCTGAAGTATTTAGAGCTGAAGAGCTATGATGTCTGCAACTTACTTTCCGAAGTTTCAGAGAGAGAGAGAAAAACAAATGTGGGCAAAATGTCAACAATTGGCAACTCTAGGTCTCTAGGTGAAGGGTATATAGGTGGGTGTTCATTGTTCGATCAGATGTGACAAGACAAAAAGTTAGGGGGGAGGGAAGGGAGTGGAGGGAGACACTCTAAAGAGGGGAGCTCAGGGCCCCTGATGGCGCAAGAGTCAGGAGAGGGCAGTCCTTACTGCAGCAGACGGCACGCTGGGCTGTGGGCCTGGCCTGGACACCGGATTCCTCCTGGGCCAAGCAGACACAGCCCTGGAGCGGCTCACCACCTAAACGGGGTCAGGCTTACCTACGAGCAAACCAACTTAGGAGGACAGGGCCCTGCAGGAAGCAGCCAGGTCCCAGGGAGACCAGCAGGGCAGCCCTCAGCCGGGACAGGACTGGCAGGAACAGGGGCCCTAACCCACCTCTGCCTGAACCGTAGAAAGGAGCTGGGTCTGGCCCAGGCCCACCCCCCTACCAAACACCCCTCAAGGGGTGACAGCCTGAGTGTATCCTCCCGTGTGAGGAGCCAGGCTAAATATGGAGCCCCAGACATAAGATGCCTCTCAAAACAGATTTTCCTGGAAAAGACCATCTGGCAAAGAATGTCTAGAGCATCATCTGTCGCGAGAGGCAGTGTTGTTCTCCTCCAGGCCAACGTCCGGAACGGGAATGTCTCGATCCCAGCTCTCTAGAAGATCCCAGCTTAGTGCCTCAGTTTTCCCCAAGTTTGCTCTCTTGCTCCAGATGAAAAGGTGCTCAGTCCCACCTCCCTCCTAACTTGCACCTCCAAGGAAGAAGAGAATGAGATTGGGGACAGAAGTCCAAGCTTCAAGTAGTTCTGCCCATGTGCAAATCCTGATTCTGCCACTTACTAACCAGGTGACTTTGAACAAGCAACTTTTCCCTAAACCTCAGTATCCACAAAATGGAAATAATGGGCATACCTCCTTCTAAAGGCTGGTCTGTGTAGGAGAGTACTTAGCACAGTGGCAGTGCACGATTCTGGAAGCTGGGCGAAACAATGTCCCCCCACCCTTCTCTCAGTCCTGTCAAGAGCAGCAAGTCCTTTCCAGGTAACTTTGCTCCCCTGCATTAGGAAACACTGCAGGTCAGGTCGGCTGGGGGAGTGCACACCCATAGCTGTCAGAGCAGCAGCAGGAGGAAAGCCTCTCAGGCTGGCACAGGGCACTCCTGGGACTACAGGGTACAAGTCACCTAAGCATTGAGGTTTCAGCCCCTGCAAAAGGCACCAGCAGGGGAGGCCTTCAAAGGGCATTCCAGTCAACCTTCTACCTTTAGTTGGGCCACCACCACCCACCTACTCATCCCAATGTGTGGGAATCCTCTGGTTCAGGCCACAACCTAGGGACCTGCCATGTTTCCACCAGGACCAAACTTTGCAGTAGCCTCATTCAAAAGCCACTGACTCTTACCATATACTGGGGAAAAGGGGCTCTTGAGAGGGAAGGTGGGTATGATGTAAGAGAGGTTAGGTGGGTATGATGTAAGAGAGGGAAGGTAGGTAAGGGAGGGCAGCTGGCCCATTTTGCTGATTCAGAGATCACAGGTCATAGAACTTGCAGCATCCCTGGGAGGTAGGGTTCCTATCCTCCCAAGGAAGGAGTGGAAAAATGACTATCTGCCGGGGCCAGAGGTTGGACTTGGAGATGGTCCCCATGCCCCTTCCCCACTCTCCCTCGAGCTGCCTGAGTATCCCCCATTAAGCAGTTTTTGTTTCCAGGGTCTGGAAGAAGGAGCTGGAGAACCCAGGAAAGTCCAAATGCCTCTCCCCAAACCCAGGCTGCCCATCTGTCCTGGCCAAACCCTGAGCCCTCTCCCTGCTCCCCATTCACCCACCTATCAAGTTCAGCCTGGCTTATCCTGAGCCTTCCAGGAATTCTCAGACCCACTTCCATTGTGGCTGGTGCCCCCAGTTCTCTCCCAGGGCACCCCCAGATGGCCCTAAGGTTAAGGGATGGGCTGAGGCAGTGGCCCCCTAGGCCTGTGCAGAGACAATGCCCCCAGTTCTGACTCAGGGAGTCCCCAGGTCCTCCAGGGACAGCAAGAGTTGGAATACCTCCTCCTAGGAGGGGGGCCAGCTAAGCAGGTGGTCCCCACATCTGGACTCCCTGCCCCACCCCAGCCCTAGCAGTGACTATAAAGACCCCTCCCTCCCTGCGGCTGCCACAGCCATTATGTGCCTCCTGGCCTTGCCTGATGCCTGCCACGCCCCCATGCAAGCCCTGCTCCAGCGGCAGAGCTCAGAGCCGCTGAGGCCTGGCCGCTAAGCCAGGCTGTCAAAGTTGGGAAACTGGAAACAGAAATAAATCTTCAAAGCTGCTCCGTGGTAAAGGTGGTGGCCAGCAGGCCTGGCACCCAACACCCCAGGTCCCTGGCCACCAAGCTCCCACTGGCACCCCATCAACGTACACATATACACTCAGATTAGACAAACGGCGGGGGGTGGGGTGGGGGGGGAGATCAGGAGACAACTGGGCTGCCGGCCCTAACCCTCCCTGCAGGCTGGCCTGGGGCTCTCTAGCGGTGCCCTCTCTCTCTGGCCCAGACTCTGCCATCCCGGGCTTCCTCTTTCGGCCCCATCTCCATGACAACCGTATCCTTCAGATGCTCCAGCCGCCACGGAATTGATCTCGAAATGTAGCTTTGTTAGCAGACCCAGGCGGGCACGGAGGGCGGAGGGCGGCGCCGCCACCCAGCACGCTCCCCCCAACCCCAGCAGCCCCTCCCGGCCCCCAGCCCAGCTTCGGGAGGGGCGGGGTCCCGGAGCACGCTGACCCGGGGGACAAGGTGTTCCCGCACGGCCCGACTCACCGCTCCGGCTCCCAGTCGCTGGGTCCAGCCTCTCACGGTGGGGCCATGAGGAGGCCACCGCTGGACTGACCGTCCCACTCCGCCACCGCCTGTCAGGGCTCCCGCGCTCGCTGCTATCCCTTCAGGTGTCGGAGCGCGTCTGTGGAGAAGCAGAGCAGAGGTGGGGGGGACGCACGGCAGGAGGGAGGGAAGGAAGTAGAGAAGGAGGGAGGGAGGAGCGGGAAGGGCGGGGAAGGGCGGGGGGACTGCGGGCGGGGAGCGGGGGGAATAGAGCCGGGAGGCGACAGCGGCCACGCAGGCCACCCGCCCTCCTGCCCACCTTCCCCAGCTCTGCACTGAGGGCCGGATCGCGCGCCCGGGCCCGGCTGAGAAGGGCGGCCAGCCCTGTCCCGCACCAGCCCGCGCCGGCCCTTTAAGAAAGTGGGGGAGGGGAGCGCTGCGAGGTTCCGCCCCCGCTCCTAGCCCAGCCGAGCTCCAGCTGTCCTCTAACCCCGGGCCAGCCGGTCGGACCCAACACCGCCCCCTCGGCGGGACCTTGGGGCCCCAGACCCTGAGCCCTCAGGAACCACCCTCCTCGAGGTGAAGGAGGGAGCGGGTCCTTGCCCTCCTCCCCTGGTCTTACTCCTTGCCCTCCACACCCCCGCCAGCGCGCACACACACCACACACACACACACACACACACACACACCACACCACACACACACACACACACACCCCGCCCAGGGGAGACCCAGCCGACTGAGAGGAGTGAGGAGTGCTGGGATCAGGGATCACGGTGGATGATCCCAGAGAGAGGGAGGCTGAGCCCAACCTACTTACCTACCTACTGAGACAGACAGAGGGACAGACAGACCTGGGGTATGGGGTGAGAAGAGGGGCTTGGGACAGAGCTGGAAGCAGTGCAGTAAGGAGGGGTGCAGGAGAGAGGGACAAAGGGGAGAGACCCTGAGGGAGGGGAAGGGGGAAATACAGAGTCGCAGTACCAGGTCAGGAGCCCAGTACTCTGGGCTGTGGAAACTCTCTCCCAAGGAACCTGCTCCACAGACCCTGCTAGTCACCACCTGCAGCCCTCCCCCCACCCCAGGACCCTAGCTCTGAAGAGAAGGTTGACAGTATTGTACCTGGGCTAAACACTAAAAAGAACATCCTGGCTGTGAGGCTCCTACAGGGCAAGATTCCACCCCTCAGAGAGGTAATAAAGGGCCCCCACCCACAGGGATCTAGGGAGACCGGGAGCTGTGGGGAGGCAGGGCGGGTGAGCAGGCCCCATGCCATGGACAAGGGAGATCAGGTCAGGGTCAGGCCCTACCACAGGAAGCCACTTTCCACCTTTCTCCTTCCACTCCAGCCCCCAAGCGCTGTTCACTTCACCCAGCTCCTTCCCACCTCCACACTTTTGCAAGTATTCCACCCTCTGCCCTGTCGGGCCTTGATCCTGCTGTGCTCAATGAACTCCTACCCAATCCTCAAATCCCTGCTTAAATGCCTCTTCCTCCATGAAGCTTTCTGCATCCTTCCTCCCACTCATACACACACATACAGTTAGGGACCCTCTTCTTAGGGAGGAGAGGATGACAGAAGAGAGGATTTGCTGACCTATGAGGGGTGCCTAAGCTGTGCAGAGTGGCAGTAATTGGAGGTACAGGGTCTGAGCTGTGATCAGTCTCCTCCCTCTTCAAGCTGGGCTACAGCTGGAGCTGGGGTTTCATCAACCTCAGTGACATTTCTGCTATTAACTGTGCATCTACCGGGTGCCCGAGTCCACACTAAATGCTTTCTATGTGTTATATTTAACCCTCAAAACAATCCTACCACCTGTTTTACAGATGAGAAAACAAACTCCAAAAGCATAAGCCAGGAGGTCTGATCCTGTAGACACAGCTGAGCAGTTCAGAGGGCACTCTGGCCACAGCCCTTCATGGCCCATCAGACCCTAGGACATTCCCAGGGAGCCACTCTACTGCAGGGGCTCAGGGTCTTCTCGAAGGACACAGAGGGATCATGGCTTCCCTGCTGTCCTGCCCTCTATCTTCTGCCCTCTGCTACCTGCAGGCAGAGCTGGGCAGCAGTTGGCAACCAGCAAGGGCGGTGGGAGGAAGTGGTGGTGACAGGGCTTTGCTCCTTATCCTCAGGACCCATGACCTCAAGTCACAGCTGGACCACATTTCTGAGCTTTCACTTCCTCATCTACCCAATGAGGATGGTCACAGCCCCTCTTATGGGGCAGGGATGAAAGGAGTTAATGTGCTCGGTGCCCACCTACCCAAGAACCGGCTCACAGATGCACCCGACAGGCCACGGCTCTTCCGATTGTAATGAGTGACTTACTCATGGAGTGGATTATTTAACCTCTGTCCACCTAGGTGGACTATGAGCCCCCTGAAGACAAGGTCTGCCTTATTCACAATGTATCCTCAGCACCTAATACACGGTATGGCTTAATAACTGTATGTGAAAAGAAAAAACGGAAGGAGGGAGGGTCCAGCTGTCTCTCCATTTAACTGGGCCAGACTGGTACGCAGAACCTAGTCCCCGGGCTGGATCTGCTCCCCAACCTTCAAAACTCTGGAGCCTGCTTCAGTGGGCATGAGCTGGCCAGCGCCAGGAGACAGGAGTTCTAGTGTGGCCACTGCTGCTTCCTGGCTGTGTGGCCGTGGGCAGCTATATCCCCTCCCTGAGCCTCATTTTCCATGTCAAAGTGGAACTAGCTCAAGGGGCTCAAAGGTCTGTCACAAGGCCACAGATGGGCTCTGTGTGAGAGAGCACTTTGGGTGCCATGCGCATGGGAGAGAGGGTTATTGTTATTAGTCCTTGTAGCTACTTTTACCTCGAAAGAAAACAAGGTCAGCATCCCCCCAACCAGCAACCAAAATGCTCTGTATTCCCCAGCATTCCTCCAGGGAAAGAAGAATCAGCAGCTTCTCCCGTTCCTCCTGAGGGTGAGTCTCAGGAAGTCAGATGCTAGAGGCTACACAGGGCAGGAGACACAGTTCCCAGCCCACCACAGCCTCTGCCATGCTGAGGCCTCTACCTGATGTCCAGCCTCCTCAGGCCCAGGCAGGGCCTCCTGCTCTTACTCAGCCTGAACAGGTTGGGGCATCCAGGGAGGAGAAGAGGCCAGGACCTGAGACCTGCCAACTGGGGGAGGCATTTGGGTCCAGCCCTGGCTCAGGGAACACTTGAAACACCCAATTCTCGCATCTGCCAGCTGGGAGGCAGGTCTGGGGAGGAGAGGCTGGGAAGGGACTCCCCAGGCAATCCCAGGGCACTCAGTAAGCACCTACTGTATGCCCAGCCATGCTCCAACCACCGCGCCACCAGGGAAGCCCTCCCACCCCTCTTGAACACACTCCAATCCAACTGTCATCTTCTCATCCGCACTCATTCCACTGACAACACTCATCAAGGCCCTACCAAGGTCACCAACACAGCTGCTGAGTACAGATGTACGGGCTGGGCACTGCACAAGTCCCCCAGCATGCTTAGGGGTAGAGTGGGAGCTGAAATCCAGCATGCTGTCCCCTCACCATGCTGTGTGCCTGGTACAGGCTACATTTGGCTGAGAGAGGGACACCTTTTCCTTTACACTGAGGTGTCTCGCTTTTGTGTGCCTGCACAGCCGGGTCTACCTGGAGGGGCCACCTCTTTCCAGTATCTGTATGAAGGGACTAGATAGTGGTCCTTAGTGGCCACTATGATGCCAAATCCAAAAGTCAATTCTCAGACCTCATCTTATCAGCAGCATTTGACATAGTTGATCACCCCCTCCTCCCAGAAATATGCTCTCCTCTTGTCTTCCAGGACCCATACTGCCCTGGTTTTCCTCCATCCTGGCTTTGCCTTCTCATTTTCCTTTGCTGGTTCCTCCTCCCCTCCCTACCTCCAAATGCTGATGTGCCCCAGGGCTCAGTCCTGTCTTTTCCCCCTTGCTCTCTCATTCTGAACCCACCTTGGCTTCAAACCCTGATGATTCTCAACGCATGACTCTCCCGCCTCAACCTTTTCCCCCTGAGGTCAGACCCTCACACCCAACCACTGGTCTGAAGGGTCCACTAGGATCTCCAAAGGGCAGCTCCAACTTATCCCAACCAAAGCTTCCTCATTGCAGTACTTGTCACCACCATCCTTCCATCAGCTCAGGCAGAAAACCTGGGAGTTATCCTTGCCTCTCCTTCTCTCACCCCCACATCCAATCCCACAACAAATCCTATGGGATTTACTTTCAAAGCATGTCTCAAATTGGCCACTTCTCATCAGCTCCACTGCCACCACCTGCCTCAAGCCGCCATCCTCTCTCACCAGGATTATTACTGGAGCCTCCTAACTGGTCCCTCTGCTTCCACACAGCCCCAGTACCAACAATCCCAACACTGCAGCCGAAGGGATCCTGTTCAGTGTAAGTCAGATCATGTGATTCCTCTGCTCAAAATCCTCAAATGGCTCCTTTGTCACTAAGACTCAAGCCAAGTCTTACAATGGCTACAAGGTCCTACTGTGATCTGGCCCCAGTCACCTCTCTAATCTCACACCTCTCCAGCCACACTGGCCTCCTCTCAGTTCCTCTAACACACCAGGTACACTCCCCACCTCAGGGCCTTTGCACTTGCTATTCCCTGTGCCTGAAACACTCCTTCCCCAGGTAGCTGCATGACTCACTCCTTATCCCCTTCAGCTCTCTGCTCAAATGTCACCTTCTCTGACCACCGTACCTAAAATACTATCCCCTCCCTCACCCACGTCTTCCCTTCACCCGCTTTCTTTTCCTCCATAACACATATTTGTATGCTACATGTTTACTCGCTTATTCCGGTTATTGTCTGTCTCCCTCCCACCACTACCATCACTGGGCCATAAGCTCCAGGAGGGCAGGAAATTTCTTCTGTCACTTCTGTAGCAATGCCATCATCTTCCCCCATCACAGCACATACCACACTGTGCCATTACTCTCTGGACTGGATGGTCCCAGAGGGCAAGGGCCCGAGGTAGGGAAGCTGTGCAATGAGGAGCAGGTGGGGAGTCAGAGTGGCCAGAGGTGGAATCCTGGGAGCCTTAAGGTCTTGTCTTTACATCCCCAACATTACCTGCAACTCCTGTGTTAACTGGGAGGAAGTGTAAAGTGCAAAGACCATGCTCACTGGCAGCCTGTGGCTGTGAGGACAATGATTCATTCATTAATTCAACAAACACTTACTGAGCACCTACTGTGTGCCAGTGTGCCAGGCCCTGAGGGCGGGGGAGGGGGAGCAGAGCCCAGACAAAGTCCCTCCCTCCACAGCTCACAGCCTATCAGATGATTTCCCAGGGGAAATATCTCTGTAGGTGGAGCTTCCTGGGGCAGGCAGCTTATCTACTTCACCCCACTTATCACAAGGTGAAGTCAAATTTTAGGTATGGATTTTACTAGTCTCCTGCCTACAATCTCACCCAGACTGTGAACTCCAAAAAGGGGCACGGACTGTGTATCTAGTTATTACTGGATCCTCAGCATCTAGTAAGGGCCTGGAGGGTAGCTGGAGCTAAGTATCGAATGGATGAATGAATAAATGAGTAGTAAAATAGGAGCAGGCCTCTGAAAAAGGTGAAGATTTGGGCTTGCAGCCAAGAGGAGAAGGCAGGGCACTGCCTGAACAAGGTGAGGTAGAGGGAAGGTCCCCTGGAGGGGAGCAAGCCCATGCGTAGCAGGGAAGGGGGACTGCTCAGGCTCTGAGAGCTGCCTGTCCCACACCCTCCCCCAGCAAGTGTGGCCCTGCCAGTACTGGTCCAGGGCTGGTGGACAAAGCCCCACAAGGAGTGCCAGGGACTTGCAGTGCCTAGAGCCAGCCGGCTGCGGGCCCAGGGCACAGGCAAAGCCTGGCCCAGAACTTTGAAGGCCTTTGTGGGCCGCTGGGAGCCGGTCCAGGAGAATGCCGGGAACTGGCCAGGGTGGGATGGGATGCACTCCCATGCTTCCGGAGGTCCAGCTGGCCATCCAGGCCTGGATTAATGGAGGGGGAGGTGGTTAGGAAAAGGATCTCCTTCTGCCCCCCAAATCCTTACAACTTGGAGAGCTGCTAGAATTGGAGTGTCCGGTAGATCCCATCCAGGTTACTGAGGCCCAGGGGATGGGCTCAGCTAGGGCTCACAGACTTAGGGTTGAAGCTGACACTCCCCCTCACTCCACGCTTTGACCCAGGAAGCCCAGCCAGAGGGAGGAGGAGAAGTCTTTTTCAAAGCAAAGAGACATGTCGACTCCTGCCCCAGGAAGCGCGGCCAAACGGGAATGTCCAGGGAGGGCGGGCGCGGGGCTTAGAAGCGGAGCCATCTGGGGCCACGAGGCTCTCTGCCTCCCTCTGCTGGCCGGACTCAGAATTACCAGAGCGTCTAGCGTCACAGGGCCACGCACGGTCCTGGGTCCTCCGTGCCGCGCAGCCCGGCTCTCTCTCTCTCTCCCACTCACCCAGAAAGGAAACGAATAGAGGTCATATGGATCGTCCCCCTACCTCAGCACCAGGCCGAGCCGCGCCCCAAGGTCCAGTCGCAGGCCGTCTGTAACCAGCCTCCGTGCTGGGATGCTCGCTCTTTCTGAAAGTCCTTTACCTGCACCAACCTAAGCATTTCCTTAACTTGGCTCAGGTTGTCTCCGAAGTCCATGCTCTTCCACAATACAGACGGAAAACTGAGGTTCCACTGACTATCCTATGGTGACCCAGGGCCCGCTTCCTTGGAACTGAGGGGAGTGCAGGTACTTCTCCCCAGAGCAGCCGGGAAGACAGGACGCTAACTGGCTGAGAAGCAAGAGGCCGCCCCGCCCAACCCCTTCCGGAGTACTTCAGAATGGAATGGGTACTTCAGGAATGGGTTCTTTTGAGGTCGGGGCGCCACCTGCTGGTATCTACAAGAATTGCACCTGCACCACGAGGCACAGCCACGGGCTAGGAGAGACCGCGGGGAACATTTAGAGCAGCTGACATTTATTGACTATTTTGTTAGGAACTTCCCTGGTGGCACGGTGGTTAAGAGTTCTCCTGTCAGTGCAGGGAACATGGGTTCGAGCCCTGGTCTAGGAAGATCGCACATGCCGCGGAGCAACTAAGCCCACAAGCCACAACTATTGAAGTCCGCACACCTAGAGCCGGTGCTCCGCAAGAGAAGCCACCGCAGTGCGAAGCCGGCACACCGCAACGAAGAGTAGCCCCCGCTCTCTGGGACTAGAGAAAACTCCCGCGCAGACCCAACGCAGCCAAAACTAAATAAATAAATTTGTAAATAATAAATAATTTTTTTAAAAAAAGAGTTATGTGAGCCAGGTTCATCCTACGTTCTTGGCATTATCTCACTTCACACAGTATCTCATTTCATCCTCACAGAAACCCTAGGTAAACATCATTCAGCCCATTTTAGCCATGAGGACACTGAAGCTAGGAAAGTTAAGGGACCTACCCCAGAACACACCCTGGTGTGTACTTTAACTGGGCTCTTCCACCTGCACTGGAGGTGATGGGGGAAGTGGTAGCTCGGGAATGAGCTCTACAGGGGACACCTCCCGCTTCCCGCTTCCCTCCCCAATCTTGGGTGCTATCCATCTCAGCTTAGCTTGCAGCTGGTGTGGAAGGATCCCTCAGTCTGTCTTGCCCCATCAGTGCCCATGTCCTTCTCTCCCTCAACAGTTTGAGAGCTCCTCTATGGCAGGACAAAGGCAAATCTGTTCCCATTTCCCCACCATTCAGCACTAATAACTGAATGCCCTCCGTATACTAAACGCTTCTCACCTGGGACTGCCACCTGCTGGCCCTACTCGGCCTCTTCCTCACTTCCCAGTTCAGGAGCTCAGGCAGGTACTGTTTAAGTGGCTGCAAGTGACAGAAGCTGGCCTCAGTGAAAGGGGGCTCAAGTAAATGAAAAGTCCAGGAGTAGATCCAGCTGCAGGAAGTACCAAGTCCAGGCTCCCAAAGTGGTCTTTCTCCACACCTGTAGCCCATTATTCCTCTATGTGGGCTTCATTTCCAGGTAACCTCTTCCAACAAAGTGTGGCTAAGGCAGCTCTGAGCTTCTGTCTAGCTTTGAGGGGAGAAAACTTGCCCATCCCAAGAATGTAAGCAAAAGTCTTTGGATGCAGTCTCATTGGCCCAACCAGCGAAATATGCCCAGCCCTGAAGCAGTCACTGTGGCCTAAGGAGTCACTGCCCCCCTTGGAGTGAGGAGTGGAGTCAGCCCCAGGTAATTCATATAGACCAATAGTGGGAGGGGAAATTGTTCCAAAGGAAAACAGGGAGAGGAATCACCAGGAAGAGGAAGATGGCTTCTGCACAGCAAACAGCACTGACATCCATGACACCTGGCCATGCCAGAAGCCCATATTTTCTTGGCTCCAACCTATTTTTAGACTGCAGACCCCTTCTCAAATTATCCTACTTTCTTCTTTCCTTCATTCATTCATCGAATTGTCGTTGAGGCATTACATATTCATGTTTCTGGGTGAATCATAGCAGTAAACAAAAGAGGCGAAAATCCTTGCCCTCCTAAAGTATTTCCAGTGGGGGTGGGGGAAGAAACAAAACAATAAACACAATAAATAAGTAAAATTTATAATACTATAGACAATGATGAGTACTACGGGGGACATAGGGCAGTGTAGAAGGGCCCAGGAGGTGGACAGGGTGAGGGGCATTGCAACTTTAAATAGAGTGCTACTCCTCTTCAGTAAGTGGTGCTGGGAAAACTGGACAGCTACATGTAAAAGAATAAAATTAGAACACGCCCTAACACCATACACAAAAATAAACTCAAAATGGATTAAAGACCTAAATGTAAGGCCAGACACTATCAAACTCTTAGAGGAAAACATAGGCAGAACGCTCTATGACATAAATCACAGCAAGATCCTTTTGGACCCACCTCCTAGAGAAATGGAAGTAAAAACAAAAATAAACAAATGGGACCTAATGAAACTTAAAGGCTTTTGCACAACAAAGGAAACCATAAACAAGACGAAAAGACAACCTTCAGAATGGGAGAAAATATTTGCAAACGAAGCAACTGACAAAGGATTAATCTCCAAAATATACAAGCAGCTCATGCAGCTCAATATCAAAAAAACAAACAACCCAATCCAAAAATGGGCAGAAGACCTAAATAGACATTTCTCCAAAGAAGTTATACAGATTGCCAACAAACACGTGAAAGGATGCTCAACATCACTAATCAATCATTAGAGAAATGCAAATCAAAACTACAATGAGAGGGGCTTCCCTGGTGGCGCAGTGGTTGAGAATCTGCCTGCTAATGCAGGGGACATAGGTTCGAGCCCTGGTCTGGGAGGATCCCACATGCCGTGGAGCAACTAGGCCTGTGAGCCACAACTACTGAGCCTGCGCGTCTGGAGCCTGTGCTCCACAACAAGAGAGGCCACGATAGTGAGAGGCCCGCGCACCGCGATGAAGAGTGGCCCCTGCTCGCCACAACTAGAGAAACCCCTCACACAGAAACGAAAGACCCAACAAAGCAAAAATAAGTTAATTAATTAATAAAACTCCTACCCACAGCATCTTCTAAAAAAAAAAAACTACAATGAGGTATATCACCTCACACCGGTCAGAATGGCCATCATCAAAAAATCTACAAACAATAAATGCTGGAGAGGGTATGGAGAAAAGGGAACCCTCTTGCACTGTTGGTGGGAATGTAAATTGATACAGCCACTATGGAGAACAGTATGGAGGTTCCTTAAAAAACTAAAAATAGAACTACCATACGACCCAGCAATCCCACTACGGGGCATATACCCTGAGAAAACCATAATTCAAAAAGAGACATGTACCAAAATGTTCATTGCAGCTCTATTTACAATAGCCCGGAGATAGAAACAACCTAAGTGTCCATCATCGGATGAATGGATAAAGAAGATGTGGCACATATATACAATGGAATATTACTCAGCCATAAAAAGAAACGAAATTGAGCTATTTGTAATGAGGTGGATAGACCTAGAGTCTGTCATACAGAGTGAAGTAAGTCAGAAAGAGAAAGACAAATACTGTATGCTAACACATATATATGGAATTTAAGGGAAAAAAAGTCACGGAGAACCTAGGGGTAAAACAGGAATAAAGACACAGACCTACTTGAGAATGGACTTGAGGATATGGGGAGGGGGAAGGGTAAGCTGTGACAAAGCGAGAGAGAGGCATGGACATATATACACTACCAAACGTAAGGTAGATTGCTAGTGGGAAGCAGCCGCATAGCACAGGGAGATCAGCTTGGTGCTTTGTGACCGCCTGGAGGGGTGGGATAGGGAGGGTGGGAGGGAGACACAAGAGGGAGTAGATATGGGGATATATGTATATGTATAGCTGATTCACTTTGTTATAAAGCAGAAACTAATAAAAAAAAAAAGAAACGAAACTGAGTTATTTGTAGTGAGGTGGATGGACCTAGAGACTGTCATACAGAGTGAAGTAAGTCAGAAAGAGAAAAACAAATACAGTATGCTAACACATATATATGGAATCTAAAAAAAAAAAAAGGTTATGAAGAACCTAGGGGCAGGACAGGAATAAAGACGCAGATGTAGAGAATGGACTTGAGGACACGGGGAGGGGGAAGGGTAAGCTGGGACGAAGTGAGAAAGTGGCATGGACATATATACACTACCAAATGTAAAATAGATAGCTAGTGGGAAGCAGCCACATAGCACAGGGAGATCAGATCGGTGCTTTGTGACCACCTAGAGGGGTGGGATAGGGAGGGTGGGAGGGAGACACAAGAGGGAGTAGATATGGGGATATATGTATATGTATAGCTGATTCACTTTGTTATAAAGCAGAAACTAACACACCATTGTAAAGTAATTATACTCCAAAAAAGATGTTAAAAAATAAATAAACAAGAGTGCTACTGCTAGACACCTTGAGAAGGTGAATTCAAGCAAAGACAAGAAAGAGGTAAAAAGAATTTCTTATGTAGCTATCTGGGGGTGGGGGCGGATTTTCAAGGAACAAGAACAGCCAGTGCAAAGGCCCTGAGGTAAGAGTGTGACTGGTGTGTCCTTGGAACCACAAAGAACAAAGGGAACAAGGGGAGAGTGGAGGAGATGAGGCGGAGAGGAAGGGGCCAGGTGACATAGGGCCTTGAAGGTCATTGTAAGGTCTTTGGCTTTGATGCTGAGTGACATGAGGAGCCACCCAAGCTTTAGGACAAAGAACTGACCTGATTTGACTTATATGTTTAAAGGATTCCTCTGGCTGTTGGGGATAGATAGGAGGGATCAGGGCCAAGCCTGGAGACAAGTGAGGCTACTGCAGAATTCCAGGGGAGAGTTGATGGGATCTCAGACCAGGGTTGTAGCAGCGGAGCTGGTGAGAAGTGGCCAGATTCTGGATGTATTTTGAAGTTAAAGCCAATAAGATGAGTTGAGGGATTGGGTGTGGGGTGTCAGAAAAAAGGAGTCAAGAGTAAAGCAAAATATGAGAACACAAACAATAGGAAGGATGGAGTTGCTGGGAACTAAGGTGGGGAAGTATGTGCTTGAGGAGGACAGGTGGAGATCGAGACATCAGTTGGCCACCCACGTGGATATGTCAGATAGACAAATGGATACTTGAGGAAGGTCCGGGCTAGAGATGGGCATTTGGGAGAAGCCATGAGGCCACCTAGGAGTGGGGGCAGGGTATGTCAGAAGCCCTGAGGTCTTCCCATATGAAGAGGTAGGTGGGGGGAAAGGGGAGCACAAGATGGGGGACTGAGAAGGAACATCCAGAGAGGCAGGGGAAAAGCAGGAGAATGTGGGATCCCATAACCAAGTGAAGAAAACATATCAAGGAGGACAGAGATGAACCAAGTCAAATGCTCCTGGTGGATCACATGAGATGAGAACTGAAAATTGATCACTGGATTTAGCAACATGGACGTCCCTGGGGACCTTGACGAGAGCCATCATAGTGGGAATGGTTGAGGAGAACCTGATGAGAAAGGGATTATGAAATAGCAATTAACAAACTTGATAGCAGTATTATTCACAATAGCCAAAAGGTGGAAAAAACCTAAGAGTCCAACAGATGATGGGATAAACAAAATGTGATAGAAGAGATCTTTAGAGGCATGCCACCAAGTTCTGTCCTTGGCCCTGGACTTATCTGGTCCATAGATTTTTTTTTTTGGCTGCGCTGCATGGCTTGTGGGATCTTAGTTCCCTGACCAGGGATCAAACCCAAGCTCTTGGTAGTGAAAGCACAGAGTCCTAACCATTGGACCACCAGGGAATTCCCTGGTTTTGCTTTTTAACCAGTAATCTGGATGAAGACCCAGAGGCATACTCAGTGTGCTTGCAGAAAGTGGAAGATGGAGGGAGATGAAATCCGAAGCCAAAAAGAGGCAATAGAGTGAGTGGTTAAGATCATGATGTCTGGATCCAGACTACCTGGTTCTATTCCCAGCTCATTTATGACTGGGTCGACTTGGGCAAGTTACTTAACCTGTGCCTCAATTTCCTCATCTCTAAAATGGGGATAATAGTAGTTCCTCAGTAGGGTTGTTCTGAAGCCTGAATGAGTTAGCTCAGTGTCTGGCACATGGTAAGTGTATGTGAGTTTGCTACTCTCATCACTATCAGGACTGACTGGAGGGTTAAGTCAAAACCAACAAAATGGAATTTAATGAGGACAAATGGAAAAGCCATTCAAATTCCAACAAAGTACAAGTTCAAGGTCAGGAAGACCTAGCTGGGCAGCCATCCATTCGTCTGTGCATGAGAAACAGCCCAAGGTGTCCAGCTGATTGCCAGGGCAACTGCAGCCAACCCCGTCGTTACAACCTTCAGTGGTATTCAGGTGTCCATCAGAGGCAAATGGATTAACAAACTGCTATACATCCATACAATAGAATTCTACTCAACAACCAAAAGGAACAAACTACTGATATACGCAATAACGTGAATGAATCTCCAAACTTTATGCTGAATGCAATAAGCCAGACACAAAAAGGAGTAGATACCATATGATTCCAATTTATGACAGTCCAGAATGGGCAGAACTAAGCTACTGTGGAAAGAAACCAGAACAGTGGGGTCACGGGGTGACTAAGAAACTTTCTGGACGGATGGAAATATTCTATATCTTGATAGGAGTTGGGATATACAAGTATATGCATTTGTCAAAACTCAACCAATTATATACTTAAGATTTGTGTTTTTCATTATATATGTTTCATCTAAAAAATCAAAGAACCATACACAAATATTGAACTCTAGTTAGTGATATGCATGTTGAAATGTCAGGGGGTGAAATGTACTGATACCTGTAACTTACTTTGAAATACGTCCAGAAACGCAGATGAACTGATGGAGGGAGGAGACATGCATAGATGATGAGAGAACGAATACAGTATAATGTAAATTGTCAAATCTGAGTGGTGGCTCTATGGGTGTTCGCTGTAAAATTTGTTCAACTTTTCTATACGTTTAAAATTTGAGTAATAACATATTGTGAAAAGAAGACAACTGATGGTCAAGGTGTGGGGAAATAGGCACATTCACCCAGCTGTTACCCCTTAGGAGCCAAAAGTGCTGCCACCTTCTGGGAAGCCATTTTTCAGCATGTATCAAAAGCCTTAAAAATTGTTCCTGCTCTTCAACCCAGCAGTTCCATTGCTAGGAATTTATCTTAAGAAAATAAAGATGGATGGGGGCAAAGACGTAGCTACAAGGTTGTTCACTGCAACATTAATTATGATGGCAAAAAGTCCTAAATATCCTAAAATAGGGCATGGGTTAGAGAAATGGCAGCATCTTTAAGCACTGGAGTATTATGCAGCAATGAAAATGGTGCATGACAAATATTTGCTGAAATGGAAGGACATTCTCTCTACACATACTCTAGTTGAGAAGGAAAAGCAGCTCTCTGGGGTTACCCTTCCCCTCACTAGAGACCCCATCCCGTGACACAGGTTACTCCATGCACCATCCCTGCCCCCGTCCCAATCCCTGGAGCTCTTGGGGAGTTTCCATTTCTTCTTATCACAGCTGGCTCTGTTTTTCTTTTTCCAGGAAATTCTCCATTTCCCACCTGCCTCTTGCCTCCTGAACGCATTGTCCTATTTCCCCTGCACTATCTCTTGGGAACCCCCCTAATTCCTTCACACCACCAGCGCCACCAGCTGGACTCACAGCTTGACTTGGGCAAGGGGAGAGTTCACCGTGTGACTGGATCTTGCAGGAGGCTTTCCCCAGGAGTTCAGGATTGCAGGCTTCACTCCCCCATTCTAAAGGGGGCCACTGCCGTTGGAACCCGGGTTTACGATGCCTGCCCCAGGCTCAGCTCAGGAAGGAGGAAGGTGATGGAGAGTGGGAGCAAACAGTGGTTGGGAGCTTGTGGGGAAGACAGTGCTCAGAAACATTTCCCCACATCTCTAGCATGGCCCTCGGAAACTGGAGATTCTTCTTTCTTTATTATCAGGATCCTTTCCTTTTCTTTGTCCCTTTCCTCAATCTTCCAGAGCAGACCTGTCTTCACAACCAAATGATCCTTCAAAGTGTTAAGTTGAGCAGAACCTGCCTTTCTCCCCTAGAAGGCCTCCTACAACCAGCTTTTACCCCTCACTTCATTAACACACGCACTGGCGTCAGTCTGGAAGGAAAGTCCTAAGGAGCTAAACAGGGTTGTCTTTGGGTGACGGGATTGCAGATGTTTTTTCCTCGTGTGTATTTTCTAATTTCCCTATAATAAACACATATTTTCTTCTGTATTGAGAAAAAAGTAGTCACCACAGAAGGAGCCATTCCCACCCAGAGTATACCCAGTGGAGAGCTGCTCAGGAGATGAAGGGCTGGAAAGGTTGTTTTCGGGGGGCTGGGACCACTTAAGCTTCAGAGAAGGCTGTCGTGGGGGTGGGAGGGCACAGACCTCTCTGCAGCCAGCTGGGGCCCGTGTGCACAGACAGAGGCACATGTTCGGTGCTCCACCGGGTGAGCTAGCTCCAACCAAGGGAACAGCACAGGAAGGCCAGTTTGGTCTCACTAGAAGGAGCTGTCCTACAATGAAACAGGCTTCCCTTTAAGGCAGTGAGCTCCCTGTCACATGAGGTGTGCAAGCAAGATGGGCAGATGTCAGGAGGGTTAGAGAGGAGATTTCTAGACAGACTAAGAGAATGGACAGAGGGTCTCTGAGGTCCCTGAAAGCAACTCAGAGTGAGTTTTTAGTCTCCCTGACCAGACAAAGTGTCAAGGGAGCTCTGAGACCATTTCTGAGATTGCTGGCAGAGGGGATGGTCAGGGGGGACTTTCTGGAGGAGGAGGCCAGATCACTGCCATTCTGGCCCCTCAATCTCCACCCTGTGGGTATATATCTTCCTGACTCCCCTGTCTGGGGCTCTCTAGCCCTTTCCAGATAAAATGCACAGGGCCTCAGCCGATGCCTCACTGCATGACCCTTGATGACTCCGTTTCTCTCTGGGCCTCAGTCTTCCCCTCTGTTCAATGGTCTCAGCTAAAACCATCCATGTTTTTTTCTCCAAGGATGGACAAACCACTTCAGTCACACACTTATATGCAGGGAATAGTCATTGGTGGGTTTTCTTGAGGAGGACCCTGGTTGTTTCCCAGCTTACAGTCCTTGGGACTTGGGCCTGATGCTTGGGTGAGATTCAGCAGAGGGGGTAGGGGTCCCAGAGGCAGGCCAGGGGCTCAGCCCCTAGTTTCCCACCATCCCCACGCCCCCACCACCCCAGCCCTCAGCCAAGGGAAGGTCAGAAAGGGGATTGATGTTACTATACATTGTTTTTCCCATGGTGATGGGGGCATACATCTGAGCTCACCTGCTCACCCCAGGGCCCCTGAACCCCTCCTCCCCAGGGGCCTCAGGGAGGGGTCTCAAGTCCTAGCCTCCCTTCCCAGACTGTCCTGGCCCTGCCCAAGAGGGATCATGCTCTGATGATACAGGGAATGTTGGGGTCAGGTAAGGCCAAGAGATAGATCAACAAACCAGCACTTATCTGCAGATGAACTCATTCAGGGTAGGCAGTGGTTAGAAAACAGGCCGAGACGTCAGGCAGGCCTGCTCTGAATGCCCAGCTGAGTGCCCCCACTTCTCTGGGCCTGTGAGTTTGTTGCTGAGGATGAAATGAGACACCACTGGGGTGGCAAGGAGCTCATGGCTTCCTTTTATTCTCACACACACAGCCACTTAGAGGCGGAAGCGAACCTCAGAGCCCCCCAGAGTTTCTCCCCAGACTTGTCCGCCCCTCTGTACCCTCAGCTCACACCATCCCCCTCCCCTCCTCCCCTTCCCTCCCCCTCCCCTCCCCGCCTCCTCTCCGCGTCCTCGGCTTCCCCCTTGTGGCCCTTCTCGGTACTGCAGCAGCCGGCCCTGCTCACCCAGTCTGTGGCCCCCGCGTCCCTTGCTGCCTTGCAAAGGTGAGGCTTGGAGTCATCTCCTGGTCTCAGGCGGGCAAGCTCTTGTCTCCAAACCTTCAAAGACTGGTCGTCATACTCGGAGACAAGCCTCAACCGGATCCTTCTTGCTGGTTCCAGGCCGGTGGTAGGAGCCCAGGAAGCAACACCGCGCCCTGCTGGCTGGGGCAGCTACTGTGGGCATGAGGTAGATGGGCACAGCGCGCTCCTGAGAGAGACGATCACATGATGATCCGGGGCCTCTGGAGGTGTACACGCACACACAAGCACCCACATGCCCCAGGCCGCCAGGTGCACACACGCACACAGGTGCACACACGCACACAGGCACACACCAGCAAGCAACACGTGTCCTGTGCACGCACACTGTCACGCTCACAACAGCGACATCACCGCCCAATCAGCCCCCTTTTCCGTCCATCCACCCCTCTGTCCCCGTGTTCCCCCTCGGCCCCGCTTCTGCCTATGACCTGAGGAAACCAGTGCTTACAGTAAACTGCAAATACAAACTCCTGTCCACGGCCTAAAGTCCTGGATCACCTAGCCCACCCGACAGACCACATCTTCCACGTCCACCCCCTTGCCCATTACTCACTATTTCTCCAGCAAAAACATGCAGCGCTCACTCACACTTCAGGTCCTGTTCACTTCCTGTTTTCTCTCCTCTAAATGTTCTTCCCCCAGATCCTCCACTGGCTGCCTCCTTCCCTTCTGCCTCAATTTAAACACTACCTCCTTCCAGACCACCAGAGCTAAAAGGCTCCCTACCCTCCATTCTCTCCAAACATTTCTTTCAAAATGTGCATCCTAATCATTAGAGAAATGCAAATCAAAACCACAATAGGAGGGACTGCCCTGGTGGAGCAGTGGTGAAGAATCCACCTGCCAATGCAGGGGACACGGGATTGAGCCCTGGTCGGGGAAGATCCCACATGCTGCGGAGCAACTAAGCCCGTGCACCACAACTACTGAGCCTGAGTGCCACAACTACTGAAGCCTGTGCTCTGCAACAAGAGAAGCCACTGCAATGAGAAACCCGCACACAACAAAGAGTAGCCCCAGCTTGCGCAACTAGAGAAAGCCCGCGTGCAGCAACGAAGACCCAACACGGCCAAAAATAATTAATTAATTAATTAATTTTTAAAAAAACACAATGAGATACTCACATCCATTAGGATGACTACTAACAACAACAAAAAAAAAGGCAGAAAAAAAGCATATCCTGTGAGGATATGCAGAAATTGAAACCCTTTTGCACTATTAGTGGGAATGTAAAAGGGTGCGGCCACTGAAGTAAACAATATGATGGTTCCTCAAAAAATTAAAAATAGAGACTTCCCTGGCAGGTTAAGGCTCCACACTTCCAATGCAGGGGACACGGGTTCGATCCCTGGTCTGGGAACTAAGATCCCATATGCCGTGCAGTGCAGCCAAAACAAATTTTTTTTAATTAAATTTTTTTTTTTTTTTTTTTTTTTTTTTTGCGGTACGCGGGCCTCCCAATGCCGTGGCCTCTCCCGTTGCGGAGCACAGGCTCCGGACGCGCAGGCTCAGCGGCCATGGCTCACGGGCCCAGCCGCTCCGCGGCATGTGGGATCTTCCCGGACCGGGGCACGAACCCGTGTCCCCTGCATCAGCAGGCGGACTCTCAACCACTGCGCCACCAGGGAAGCCCTAAAAAAATTTTTTTTTAATGTTTAATTAAAAGTAGAATTAACATATGATCCAACAATCCCACTTCTGGGTATATACACTAAAGAATTTTTTTTTATTTAATTTATTTATTTTTGGCTGTGTTGGGTCTTCATTGCTGCATGCGGGCTTTCTCTAGTTGCAGTGAGCAGAGGCTACTCTTTGTTGTGGTACACGGGCTTCCCATTGTGGTGGCTTCTCTTGTTGCAGAGCACAGGCTCTAGGAACGTAGGCTCAGTAGGTGTGGCTTGCGGGCTCTAGAGCACAGGCTCAGTAGTTGTGGTGCACGGGCTTAGTTGCTCTGCGGCATGTGGGATCTTCCCGGACCAGGGCTCGAACCCGTGTCCCCTGCATTGGCAGGCGGATTCTTAACTACTGTGCCACCAGGGAAGCCATACACTAAAAAATTGAAAGCAGGGTCTTGAAGAGATATTTGTACACCCATGTTCACAGCAGCATTATTTACAATGGCCAAGAGGTGGAAGCAACCCAAGTGTCCATCAACAGAAGAATGGATAAATGAAATGTGGTATATACATACAATGGAATATTATTTTAAAAGGAAGTGAATTCTGACACATGCTACAACATGGATGAATCTTGAGGACATTATGCTAAGCAAAATAAGCCAGTCACAAGAAGACAAATACTGCATGATTCCACTTATTTGAGCTATGTAGAGTAGTCAAATTCATAGAGACAAAAAGTAAAATGGTGGTTGCCAGGGGCTGGAAGGAGTGCAGGAAATGGGGAGTTATTGTTTAATGGTACAGAGTTTCAGTTTTGCAAGACAAAAAGAGTTCTGGAGATGGATGGTGGTGACGGTTGCACAACAATGTGAATGGACTCAATGCCACAGAACTGTACACTTTAAAATGGTTAAGATCCTGATTTTTATGTTATATATATATCTTACCACAATGAAAAATTATAAATAGGGGCTTCCCTGGCAGTCCAGTGGTTAAGACTCCACGCTTCCATTGCAGGGGGCACAGGTCTGATCCCTGGTGGGGGAACTAAGATCCCACATGCTGCACGGCACGGCCAAAAAATAAAATAAAGGCGTATTTTTAAAAATAATAATAATAATAATAAATATGTATCAAAACATTTGTTTGCTTGTTCAATCCTGCCTCACTCACTAAACTGTGAACTTCAGAAAAGCAGGGCTCTGTCTGTGTGGTGCACCTATTATGCGCTGCCAGTCACTGAGGACATGGGAAACAAGACGACAAGGTGCCCACCTACGTGAGGTTCACAGCCTGGGGGGGCAAGGGAGAAAGATGCTGAACAAACAAGTAAACAAAATTATCACCTACCAAGTGAAATGTAAGAGTGGCTTCACTAGGAAGACATCAACTGGAGCAATCAGGCACACCATCTCGGAGGAGGTGACATTTATGCTATGACCCAAGAAATGAGAGAGTCAGTCATCAAGCATCTGGGAGACCAGAGCTGCAGAGAGAGGGAACAGCAAGTGCAAAGGCCCTGAGGTGAGCACAAGCCTAGTATGCTAGAGGAACAGCAGAGAGAGGAAGTGGGGAAGGAGGGTAGAGGAAAGGAGGAGGACCTGGGAGAGGGAAAGGGGATGGAGGACATTCTTGGTGGCAGAGGAGGGAGGCCCCACCAAGTCACCAACCTCATCTTCCCCAACAAATGAGCTTCTGTGAATGGTGGCTCCTAAGTGCCAAGTTCCACACTAAATGCTGTTTGTGCATTAGCTCAGGGGTCCTTGGGGCAGGTGCAGTCATTATCCTGAGATTTCAAGGAGGAAATAGGGTCAGAGAGCTTGGATTAGTCGATGGGACTAGAGACAGAGGCAAACAGTGGGAAGGGAGTCTTAACCACCCCAGGCAGCCTGCCCTTCCCCCAGCCCCTCGGAGACCCAGTCTCAGGAGGCTCTTTCCTCTCACCTAACTGCACTCCCACTCACCCTCCCTCTGCCTCAACAGCGAGGGCCTCCTACTGGCAGCCCGCCAGGTTGCTGGCTGATCACTGCCAAAGGGTTTCGGTCCCTCCCTTCACTGTCCCCCAAAAGCAAGCCAAGGAGAGAGAACCCACCCCTCTCCTTCACCCAGCTGGGGGCAGTGCTGAGAGAGGGGAGACAGAAGCCCTCTCCAGCTTCTCAACAGCCTGCTTCTGAGGCCCCTCTGCAGTTTCCGCCCTTGGGGAGCCCCATCTTAAGGGGAGGGAACCAGGAAGCCCCTGGGGCTCAAAGGCTGGATGGCAGCCTGGTAGTCAGTGAAGAGGTCGTCCAAGGCCAGGGACAGCATCATCTTCAGGCCTGAGGGGGCTGGCTTCCCCCAGATGCCCTGCCCTAAACCCTGGACTGTGGCACATGGGGAGAGAGCAGGACCCCCAGGGAGGGCTAGGTCTTCCCCCAGCTGGGAGGGATACAATAGAAAAAGAGGCGGTTCCATCTCCTACCGGCACCCCTGGGCTCAGGGAATTGTAAGCCTCACTCACCACACTGGCTGCACCACAGAAGGAATGCCCAGGGTGGGGGCAGCCTTGGGTCCTCCCCCTCACAGCTAAAACAGACGTGGAGGGGGTCTTCCACCCAGAGCTGGACCCATCAGAAAATGGAAAGGCAGGGCCCCTTCCTTGTCCAAAAAGCAAGGAGAAAGTGCCTAATAGTAATATATATGAAGCTTTTTCCTTTCCTAGGTGGTCTCTCAACTTGTCATGATGTTTTTGTATTTGCTATTTAATATCATTCTAAGTAAAGAAAAGTTAAAAATTTTAATGACTAGCATGACTTCTACAGTTCATCTTTACATTATGCAATGCCAGTTTTAAATGCAAATATAAGGACATTTCACTCATATGCAGAATCATCAAAATTATACAGTTTGTAGCTTGTGCATGCACATGTATTTCATTCTTACCTGAGCGGTGGAAACACTGCACAAATTAAGTCAACTGTTTTTATTCACTTGGTTCGCACACATTCTACCAACACTCTCTCCCTTTGGCTTACTGATGAGTAAGGAAGGACAGAAAGGTAAAGGGACTGAGGGCTGCTCCATCCTTCCTTGTGCTGTGTTTTCATGGTCAGGGGAAGATGTTGGCTTCTCCAGGGAAATAATATCCAGATAGGGAAGAAGCCTTGACGAAGAAATGGGGTGGGAAAAGCTGAGAAGTTATTAGGGGGCTATGATACTCTGGCCTGGCTGCTCCTCACCGAGGACCGGGGAGAGATGAGGGCACGGAGGTGGAGGCCCTGAGTGCCCTCCACTGGGCCTTATTCTGCTCTGATCATTCCACCCCTGCCTATAACTCTCTGTGGCTCCCCAGTGCCCTCAGGATAAAAGCCACAGCCCTATCCCTGAGCCCCAAGGCCCTGCCTCCCCTCCTGCCACTGCTCATTGCCACACATTCTGCTGCGGCCATAGCCGTGCACTCCCTGAACCCTGGGCTTGGGACCTGCTTTTCTTTCCCTCCACCTAGAACCCTCTTCCCCACCACGCCCCTTCTTCTGGCTAATGCATACTCATTCTTTGAGTCCTGACATGAATATCACCTCCTCCAAGAAACCTTCCCTCACCTCCCAGGCTGGTTCAGGCCTCTCACTTGGACTGTCACAGGCCCTGTGCTCTTCCCTCACTGCCTGGCCACTCATCCTCCTCTCTCACTACAGACCGGCTCTGTGGGAGCAGGACTGGCTCCTGTGCACGTCAAGAGCCCCAGGCCCCAACACACAGTAGGTGCTCAATAACACTTGTCGAATGAATGCCTGAGTTCACAGGCCCTTGCCTAGGTCTGAGCTGTGTATTGTCTCACAGGTCAGGCCTCCAGGCGGGGGAGGAGGGACTAACTCAGGCTTGAGGCACCTACCAGGCCCCTGTGGTGCTTTGCATTTTTGACCTCATTCTTTACTCTCATCCTGACCAGGAAGGGGGTGTTCTTGTACGCGAGGGTGGGACTCATCCTCTTTTCTTGCCCCCCACCACCTCACTCACATCCAGGCCCCAGCCAGGGCCACCAGACCCACAGCCTCTCAGCCAGGCTAATCCAGATGTCCTCTTTTCTGGGCCAGTCCCAGAGAAAACTCACTCCCAGCTGGGGCCTGTCCCATCCTTTCTCTCTCCCCCTCTTCCTCCCCCTCCCCACTTCCTTCCTTCCTGCTCTTGGACATTCCCTTTGCAGGAAAGGCCCCAGGATCCGGGGCAAGGCCCCCAGGTCCAGCTGCCCGGGCCAGGACACATACTTCCTCCATCCACCAGCCCCCTCTGCCCTCCCCCGGGGCCGGAAATGGGATCCAGGCCTCGGGAACATGGGAGCCACTGCACAGGGGACAGCTTAAGGTCATCTCGTCCCTCCCTCTGCCTCCAGCCAGAGCACTGGCAAAGGAGCGCTGGAGCTCATCCTGGAGGCCTGGAGCCTGGCACCAGGCCTGGTAGGGGCTTCGTCACTCTGCCTGTGAGCTGCTCTCCTTACCAAGGCCTCTTCAGGAAGGCCCAGAGCCTTTGTCAACCTAGTATAATCACCTCTAGGATCTCATGTGCTGAGTCACTTGACACAGCACCTGGCACAAAGTGAGCGATGGGCTGACAATGCCTCTAATCGCTATTATTCTCCCCAACACCATTACCGTCCGATTTAATCCTCACAGCTATCCTGGGAAGTAGATAGAGTTTTTAATCCTCAATTTATAAATGAGGAAACTGAGGCTTAGAAAGAAGGAAATGACTTGCCCAAGCTCCTTCAGTAAGTATCAGAACTGAGCCCAAACCCAGACCGGACCAGTGGTCATCACTTCACTGCTGTGCAGCCCACCCGTCCATTCTTGGTGACTCTGGAATAATTCTTTACCTGCTGGGTGCCTCAGTTTCCCCATCCACGCAATGAGGAGGAAGATGGAGGAGGCCTCTCTAAGGACCTATAAGTCTAAGGGAACTCACTCACTACTCCATTGAGCAGAGGATAGCTGAGTGCTGTCCTGATGCCAGACCAGAGGTGGGCACAAGATAACAGGTCTGACCCTGGCTGGTCCTACAGGCCGAGGTCACCCAAATCAAGGACAGACTGCAGGAATCTAACCTGGATCCTTCCTGCTGTAGCTCCATCTATTTCCCCCAATACACAGAAGAGGGAAAACCTCACACTGTGGGAGAGAGAAAGGGCACCCCAGCACTGCTGAAGATTGGGGAACTGGTCCAGGCTGGCGGGAAGAGGACTGAGGGCTGGCAGGTGGGCAGAGGCAGTAATGGCATCATTCAGGAGTAGGTCGATCGATGGGGATCCCATTGCTAAGGACTTGGGGCCAGGCAGGAGCTGCCAGGCCTGGAATAGAGCTGCCTCATCCTACCACCCCACTCGGGCCCCATCCACCCATGCCCCAGCCCTTCTGCAGGCAGCACACCCCGGATAAAAACCCTAATTGCTGAATCCTTCTTTTTTTTTTTTTTTTGAATTTTATTTTATTTTATTTATTTTTTTATACAGCAGGTTCTTATTAGTTATCCATTTTATACATATTAGTGTATATATGTCAATCCCAATCTCCCAATTCATCCCACTACTAAATGCTTGAGTAGAGATCCATTTCTTAGAGGATTGAGCACTCCCCCCGACACTAGTCCCAAGCTCCCTAACCAATGTTCTCCCTCAGCCCAGACTCCAGTCCCTTTGCCTTGCCACCAGAGAAGGGTCTGGATTGCCAACAACCCCACCGCACCCCACCCCCACCCCCAGCCCCAACCCTCCGCGAGCCAGCACTAGGACAGGCCCAACAAACTAGGACGCTGGAAGAGGAAGGGAAGGAACGCACCACCTTGTCCCCGTGCAGCAGCCCAGGGAGCTATGCAGCTCCACGGCCACCAGAGGGCGCGCGCCCCCTCCCAGAGCCGAAGCCGCGGCGGCGGCGGCGGCGGCGGGCCCGGCGGGGCTAACAGAGGATAAGGGTGGGGGTGCGGTCACTCCCGGCAGAATTCCCCGAAATGCAGCCCCATCCTGGGCGCGTACTCAGACTCGGAAGACAAAGGCCTCGGAGGCAGCCCCTCGACCTCCTCCCGGGCCGCGCCCCGCGCTTCGGTCTTCGGTTGGCCGCTCGCGCGCCCCCTCCTGGCCATCTGGAGCACTGCGGTCTGGCGGAGCTCGGGCTGGGGGGATGGAGTGGGGAGGGGCGCAGATCTGGAGGATAAGGGAGATTTACCGGAAAGTAGAGAGTGGGGCAGGGGGTGCATACTGGGAGTATACTGGGTTGTAGTGGTTAGCACTGGGTGAACAGGAGTACCGAGTAGGTACTGATTGTAGGGTACTGGGTGGACAAGAGGAGGGCACTAGAGGCCACCACGCAGGTACCCGGCGAAGTGGGTCGTCCCTGGGGCATATTAAGGGGCACCAAGCCTAAATTGAAAGGAGGGCACCAGATAGTTACTGGGTATGAACTGCGGGGTGGGGTGCTGAGTGGATATTTGAAAATACTGAGTAAGTATAGGGGGCTAGTGGATAACAACTGGAGGTGCCAAGTGGGTACTTGGAAGTACTGGCAGGCCCTGGGAAGATACTGGGTTAGTACCAGAGGCACTAGGTGGGAACTGAGCCCACACTGGGAATCACTGAGTTTGTTTCAGGGTACTGGGGACATGGGCAATAATGGTGAGAAGTGGGGATACCGGTGGACATTGGGTGAGTACTGGAAGTCACTGGGCTTGCACTCATACCCTGGACAGGATGGCACTTCCCCAGAAGTACCTCAGTGCCCCCTCCCAACAGCCCCTCGAGGCTGGATCATTGTGCCATTTTCACAGCGTGGACTTAGATCAGAGATGTCCCTTGGCCAGTGAGGGTCTCCTGCCCTGACCAGAACCTGTTCCTGCTTTCCTGGACAGAAGTTGGGGTGGGGGGGGAGTGCTGCACTTGGACAGAGGACAGAGCCCTCATATTGTCCACCTCCCCCAGATGGGGAGGGAAGTAAAGACAGGTCAGCCCCTCATCTCTAGAAAAATAAGGAGCCCCCTCCTCAGTCCCTCCCACCAGGCTTCGGCCTCCTGGCCCAGCTTGCTGGCTGCTGGGCCGGGAGGGGCTGCCAGGCTCGGCCTCCTGCCCACTGCGGGGCGCCGGGGGAGGGCGGCGCGCGGCTCGTGATGCCGCGTTGCCATGGAGACGCTGCCGCATCCTGACTGCTCCTGGCAACGGGGTCCCGCAGCCAGGCAGGCGCTCGGCGGGGACCCCAGGGAGCGGGCGCGCCAGGCTGCCCACGGCGCCGCCAGACCCCCGGGACACGGATACGAATCCCCCACCCACAGATACCTCTCAGTCATACTCCCATGGCTCACACAAGTACACAGGCGCCCCAGCTGCAGCAGCCCAGGCGGAACTGCAGCCCAAACCCGCCCTGCAGCCCCTACTCATTAATTCAGCAAACATTTGCCGACCGTCTCAGTGCCAGGCGCGAGATGGCCACTGCGGCTGCGGCGACGAGTCACACAGGGACGCAGCGCCGCCACCCCCACCCCCCCATCTCACAGCCCACAGAGGAAGCAGACACAGAAACAGTGCGATCGATACTGTGACCCCAACAACTGCTACCCGCCGACTGTGCTAAGCCCTCCTCAGGCAGCGTCTCACCCAAACTGTACCACCCTTGGGAAGCACTGTGAGACCCCCTTTTTACAGATGAGGAAACCGAGGCATGGAGAGCTTATTTATTCACCAGAGGGCATATCGTATGGATCTTAACCACTTCCCCACACGACCCCTGCCAGAAGGGTTTCCAGAGCATAGATGAGGGAGGACCCAACTCAGCTGGGGAGGTGGCAGGGAAAATTTCAGACTTGGAGGCCTGGGAGAAAATGAAAATCTGCCAGCCAGAGCAAGAGGAGGCATCCTTGGCTAAAATGACCACCAGAGCAAAGACCTGGAGAATTTAGAGTGTGAGGGAGAGCAAGGGCAGAATATGTGGTTAGAAAGCTGCTTGGAGACTGATCTGGGAGGCTCCGTATGCCAAGCCAAGGGGCCTGACTCCATCCCTAGAGGAGTAGGAAGGTACAAGTAAAGGAGGGGTGCACTGACTGTTGCTCTGGCAACCATGGGGAGGGGGCGGGCCCAGAGCGGGGTGAAGCTGGGAGACTGGGGAGCAGGCCATGGTCATCATCCCGGTGAGGGACAAATGGATCCAGCCCCCTGGCAGTGGGGTCCAGAGAGGAAGCAGGACACCTCCTTCTTGACTTCCCAAGCAGATTCTTTGCCTGAACCAGGAACCCAGGGAATGACCGCAGAGCTGAATGCATGATAACATAGGGGCTTCAGGAAGAGCGAGAGCTTCAGGAGGGCAGCAAATGGGAACATGCTTCAGAGTGACATGAGGAAAGACCAGGGCTAGACCTCTGGAAAGACTTCCACGAGGAATTGGTCTGAGTTTCTGAGAGAGGCGAGGGAATCCTTGGGAAGAAAAGAGCCCCTCACCCATATGGGCATGGAGCAGACAAGCTATCCCTCCCAGACCCTTCCTGCCACAGTTGCTCCTCCCTGGCCTGTCCAGCAGATCGTGTCCAGGGCACCTCTCTGAGGAGGCACAGTATCCAGCCCCAACCAGCCCCCACCAAGGTTAGCCTAATTTTTTCCCTTCCATGGATTCAGGTCATTGCTCCCTGTCCTCTCTCCGAGGCGCCGCGGAATGTGACTAATTCCCTCCCTTCATTTACAGGTCCTGTTACCTGGGAGGTATTTATAGCGACAGCCTCCCTCCCTCCCCAGCGACTCAGCTGCTCTCCCCCCAGGCCATCTCTCCCCGACTCGGCCAGCCTTTGCCTCCCTTCTCTTCTGCCACCGCTCCACCACCTCCCTGCCAGCTTCCCCCCACCCTGCCATTCCCCTCGCAGGAAGAGAGGCAGCTCAGGTGGGAGGAGCCTGACCCAGCAGCCTGGCCTTTCTGACTGGAGCGCTGTCTGCAGGGGGGGTTGCCCATCCCCTCTTGAACACCCCAAATAGGCAACTTAAGGGTCAGGCCAGGGGCGGGTGACAATTGGCTGACCCTTCTGTGATCTCACCATGTGGTCTGATAATTATACTAACAATAGGTAAGAATTATTAAGTGCTTATTATTATTACCTCTGGTTTGCAGATAAGGAAACTGAGGCTCAGAAAGACCAAATGACCCCCCTCGGGTCTTTATAGCTGGGGTGGGGTACTCCTGCACAGCCACCCTCCAGACCCCTGCCTGGGGTGTGGGAATACTGGCCCCAAAAGGCAGGTTGGTGGGGTAAGGACTTGGAGATGGGCCCGGGGGGGTCCCTGACCAAAACACATCTCACAGAGCCAGCATTGTCCCCATGGTCACAAGCCATGGCTGATCTGCCCAGGGGTTGTCAGGTAATGGCATCAGATGGAGGCCACTGGGCTACAAGACACTGCCAGTCCCACGCATATCTCCTCTTCCAGGCAGGGGTCACTGAGGAGCTGCGGTTGGAGGGCACAGGTCTAGCCAAAGACCAGGAAGGGAGCCCTGTGTCCACAGAGGATGAGTGAAGGGAAACTACAGCAGAAGGGAGGGAGGTCAGACCCCATGAGGGACTTACAAGTATGGAGGGCCAAGGTAGGGACCAGCTGCCCTTTCACATACAGTCTTACAACTGCCCCAGACCCCTTTTCATGGGTGGGAAGACGGAGACCCTGAGAGGTGAAGAGACTGGCTCAGCTTTCCCCAGATCCTCTGGCCAGAAATTCCACAAGACCGATCAACACTGATGAAGTGGCTTTGTCAAGATTTCTGGGAGATGGGAGGGAATGAAGAAGGAGGCTGAATTCGTATCCCAACCTTGTACTCACAAGTTTGGTGACACAGAGCAAGTTACTTTGCCTCCCTGAGACTTGCTTTCCCCATCTGTAACATGGGCTGCCATCACACCTCACCCATGATCATGAGGACTCAGAGATGTGAAAAAGGCAGAGTATTAAGCACGGGCCGGGCACATAGCAGGAGCCCCACAAATGTTGGCAGATAATACTGTGGTTTACATTCCCCCCCAACCCCGCTTCTTTCTTCTCTCTCAGATCTGAGCAAAGGGGCCACATCTCTTCCCTGAGCCTAGGGCAGCCTGAGGATAAGGGCTGTATTTCTACCACCAGCCTACCATAGAGCATCCTTGGAGCCAGGAGATACCCAGGCAGGCTGCTGTTGGGAATGAACATTCACTGCTGTTGTTATTTTCTTTATCATTGCTGTATCATTCTCTACGGCTGTAGCCCTATCAGCACTCACCTAGGCTTTTGGCTCTTGTTTGGGGAGGCCATCCCCTCACGTGCCACAAAGGCACACCAAGGTTCCCACAAAAGCCCCATCTGGGGGGCTTTGCTCGGTCCAACAGCCCCCACTGGACCCCTTCCTTACCACTACTCCCTACCATGCCGTGCCAGGAGCTGGCCTGGAAGAAGAAAGACCCCGAGTCATTCTGATTCCTGCTTCAGGGAACCAGAGTTGGCAGCAGCCTAGCCAGCCCCTCCAAGGGGAGACATCAGGGGCAGAGCTAGATCCCTGGAGCTGTCCTAGCAGCCCAACCCAGGGCTGAGCATAGCGGCACCAGAAGCCAGATTTGGGGGTGGGGGGGTGGAAGTAGGAAATGCAGGGCCCTAGTAGTTGGGCCCTGACAGAACAAGAAGCAGCAGTGGGAGGCATCTGTGAGCACCCTTGTAGATCTGGCACCAGGCCAGGTCTCCACTACCCTGGAAGAGAGGGAGCCTCACCCAATTTACAGATAAAGGCTACAGACTCAGAGAGGTCCTGTCAACTGCCAGCAATCACACAGCATCTGGTAGGCAGGAGTAGGCCATGCCTACTCAGATGCCCACAACCCCTGATCCTCATTTCCTGAGTGGACAGCCAGGCCCAGGGCTTAGGTAAGGAGAGTGGAAGCAGCCAGCAACCCTGTCCATGCTGGCAGATGGAGAGTGGGACCAGGCATCCCAGGTGATTGGGGATAAAGGTCAGGGAGCTGGGCAGTGGAAGTGAGGCACTCTGGACCAATTCTTCAGCAGGGCGGTGCAGCGGGTGTCACCTAGGATTGAACATCAAAGGCTTTAGTCTTCAGCCTGGCTCACCCCAAGCTTGACGTGGGACCTTGGGCAAGGTCTGGCCTCTCTCTGCATCTCAGTTTCCCCAGTCATGCTATGGCAACTCTGAGCGCCAACGTACCCCCAAGCAGTTCTGAGTCAGGTCTTCCCAGGCTCACCCACAGCGCCAAGAGGCTGAGGGGGCCAGAGAGGGGTCTTTGCCCAGGTGGCCATCTCTTCCCCACCCATGGGCACACAGGGTCCTCGATGAAGAAACATGGTGTATACAAATAATTAAACGGAAGAACTGGAGTGATTAGGGCAGATGATTATTGTCAAATTATGATTTATCTTGTAGTGGAATTAGTATTCCCCCAAAGGGCCCGGCGTGGCACGGCGCCCGCCACGGCCCGTGATTAATCGCCGTCTCCAGAAGGTCACCTCCAGCCACTGCAGATTAACTCAGTGGGGAAACTTCTTTCCGTAATTCAAGCTGTTGTTCCCACAACCTGTCATCCGCCGCGGAAAAGGACGATTTCGTCAGGGAGCCCAGGGCGGGGGCCGTCCACTCCCTGAGCCCCTCCCGGCTGCAGACATGATATATGGTGCGTCCCGACACGGGTGACCACGGAGGGGGGGGCAGCATCCGCCGTGGGGTGGGCAGGAGGAGGCAGGAGAAGGAGGAGTGTGGGGGGGACGAGGCACCGCCAAGCAGAAGTAGACTGAGAGGGGAGAGAGCGCGCACGGGCGGTGGCAATTAGGAAGAAAATTGGATTTTTCAGCGTCCAGAGGCAGCTGGGATCTGCGGTGTGCAGCGCTGCCACCCGCTTCCCCAACGCACACAGGCACCCAGCTCCAGCCAGGCAGGGACTCCCCAGGAGGGATGGAGCATGGGGGACAATGGACCTCCTTCGGGAAGGTAGGAGGTATAGAACCAACAGACAGCAAAAAAGAAGCTGGTCAGGCCTGAGGCCAGGCCCTGCAGAGCCATCCAGCGGAGAGCAGCCTTCCTGACCAGAGAGCTAGAACCAAGATCCCATTTCCCCAGCAGGAGACACTGCCAAAGCCACAGGCTCACGTCACCTGGGGCTGCAAATCATGGCCACCTCCATCTGGCAACCCAGACCAGGTCTGGGAGGGGGCTCCAGATCTGTTTCCATGTGCATGGAGAACAGTGGGGACAGAGCCCTGCATCCCTGCTTCCTCACCCCAGCCTCTGCCCATGACTTAGTTCCCTGAGGTGGGGCGAGGGGGCGGGTATGAAAGCACAAGTGCCTCCCCTTACCTTCCACCGAGGCCTGTCTGGCTTGGGAGGGGTGGGGTGGTGTCTTGTGCCCATGGTACAGATAAGAAGGCTGAGGTACGGTGACTTTCTGCTGTGAAGCCACCCTGGGTCCCCAGCACCCTCACCTCCAAGCTCCTTCAGGCTCTGCCCTTTCAGAACCCGGCAGCCCTCTCCAGTCCAGCCCCCCTGCTCACCCCATCTCCAGAAACATTCACTGTGCACTATTCTTTCAGGCCTCCAGGCTTTGCATGTTCCTGAAATGTGCTTCCTGTCCCCAGCCCTCATCTGGTAAACTTCTCTTCATTCTTCTCAATCCAACCCATTTGTCCCTCCAGGAAGAGAGGGCACCCCCAGGCCCACTAGAAGCCTGGCCCATGTAAGCACAAATCCCCTTGTGCAGGAACCGTCCTCACTGGCCACCCCCACCAGAATGCGCACTCTCTGTGGGCCTCCTACATCTATCTCCCTGGCGCCAGCACAGACCCAGCCCAAGTAGGTACTCAGGAAACCATGTGGAAGATGCCAAGTGCTCAGGGGCCTCCACTCCCCACTCCCCCCAATCCCCAACCCCTGCTTACTAGAGCCCAGATCTGAGGGTTGAGGGTAGAGGACAGAGGCAGGGCCCCTTGCTGGCTGGCGCCCTCGAGGTCCAGAGACCTGTTTTTAGCTGAGAACAGAAACATGTATTATGTATATCGTGGTTTGCTCAGAACATTCTCTGGTCTGAGATATTTAGAGTTGTGAAGACCCAGCACTATTTGGGAGAGAAAATCTACTTCTCTCCTTCTCAGGGGTTGGGGGTAGGGAAACAGCTCTCCCCAAAATCACTGGGACTAAACACTGACATTTTCTTTGGGGAGAAAGGGACTTTCCATCCTCTGCTGGGACTGTCTGGCAGACAGTCCCTGCTCCCCCCCCAGCTACACACACCAGTCTTTGGCTGATGGCGGTAATAAACACTACCATTTCTATTACATCTTACTTTTAAAATACCCTTTGCTGCATTCACTCACTGACTCTTCAGGGATAAGCCAAAGAAACTTGTTAACCCCATTTTACAGAGGAAGCAGCAGACTGGGTGGAGGTAGCAGGTGACATATCCAAGGCCGAGGGTTGTAAGCAATGGAGGTGGCTGTGAGTGTGGGGAGGATGACGCTGGTCCCACCCCCCACCCAGTCTACTCTGTGGAGTCATCACCTCCCCACACAGGCAGCTTCAAAACCTTTACCCCCATCCCTCCCCAAGGCCCAGGTCGGGTGGGAGAGGATAGAGAGCTGGGGCGGGGGCTCTCCCAGGGGAGGACCCTCTTCCTGTGAGCTCTGGATGTGTAAGCCTGGTTTAAATCCCAACCATGGCCCTCACCAGCTGCAGATCCTTGGGCAGGTCACTTTACCTCTCTGTGCCTCTAGTTGCTCATCTGTAAAATGAGTTTCAACCATGCGGGGCTGTTGTGAGGATGAAACAAGACCGGGGCCTAGCCTGGCAAACAGTAAGGGCTCAATAAATGTGAGCTGGGCTTGTCTTTGCTTGTTGTATCATGTTCACCATCTTACTAATGTCTCCTGGAGGAGGTGGAGAGAGCTGATAGGGTCCCCATTTCCCAGAGACGGAAACTGAGTCAGCAGGGCTTCCAGCAGGCAGAGGACACCATCAGATAAATGGTCCTAAAGGCAGGCTGAGATACTGTCCCTCCCCTCCCAAGAACCCTCCACTGCTCCGTGCCCGGGGAACACAGCACAACCACCCAGCCAGAACAGTCTGCCAGCTTCTTCTCTATTCCTAAAACGTTGCTGGTCCGCGCCTCCCAGCCTTTGCCCAAGCTGGTCCCTCTACCTATAATGCCATTTCTCAGCTAGCTCCACTTTTGTTACCAAAATCTTTCAAGGCTCCGCCTAAAGGCCAAGCCCTCCCAGGAAACCACCCGCGAGCTCCAGCCCACGAGGGGCGCTGGTGCCGCTGACCACCTCGTCCCCCCAAGTGGTTTTCTGAACCCCTTCCCGGGTCGGGCGGGGCCTCCCAGTCTGACCCTGGGCGCTTGGTAGGGACATACGGTGGGTGCCCCGACGTCGGGGATCGGGGGGACACAGCCTCTCCCCCACCCAACTCCCTCCAGCGCCGCGGCCCGGTCTTTGATCCGGCTGCCTCAGCGCCCCAAACCTGATTGGCATCGAATTACGCTGCGCGGCGGAGGGAGATAATGGCGGGAGGCGCGGCAGACATGAAACGGGGGGGGGCGGGGGCGCAGCGGCAGTCCGGGCCGTTGTTAATGACCCAATAAAAAGGAAGAGGGGGGAGAAATAACCCTCCCTTCCATCCCCGCCCCCAAGACAGCGGCCGGTGCACACAAAGCCGCCGCCGACTCGGAAATTACCGCGGCTCAGCCCAGCGCAGCGTGACTGGAGTGGGGTGGGCTCACCTGGCGGGCGCGGGAGGGAGGGCGCACGGGCACCGCGACATACACAGTCACGCAGACGTGCACACATACTCATCCTGTCTTTACTATTTTTAAATTTTTCCATCATGCCGTTTTTGCATTAATTGCGATTTTTGAAAAAATATTACACGAAAAGAATTTTCCTGATTACTGAGAAATGTTGTGCCCACCGTAGTCCCAGCCCTGAAACACTGTCACAGACAGCACCATTCAGTGACACGCACACATGGTGTCTCACATGCACACAGACACAGTTAAGACAGCTTCACCCGCAGTCACACACACAGATACTGACACACGGACGGACCGACACACCATCACGCACGCTGTCACACCTAAAGTCACTTGCAGAAACAGACAGAGCTACAGGAGCACACACACCCAGCAGGCCATGCAGAGATGCTCACATAGAGACACACCCAGAAGCTGGGAAAGAGACAGACATACAAAAATACACACACACTGAGACAAATGAGGAGGAAACTCAGAGACGAACAAACACATCACACAGGCCATGCAGAGAGAGACAGGTAGACTGATACATACTGAGATCTATAGACAAACACAAACCCACACAGACTCCCAAAGATACCTCCGCACACAAACAGACCTGGGTCACAAAAGCACACACACAAATCCCTACCCCAACGGAGTCTGAGACACACCCCATGCCCTCGAGGCCACCCACTTCACACCCTCGCTCACATGTGTTCAAGTGTGTTCAAGAAAATTCAGAAGGGCCAAGAGCCAGGTTGACCCAAGCAAGGATGAAGTGGGGTCACTGAGCCACAGAGGCCAGAGAACGTGGCAGGGGGGAAGGAATGGGGGTGCAGCTGCATTGAATCCATGAGGCTGGGGCAGATGGTTTTAAATTGTCAGAATATCAGTTGTACTTATCTCTAAAATAGGGTTCATCTCCTCTCCCATGGGATTATGTGAGTCAATAGGCAATAAGCAGGTACTAAATGTTGGCTGCCATTACCATGTGGACTCCCTTAGGGGCAGCCCAGACTCTCCACTGCACCTCTCTCCAACGTGCGCACGTGTGCACACGCATACACACACACACACACACTTCTCTTGGCTCTCTATCGTTTTACTGCCAGGAAGGTCCCTCTTAAATCTAATCTGAGTCCCTCATGCTGTAAACTAAGCCCACTCTGGGAATAGAGAGGGCTAGCCCCTCCAAGGAACCTCTCCTTCTCCAAAACACAGCACCCTGAGCACCAGGAGTTCTGGGGGCCAGATGGGACTCCATGGTGGGGTCAGGCTCTGGGTTAGGTGTGCTTTGCTGTCTGATTTCAAATCCCAGCTGCACCATGAACCAAGTGTATAACTTGGGCAACGACTTGGCCTCTCTGGGCCTGGGTTGCCTTCACTGTCAAATGGGTTAACAGCATCCGTATCTGATACTGGGAGGATGAAATAGCTCTCAGGCTGAGCTCATGGACCATGGCTGAAGCTGCTAGTCCATGTCGGGGTCAGAGGTGAGGGGTCAGGGTGCATACTCCCCGCACACACACCAGGACAAAGGCCCTCACTGCAGCTCCTTCTTAGGTGGACAAGGGGACTTTATGAGCCAAACCTCCAGGCCTAATGAATGTGATTAATCACAGGCCCAGGCACACAGGCCATGGGGACAGCTGGGAGGGAGGGTCACAGTCAGCTCAGTTACCCAAAAGAGTGGAGGGGGAGGAAACGAGATTCCCAGTGGCCTCCCCCTCTCCCATCACGCTGAACCCAGGCTCTCCTAGTCCCTGCTGACCAGAACCCACCCCTCAGCCCCAACACACTGAGAAAGTCCCTTCTCATGTCTAAATTCATTTCTCCTGCTGCAGGTCGGGAAGCACACAAGGTTTGCAGTCAAAGTCCTGGCTGTTCCTAGACAGGCAGGTTAGAAAGGCTGTGACTGGTCTCTGGGAGGCTGAGCTGTGTAGTGCTGGGTTGGATGGTGGTGAGTAGGTTGAGGCAAAAACTCTCAGCACCCAGCGTCTGGCGCTGGAGAAAGGCAAGAATAAAGAAAGGAGCTGGTGGCGAGGAGGGAAATGTCCCCTTCTCCCTCTTAGTGGCCTGTGTGTGTGACCCAGTGTGCGGAGGATGGGGCAGAGGTGGTCGAAGGCTCTGGCCAGGGCTGCAGTAGGAGGGGGCAGCCCACTCAGGCAGGGGCGCCGCCGAGTTATAAATCACCCTCGACTCAATTAGAGCCTGTGAAAGGTTGTGCACACCCAGCAGAAAGCACCGCGCTTGGCGGGCAGCCAGCTCCCTGAAGGGGGTGGGGGCGAGCGATCTGGTGTGTGCCTACGTGTGTGCACATGTGTGCGTCTGCCTCACTGTGCAAATGTGCTTGCGTGTCTTTGTGCATGTGTCTGTATGTATCTGTTTGTGCCTGTCTGTTTTCCATAAGCATGTGTATGGGGGTGAGCACGTAGGCCTGTGGATTCTTGTGTGTGCAATCTGCTTGCATATCCTGTGTGTTTGTCAGTGTGTCTGTATGTACCTGTTTGCACATATTTGTGCTGTGTGTACCCGTGTGTGTGTGGATGTTAGTGTGAATGTCTTCTTGCCCGTTTGTACCCAGGTGTGAGTGCTTATGTTTGTGACTGTTACATGCAGGGGCCTGACGAGTAGGGGTTGAGGGTTTCGCAGAGCCAGGCTGGGCCCTGCCTCATCTACACCCATATCCAGAGGTGGGACTACCTCGATGTGTCTCTAGACCAGTACCATGTCTCACCTGTCCCTTTTCTACCCAAGCCACAGACAAAAGCTTTCAGATCCACCCATGTCCCCAGAAACACATGAGGCCCTGAATCAGGATCCCCATGGGAGTGGTCTGCACAGGTACAATTAGCCAGGAGTCAGTTTGGGACCTGTGACACAGTTTCCCCCATCTACAATGGCATTTTTCTGTGGAGGTGTGGGGGGATCTAAAACACTAAGTCCTGGGCCTCCTTGCACAGCCCAGAGAACCCAGCCATGGGTATAGCCCTCAGGCCCCCAGATCCCACAGCCTGCCCCCCATGGAGGGTAGAAGGCAAACCCACATTGGGTTCAGCTTCTCTCCTGCCCCAGATACCCAGACTCCACAAGGGGTCCTCCTTCCTCAGCCTCTGGGGAGACCCCCTCCCTGAACCATGTTCTGCTCCCATTTACTGACCAGGTGCCAGGGGTGGGAGGTGGATGGGTCTCCCTCAGGGCACCCTCCAGGAGGAAACCTATCCATGGGCCAAACATCACCCTACGTTTTCCGCAGGCCCCTGCAGGTCCCACATCTGGAACCATTTCAAGCAGGAGAAGCATAGGACTGAGCTGCCCCTCCTTTGATGCCGGGGCTGTGGGGAAGGGTCGTGCCCTTTAGGGGGTTGAGGGTCACCATGCATGGATGGCACACCTCCCGAGGATAGGAAAACGGCGGTGGGGGAGGTGGGAAGAGCAGGAATGGGCTGAGACCTGGGGGAGGAACAGCTCCTCCAACCTGTAGTATGGCGGTGGGGGGGACTCCAGAAGATGACCTGCATTTTAATCCTGGAGGGATGGCCAGAGCCAAGCTTCACTCTTGCTAAGCCTCAGTTTCCCCGTTAGTAAAATGAGAATATTATTTCCCACGCAGGATTCTGGGGAGGATCCATGTGAGAGGATATTTTAGCACGGGGCCAGCACACCAGCAATGCTCAGGAGGGGGTAATAGCTGCTACTGTTGTTATAATCATTACTTTACGTAGAACAAAGCTGTTTCCCACCAAAGCTCTCCATCCAGCTGAGGAGACCAGGTGAGCATCCCCACATCAGTCAGGCTATGTGGAATCAGACACTGGACTATTGGGAGGGGAGGATCCTGGAAGCCTGGACAGTCAGGAAGAACCTCCCAAAGGAAGTAGTCTGGGGTTCGTCCTTCAGAGATGGGAGAGTCAGGCAAGCTGGAGAGGAAGGGAGAGGGCATCCCAGGGGGCAGATGGGCTTGAACCAAGGACTGGAGACAGGAGGGAGCTCTACAGGATAGGTGGGCCTGATTGTGTGAGAAGCAGTGACAGGCCAGATGGGGTGGAAGGGGTATGGGAGCTGGCCGGACTTAACCTGGGGAGATGAATGAAGAGAGAGGACCAGATCATAATTACACCTCTCTGGAAGGACTCTCAGCCCTGAGGCCCACCCCACCCCCACCTGCACCGCATCCCAAAGAAGCCCTTAGGATCTGCAGGAGAGCACTGACACCCACCCCAATGTATTCTCCCCACCCAGGGCTGCAAGAACTCGGGTGGCTGCTCTCTCCTCTGTTTATTTATTCCCCTGTTTTTTTCTCTTTTCAGGAGACGATAATTATTCAGATCATCGCTGTGATTTACTCGGCAATCAGAGCCGCTCGATGCGGTGGCCGTGGAGCCGAGACAGACGAGCATCGCCAAGGAGGATGAGGCCGGGGGCTCAGCTCCCCTCCCTCCATCCGCTCGGCCTTTGTTCTCTTTGAGGTCTGCACCCGCGCTGCCTGGAGGGCAGTGGAGGCGCCCACCCCGCGGACACAGCAGCAGCTCAGAGTCTTGGGAGGCAGTATGCACATGTGTGTGCGTCCTGGAGAAGGGGGTGTGGAGGCTCTCTGTTCCTCGGTGCTGGGCTGAGAATGATGGAGCTACTGTGTGCATGTTTGTGGGGTGTGTTGGTGGTGACTGGGAGTATACCGATGCATGAGCATTGAGGTCAAGTGTGTAATCGAATTGTGCACACCTGTGTGATTACTGGGGGCCCAGGGTACATCTGCCTCTGCAAGCTTGTTCAGAAGTGCAAGGGGCAGGTGCCCAAACGTTTGCATTTTAGGCACATAGTGGGAGGGGAGGAAGGTTGGGCTTCCTGTGCTGAAGCTGTCTAAAGTGATCATTGTTGGGACAGGGGCGGAATTCTAGCTTGGTCTCTCAGACAGCGCTAGGGGTTGGGGGATGGGGGTTGGGGAACAGTGATGGGCTCACATCCAAATGCCGAGTTCTGGTCAGTGCTGGGGCCCCGGGGGTCACGTGGATACAGGTGTGGTTGTATACAGGCGTGTGTACACACGTGTACCCGCAGGCCTTCGCCCCCTCTTGCCCGCCGGCTGGCGCGGTGACGGTGACCTCTTTACCGCCTCCGCAAAGGCCCCTTGAAATCCCTGCGCCGTCGCATTTGGCTGCTCTAAGTGATGGGAACGGCCTGCGCTTCCTGATCAATCGCTTAAAATTCAGGGTCGGCTCGCTCGCGGGAGAGGGCTGCCTGCCAGCCCCACGCACCGCGCTCTGCCGCCTCCCCCCCTCCTTGCTTTGAGGTGGGGGGGCTGCAATACTGCCGTATTGGAAAACATCCCCGCGCTGGCTGGGGGGCCCGGTGGGGCCAGCGCTGGAAGCCGTTCCACTCGAGCAGATGGCTGTGAAACTTTGGCGGCGAGATAAATTGGGTCTGACGGCGTGAGGCCGGCTCACAGATGGGCGGGATTCTCACGCCGGCCCCCACGTCCGGCCCGGCCGCGGGCAGAGCCGGCGCCGCTCAGAGCCCCCTTTGGGCACCCGCCCGGCCAGCAAAAGCCTTCGGGGGGCCAATAGCCTCTCTCCGCCGGAGGCGCCCTCCATCACATTCCTTCCGGCCCCAGGTCTCCCCAGAGACAAGCCCAGAGGGAGGGGCAGCCCCAGTCCCCGCCTGGTCACCTCCGCCAAGCTGGCAGCTGGGCTTTCCCCCTCCTCTGCCATCCGCAGAGGCCTGAAGCGTGAAGGTTAACAGCTGGGGGGGAGGCTGCGTCTCCCTCCCTACCCCGTCTCTGCTGCAGCCCCGCCCACCTGCCAGCCCTGGGGACATCGTAAACAGGGCTGTGAGGTGTGTGTGTGGCGGGTGGGGGGGGGGGACGGCTGAAGGGAGGGAGAGAAGAGAGAGCCAGACAAAGAGAGGAAGTGAAAATGAGCAAGAGGCGAGGAGAGACCTAAGCAGAGACCAAGGGACAGCTAGAGACAGAGTCAGGCAGAGAAAGAAATGGAGACGGAGATGTAGAGATAGACACCCACAGAGAGAGGAGAAGTAAGGGAGGGACCTCAGAGCCAGGGAGGAGACACACAAAGAGAGTGGGAGGAAGGCGAAGGATGTAGGACGTGGGGACGAGATACAGGCGGGGAAGACCTCGAGCTTCGGGCAGTCGTTGGGGGTGGGGATGAGCGTAGGTTGGGGAACAGGGAGCGGCCCCGGGCTACCCCCGCCCCCACCGTGAGGGCCGCGGCCCAGAACGAGAGAGTGTCGCCTGCCCCACGCCGCGCCCTCGATCCCGACACCACTCCCCCGCCTCGGTTTCCCGGGGAGTGCCGCTGAAGGGGGTGGGGCGGGGAGCTGCACGGCCATCACTCTGCCGCTGAGCCCCTGTCGAGCCGACTCCCTGGCGCATCAGTCCAGTGGGCAGATATCGATCCGGCCCAGCCAAGCTCGATACCCGCGGTCTGCAGCCCGCTCTGCAGCGGTCCTACAAAGAAGAGGAGGGGGCTCACTCCTCGGGCCGCCCCCGCCGGGATTCTGAGCCAGAATAAACCCCCAGAGTCCGGCGCACTCGCCCCCGCATGTCCCTAAGTGGCCCGACTCGGCGGGCCAGGCACCAAGCGGCAGGGGGATGGCCCGGGTGACCCCCAGCCCCGCCTCCTGCAGGGCGCGAGAGGCCAGAGCGAAAAATCTTTGCTGAGTTGATGTAGTTGAAGTTTCGTAAAGGGCGTGAAAGAGACAGCCAATCAGCGACTCCTCATTTACATGGGCTCTCTGATTGGCTCTCACGGTGCCTCTTTAGAATGTTACTTTGAAACCTTAAGAAAGCGACGAGAAAAGTCTTGCTGATGAGAGAGAGGGGGAAGCTCAGACCCCTCGAGTTCATGTAGGACCTCCCCAGGTCAAGCTCTGAGGGGAGGTGGGGAGCTTATACATGGTCTCGCCCAACCCTCACGATGCAGGATACAGACCACCAGCTTGAGGCCGGAGGGTCAGAGAGATAGAGATTGACCAGGACTCAGGTGCTAGGTTCCACCCAGCACCCTGCCAGGTGCCCACCTTCAGCGAGCCAGATGTGTAGTCAGGGGTCATTTCAGACTGGAGGCCGAGAGGAGAGAGAGGGGCTAGCCTGGCTTACAAATGAGGAGCTTGTGGTGCAGAGTCTTGTCCGTGACAGAAGCAGTGGGGTGGTGTCACTAAGTTCTGCAAGCCCACAAATAATGCAGCTTCAAAGGTAGGCCCAATTGGCTCCCCCGCTGACCCTCGGGCTAACCTGACCTTGAGTCCTAGACAGCCCACACATGAACCCTTAGGAGCACACTGACAGGCTGAAGCCTCAGGGGCCTAGAGGAGTGGGTTTGCTCTGGGCAGAGACTGGCACCAGGCTACCCGAGCAGCCTAGCACTGCCCCTACTCCACACTCCTGGGTCCAGCAGGCCGCGTCACTCTTGGGGAGGGAGGAGAGGTCTGGACATTGGTAGCTGTGAGTAGAGAAACAGTTTCTGTCTTGAGGCTTCCACCCTGCCCTCCCCTTCCTGACTCCCACCCCCTGCTGGGAAAAGGGTCCCCTGGGGTGGCCATTTGCAAATCTGGCCCAGCTTCCTAGCCCACACCCCTCCCTGGGGCCCAGCACTGATGACTCAGGCCTGGCGGGGAGGGAAGGGTGTCTAAGGGAGGACGGGGGACAAGTGCTGAGTCTCTAGCTGAAGCTGAAGAGAAAGCCCCTCCACTGTCTGCCTATGGCACATTAGGGGACAGTTGGGAGAATTCACTCAGTGGGGGTCTAACCCCACCCCAATTCTTTCCCAGTGACAGAGCCTGGAGACAGAGCTCTGTCATTCAACACCAGACAGCCTGCATGCAGAACCCAAAGTACATGTGAAAGGGAGGCTGTGCCTGAGTCCTTGTGTGCGTGCAGCTGCTCCTGTAACAGGTTATACACACACCCCTGTGGGATCTTGGGCAGCAGCATCAAGTGCTGGGGCAAACACACCTTGTTTGCAGAAGATTCGGGAGCCTCACCATTGGTGCCCTCAACCACCTGCCAAGCCCCAGAGCTCAGCCGGCTCGTGTGCCAAACTTGCTTTGGGCACAGCTCACACATCTCTGAGCCTCAGGCTTCTCTGTAAGTCCATGCTCTCCTGAACACACCATTCCCAGTGGAGGCAGCTGCCGAGAAACCCTGGAAGCGGAGGCAGAGGGAGGGCCTTCTCAGAAGCCCAGCTGGTTCAGCCTGTGGTCCAGGAGTCCAGTGGGACAGGGACAATATTGCCAAGTCCCACGGTTCTCAACAATTCTCAGAATCTCCTCTCTCCTCCTGCCTTCCTGCCCACCTCATAAGTATCCTGAGCCTGGGTTGGGTCTGGGGCAGGAGTGGGGAGCTGCACGTACATTTGTGTGTGTGTATGGATACACACATGGGGAGGGTGTGAGAGCCCCCCCCCTCCCTCCAACCACTGCCGCCATTGCACTCTGAGAAGCTGAGATAATCCCTCACCATCTGTCTTGTGTTGCTAACCCGCTCAGCCGGACAGCTGCCTGGACCACAGCTCTGCAGGCTAGCGGGTGCGGGGCACTGAGGGAGCTAGCCAGCTCTGAGGACCTAGCAGCAGGGACACTCAAGCCTCCCACCCCAGTACACCCCACCTGCCTGGCTCTACAGAGGGAGAAAGTGAGGCCAGAGAGGGAATGGGCAGGACTTGCTCCATTCCGGCTTCTGGCCATGGGAAGGAGTAGAGGACTGGACACTGCTCGCTGGTCTGGGGACTGGGAGCTGACCCTCCCCGAATGGAGGGGGAGGGACAGAATGACCTGCTGACTCATACTCCTCTGAGCCCTCCACACACAGCCCTCTGATGGGAGAGGTACAGTAGGGACAAATCAGGCCTTCTGGGCCCAGGGAAGGGGAGGAGGTGCCATCTCCCCAGCCTCTGGAGGCCAGTGTCCAGGCCTCCAACTGGCCAACTTCCCAGAGTCTGGAGGAAAACACAGTCTCATAGGATATTTGGTGGGTAACACTTAGTGTGCAGGCCCTATACCCCAAGGTCTCCTGACCATAATAATCCCCACTGTTCTGATGAGGAAACTGAGGCTCAGAGAGGGAAACGACTCACCCAGCTCACTCCAGTGAGTGGAGGAACTGGGACTTGGACCCAGGCATCAGATTCCAGCAGCTCTGGCTCCGTACCCAGTTCTATCTGTCTCCCACAAAAATCAAGTCTCTCATACACACACACAAAAATCAAGTCTCTCACCCTGCCTCGCCTCCCCTACCTGTAGCTCCCCTCCCATGGGGCTATGAGGTTCTGTCAGCCAAAGCCAGGCAATCACACTCCCAGCAGCATGGTCCCAGCACAGTCAGACAGGCTATCAGGCCACGCCAAGCAAGGTCTGAGGAAGGCTGAAGCCATGGAGCTGAGGGTGGCCCCCCCACCCCCTCCCTGTCAGTCATCTCTCACCTGCTCACACAAACAGACGCTTCCACAAACACACACTCTCCAATATAGATCGCACACACTCATCTGGTCACACCAACAGGTACTCACACACAACTTGCAGATAAACACAAGCACAGTCACACGTACATTGCTTGCACACATACAAACAGATACAAATGCAAACTCAGTCACCCATATCCTCACACCAATACACAGACCTCTCTCATGCTAAAGACCTCTGTCACACAGTCCACCCCCACCACACACCACAGGCTCCCAGTTCCTAAAGACCACCCCACCCCACGCCGGCACTCCAAATTCCCACACACTGGACAGTAAGCCTCCGGGCAGGACCAGGGTGTAGGTAGGAGTGGGTCAAGAAGAGGGAGGTCCTGCCTGTGGGTGGGGGCCCTCCAGCAAGCCTACCGGTGGATTCCTGCCCCCTTCCTCAGCACCCCCTTAAGACCTTGTGGGGGGCTGCCACCTGGCTACAGTACAGATGCAAGGGAACAGTCCCCCACCTCTCACCCACTGGGGCTTTCAGCTCTCCCAGGCTCAGGAAGAAGAAGGGGACCAGTGGGAGGGAACTGCCTCTCCTCTGAGGGTCTCAGTTTGTCAGGAAATGAGACATACCAGGAATAGTCTGGCAGCGGTCTAAGCCACCACAGGGGCATGGACTCCAGGTCCTGCCCATGATCTAACCACTACATACCCTTCTTCCCAAACCTCTGCCTCTTCCCGCCTCTCCCTGCTGCTCGCAATTAAGAAGGGACTATGGAAACAGAGGTGAGCTGACCCCCTCCTTCTCCAGGCTGGAATCTGACTCCCAGATCACTGTGAACTCTTGAGCCAGAGGGACACCCCTGTCTGAGCCTGGCTTCCCTGAACCTAAGGAGGACCCAGCCTCCATCCTCACTCACACACAGTATAGCACACTCACACGTATGCTTACACACTCATCCTCACACACAAGCTCACCCTCACACGTCCACACACTCTCACACTTTGCACACTCAGCTACCCTCACACATTCACATGCTTGCACACACTGTCACACACACTCTCATGCTCTCACACACTCCCTGTCACTCTCTCAAACTCACACACAATCACCCCATCACACTCACGGCCCACCTGAACAGGCTGAAGTGCGGAGGCCCTGAGGTCAGCAAAACCCTGGCAGAGGCTCGGAGGTGGGTGCTGACAGCCTGGCGCGCAGGGGAGAGGAAGGGTGGCCACAGAGGCCTGGAGCGTCCTGAATAATTCAGGGTGGTGGCTGCTGGTGGGGGGGTGCAGCGGGGGGCTGGGGCTGTCAGCTGCAGGGAAAGCTTGCTGGCTGGATTGTTCTGGGAAGATCACTCCTCATGTTTTGAGGAGAATCAGCCCTGATCGGAGACTCATTGAATTCACAGAGGGCTTCTCACACCTGCTTATCACACAGGTACTGTAGCCCCACTTTATAGATGGGGAAACTGAGGCTCAGAGGAGCAATTTACTCAGGGTTATAAAGTGGGGTTCCCCAGGCTGCTGCATGCAGGCTCCTGCATCTCTCTCCCCCATATACACACACTCACACACCCTGGACAGAGGTTCCTCTGGTTTCTGTGCCCAGATGGAGATGAGAGACCTCAGCCATACAACACTCTGGAGTGTGCTGCTGGGTCCGATTCCAGGAAGCAACCCGACTCAGGGCTTGTGCATAGCAGGACCTCAGCTGCTGCCTGCCGAATGAGGGCATTGTGCAGGGGTAGCACACAGGACAAGTTACTAGACATCTCTGAGCCTCGGTTTCCTCATCTGTAGGATGGACACTAAGTGTACCAATCTCTTGGGGGGTTGGTAAGGAGCGACCAGAAAAACACATGTAAGCAGTAAGCATGAGGTCTGGCCTACTAGAAGGGCTCCACAGTGCAGCTAAGATTGTGATGTGTATACCTTTGCCACAAAGAGGCAGCCACAGAGTCGTGGTCCGTGTACATGCGGTTCCCTCTGCCTGGAGCATCCTCCCCACTCTCCCTTGCTGATGCCACATGTCTCTGTGTCTCCTCTTCAAGGCTGAGTGCATCTGCCACCTCCTTCAGGACAACAGCTGTGGTCTCCTGCCATATCCAGCACCCTCCCTGGCACCCAGGTGGCTGGCCTTGTATGCTGAGAGTGGGCCCAGCCTGCCCAGCTCAGGGCCTGCACACAGTAGGTGCTCATGTGTTGCCTGCTGAACCGATAGCATTGTACCATGTCAGCACATAGCAACCAACAGTTAGGGTGCTTCTGCAGTTAAAATAAACCGCTGAGGTCATGGGTCTGTTCTCTCTGCAAAAACAAAAATACCCAACTGCTCATGTCTGGTGAGACCCACAGCAAAAGACCAGACGTGACTGCTTCACCACCCAGAGGCCAAGCATCAGGCTCCCAGCCAGGTCCCCATCTGAAAGGGTACCTGCCCGGGCCCAGGGGTACCAACACTTGGAGGCAGCTGGGATGTGACTACTGTACCCAGTGAGAAAGGTGGGCACTCCGTCCCCAGAGCCCTGAGCTGTGAGGAGATTATGGAGCATCCTCCATATTTGATTCAAAATAAAAACCACAGTAAACCATACACCCAAAACTTATACGTTGGCTGAAATTAAAATAGCTTCTTGCTACGTTTTCTGGTTTCAATATTCTGGATCAGCTCATGGAAGCTGAATCAGGCAATTTGTCTGTCCCCCTTGTTTTGTTTCTGTTGTAGCCTCTGCTTTACTGGGATCTCAGCACATGCTTGGTCTCCCCTCTGGGGCAGACCCCAGGCAGGTCTGGAGGGTCCCCTTGCCCTGCACTCATGAGACTGATCCCCCCACGAGCCTTGCAGCACCCCCTGCCCCCTCCCTCTTCCGGGGAACCTTGCGGCTGGGCCCGTGCCTGCGGCGAGTCTCACCCCAGTATTATTTTAGTCGCAGACAGACACGAGGCAGATGGTGACAACATCCCTTCCCCACTCCCCACTGACGAGCTGTTGCCGCCCTGAAGCCTCAGGGTTCTTCTCCCTCAGGAATATTTCAATCCCAACTCGGTGGCTAAATGCGGCTGCTCTTGTGAGACGCGGGCACATCTGCTCTTCCTCCCCCTACCCTCTACCCATTTCCTGGGGCTGAGCAGAGAGCCCTGGGGAGGCCCTGCCTACTTCCACTTCTGCCCCATCTCCCCAGCTGCCCTACTGTGCACCAGGCACTATGCCCTGAGCATTGTACCACTGAGGATGGGAGGGACAATTATTGTGCCCACTTTACAGATGAGGAAGCTGAGGCTCAGAGTGAAGCAGGGCCCCATCCCAGGTCACATAGCCAGAGAGGAAGTGTTCCCTTGGGTCCCACTGCACCCTGGAGACACAAGGTACACCCTCCACACCCTCCCCACACCTGAATCTCCACCTGGCCACTTCTATGCACAGCCTTTGGGGACCACCCCAGGCACCCCCCCCTTCCCTGCAGAGCAACTAGGAGCTCACTATTTAGCTGCTGTAGCCACTCTCCAGCATCAGACAATAGCCCAGGGCACAAGGCTAGCCAAGCGTTGTCTGCCTATCCCCTCACCCTGCTGGTCCTAGCTCAGTGAGCATGTAGGCTGCAATTGTGAGCAGCAAGAGCAGGGGGAGGGCAGCTCTGGTACGAGACAGGCCTGGTTTCCAGTCTCAGCTTTGCCGGGACTTTGGGCAAATCACTTAACCCCTCAGGATCTGGTTCTTCATCTGTAAAATGCACAGCAGCAGGCCCCTTTCCCCTTCCCCCAATTCGGTGAGGTTAACTGCTATATTCCTCACACCTAAAGCAGGGCCTGGAACAGAGCACATGCTCAATAAATATTTGTTGAATGAGTGACACATGTAATGAACTCAGCATCAGTCCTGACTCAGCAGGGCTGGTTCTACCTGCAGCCCTGACCCAACAAGGTGTGGGCCCAGCTCTGCCTCTGTGGTCCACTACAAGCTGAAGTTGACCCCAAGAGCCACACTGAGCTGTGCCTGTGGTCCCTGCCCAACCCCACAACAAAAAGTGCTTGGAGCCTTAGGAGGATGGGCCCAGGACCCTGGCCTACCACCACTAGGCTCAAGCGCCAGCAAGGTGTGGGAGGTGGGCCGAGGTTGTTTTGGTTCCCTCATGCCTCCTTTTCCAGCCAGCCACCCTGACTGGCCAGGGGTGGCGAAGCTGGACAGGGGCCCTTTGAGGGTTTGCGATGCTCTCTGGGCCAGTGAGGACATGTCTGTTCCCAGTCGGACCTCCTGGCTGTGGGCTCCCTGGCCCAGCATGGGCCCCACCGGCAACACCTCAGCAGGCCTTCTTCTGGGCCTGGGCCAAGATATACACTGACAAACCATCACACAAAAACACACACCCACCACGGTGACACTCACACCCCCAAAAGATATACAAAACTATATACTAAAATATACACCAACCAACTAAAGGTACAAAAACATATACACAACTCAATGTACATGGCAGGGTACACAAGCTCGCAAACATCTGTGCTGCAGAGCACATCATGTGTCACAGTCATGATCACACGTAGCATAGGACGTACCCACACAGTCACACGGCACAGCCACGAACACCCATACAGGCCCAGTACCCAGACCGGGAGCACAGCAGGATATAGAGGCCTGTCTTGCACAGAAACTGAGGTCTGTCTCCCCATATGAGACCTGGCCAGGAGCCGAGCCCCAGTAGCTCAGAGGGACAAGCTGGAGCGGGAACACAGAGCCACGGGAGGAGTGAAGGCCAGGCCCGGGGTGGAGATGGGAGGCAGTCCCTGCTCAGGGTCAGTGCTGCAGCCCCTACTTTCACAGCACTCAGGCCCAGGCCCTTATCACACGCTGATATGGCACCACGACCAACCTCTCCCTTCAGCTGCCACCTCTGCCCAGGTCCCCTCACATGCATGCATGACACAAGAAGCTGGGTGAGGCTAGTCGCTGTCACCACAAAAGCCGATACGAAGGAAAAGAGAAGCTGTCAGTGCAGAAACCTGTGGAGACACTTTTCACTAGGGGATTTTGGGCAACAGACCACACACTGCCAGTCATGGTCATGAAGGATGAGTCCATGTAAGTAGCCACATGTCACCCCACCCTAAGGACACAGCCCTGAGGCCAGCCAGCATGGGAAGGCCTCCTGGTGAAGGACCAGGGCCCCATCTCTGGCCCTCTCTGTCTCTAGGTTCATCGCTTCCCCTGTCAACACCACTCTCTGTTGCCCATTGCCTTGGGACCGGCATTTGAGACCCTTAGTTATCTGGCCTCATCATGTGTTCTTTTCCCTAGGTCTTTGCTAATGCTGTTCCTTCCATTAAGACTGTACTCCCAGGCCCCACCCCCTTTTGGCATTCTGCCCATTCATCGAATCAATGCCACCTCCCCTAAGAAGCCTCCCCAATCCTTGCAGGAAAAAAATTCTCATTTCAGTGCTGAAATGAGAGATGAGGACCCATGTGAGGTTCCACTGCACCTCAGTGTCCTAATCAGTGAAATATGTAAAATACAGCCCATCACCACAGAATGAGAACAGAATGAGAGGCAGAATAGCTTAGTGCAGTGGTTCTCAAAGCAGGGTCCATAGAACCCTGGGAGTATCCAAGACCTTCTCAGGGCTAGGTGAAGTCAAAATTATTTTACTAATAATACTAAAACTTTTTACTGTGTTGAGATTTGCAATGATGGTACAAAAGCAATAGTGGTTAAAATTGTTTGTGCCTTAGCACAAATCAAGGCAGTGACACCAAACTGTACTAGAAGTCATTGTATACGTCACTGTCAGGAGAGTCCATTAAAAAAAAAAAAAGAAAAAGCTAGTTTCACTTAAGAAAGTCCTTGTTGAAGTGAAGCAGTAAAATTAGTAATTTTATTAAATCTCAACCTTGGGGACTTCCCTGGTGGCACAGTGGTTAAGAATCCGCATGCCAATGCAGGGAACACGGGTTCGAGCCCTGGTCCAGGAAGATCCCATATGCCGTGGAGCAACTAAGCCCGTGCGCCACAACTACTGAGCCTGAGCTCTAGAGCCCGAGTCACAACTACTGAGACCGCGTGCCACAACTACTGAAGCCCGCGCACCTAGAGCCTGTGCTCTGCAACAAGAGAAGCCACCGCAATGAGAAGTCCGTGCACCGCAATGAAGAGTAGCCCCTGCTCCCCGCAACTAGAGGAAGCCCACGCACAGCATCGAAGACCCAACGCAGCCAAAAATAAAACAAATAAAATAATAAAATAAATTTTAAAAAAAATCTCAACCTTGCATACACATCTACTTAACATTGTGTGTGATGATATGGGAAATTCACACAAAACAGTCTGTAACATACCAAATTATGATTTCTGCCTCAAGGGAAAGCACTTCGGCAGTTGTTTGAGTTACAAGCTGAACTAGCTGCTTTTTTATGGAGCACCATTTTTACTCGACAAGAAAGACAGACGAACTTTAGACTTGGATATTTGGCAGCTATGCTCTCAAAAACAATCAAGTGAGCCTGTCACTTCAAGGAAAACAACTACAGTATTTATCGCCAATGATAAAATTCTATTTTTTAAGTGAAAATTTGAATTTGGGAATACTTGTATAGGTCACCATAAGCTTGAAAGCTCCCTGGTACATTTCTTTTTCTTTTTTTTTTAATATTTACAAATCATCTTATTTTTATTATTTATTTATTTATTTATTTTTGGCTGCGTTGGTTCTTCACTGCTGTGCACGGGCTTTCTCTAGTGGCGGCGAGCAGGGACTACTCTTCGTTAAGGTGCATGGGCTTCTCATTCCAGTGGCTTCTCTTGTGGAGCACTAGCTCTAGGTGCGCGGGCTTCAGTAGCTGTGGCGCATGGGCTTAGTTGCTCCGTGGCATGTGGGATCTTCCCGGACCAGGGCTCGAACCCGTGTCCCCTGCATTGGCAAGCAGATTCTTAACCACTGTGCCACCAGGGAAGTCCCCATTACTGTTATTTTTTTAATGAATATTCAAATTCAAAAAACAAATACATGTTTTTAAATTTTAATTTTTAATATGGTAAGTCTTGATGGATATAACCCACATAAACAAAAGCTCTTCAAGGTCCTCAATAATTATCAAGCCTGTAAAGGAGTCCTGAGATCAAAAAGGTTCACAACTGCTGGGCTAGTGCTTCCACAGCAGGAAAGACTAGGGGTAAACATGAAGAAACATCTAGATCAGCAGAGATAGGCATTGACTAAAAGGGGTTAAGAGAGCTGGTTCCTTTGAAGAGGTCTCAGCCCCCAGGCCTTGAAGTCTAAGTGGGCGAGGGCTTGGAGCTGGGCGGGGCCACGTGACTTGGCGGGGTTAAGGGGGTCCTGAAGAGGCTTCTGGGAGTACCTCTGCGGCCCCTGGGAGGGTGGTAAGTGTGTAGGGGGAGACCCCAAGCACACAACAGACCTCCCCTGAAAACAGGCTGAAACCCAGCCCGGGAGCACTGGCCCTCCCCAGATGGCCTCCATCCTTCCCCCCAGCACCCGAGAAAAGGATTTGAGCCTTAAAATTATCGTCACCACTGAGCAGCAGACAATACAGAGGGGACATTATGCGCCAAGAGAGAGGCCTCGTTGTTGGCGCTAAGGGGAGAGACAGCAGTGCTCTGTTCTGAGCAGGCTGGGGGCTGCTCATGTGCTCCACCCCAAACCCTCACACCCCGAAGCATGTCCTCACCCCAATGCACACTCACAGACTCACCCAGGAGTACCCCTCAGGCACATGCCGCGGCACACAGGAGACTTGGGATGTCCCCGGCTCCCATCCCCCACCTCCCCGCACACCTCCACCTGCCCTCTGCCTGCTGTGTATCCTCACTGCCAGCCCCACACGTGGCCATGCACTCCGTGGCACAGGCATCCTCACCTGGGGAGGCCTGGTGGGGGTGCTGGGGACACCAGGAAGTCACATTGTGTGGACCCTGAGGATGCCCTACCCCACCCCGTGTGGCCAGGATCACAGGGCACTGAAACCAGCAGCTGCCTAGGCTGGGCCAGACGTGCCTAGACCCACAGAGACACACAAAGGCTGCCTTGTTGCTTTGCCAAACCCTCCCGGCTCTGGAGTGGGAGGGAGGCACAGGGCAACTGGCGCCCCTACCCCCAGCTCCTGGGCTGGTCCTGGAGCAGGACGAGACTTTAACCTCTTAGGCCACCACCCCTGCTGGGGCTAGAGGGCAAAGGGAGGACAATCCAAACCTCCTGATAAAACCGACCCAAAGTGGGGCTCCCCAGGCCCCGCACTTAAACTCCACCCAAGGTCTTTTTGTTTCTCCTGAGTTGGGATCTCTCCAACCTTTGCACAGGTTGTGCCCTCTGCCTGGAACTCTCTGCTCCCCTTGTCTGGGAGAGTGTTCATTTTCCTTTAGGACACTGTTCAGAGAGCACCTCTTGCAAGAAGCCCTCCTGACCCCTGGGCTTCCCAACAAACGGGGAGCTCTAGTTGCCCACATGAGAATGCCCAGCACTGCCCAGCCAGGGCTGGGCTCACAAACATTGGCAGGACTAGTACAGGACTAGGTGAGTGGGTACGTCACAGCCCACAGACTCAGTCACATCTCAGGCCCCAAGACCACACTGTGGTGGTGGAGGGGAGGGGGGTGAAGTTACCAGCCCAAATCATAGACCCGGACAGCCACTGTCACCCCCACCAGGTAACACAGAAGGGAGACCCTTGGAGGAACCTGCTTCCCCACATCCAAGCCCTTGTTCTCTTTGCCGAGGACACTCTTTCCTATCCATATGCTTGCCAAGTACTACTCATCCAAGCGGTAGGCTTTTTTTAAAATTTCTTTGGCCACATGGCTTGTGGGATCTTAGTTCCCTGACCAGGGATCAAACCCGAGCCCTCGGCAGTGAAAGCGCAGAGTCCTCACCACTGGACCGCCAGGGAATTCCCTGTTTTTATTCTTTATTTAAAATTTACAGAGGGCTTCCCTGGTGGCACAGTGGTTGAGAATCCGCCTGCCAATGCAGGGGACACGGGTTCGAGCCCTGGTCCAGGATGATCCCACATGTCACAGAGCAACTAAGCTCGTGCGCCACAACTACTGAGCCTGCGCTCTAGAGCCCGCGAGCCACAGCTACTGAAGCCCACACGCCTAGAGCCTGTGCTCCACAACTAGAGGAGCCACCACAATGAGAAGCCTGCGCACTGCAACGAAGAGTAGCCCCCGCTCGCCGCAACTAGAGAAAAGCCCGTGCGCAGCAACAAAGACCCAACACAGCCATAAATAAATAAATAAATAAATATTTTTTAAAAATTTACAGAATACTTACTGTGTAGCAGGCACTGTTTTCAGGGATATTTACATGTATTAATTCACTGAATCCTCACAACAGTCTTTTGAAATAGGTGTTATTATTCCCATTTTAAAGATGAGGAAAGTAAAGCACAGCAAGGTAAAAAAGAAAATTCTTCCAAGGTCACACAACTACCAAGAGGTGTAATTGGAATCCAACAAGTTACTTCCACGCAGCCTTCCCTGGCCTCTCAGACCAGATTAAGGGACTTTGCTGTGAGCATCCCCAATCTCAGATGTCTGGGATGGAATGAGCTGTCCACTGGTTTGGCCCCCTTCTCTTGGTGGTGAGTCCCTTGAGGGGACACACTTTTGGGGCACTCAGGGGCCCAGCCCCTAACACAAACCCAGGCCATGGGGACTCTCAAGAAACACTGTTGACTGAATAACCTTAAGCTCAATAAAGATGGCTAGACTCCCAATACCCAAGGGGAGAGGAGGTAGGGGCTGCCCAGACAGGCCCTAGGAGTTCTCTCCCAAGGCCACACACCATCTACTTTGTCACTCACAGCAAGGCCTCTGCTGTCCCTGAGTATATGGGGCTGTGGAAAACTGAGGATGGTAGAGGGGCCACCAGGCCCCACAGGAACACCCAGAGGCCCAGCTGCTCCCAGGTCTCTATGTCTCTCCAGGCAAAGGTCTCTTGAAATCCTCAGGTACCATGAACTAAAAAGATAGAGCCTTCTTATGGTCCGCTGCCCCATTTCTCTCTTCTTATATCCAATTTTCCAAACTATTGGATAATTTCTCCAGCTCTCATTCAATGTTGCCAAACTGATGCTCAGACCCCAACCAGTGGAGAGGGACACCTGGGTACCCAGTAGACAAGCCAGACTGCAGGCACCTCACACTTCAGGGTTGCCCTCTGGACAGAGCTGCTTCCTCTGAGAAGCTCCATTTCCATCAGCTGTGGCCCCAAAAGGACACGCAACCAAGCCCCCACCTCCCGTTGGCTGTCTCTGTACTTTGAAAGTGGGATCAACTCCCCAGAGAAATAGCCCCAAGATGGGTGCCACTGGAATGTCAATCTCAGTCTTCCCAGCTCTGAAATCGGCCTGAAGAGTGGGGTGGGAAAGGTTACAGGTCTTTAGGGACAGAGACCCCATTGGTTTCTGGGCACAGCCCCTCCCCCACCTGAAAGCAGATTTCCTGCCTGCCCCTGGGTCAGCTCATCTTTCTTTCCTTTTTTTTTTTTAATGATTTTATTGTGTCATATGCTTTTTTTCTTAAATATTTATTTATTTTCTTTATTTTTTTGGCTGTGTCAGGTCTTCGTTGCATGTGTGGGCTTGGCGTGCAGGCTTCGAGGGCTTCTCTCTAGTTGTGGTGTGTAGGGTTTTCTCTCTCTAGTTGTGGCACGCAGGCTTCAGGGCACATGGGCTCTGTAGTTGTGGTTCACAGGCTCAGTTGCCCCGTGGCAATATGGGATCTTAGTTCCCCGACCAGGGATCGAACCCACTTCCTCTGCATTGGAAGGAGGATTCTTTACCACTGGACCAACAGGGAAGACCCCAGCCCATCTTTCTGTTAATGCTTTTCAGACCTCTTCCCCCCTGTGAAGGTTAACTGAAGACAATGCCTCCCTCTGTAAAAGGAGCTGGGGGTCTTCACCTACCCCCACCCCACCCCCAGCCACTAAAGGGCAGAGTTTCCAGAGAATTTGCTTCATAACCAAGGGAGGGTGGGAGTGGGGGATGGCTGCATAGAGGGAGCTCCCAAATTTCTCCTCAGGAAGAACTTCAGGCAGCAGTCCGTTTGCAAGGGAGCTGAGGGCTTTGCTTAAAGCTGCCTGTGCAGCCGCTGTTTGTACTTAAATAATACGTTACAGATCAGTAAAAACAGCAAAGTTTTCCAAAAGTGCTTTACATAAAATGAAAATGCCAACTGCCCATATCAAAAAATTAATTGCTGTTATGATCATGATGGAGACTTTGTGGGAGACATTTCAACCTCTTGGCTGGGTGTGAGGGCTGCCTGGACTGAATGAGCCCACATCATTTGGAAATGTAAATCCACCTCAACTTCAACTGGAAAAAAAAAGCTCCGAGCCACAAAGCCCTGGGCTGGACCCGTGAGGGAGACAGATGTGGTGAATCCCGAGATCTGCCCTCTCTGGCTGCACACCAACTCACTGTGTGCCAGACACATCGGACACCCTTTGTCATCTTTTATGACCACCTATAAGGGAACGTTGAATTACTGTATTTTCCCCGTTTTACTCACATGAAGAAACTGAGGCTAGAAGATGCTCTGTAACAACTGTTGCCATTTTTTCAGTGCTACCTAGACCCTATACTGAGTGTTTCTAATTCATCACCTATTGACTCCCTGGTATAGGCCCACTATACTAATGAAGAAACTGAGACAAAGTTGTTGCCCTCCCAAGATCACAGAGCCAATATGTGACAGAAATGAGACATGGGGACTTCCCTGGCAGTCCAGTGCTTAAGATTCAGCGCTTTCACTGCTGTGGACCTGGGCTCGATCCCTGGTCGGGGAACTAAGATGCCGCACGCCACATGGCACAACAAAAATAAAGAGAAGAAATGAGACGTGAACCTAAATCCTGGTCTGTCACACTCCAATCTCTGGGCACACAAAATATGTGTGATAAGGGCTCAGAAAGTAGGGCAAATAGAACTATGATGCATAAGAGATAAAGGGCAGCCCCCTTGCTTGTGGGAAAAACCACATGACTTCACAGAAGAGGAAGAAGCTAAACAAAATCATGAAAAATGGTTAGGGTTTCAACAGAGATGGGGAGGTAGGGGACTCCAGGTGGAGGGAACCACACATGCAATGGTTCTGAGGTAGGAACCTGTGCGGCATGCAGTCTGTGGAACGCAGGATTATGGAAAGTGGGTCAAGAGCAGGTAAGTGTGACGATGTGGCCATAGGGAAGGCAGTGAAGATTAATGGCTCAGGCTGTGAGTTTGAATACTGGCTTTGTCACTAATCAGGTGTAAGACCTTGGAAAATTCTCTTCCCCTCTCCAAGTCTCAGTTTCTTTATCTGTAACATGGAAATAACAATAGTTGTTTAACAGTGTTGTTCTGAGGATTCAGACAGGCACTATGCCCAGCCTGAGGTTCTTGTGACTGGGCAATGGGGAGCCACAGAGGAACTCCTGGCAGAGGGATTCAAGCTGGGCTGGGAAACGACTGACCCCCAGCCACCCCTGCCTAACCACAAAGGAGCCCTAGGGTTCAAAAAGAGAGAAAGCAGATCCTTAACTCAGGGCCAGCTGTCCCACCCAAGGTTTCTTTGACATCTCCTGTTTTATTTTTAAAGAAGAGTCTTGTGGGGGACTTCCCTGGTGGCACAGCGGATAAGAATCCGCCTGCCAATGCAGGGGACACGGGTTTGAGCCCTGGTCCAGGATGATCCCACATGCCACAACTACTGAGCCTGTGCTCTAGAGCCCACGTGCCACAACTACTGAGCCTGCGCTCTAGAGCCTGCTAGCCGCAACTACTGAAGCCCACACGCCTAGAGCCCGTGCTCCGCAACAAGAGAAGCCACTGCAAGGAGAAGCCCGTGCACCGCAACGAAGAGTAGCCCCCGCTCGCCACTAGACAAAGTCTGCGCACAGCAACCGAGACCCAATGCAGCCCAAAACAAATAAAATTAAAAATAAAAAGAGTCTTGTGAATTCCCCTATAAGCAATCCAGGCTTGTTTCTAACATATTAAATTGTAATATTAAATTACTGAACTCTCCCCCTAGTAAGAGAGACAGTCCAGGCAACAGAGCCATTTACTGAGCCTGCCCCCCAGCCACCCACATAGCCGGGCCTAGGCTGAGCTGCTCAGGTGGCAGTGGTCAGCAGCCCAGCCTCAGGAGGGGAGTGCTTGGCTGGGGGTTGGCTGCCTTTACATCTGCTGGCTCCTTCCCCTGAAATGCACTCTTCCTACCCCAGCCCCCAACAGCACTAGATTTTCAGAAAATGTGCTTCACAACTGATGGGTTATCCTCTTCTGAAACTCAAGTGTCAGCTTAACTGTCTCCTCTTCAGAGAGGTCTTCCCTGGCCATGCTGGGTAAGTTGGCCATATCACCCTACCTTAATAGTCACCTAGTATGCTTGCTGTCTAGTATTTTCTTATTTACCTATTACAAGTCTGTCTGTCTTACTCGACCAGAATGTCTGTTCTGTGAAAGCAGGATTTTTGTCTTGTGCACTATTGTGTCCCCACCTTGGAACAGTGTCTGGCACATAGCAGGTGCTCAATAAATACATACAGAAATAGGGAGGGAGGGGAGAAAAATTAATAAAGAACAAAACCTGGGTTCTGCTCCCCAAGATTAGGAGACTCCTTTGAAGCCTCAGTCATCCCCTCTGTGGAAGTAGGCAGGGTCCCTAGCCAAGGACCACCGTGGCCACACTGTAGGATCCCTCCCCTCCCTGCAGTGTTGTCACTGGCCTGCCTCTGGCACTGCCCTTCCCTTCCCCACACCCCAACTCAGAGTGACAGAAATTAATTTCCCTTTGGCATAAACTGATTTTGATGAGCCCAGTCCCTGGCGATTCATCACAGAGCTCTCAGGGAGCACTGCAGGGAACAGCGGGTGGTAGCATGACTTATGGGCCTTGCAGCCCCAGACACCCAGCTGCTTCTGACGGCTCCGGACACCTCAAGCCCCCCTAAATCAGCTGCGACGGAAAGACCTGGAGAGTTGCCCAGACCGTCCTCCTGCTCGGCTGGTGCCCCTGGCAGGCGCCTCCCAGGTCAGGGGGCACAGGCTGCACGGAAGTAGGTGACTTCATCCAGGCTGACTCAGCCCCAGCCAGCCACTGGGGACTGCAAGAGGGAGGCGGCAGCAGGCCTCTCCAGCTTGGAGCTCTGGGGAGGGGGAATCCTCACCCTCCCTCCATCCCCAGGGCTTCCCCAAACCGGACTGTGCCCCTACCCCACACCACACCACCATCCCAATCCACACTGACGTCCTGCAAATAGTCCAGGTCGTTGGCTGAGCGCTGGGCTGAAGAGGTCTGGGGCCCAGGCCCAATCCCCCTCTCACCAGCCAGGTAAAATGGGTGAACGCAATAACCTCTGAGATTTAGTTTCTTCATCTGTAAGATGGGTATGGTGACCCTTGCTCCACCTACTGCTCAGAGGTATTGGACAAATCCAATTGATGCAAAAGGGTCTTAAAGATAGGAGAGTACCACGTGGCAGAGGGGACAGGAAGCAGGATAAGTGGGCCCCTATGCCACAGGGTCAAGACCAGACCTCTTACCCTGGCCTGAAGTGTCCTTAAGCAATGATCTGCCCTCCCTCTACCCTCTCTCCCCCTCCACCCTCTGCCACCTTTAGCATCCTTAAGTTCCTCAGATAGGCTGTTCTCCTTCTACCTTCAGGCCTCTGTGGTTCTAGGCTGTACTCAAAGCCTAGAGCTCTTCCCTGACACCTTTTCTTCTTTGTCTGGCTAAATCCTACTGAACTCTAAGTCCTTGGCTTAGACATTACTTACTTGTCTAAACCTTTCCTAGCGCCTCAGTTAGACACTAGGGGCCCCGTGCCTGTGTCCCCACAGTCTAGCCATTCCTGTACGTTATCAGTTATCACCATTATCTCACACCTGCCTCTCAGTTATTGCCCTTGTTCTCACCTGCATCGCTCTATCCCAGCCCAGCGCCTGGCACATGGCAGGTGCTCACTAACACAGGCTTATTTGAACTGAATTCCTGTGCCTATTCGTGCTGGCTGGCAGCGGCTGCCTGAAGCACTGGCTACACAAACACACATAAGCACCACGCCTACCCCAAAGGGAGGGTCCAGTACATGCCGACTGTTAACACTGCTGTTGCTATTGGGAGTTGGTTCTTGGGAATCTGCACCCTCTCCTTACCTGCCCCTGCTCTCAGTCACAGTGCCTGCAACCCAGGGGTGGGTTCTGAAGTGACCTGAAGACACTCACCTGCCTCTAGCAGAAAGAATATCCCCATGGGTATTCTCATCTGAGCGAGACCTCGCTACCTTCTGACTTGCTTAGGAGACTGCCTCCCAACACTCTTGAGTCTCAGTATCCTCATCTGTAAAATAAGAATAATTCCCACGCTGCTGACCTCACAGGACTGCTGTGAGGACCAAATTCAAAAGTGTGGAGGCAGGTGCTTGGTTCACCTTGACAAAGGATACATTTCATCATCCTCATCATGGACACACCTCAGCCACTGTCACCAAGGCCAGCGTAGGGCACAGAGTGTGGGGACCCCAGAATCAGTGCCATTACCAGCCATGGTAGAGTCTTACCCCGAGGTCTCCACCCTGAGACCCCATCCTCATATAACTTCAGGGCCTGCTGGGAAACCTTAAGAGCACCATCAAACCTCCATGCCCTCACTCTCTAGCTGTGTGACCTCGGGCAAGTCAACCTCACTGAACCTCAGTTTCTTCATTTAAAAATGGCAATGGGGCCTCCCTGGTGGCGCAGTGGTTGAGAGTCCGCCTGCCGATGCAGGGGATGCGGGTTCGTGCCCCGGTCCGGGAAGATCCCATATGCCGCGGAGCGGCTGGGCCCGTGAGCCATGGCCGCTGGGCCTGCGCATCCGGAGCCTGTGCTCCGCAACGGGAGAGGCCACAACAGTGAGAGGCCCACATACCGCAAAAAGAAAAAAAATAAATAAATAAAAATGGCAATGATGGGAAACTTCCCCGGTGGCGCGGTGGTTAAGAATCCACCTGCCAATGCAGGGGACACGGGTTCGAGCCCTGGTCTGGGAAGATCCCACGTGCCACGGAGCAACTAAGCCCGTGCGCTGCAACAACTGAGCCTGTGCTCTAGAGCCCACGAGCCACAACTACTGAAACCTGCAGGCCTAGAGAGCATGCTCTGCAACAAGAGAAGCCACCACAATGAGAAGCCTGCACGCTGCAACGAAGAGTAGCCCCCACTCGCCTCAACTAGAGAAAGCCCGCATGCAGCAAGGAAGACCCAATGCAGCCAAAAATAAATAAATAAATTTATTAAAAAAAAAAAAAAAAGGCAATGATGGGACTTCCCTGGCAGTCCAGTGGTTAAGACTCTGAGCTTCCACTGCAGGGCGCACAGGTTCAATCCCTGGATGGGGAACTAAGATCCTACATGCCCCGTGGCACGGCCAAATAAATAAGTAAATGAATAAATTGTTTAAAAAAATGGCAGTGATGTTGGTAGCTGCCTCCCAGACATCTCAGAAGGATTAAATGGGATAACTGGGTAAAGAATGCACTTGAGGGCCAGTAAGTGCTCGGTAATTGTTGCCTGTCACCGTCACCATCACCATCATCATCTTCATCCCCATAAATGCTATAGCTACTCGTGGGGTATGATGCCCATGTTAATCCTGGTCCTCCTCTACCACAATAACTTCCAGAACCTTCACAACAAACCAAACTGCCATCCCTACTTCCTGGATGGACAAAGTGAGGCTCAGAAAAGCTAGGACTTTTCAGACTGAAAACTCCCTGAAGGCAGAGGCCATGTCTCCAAAGTCTGGGCTCCCTATAGAATTGAGGTTGTGCCTCTCCCTTCAGACTTTGTCTCTCTCATTGGTCCCGGGGGCCAGGTCTCTTTTTTAGCCCCCCACCCCAGCCAAGCTCAGAGGAGCAGGAAGGGGTGAGGTCCAGCTCCCCTGACTCCTGGCAGCAAGGAGAGGTTCAGGCTGTGGACAAAGGTCAGCACGGGGCCTGCCTGGTCCTAGCTGCCCCAGCTGATGCAGGGAAGCCTCGTGACTGCCCCCCTTCCCCCACACTGGCTCCAGCTTCCCGCCTGACTGGGCTGAGCGCTTCAAAGCCAGCAGCCTCTGAAATGAGGCTGCAGCATCTGAGATGGCAGCTAGTGGGGGGGGGGAGTCAGGCAGCCCCCCCAGCCCCCTGTGTGCATCTCCAGGCACTCCTGTCAATGGTGACTTGTCGGGCAGCGTTGGCCACGAGGGTCCTGGGAGATGGCTTTAGGTGTTCATATCATAGCCGAAGGAGCATTAAAGCTACCAACATGCCAGTGAGCCAGGGCTGTAAAAGGCCAACTCCTTCATGCAAGCAGGCACTGGACACCCAGGTGCTGATGGGAGAGAGGGAGCCATGGGGAGTGACCACTTGGACACACACACGTACACACACTCTGCACCGCATAGTAGGATGATGCTGTAGCCTCTAACATTCCAGACCCGGGATCAAATCCTGCTTCCCCTATTTCCTAGATGTGTGAACTTGGGTAGCACTATGGGTTGAATTATGTTCCACCCAAAATTCATATGTTGACTCCTTAACCCCCAGTATCTGAAAATGCAACCTTATTTGGAGATAGGGCCTTTACAGAGATAATCAAGTTAAAATGAGGTCATTAGGGTGGGCCCTAATCCAATATGACTGGTGTCCTTACAAGAATGGGGAATATGGATACAGACACACATAGAAGGAAGATGATGTAAAGAGACACAGAGAAGACTGTCACCTACAAGTCAAGGAGAGAGGGCTAGAACAGTTCCTTCCCTCACAGCCCTCAAAAGGAGGCTGCCGGTACCTTGATTTTAGACTTCTCGTCTCCAGAACTGTGAGACAATAAACTTCTGTTGTTTAATCCACCCAGTCTGTGGCACTTTGTTAGGGAAGCCCTAGGAAACTAATACAAGTAGTGACTTTCTCAGAGTCTCCGTTCTCACAGTCCTAAACAGGAGTTATAATAGTACTTGTGTCATAGGTTGCTACGAGGCTTAGAAGAGATGCTACTTCTAAAGACAGCACTTAGCACCGGATTAGACACTCAGCATGTACTCAATAAATGGTAGTTGCTTTTACTATTATGGTTATTGTTCACTCATACATCCTGTATACGCTTACACATTTACTCATCTATTCCATATAATACTGTATTGTACACCTTCCAAATACCAGGCATGTGGGCCCTGAAGTCGAACAAATCTCTGTTCTCCGGGTACTTGGCGATGACCAAAGATAGAACTATCCTCAGGGAAAACAGAAAATCCACATACACACAAATTAGCTGATGGAAGAGCAAATGCTTAGGGGTTTGCCCATGTGTGCGTACATGAGTGTTAATGAGTACATATGCGTGTACACAGGTGTTAATGTGTGCGTGCGTGAGTGCATCAGGATACTGTGTGCACATCCATGTGCATCTGGGAGCACAAGCACATACTAGTGTGAATTCATGCAGACGTGTACACGTGTGTTGCACATGTGTTTTAGCATGTGTGTACACAAATGTTCATGGTACGTGAATGTACATGTGGGAGCATGAGAACATATGGGCCAGTGTAAGTCCGGATGAGTGTGGCTGAGCAAGGGTAGATGTGTAGGCAAGTGTGTGTGAGAACAGTAGGGCCCAAAGCTGGTGCCCTCTACTGCCTACAGCCCAAGAAGGAGCTCTCATCTCAGCCATCTGCCAGCCAGCCTCAAATAGACACATACCCCTTCCCCACGTCAGACTTGAATGCTCTCGTGCCCAGGGACCACCCCAGAAGCCTCCCCAGTGCATAGCCCTGGTTTTCAGGAAGTCCTTTCAGCATACTAACCACAATCCCTGAGTGACACTTCTGAAACCAGTAGTCCCAAAGCCACAGAATGAAACAGACATCAGCCATGTATTCCAGGCACATGTTGGTCGTATGTCCTCATTCAGCTCCAACCTGCCTTTCCAAAGAGGGAGGTGGGCTCCTCCATCCTCAAAGATCTCTCCAATTTGGGTATCCTATTCCAATCCTATTTCTGCCCCCAGAATGCCCAAGGTCAATACTGCCTGTCCCACCACCATCCCCTGGCAGGGAAGAGGTGCTAAGTTACCTGGCCTCTTTCCCACCATCACAGGATCTGATGCTTGACAAAGAAGCATGGGTGGACATGGGTCTAGGGCGGGGCAAGCCCTCAAACACTAACCAGGCCAGTGCCCAATGGGCATCTGGAACTGTTGGAGCTGTGAGAGGGTGATATTTCCCAAGGTTGAAAAAGGACCAAAGCGCCAGGGCTTGTGGTGGGGAGACCCACAGATGAGGCCACCCCCAGGGGACTGACTCCTACCCCATACCCACTCTTCCCTGCCCAAGACTTGGTGAGGCCCTGAAGGACCAAACTTGGGGAGCCAACAACAGCTGGGCCAGACTCTCTGCCCCCAAAACTAGTGTCTGAACCCCAGACCTGAGTTCCAGTTCTGGTTCTAATAGTGATAACAGCAATAATAAAGGTTCACATTTATCACACACTAAGTACCTGGACTTGTGCTCACACTTTCCACACACTGTCCCATTGAGGCCACACATTGTTTCAGTGAGGTTAGGGACTATCAGCATTACCCCGTTTTACAGTTGAGGAAAGCAAGGTATAGTTTAGCTCACCTGCCCTATGCCAAGGCATGGTTTAGCTCAGCATGCAGCTGATTCGTAGCAGAGCCAAGAGAGCCCACACTCTTAACCACGAAACCCCTACCTTAGAGAGTGACCCTAGACAGTCCCTTCTCGTCTCTCCATCTCCCAGTCTGTACAGTGCAGGTGCTAATTGCCATGACCACCGAGCTCTGTGGGACTCCCAGCTCTGACTCCTGGGTAAGAGCCAGGGCGTCGACCCCTAGGGTCTTGTGAAGCATGCAGATGACAGGACCACCCTAGACCCACTGAATCAGACTCTCCACATACCGCACCCCCTCCCTCCCCACATCTGCAAGCTCACAAGGCCAAATGATCTGCAGTGCACCAAGGTTTGAGAACTCCTGGGGTGGTGGGATCCCTTGGCAGGAAGGAGGGTAGGGGAAAGTGGAAAGCTCCCCCAACTCAAGCCCTGCTAGGGGAACTTCAGGGGCTGGGGATGCTCTGAGGTCTGGCTACCATTCCTTTCTCATCCAAAGGGCAACTCCTCATCTAATGGGGAGAAGATTAGTAAATTCTAGAGATGCTACCCATCATGGGGGTGGGGAGAAGGAAGAAGTGGATTCTGCTCCCTAATCATCTCTCCTTGCCATCCCTGAGCCAGACAGGCACAAGGGTCTGAATAGATGCCCCCGTAAACAACTTGAGTGGGGTGGGCACAACTAGCATAGCCGAGGGAGGGGAGCCTGGGGGTGCTGGAGAGGCAGGCAGTTTAGGTGGGACCCGCACAGACAAAGGCTGACCCCAGCCAGGCCGACTGGCCAGCCAGCTCATCCCCACCCCCCTGCGGCAGGCAGCTTGGCAGAGCTGAGCACCACTTCTCGATCCAAACCGAGTTCCCACCAAGCGTGCTTAATGCAGCGGCGGTGACATTTCTGCCGTCAGAGGCAAAAACAGGAACTCGGCCATTTTGTTGAAGGGCGCCCAGAGTGCGGGGCGGGAGATGAAGGAGGGGGGGGTTTCAACTCCTGCACCCACCGCCCTAACCACCCACTCCTGCCTCTGCCTAGTGCTCCAGCCAAAAGGTCACAAAACTAGGGTCACCAGCCAGACAAGGAAGCTGCTGCAGAACTCTCACCCTCTTGTACATGTGGGGAAACTGAGGCCATAACGCTGACACTAGCCAGATCTGTAGAAGGTAAAAGGAGGGATGGAGAGAAGCCCCGAGGAGGGTGCCTTAAGGAATGCTCAGGTGGGAGCGCCAGTCTGAGGAGCCAGAGAGCTGAACCCAGCGGGCCGCAAAGACCAGTCTCAAAAGAGCCTACACACCTGGCCCCCCAACACTGGCGCGCCCTCAGGAGGGCGCTCGCGGCATCTCTAATCGTCCAAGCAGTGAGAGGGTTAAGCTTCCTCGCGGTACTTGCCGCAGTAAGTGGAAAGGAAAGAAGTGTCAACTCTGTTCTCACCACAGCGGGGCTGTCGGATGGCACCTCCCCCCCGCCCCGCGCACCCCGCCCCGCCGGCTCCCCCGCCCTCCCCTCGGAGCGCGCGCGCACACACACCTCCCACCGCTTTGCCCAAATTATTTTCGATCCCGGGAGACTCCGGATGCCAGACGCGCTCCGCAGCAGCGGCGGCGGCGGCGGCGGCGGCCGCGCCTGATTCATTGCGCCAAAGCTGCAGATGCGACCTCCCGCCTGCGCCCTGTGCCCCGGCCCGCGCCGGGCTGCGTGCGCGCCTGGAGAGATGGGGGGGGGAGCGGCAATTTGTAGGCGCTCCCCCCTCAAGAGGCGGGCCCCGGTCCCCCGGGGCCGGGTCCCCAGTCCCCAGCTCCCCGGGCTGCGCTAATTAGCTTCCTCCGGGGGCGCCACGCGGCGTGAGGGGCGGCAATTTCCCGGCTGGGCTGCGGGGGAAGCACTCCCACCGCCTGGGAAGGTGAAATGGGAAACTCGATTCAAAGAGAGCTTTCCTCCCCCCCGCGCCCCGCTCCCGCCTAGCGCGGTAGAAAACGGGTTTGAAATTCCTCCTCTCTCTCTCTCTCTTTTTTTTTTTTATTTATAGTGCACCGTCTCCATGGAAACCGCGGAGGAGGTCACGGTAGCTGGGCCCCCGCGCGTCACCCCGCGCCTCGCCGGCTGCAGGCGCCAGGATTGCTGCCTCCCAGGCGCCGCGGCCCGCGTGGACTCTACTCCGAGTTCCCCGCCCCCGCTCCACTCCGCCCGCGGCTCAAGCCATATGACTCTGCCGGGTCCCAACCGGGAAGGGTGAACCTGGGCACCAGTGCGCTAGGCTATACCTCTGTCCCCGGGCTCTGGCACGCGGGAATGCTCCAAGACACACGTGCCCAGCTCCAAGACGGGGAACACGTGCGGCGAGACGCCGCCAAAGGGCTCCCTGCACTAGTGAATGGCCCCGCAGGATCGACCTATATAGGCGCACAACTCCAGAGCTCTCTGCTAAAGCAAGACCACCCATAGTTAAGAACCCTGGAGTCCGCCTGGGTTATCTTACTAGCTATGTGACTTCGGGCAAGTCACAACCTCTCTGCGTCTCGGCTTGCTCATCAGCAAAATGTAATTGTGTGGCTTGAGACAAAGTACGTGAAACGTTTAACACTATGTTTGGCACGTGGTTCTGAAAAATGGTAGCTGTCATTGGGGTTATTTTTTTACGGACTGGGAAAGCCAAGGCCCAAAAGGCATTGCTCAAGGGCGCGGTCAGCCTGAAGGCTGAGAGTTGCACCTTGAGAGCTTCCCAGCACCTCAGCCTAGACTCTGGCAGGAGGTTGAGGGGACACGTGCCGGCTTTGCTGGACCTGGGCCTGCCTGGGGTGCGACGGGCGGGACCTCCTGAGCTAGCCACATCCGCACCCGGAACCCTGGAAACGGGACTCCCCGCGGTGTGCGCCCCACCCCCCTCCTGCCCCAGCACCATTAGCAACGGGCTTGCCTGCCCTCCCTCCCAGGGCTGAGGCCGCACCTGCCCCACCGGATGGCCGCCCCGGGGCCAGGCCGTGCCCCCCACCGCGCACACTTCCTCCCGGACCTCCAGCGCCCCGTCGAGCGCGCAGGGGGAGGGGACCCGGCCGCCCCAGCCCCGCCAGCTTCCCACAGCCTGAGCAGCCCGGAGCCGGGGAGGCAGGAAGTCTCATAGCCGGGGCGTGGAGGCGGAGTAGGGGCAGGAAGTTGGGGGTGACTCTCCCAGAGACCCCAGACAGGGCCCCGGCGTGGGAGCGGGGTGGGCGGGCGCGTAGGGATTAAGGGCTCCCCCCACACACCCCCTTTTAGCCTTAGGCCACGTGACCCCGGCCGGAGCGCCCTGCTGGGTGAGGGCGAAGGCCGCTACCTCTGCCGACCCCCAGCAGCGCGCACTAGGAGGGAGGGGCAGCCTTTGTCTACTTTGCCGCAGAGGCAGCCCCCCACAACCCCTCCCCCACGCGCCCCGCCGGGCCCTGCACAGCCCGGGTTTTCCATCCGGCCCGGCTCGGCTCGGCAGCTGTCAGGGGACCGAGCTGACCTTCGCGAGCAGGGAGTTTCAATTAGCCGCAGATCAGATAAGCGGGCGGGCCAGCCTCTCCGGGCACCGCGGGGGCGCAGCCCCGCCCCCGCCACGCCGCGCCAAACGCGCTCCAGATGGGAACAAAGATGAGGACGCAGCTCCACCTGCCTCCCCGGGGAGGGGGGAACTGGAGGCCCCGCCGGGAGGAGCTTGCCACTGGAGGAAGGGGTTGCGCACCCTCCCCTGCCCGTCTAGGATCTCATTCCGGGGCAGTGGTCTAGTCAAAACGATCTTTGCAACTCGCCTTGCCTCCTGCACAGCGGAGAGGTGCCTGCCACGCTGACCTCATCTCCAGGCGGGCATCGTGCCCTCCCTCCCCTGGAGGGAGTCTTTTGCCATCGCTGATCTCATCCAGAGCACTCCCTGGGAAGCTGAGAGAAGGAGACAGAGCCCAACAGAGAAAGGAAACTGAGGTAGAGACGGACTGGACTTCTTGATTCAGGTCACACCAACCACAACCATTCTTTCAGATGTTTATCGAGTGCCTACTAAGTACCAGGTGCTGTTTAGACTATGGGGACATCAGCCTCATAGAGCTTACATTCTAATTCAGGGAGACAGACCATAATCAAGTAAACAAATAGGTGAACAAGATCATTTCAGAGAGTCTGAAAAGCCATGAAGATATTAAAATAGGTCATGTGAGACCGATTTCAGGAAGGGGACCATGTTAGCTATGGTAGTCAGGGAGGGCCTCTCTGAGGAGGTAACATCTGAACTGAAGCCTGAAAGACCAGGAGGAACCAGTCAAGCAAAGGAGAGGGTGTGGAGCATGCCACTGTGGACATGACCTTAGGCCCAAAGAAGAATCAGATAGAACAGGGCTTTGCAGACCAGGTGAGGGGTCAGGGTTTATGAAAAGTGCAGTGGGAGCCTTTGGTGGGTTCTGAACTGGGAGTGACATGGTCTGACTTAAATTTTTAAAGATCCCTCTGGCTATTATATAGATCAGAGGAAGGCAAAGGTACAAGAGAGGGACCAGGGAGGAGGGGAGAGGATGGGGGTGGAGGGGGGTGCTTTCTGCAGTAATGATATATTTGGGCTGATGAAGTGGATGTGGAGGTGAGGTGAAGCAACAGAAGCTTGGTGAGAGAGTCAGGACTTGAACCTAGGTCAGCCTTTGGGAGCATGGAGGGGCTGCTTAGAGGTGAAGGGTGAAGTTGTGGAGCAGGAATGCCAGGGTTCAAATGCTGGTACAGATATTTTCCAGCTGAGTGACCTTGGACAGGCATCTCTATCAATATTGTCAAACATTTTAAAAGGAAAAGGAGATTGCCATTGTAAGGTTTGAATATGACATCTGAAAAGTGTTTATCACGGAGCCTGGTAAAGAGTAGGTGCTCAATAAATTTGGGCTATTATTATGGGCACTGTGGTTACTATTCCCCCCCCCGCCCCCACCCCCATCACCACCACCTGCCTCTTTGTATCAGGACCATCCCCTGGCCTTCCCAGCCCACCTCTGGCCTTGTTTTCATTTGCTGAGGGTAGAAACTCTTCCTCCTCTCCCCACTGCCCCACACCTTTGTTTGGAGGGGAGTTGGGTGGGGATCATAGGGAAGGGACTAACCCAGTCCTTGTTCACTAAACTGACTGCTGGGATCACTCCTCATCCAGGACCCCAGCTCACCATCCTGGGGTAACCCTCTGAGCCCCTCAGTGGTCTCCATAGGGGCCTGCCTTCCGTGCCTGCCAGAGGAGTTGAGAGCATTCAGTTATCATTCATTCAATCAGTTGAGTGACCCTCCAGGCAAGGCTGAGGTGGGGACAGAGAAAAGCACACCCAGGCCCTGCCCTCAGGCAGGTGCTTGGAAGAGTTCATTGTGGTTAGTTAGGGAATGTTGTGCTCTAGGAACTTAGAACAGGGCCAGAGAGGGTGGAGGGGCCCCTTTGGGGCAGCAGTTACTACAGTCATAACTCCCATCTATGGAGCCTTTACCCAGGGCCAGTCACCATGCCCTGGTACATACATGTCATTGAGTCCTTACAACCACCCAATGAGGTCCATACTATTACAATCCTTAATTTATGAGCAAATAAACAGAAACTTCCAGAGATGAAGTGCCTTGCCCAAGATCACATGGCAATTAAGTGGTGGAACTGAGAATAAAACCCAGGTCTGGCTGAGGCTAGAACAGGAGAATTTAAACATTCTACTATCTGGTCTCATATTCTATTAAATGCAAGGATGTCTCTGAAAGGCCTTCAGCCAAATCCCTGTGGTGATGGATCTTGCCCTTACTTCACTCAACTTCCCTATGCCTGAGTCTTTATCTAAACTCTCAGGAGCCCAGCCTGGTGCCAGGTATACAATAGATACTCAGGTACTGCTTGAACTTAGCTTCCTCTTGACAAAGTAGTGTTGATGCCTACCCTCATCTCCACACCTCCCCTTGGGTTCTCTGGCCCCTATATCCCATTTCAGAGCCTGTCAGTGCTGATGACTAGAAAAAGAAAAGTTCTAGTTTGCATAATATTTGCATCTGCTTTGCATGCTGTTCACATAACATCAAAATACACAAAGGTCTGGTCTTGGTACCCTATTCCTCCTCTTGGCATTCCCCCCAACCCCCTGCAACCTGCTGACCCAGAACAGGGGGTGAGGGTTTTGGGTAGTACTCATTTAGGGTCCACCTAACCTTATCTATTTCCAACATTATAGGAACAGAGATGGGAAGATTCCTGTCTACCCTCACCCCTCACCCTCCCCTCCATCCCTTCCTGGGGGAATTCTGGGTCAGGGCAGGGGCTGGTCTTCAAAGGTTGGGTAGAGAAAATGATAAGACATGTGACTGAAGGCACTGTGGGCAGGGACCACTTCAGGGTATCAGGTACAGCAAGGGGAGAGGAGAAGAGGGAGGCAGACGAGGGCTGAATAGTGTCAGGCCTAAAATGCCAGGCTGGGTAGCCAGCACCTTGATAGGTAGGAGAGGACATGAAAGGTGGATGCACACTGGAGGAAGAGGTTGCCACCCTGGCTTATAGCTCACATCTTAGCCCTGCCCTGGGGTATGCAAAATGCCAGGCCTGTGTGAAGGCCCCCAGTGCAGCATCAATTGCATGCACCCACCTCCCTGCACAGTATGTTAGGTTTTGCCTCTGTGATAGACTGAATGTTTGTGTCCCCCCAAAATTCATATGTTGAAATCCTAACCCCCAATATGATAGTATAAGGAGGTGGTGGGGGCTTTGGGAGGTGAAGTCCTGAGGGTGGAGCCTTCATCAATGGGATTTGGGCCCTTATGAAAGGGAGCCTAGAGAGATCCCTTGCCCTGTCCATCATGTGATGACACAGTGAGAAGATGGTGTCTATGAACTAGGAGGCAGGTCTTCACTGGACACTGAATTTGCCAGTGCCTTGATCTTGGACTTCCCAGTCTCCAGAACTATGAGAAATAAATGTTTGTTGTTTAAGCCACCCAGTCTATGGGATTTTCGTTACAGCAGCCCAAACGGAGTCAGCCCCCATACCCAGGAGAGGCTCCACAGGGTGCTCTCAGCTGAGCTCCCAGAGGAAGCTTCCACCTGGTGTGGCCTTTCCCAACCCCTGGCCTCTTCTTGTGCGTGCCCCTGTCACTGGCCTACGCTCTGCTGAGACCTTCAGGTTCATCCCCACATCCCTTACACTTCTGATGTCACACAGCCCTGGGCGTAATTCCAGCTACCATAACTTATAGTCACACAATCTCCTTGAGCCTCAGTTTCCTCATCTCAAATGGAGATAATACCAACTTTCAAAGCTTCTTGTAAGAATTAAGTTGGGTGAAGTCCCTAACAGAATACCTGAATTTCATTTATTTAATCATTCTCTATTTGAGTGCCTTCCATGTGCCAGGCATTGTTTTAGATACTGGGGTTTCAGCAGTAAATCACAGAAATGAGGTCCCCAGTTCTCAGGGGTTTCCATTCTAGAGAGGGAGAATGAATATAAACCACAAATATGTATTTCACATTGTGACAAATGCTGTGAAAGTATAAATAGGATAATGTGGTAGGGTGACATAACAACACGCTGGAGGTAGCAGTGGGTGGGTGGTTTTTGATAAGGTGGTCAAGGACTTTATCTCTGAGGTATCATTTGAGCTGAGACCTGAATAATGAGGAGTCAGTCATGCCAAAAGGCAGAGGAAGGGTGTTCCAAGGAGCAGAAACAGCAAGTGCAAAGGCCCTGAGGCAGGAAGAGCTTGCCCTGTGGGGAGGCTGGTGTAGTGAGACCAAGGGGAGCAGGTAGGGCAGAAGTGTGGGTACTGGGGGCCCTCGAGGACCATGGAAGGAGTCTGGCTTGAATTCCAAGGGCCTTAGAAAATCACTGGAGGTTTTCAGCAGGCATGTGCTAGGAAGTGACTTACACAGTAATTGCTCAATAAAGGCTGGCTGTTGTCATTATGAATAATAATAATAATATAAAGCCCAGAGAGGAATAGCAATATGCCCAAGGTCACAGAGTCCCCATCCCACAGCCCCTTCCTCCTTTGATTGGCCTTCCTCCTCCCCTAAGGAGCCCTGTGGATCAGCCCCAAGCCTGGTGGGAAGGAGGTGAGGGCAGCCTCCCTCCCCTCATTCCCGCTCCTTCCCTCCGGCCATTTCCCGTGCTCCCGGCGCCTGCGCCCCAATTAGCCAGCGAGGCTGACGGCCTCGGCTCCGAATGACAGACACCTCCTGTCACCCCCTGACGGGCGAGGAGATTAACTCTGAGCGGCACCGGCTCTAAGGGACGAGGACGACGACAGGGAGGGGAGAGGAAGGGGGAGGGGATGACCAAGCCTCCCCCCACCAAGAGTCCCCAGTGCCTTGGAAGGAAGGGGGGCTAGAGGGGGCCCCTGATCTCAGAGAAGAGCGCTAGGAGGCTGGGGAGGACCGCCCCACTCTGCTGATCGGCTGCTCCAGCTGGGGCCACTGCCCCAACCGCCAGCCTCAGCTGCTCTGAGGGCAGGGACCTTACCAAGCCTGTGGGGCTTCACAGCTGAACCCTCAGTTCTGGGCACCCAGTAAACATTTATGGACTGACTGTACATTTTTTTCGTGCAGACTCATTCAATCCTCACAACATCCCCATTTTAAAGAACAGGAAACTAAGGCTCAGAGGTGGAGGGACTGGATCACACAGATGGCCTAAAATTTGAACTGAGGCTGCCTGATGCCAAAGCTAGTGTCTAACCACTGGAGAATATCACTCCTCTCCCTAGGAGAAGACAGCTCTTGCCACTTAGGAATTTACAATTCACTATGGGGCAATGAGACACAAGCCCTGGAAAAGGGAATTAACACAGCAGTTCTGGGCATAGATGCTGAGTGCCAGGCTGGGGGTCAGAAGTTCCAGGTAACATTCCCAGGGGAGTGGAGCCAGGAGACATGGGTACAGAATGGAAGTGAATTTCCTAGAGGAGAAAAGGTGAGCTGGACCTCTTAACATAGGTATGACTAGTCAGAAAAGGACAAGAGGAAGGTATTCCAGGCAGAGCATTGCACAGGCAAAGGCCTGAAGGCAGAACTGGGCAAGGCATGCATTAACTGGTCAGGACTTCAGGTTGCAAGTGACAGAAACCCAACACACACTGGCTTAAGCAAAATTAGAACCTATTGGTTCATTCTGAGGCTCTTGATCCTTCAAGAGCAAGGATCAGTTTCCCTTTCTGAGCTTCATTCATGGATAGCTGTCCCCAGGTGGTAGCAGCCTCAAATTCCCACAACATATTAGACACGGCCACCCCATAATTCTAACCAGAGCCCTGGCGTTCAACCTGATTGGCCAGGCTCATCCCTGAACTAATCACTGTGGTCAGGGAAGAGGAGTCTGCTGATTGGCCAGGTCCTCCAGCACCAGGGGTGGGTGGAGTCCCTCTAGAGCCCTAAGGGTGGTGGGGGGAGGATAAAGGTGGTCCCTGGAGTGGGGAGGCACCTGGGGCCAGTCAACACCAGGGCTCCCCATTTCCAGGGCTAGATTCTGGGTCCTGGATGACTCCTCCATGGGCAGCCTGAGGACCTCCACTCTCCCCAGTTCCGAGAGTTCCTACCTGTATAGATGACATCTACCAGCCCAGCTCTGGCCAGGTGAGAGGGGGCTCCAGGAAGCCTCTTGATGTAGGACTGGAGGAGCCTTGAGGGTTCCGCCTGCCCAAGCTTGCTCCGATGGCGTGGATGTCTCCATGGGCCTGCCTGATCTCTCCACCCATCCTTCACCCTTAGTCCGGCTGTTTCCCCTAGAGTTTGTTTCATTATCAGGGTCTTCAGTTGCCTTTTACAAAGTCACCAGCTCTGACTGCCAAGAAGAGCAGCCTTGCAACAGGAAAGGCTATGGCCAAGTTCCAGGAAGGACTTCTAGGGAGAGAGTGTTCCACCCTGTAGCAAGGGATGGGCATGACTGTCAGAGTTAGGAAGGAAGAGAACAGGCAACAGCTGGGCCAGCCCCCCAGGTTAGAGTGATAGCGGTAATAGCTCATCCTAGAGCTAATGACTCTGGAGGTAATGAGCTCCTTTCGCCAGGAGGAGTGGGGGAGGCACTGTACCTTTGGCTGTCAGGCTCGGTGTTCGGAGCAGGGACTTGGAAGTCATTCTGGCAGAGATTCGAATTCTGGGTCAGCTGAATGACTTTGGGCTTGCGCTCTCCAGTCTTGGTCTTCTCATCTGTAAAATGGGGATAATGCAAGGCCTACCCTCAAGAAGTAGCCAAGTTCAAATGAGATATTGCATCCAGGTGCTGCCAGCACTCCTCGCACAGAGACTCTTCCATAAAGGGGCAGCTGTTACTACTAATATTCTAGCTCTGTCCAAGACTGGCCCTTAGCCTAGAGCCACCGGCAACTCTTACTGGACCTCAGTTTCTCCATTTGTACTTCCAGCCCTCTCACTCCTAGGGTGGGTAACTTGGATGATCTCACTGAGGAGAGGACCCCTCCCACATCAGTCAATCCCTGTGTGTTAGGGTGGGGGGGTGGAGGAGGGAAGGCGGCAGGCAATGCCCAACCAACGATTTCACCAGGCTGGGCAGGCAGCGCCAGGCAGGCGGGAGCTGGTCAGGTTTTTAATTGAACGCGATGCAAATGAAATGTAAATACCATGCAAATAAGCTCTTGCCAGGAGGCGCTGGGCTGGGAGCGGAGGGAGCAGGGAGGGGACTGCTGAGCAGGGGCCCTCCCCTGTCCCCCTTTCTCTCTCTCCGTGGCTACCCACGCCCCTGCCCACCCCCTGGTGCCGCCCACCCAGCCAGGCCATTACATTCTGGGAACAGTGGGCACTGCATTCCCCCCAGAGCCCCCTTCCAGATCTACTTCCCTAACCCTGTGGCTCCTGGTGGTGGTGATAGGGTGCTCAAGGAGGAGCCAGGGAAGCCGTGGATGGGGCTAGGCTGACACAGACACTCACAGTCACACAGAAAGATCCATGAAGACATAGATGGGACACAGATATAGACATGCAGAAACCCACCTTTCCCTCCCAAGCTCCCTGCAACACTGAGACCCACACAGACAGCCAATCACACATAAATATACACAATTGCACATTCAGTCACAAATACACACAGTGACACAAACAGACCCAGTCATAGGGGCACACGCGCATGCACACACACACACACACACACACACACAGAATCTGCCTTGCCGTGAATACTGCAGACTGAAGTCCCTGTGCTTGCCTGAGGTCAGGGCTGGGAGTGGGGGGACAGGCACCCTGTGTGGTCAGAGCCTGGTGGTCTGAATGAGACCAGATGGGCTGTACGGGGTGAGGGAATCCTTCCCGGTGGCCTGGGCCCTATCCCAAAACACATCACCATACCCCAGGACTCATAACCACTAGACACCCCCAGGTGTTGGTCTATCCCCAAGTCCTGAGGACCTGAGCCCCATCCTGGGATTTGGAATCCTCCTGTGATTCCATAGCCCCCCTCCCCTTGAGGCAGCCAGCCATTTGGGGGAGGTTGGCCCAGGTGACAGGGCCTGATCTGCTAGGGCAGAAATCCATCCCCACCTTGCCAAGGGGTAGGAGATGAAGCACAGAGGACTGGGGGAAAAGGCTGAGCCGTCTGTACAAACCTCCATTCCACCCAGGATCCACATCTGGAGGTGGTTCCAGCCCCCCCCCGCAAGTGACTCACGCCCCACATTTAACTCTCATTAGCGCCTCTGAGCCCAGCTGGGACGGACAACCGCCAGCTTCCCCCAGCAGACAGCGAGCTCCGGGTGGGCCGCCCTCGCAGCCTCAGTTTCCCCCCAGGGGTCTGGCCCAGCGACAGAGGCTGCAGTGGCTCATAGTCTCCTTAGTCTGAGCTGGGCCTGTCCTCCACCCCACGGAATGGGGGACTGGGTGTGGCCTCTTCCAGGAACCCCAGCCCCAGTCCCCTGCCCAAGCCCCACCCCAACCAGGGCCCAAGGGTCAGGAAGGAGCAGGAAGGAGGGGAGGGGGCAGATGGCTCTGGATCTGAGGCCACAGAAGTTGCGACGATCCTGCCGCCAATCCGGCCCAGGCGCTCCAAAAAACAAAAACAAAAACAAAAAACAAAAAAAACAAAGCTCCCCCTCCGCCACTGCCTTACACAGGGCGGGGGTGGATGAATGGGGCCAGAGAAGCAGAGGGACGCGGCCAAGGACCCCTGGCCCTTTAGGGCCTCCTTCCTTCCTTCCTCCGCTTCACAGGCTGGACCTTGCTCTTTAACACTGCTGCGTTACTCCGTCAAGGTGCACTGGGCGCCGTGGGCGCGGGCCTCCGGGAAGCCATGCCTAAGACCCCCACCCCGCCCCGGGAGGGGCCGTTCCGCGTGCCTCCACCACACTCCCTCCCCCTCTTCCCCTCTCCGTGGGAAGGAGGCAGCTGGGGCGGGGGTGGCCGCTGGAGCGTCTTGCCCGTGTGATCGTGCCGAGCCGGGAATTCGGGGCCATGTGGGAAAGACATTAGTGCCGGCCGCCCTGCCAGCCAGGAATGCGCCCCCCGCTCCGCAGCCGCCGCCTGCCTGGCCCAGAAATGGTGACTCACCCGCTCCGTGTTCGTGTTCCCACCCCCTCATCGCGCACCCTCCACAGCCCTCCACAGCCCACCGCAGGCCTGGCCGCGGGCTTTCCAGCCTCCCTGCCTTTGCTCCAACTGGTCCTGCTACCTGCCTAGCGTGTGCTCCACCCTCTACCAATCTCATAATACTGAACCAGATCGCACCTCCTGGGGAGACCTAAGACCCCCTCCCCAGGCCTGTCTGTTCTCTAGAGTCTTGCTCTGGTTAAACACTTTTTTGGGACTTAGCCCCTCAGGCTGTCTCCCTCGCTCCAGAATGACTCACCTCTGGGCCCCCACACCCATCACAGAGCCTGAAGCACACAGCAGGTGCAGAAAAAAGAAGGGAGTCAATATAACCTGTTAAGTTTGGGAAGCAGAGCGCTGAGAGGGGAGTGGTGTTCCTCCAGCTTCCCCTCTGTGACCTTGGAGTAGTAAACAGTGCCACCTACCTCATAGGATATGTGACCCTGGATCCCTTCTTCCCCTTGTCTGAGCCTTGCTTTCCTCCATCTAATACAATAAAGATAATAATACCCATCCTGCTTGCTAGCAGGGGTGGCCTGTGCAGAAGCTTTTGTCTGTAATGTCCTCAGCTCAGGGTCTGCCGCTGGGAGGGTCCCAGTCACGATGATGGTAGTGACGACATTACTAGTAATCACAGTTATTTAATGAACACCTACTATGTGCCAGCCCTAGGCTAGGTACTTTCTAGAAACTATCTCACATCACCCCTGCCTCAGTCCTGTGAGGGTAGGTCCTGTTATTCTTCTTTTACAAATAAGGAAACATTGAGGTTTGGTGAGGGGGAGGCACTGACTCAGGAATCCCACACCCAGGGCTCTGGTTCCAGCACCCTCAGAGCTCTTGAGAGCCCATGCAGGAGCATCCCCTAGGTCCGACTCTTCCGAACACCAAAGTGGGCTCCAGTAGGTAATCCCTTGCAGCACCCACCCCCGCTGGAACCCGATAACCAGCTTCCCACCTCCCCCAGGTCCACCTCTCATAACTTTTTTTTTTTTTTTTTTTTTTGCGGTACGAGGGCCTCTCACTGTTGTGGCCTCTCCCGTTGCGGAGCGCAGGCTCCGGACGCGCAGGCTCAGCGGCCATGGCTTACAGGCCCAGCCACTCCGCGGCATGTGAGATCTTCCCAGACTGGGGCGCGAACCCGTGTCCCCTGCATCGGCAGGCAGACTCTCAACCACTGCACCACCAGGGAAGCCCTCTCATAACTTTTAATAAGAAGTAATAGCACCGAGCAGCAGGCATCAGCTTCATTTCTTTTTAATTAATTGATTTTTTTTTAAGTTTTTTTTTTTGGCTGCGTTGGGTCTTCGTTGCTGCACGCGGGCTTTCTCTAGTTGTGGCGAGCAGTCGCTTCTCCTGTTGCAGAGCACAGGCTCTAGGTGCACTGGCTTCAGTAGTTGGGGCACACGGGCTCTAGAGCACAGGCTTAGTAGTTATGGCTCTTGGCCTTAGTTGCTCCACAGCAGGTGGGATCTTCCCGGACCAGGGCTCAAACCCGTGTCCCCTGCATTGGCAGGCAGATTCTTAACCACGGCGCCACCAGGGAAGTCCCATCAGCTTCATTTTTAATTATCTAATTTACATTTAATTTTCCCCACCAACGTGATGCAGTTTATAATGTTTTACCTAAGAGCATCTATTTATGGGCTAAAAATATGTTCACAAAACTAATGGGCAACGCTTCCCTTTTGGAGGCCCCTAGTTCAGAGTCAGGGACCCCAGTTAGGGCCTTAGGTCCTATGACCCAGCAACCAACATAGTTCTTGACACTGGAATAATTAATAAACGGATGTCCTAGAAGCCTTTCAGAGCGTGCCCCTTCCCTTCCAGGCTCCAGAAAAAATGATTATTGAGTGCTTACTCTGCCAGGCACTTTATGGGAATCTTGCACCAACCCTTGCAGACTGGTGCTATTCAACACCTGTTCTACAGATGGACAAACCCAGGAAGATGAAGTATCCTACCCCAGGTCACACAGGAAGAGCCAGCATTGCAAACTTAGGGTCTATGACTTGAAGCCTACTCTCTGCACTGCAGGATTGGGTGGCCCACTCAGAAAACCCATGCCCTGGTCCTACAGACACCAGCTCCAACCTTTGAGACCTTAGGTCCATGGTGAAGAGTGCCCTGTGGTTCTCAGGATGTCAGTGGAATTGGGTGACAGGATGAGTGGGGAGGAGTGGGACTCAATGATATAGGTCTCACAGCAGTGGACCCCCAGGGGTCCCTGAGATCTGGGGATGGTTTTCCAGGCCTCTCAGTGCCCAATGGCTGTGACTTCCATGGAGGGTCCTGGAAATAGCAGGGGCACCCATCTTTCTTTTCCCCTTTGCTCTATATGAAACTGGGCCTCCTCTAAAGCACAGTGGATGAGCAAAAATTTTGGTTTCCAGGAGAGAAGAGAGAGTATGAAACCCAAAATGAAGCCTGAGTCCAAGGCTGGTGGAAAAGAGACATAGGCCCAGGGCAAAAGGGCAGGGTGGATACTCACTTTTTTTTTTTTAATTTATTTTATTTTATTTTATTTTTATTTATTTATTTAGGCTGTGTTGGGTCTTCGTTGCGCACAGGCTTTCTCTAGTTGCGGCAAGCGGGGGCTACCCTTAATTGTGGTGCTCGGGCTTCTCATTGTGGTGGCTTCTCTTGTTGCGGAGCACGGGCTCTAGGTGCCTGGGCTTCAGTAGTTGTAGCACATGGGCTCAGTAGTTGTGGCTCGAGGGCTCTAGAGCGCATGCTCAGTAGTTGTGGCGCACAGGCTTAGTTGTTCCGCACCATGTGGGATCTTCCCAGACCAGGGCTCAAACCCGTGGTCCCTTGCATTGGCAGGCGGATTCTTAACCACTGCATCACCAGGGAAGTCCCATGGATGCTCACTTTGACTTCAGCTCGTTGTGGGCAGTGTGGACCCTCGACTTGGCTCAGCCAAGACTGCAGACAGGCAGTGTGGACGCTCACTCCATCCTTGGACTGGCCTAAGTGGGTGAGCAGGGGGGACAGTGAGCCCATGTCTTGGCCAGGCCTTGGGCAAACGGGTAGCATGGACCCTCACCTGAACTTCAGCCACACCTTGGGTGGGGAGTATGGACCTTCCCCTCAAGCCTTAGCCAGACCCTGGGTGGAGAGCAGTGTGGACTCCTCCTCAGTCCCAGTCATGCTCACAGAACCAGGAATTCCTCTGAGATTTGAGGGAGCTAACCACTCCCCTACTATACAGGTGCAGACCTATTTTTCAACAAATGCCTGGGGTCCCAGAAGCTCCACTTACCACTTCAGGACAAGAGGGGGCCACCCTGGAACCCAAAGCCCTGATTAGCACCCTTGAGCCACACTTACCTTCCAGCCTCAGTGTGCTTATCCAGAAAATGGAGATTATGACCCAGTGTAAGATCACACAGCAAGTTGGGAAGTGGAACCCAGATTTGAGTCTCACACAGGGGTGGGACTTTAGGAAACTCCAAGGATCATAGTGAGTTAAGCTGCACCTTGGTGCCTGGTCCAGGCTGGGCATGTGTGTGTGTGTGTGTGTGTCTGTGTGTGTGTTGCTGGTGGGGGAGTGCGGCGGACAGGGTGTCAGGGGAGCTGCCGCTGCCGCCTTCCTGGTATTTTTAGCCTCGAGAATGAGCTGAGCTCAGGGCTCTGAGCAACCATCGGCAGTGAGGGAAATGGGAAGGTCCTGGCCACCCCTCCCTACCACCGCCAGAGTGGAGCTGGGTTTGGGTAGGCGGGCCAGCCTGGGAAAGGGCACAGACGCCAGGGACTGGGAGCAGTCAGGTCCTGAAACCCTGCACCCCAGCCCACCCCCATCTGGGTCATTTTTCCAATGCCCCCTTCCTGTGGGGTGCATCAGCACTCAGCCAAGCTGGCAGAGATAGGCACCCTCATCTCACCCCTTGCTACCCTCGGCTTCCCCTGCTAGGAGCTCTGGGCAAGCTCTTGCCTGTGCGGCCAGGTCAGAACTGTGAGGTTCCCATGACAACGGATGACAGCAGCAGAGGCTGCTGGCCACAGGGTCAGGGGTGAGGGGCTGTGGGTGTCGGAGCAGGAGAAGGGAGGAAGCCCAGCACAGAGGTGGGGGAGGGGGCTGGAGTGAAGGACCCCCAAATTACAGCTCCTTCTTGAGGTCTGAACCCCTAGGGAAGGCCTAGAACTTTGGCTGACTGATGCTGGAAGGGACTCCTTTGCAGTCTAGATTGGGAAGGCTTGACAGGAAGGGCTGGCTGTACCTTTGGCCATGTGATCACAAAGCCAGCTACCAGGTTACAGCTTGGATGGAAATCCTAGTCTCTTGCCTCTTAGCCCAGGACTCTGCTGCCTCTAGTCTAAGGTCTTAGGGGATAAGAGGTGGGACCCAGATGTCCCCTTATCCCCATCTCCAGGAGGTGAACAGGTCCTGAAGCTCTCCAGCCTGGCCATTCAGTAACTTGGGTTCCCCACCCTGTAATGAGTGGTCAAGGCCTCAGAACTGATAGGTCACTTCTGGCCAAGGCTAGCCACTTCCTTCCTAATAAAGGGTATGTTTTGTTTCCCTTGGAAGGGGACATGGAAGGGAGCATGATCATGGTCTCCTGCTGACTCCCCAGCCCAGCCCCAGGGGCCCAGAGTGGAGTTGGGAATTTGCTCCACAAACCCCAGTTGACTGAAGGCTTCACTCCAGACTTAAGTCCCTCCAAAGGCTGCCCAGGCTCCAGAACCATCATTGGCTCCCACTGTGCCCAAGACAAAATACATTCACTCATCCTGGAGCTTGAGGTTGACACCACAGTCTCCTGGGCTTCCTCCAGTATGGTGTCCTCACTGATCCAATCACTAAGTCTCCTAGGTAAGCAGCACGGTCCTTCGAGGCTCAGCTCTACTCACACCTCCTCCAAGAAGGCTTCTTGGCTCTTCCCATCCACATAGATCTCTTGTTCACCAAGGGGTACAAGGCTTGAGAGTTGACAAGGGCCGTTCACACAGGACTTCTCATTCCACCCTCATAGCACCCCTGAGAAGCAAAGCCCAGAGAGGAAAGCTTCTAGTAGAGGGTCATGCAGCCTGTGAGTGTTAACCTGGCACCCAGCTGCAAGTCCCCTTTTCTCTTGGGGCCCCCTCTTGGCAGTCACCAGCCTGTGACCCTGCATTTGGGATCCTCGAGCTCAGATCCAAGTTTCTTTCTCCAGCTCCTTATATACAGAGGGCCACCCCATGTCCTCCACCTCCAATTCATCCATTTATCCAACATTATTGAGTACCTAACATGTGCCAGTAGACAAGCCCCTCCCCCTTGGAGCTCACTTTCTAGCTGGGGAGACCAGCAAGTGAATGGAGAGTTCACCCCGTCTGATGCCAGCAGGGCTGTGATGGGTGCACCGGGGGCAGTGGGTGCACAGAAGAGAGTTCTCCAGCCAGACTTAACAGAGTCAAGGTAGACTCCAACCACAGCTCAACCTCCCTTAGGTCCTGCCTGCCTAGGGAACTTTACTTCCATATCTAACCTCAGTCCCACTAGCTGCAACCCCTAAAGAACAACTGGCTGAGAAAGGCCAAAACCCAGGTCCCTGACCCCAGTGCTTTATCAATCAGTAATCCAACTCTGTTTCTGCCCGGGATCCCCTCCCTCCGCTGTCTCCAGAGACCCACCGAGATGGTTAGAGGGGCTGGCTGGACAGCAGGAGCATCCGGCCTCGAGCCCATAAATCCACTGCACCCCTCTTCCAGTCCCCACCGCCCCAGCTCTGCTTTGGGGGACTAGCAGGCCAGTGGGGTCTGTGGGGCTGGCAGGTGGTAGGTAGACAGGAAAGGGTCAGAGCCTATCTCTCCCTGGGTGGCTGAGCCACACTGGGAACAGGGGAGGGAAAGAGGCCCCAGGATTGCTGCTTGGTCCTCAGGGTCCCCGAAGGCCACCAGGAAGGGAAGAGAAAATGAGACAGGAACTCAGCCTTGGCTTCCAAAATCCTCCCACTCATCAGAGCCATGGGGGCTGCAGGAGGCAGGGCAGGCTCCTGACACAGGACCCAACGCCCCTCCTGGGGGTGGGGGTTAGAGCACCGGGCACCCTCGTGATGAGGCCGGCTTCAGGGCGATTAATCTTGTGAGGCCTGTGCGTCAGCGCCCCCACCCACCCACCGCTCCTCAGCCGCCCATGGTCAACCCCGCCCGCGCTGCCCCGGGAGTTAATCTCCACCGCTCGGGGGACTTCTCAGCCGCTGTCACGGCTGCATTAATTCTGAAGCAGAGGGAGGCAGGCAAGGACTGGGGGGCAGTGCATAGACTCCTTGGGAAGGTTTTGTGGTCAGCAACTGGTGAGGAGGGGCTCCAAATGATGGGGCCTGGGTCCCCTTCAAGGCCCAGCCCTAGTTGAGAGGTGGGGGCCGTCTATATTATCCCCCCTCAGACCATCAGAGCCCTTGCACCCCCCAGCCTCTAGCCCTCAGCCGCCAGCTGCACCCCAAATGCAGTTTGCAGTTTTGACAGCAGATGTCTCTCCTATTATGATTTATCAAAATGCTTAAGGTAAATAATGCACACATATTTATAGGAAAGGAGGGGGGCGGTAGAAGGTAGGATGGACTGAAGGGGTCAGGGGGGTTGAAGCACCCTTGCCCCTGTCCCCAGCCCTCCCCACTCAGGCCCAAGGCTTGACCCCAGCCAGGCCCTGGGGAAAGTGGGCTGGGGTGACATCAAGCCTACCCAGCTGCCCACCCAAGCCTGGCCCCCGGGTCAGGGAGTGGGTGGACCTGCCTTGCAGGGCCCCTGCCAGGCCTGGGAGGCGGCCACCTGGGGGAAGCGGCTGAGCCAGCCTCACACCTCAGACTTGTTTCCATGGCTTCGCTGCGTCCTGACTCCTGAGGGCTCCGTCGCCTTATCAACGGCGGCGGGCACTGCCCTTGCCCTCACCCTCGCAGCCACTCCCCCCCGGACCCCAGAAGCTGCCTGTGGATCCCCCTGGGGCAGAGCCAACTCAGCCACAGGCGGTGCCCCTTCCTGGGCCGGCCTCAGAGCTGGGTGAGCAGCTGGGAGGGTGGTGGGAAGATGCCAGCGAGGTGCCAGGGAGGTGGAGGGGCGGAGGCCTTTGTAGATTCAGGCTGCACCCATTTTGGGCCCCCCAAATACCCAAATCCTGTCATTTCAGGGGAGGGGGCAGTGATCCTGGGCTACCTTCTCATCCCCCACCCTCACTCCACACCATGCTCTTTGTTTCCAAACCTTCTTGGGCTTAAGAACATTTGGTTAAAGAACTTTCCTGGGTTTTCTGATTTGAAAATCAATATGTATTTACTGCAAAAATAAAAGTAAAGAAAAACAATCGTCAAAAAGTGCAGAAAAGTTTAAGTAAGTAATGCTTGACCCTAATCCTGCATCTGGGCAGGATCACAGGCAGCATGTAGGGTGGGGGGTTGGGTTTCTTCCAGCCAAAGCCTGAAGCATGACCAGGTGTTTAAGGGCCAGCTTCTGAAACCAGAGGAACTTGGCTTTGTGACCTTATGTATGTTTCTCTACCTCTAACTCTCTGAACCTCAACTTTCTGATCTAGAAAATGGGATAACTGATCATCATCGCCCTCCTCACGGGGTTGTGGTGAGGATTAAGTGAGCTAGTAAGCGCAATGGACTAGCCCAATGCCTGGCATACAGGTAACAAGCTCTACCTCTTGTGAGGCGGAGATATCATCAGCACCGCTAACCAAGGGCACAGATGCAGAATATGCAGCTTCCAGGGGGCTGGGGAGAAGGGGCTCTTTCTAGTAAGTTTACCCTCACCTGTGGATAGCACTCCAATTAGAGTTGGAAACACATGAGAGGAAAAAAATTGCCCAGAAGGAGATAATGTGTTTATTCAGCCCACAGAGGTTTTCTGGTGCCAGTGCTGTCCTCACTGAGCTGCAGACCGCAGCCCTGAAGTCGGGCGATGTCAGCCAGAGTGATCAGCAGTGATGGGGGTGGCACGGGGACACTAGACCTGTCCTGCAGGGGTTAAGAAAGCTCCTGAGGAGGTAGCACCTGAAAGGGGAGGAAGGCATCAGTCAAGAGGGAGAAGGCTGCAGGAAACAGACCTGCATCTGGACGGCGGCTGGGGTAGCTGGCCACCAGAGCCCCCAGCCCAAGCCCCACCTCCAGCCCAGGCCTAAAGCCCTGGAGGACCTGGCTCTCCTCCCCTGGGCCCACCCCATCTTCACGCCCTGCTGCCTGGAATCTGAGGCAGCCCTTGTTCTCTGGCAGGAGGGGAATTTAATGCCGCTGAGGGATGGCAGGTCGACAGGCGAAGAGAGATGAAAGTGTCCACTCTGGCAGCCCGGTCGGTGGCCTCGGGGGACCCTCCCATACCCCCTCTATCTTCCCCAGCCATTCTCCACTCAGTGTGGCAGGAAGAGCCCTCAAGGGGCCCTCAGGAGAGATGTGGACCTCTCGAGACAGGACTCCCTGAGGGGCTGTGTGAGCTTGGGGGGCAGCTGGGCCTCTCTGTGCTAATTACCTGCCTGCAGGGCGCCTAGGCCAAGGTCTGTATTGTTAACATGCTGGTGGCTGCCTGTCCTTCCCCCACCTTGGCTGTCATCAGCAGTGCCTGTCAGCACAGGGTCGTGGGTGGGCAGTGGGGAGCCAGGGCTGGGTGCACAGTGACCTCCATCCATCCATCTCCAGTACCTGGGAGGGAGTGGGAGCTGGCGCTGCAATCAGGTCAGGCCTAAGCGGCCTTGAATGCAGCAGAGCCATGTGGCCATCACCACCTCCTTCTTTGTGACAGTACAGAGCTGGGCTGAATCTGGGAATAGAGGCTGGGGCCCCAAGCCAGAATCTGCCCCCTGGGCCAGCAGCCCCCTGTCCTTATTGGAGGTGCCGTAGGCTTTGGCACTGTAAGGTGACCCTGTTGCTCTGCAAAGCACCATGCCAAGTGCCCCACCCTACGGTCCCTGGTTATGTTGCCCCTTTTTCCTGGGAACAGAGGCAAGGGCATTTGGCCAAGGTCATCCACAAGGGCACACACACACACCACACAAACATACATGCAGAACGTGGCTTTGACACATGGTGACCAAGAAGAGGGGAGGACTAATGTGTCTAGACTCAGACTCCCAGGCTCTGCCCTCTTTGCTGTCCATGGAGGCAACTGGTCCTCCCAAAGCAGCCTGGTGCAGGGGTCTGGCAGCCAGGAGCCCGAGTTCTAATCAGTTCCCCTTACCATCTTGCTCTGTGACTTGGGCATGTCCCCTACTCTCTCTGGGCTTCAGTTTCTCATCTGTAAAATAGATAATAATCCCTAAACTGATGACTTCCTGGAATCAAAGAAGCAAATTTATTCAACAAATTGAAACCATGCCAGACTGAAGACAGCCTCCAACTAGCCTTGGGCCAAGGAGAAGTACCCATACAGAGAGCCTAGTTCCTGGCCCACAATCACCCAGTACACTACAGGAGCTGTTCTGCTTCCTTCTTCCTGCACAAAACGATGACAGTAAGCTCATAGCATAGGGTCAGAGGCCCAGTCTGGTGTGCTGAGTCAGGTTCAGGGCATGAAACAGGGGTCCCAGTTTGAGTAGGGGATAAGGGCAGCAAGGGACTAGGTCAGGCCAAACCCTGCTGCTTTGGGGGGGAGGGGGCCCCTGGCAGGCGCTGGGCAGGCCGGGGTGGGGAGAGGCCTTTGGCGGCCACAGAGAACAAAGAAGCTGGGGTTGCCAGGATATTCTGCGGAGCTGAAGCCGGCGGTGGTGGGGCTGGGAGAGGGGCCGTGGTGGCCGTGGGAACCGTGCCTGCTGCCCCCATGCCAGCTCCCCCACCCAGACTGGGCCTCAGGGCCAGGCTGGGGGTAAGAGGGGCTGCCAGGGCCCTCATTCTGTCCCCAGAGTTGCATGCCTGTCAGGGCAGAGACCCAGGAAATGCTGTAGACAAAGACCACGGTGCATAATGTCAGCATCACTGAGGGGATCACAGGTGCACCTTGACACACAATGTCATAAGCACACACCCAGGCAGTGTCACAAGGTCACAGCATGATCACAAGCCAGCATCACACACTCACATAGAACCCCTGATATCAGTCCCAGGGCCACACCCATGATGGTCACACAGACACAACATCACAAACCACAGAGGACCACCAGTGTCTTGTCACGGGGTCATGCATGCCATACAGCATCAGTGTTACTACACATCCAGTGTCATACATTCAGCTGTACAGCCTGGTATCATACTGGGTCTGTTACAGGATTGAACAATGTCACAGGATTATACATGCAATGTCACAGAACACCCCAAAGTGTGGGGATGCTGACATCACATACTAACCCATGGCCACACGAGGTCTCACATCAGTTGACCATACACTGTCACCGACCCATTTTCAAACTGTCACAGTCAGTGTCACACATAGCCACGCTGCCACACAAGGCCTCACGTGGTTGTCAGGGCCTTGAAGCATCTCTCTCTCTCTCTCTCTCTCTCTCTCTCTCTCTCACACACACACACACACACACACACACACACAGAGGCACACAAAGCTACATGGAGGCTGGGTTTGTCTCCAGCTCCACGGCCCCAGGTGCACTCACTCCCAGCCTCTCCAGCCACCCACTGCCACCCAAGCCGGGGTATGGAGTGCTTGAGGTGAAGACACCCAGGTCACCAGGAGGTCAGGCTCCCAACTGTAGCATAGGGGAGCTGAGGGCACCCCCAGGGAGGGGAATTGGACATTCAGCTCCACAGGGGAGCCCGCCTCTAAGTACTTCTCTGTCAGACAGGAGAGCAGCAGGAGTGAGCCCGAAACAGAAAGACACAGAGAGATACAGGGAGATAGTGATGTAGAGACACAAGAGACACACAGAGACTGAGACACATGGAAAGGTGACGAAACACAGAAGAGAGAGTCGGAGACCAGCAGGGACGGTCAAGACAGAGCACCAGATAGAAACAGGCAGAGATAGGGAATTCTCTGGCGCTCCAGTGGTTAGGACTCAGTGCTTTCACTGCTGGGGCCTGGGATCGATCCCTGGTTGGGGAACTAAGATCCCCACAAGCTGCACAGTGCAGCCAAAAATAAATTAATTAATTAAAAAAAAGAAGAAGAAAGAAACAGTAAGAGACAGACATGCCAGAGCAGGGCCCGGCCCAGGGCTAGGGCAGCAGCTAGGCCATTCTGTGGAGAGATGGGGTGGCTGGGGCTTCAGGGAGGGTGCACACCCTGGGCGGAAGGTGGGAGACATCTTGGTGAGATTTTGGTGAATAAGTTTTAAAATAGCAGCGCCAGCTGCCATTGACTGAGTGCTTACAATGAACCAGGCCCTTCCCTAGAGTGATCTCATTTCATCATCAGGCAACTTTATAGGGGAGAGAATATCACTGTCCCCATTTCCCAGATGAGGTAACTGAGGTCCCATCATGTGTTCAACCTCAGTTATCGCCACCCCTACCTGGGCCTCCTCCAGACAGAGGGGCTGGCCTACCCTTTCCACAAAGCACAGCACAAGAGGCCAAAGCTGGAAGAAGTGAGGGGCCTCAAGCTCAGGGTTTCTCTGTGTTGGGGGGTGAGCCCAGGAGCCATGGCCGGGCTGTGGGTTGGCACACTAAAGGGTACAGGCTGACTTGAGTCACAGCATCCCCCCCTCAGGGCTGGCGCCGGAGCTGTCCACCCCACACCTGTAGGCATGCCAATGAGGGCTGGCCCAGGCCATCTGCGGCCTGTGTGCTGCCAGCAGCCAGGCGGGGGCAGGCAGGGGCCTCCTGCCCAGGTGCCCCCTGCTGGCCAGGCTTCCCACCCCCACTCCTCCAAGGAGGACCCTCCCCGCCCCTAAGAGGTTCTGGAGTTTGCCTTGTGCTGGCGGGGGCGAGGGTGCCCCAGGCTGCAACACCTCCCCCTACTCCCCGCTGGACCGCCCCCACCTTTGGCAGAGCCGCCCGGAGAGATCACAGGCAGCCACATGAAAGGGAATTTTTCCCAGGCAGAGATGAAGTTGAAAGCTGCCTCCCACCACCCCCGCCTGCCCCTGCTGTGCCAGGCCAGGCTGCTGAGCTCCTGGTGCTCTAAGGGAGCTTGTGACACCTGGGAAGGGGCTGGGGGTCAGAACCCTCAGCCAACATGGCTGCTTTCTTTCCTCCCAGGAACAAAAGCAGAGACATTTCCCCCACCTGACCGCCCACTCAGCTTTTAAAGTTGCCCCTTCGTCATCCCAAAAGCCCTCACCCACCTGAAGCCAGGCCCCAACATGGTCAGGAAGTCCTTCCTCAAGTCTAGCTTCATGTCAGCCAGGCTCAGAGCAGCTGGGTGGGGAGAACGCCACCTGCTCAAGTGGATGAGAGGCCGCATCCTGCAAACGTCCAGCCTCTATGATGTCCAGGGCTGGGGCGTGCAGCTGCCACCCCTTCCTGTTCAGGTTGCCCTGGCCTAGACCGTGCGGCTGTGTGGTGACTTCCCCAGACATGTTGTCTTGGAGGTCCCAGACGACCTTGTGCCAACAATCTTTCAGCGGGGGTGGGGTGTGTGTGTGTAGGCCAAGAGCCAAAGCCAGGGACACGTCCAGGCCTGAAGGGGGGACGTGGGGATGACTGTGTGTGTGTGTGTGTGCCAGGCACAGCCAGGTCCCCATGAACCTGGGCTAAAACTGATCCCTGGGGATTCACCTTACTAGATCCCTGCAAGGAAGAACAAATAAGAACCTGAACAGGAAGCTCAGTCCCCACCCCCAGCCAGTACTGCTGGCTACTTTGCACTGATCGGACCTGATGACTTGAGGTGAACAGAGAAGGTGGCCCCAGGTAAGTGAAGGTCCCTGGAGGTCCAGATCCTGAGGTAGGGGGTACAATCAGGCAGGTGAGTAAGCCCCAGTACCGGCCACTTCCAGATGAAGAGCATTTCCATCCTGTCAGCCAGGGCTGCTCCTACTTGCCCCCCTTCTGGATCCAGACGGCCTCACTTCCCAAGAGATCCCCACTCTAAATGTCCCTGGGCCATCCTTCCTCCTTCCCAAGGTAGCCCCAGACAACCCCTGCCCAGCAACAGCCCCCAAGCCAGGCCCCCAAACCGGAGAGCAAGAAGCCAGTGGTGCTTCGTGACACAAACATGCATTCGTTTTATTCACAAAACAGCCTGGTTTCCTAAAACAATACAAACAGCATGTTCATCAGCAGGAAGCTGGCCATGGGCAAGGGGGCCCAGGCCACCGGGGGCCCCTGGGCACCCACCCCCACCGGCAGGGGGCTACGCAAAGAAGCCCTTTCTTCTGTTGCCATCAGTGAGGCCAGAAAAAAAGGGCTTATTTTCTCTAAGGGAAGTAGCCAGGATCAGAAATATCGAGACATGAGCTTCCCAGATCTCAATGGATAAACGAACAGAACTTCCGTTTTTGCAAAATCATCACTGTTAGGGTTGGGGGGGTCCCATTCTGGGGACCGTGGGTACAGCGAGGCTGGCCTGGGCCCGGGGGGTGGGTGGGCTGCTCCCTCCCGCTCTGTGAGCTCCTTGCGGCAGCTCCGTAGGCGTGGATGGATACAGAGGGGCTTCGACACGGCGCCATCAACATTCTCTTTATAAACGTGAGTGGATTTTCCAGGCAAACTATGCACTATTTCGTGGTCGGAAAGAATCAAAGGAAGTTTAAATGAGGGTGGAGTTAAACTGTGCTAAATTACAGTAGTGCTTATTAGTAACTAGATTTCAAAAGGTTACAGAAAATTTACATTCTCTACACAAAAACTGCATCTCCTGCACAGACAACATCGACATCGACACAGGAAGGAAACTGATTGTCCATTCTTTGCCCAGGAAGTCTCGGTACTTTACAGATTCGTCTTTACCTCTTTTTGTTGTTGTTGTTCTTCTTCTGAAAAAGCAGTTAAATTTTTTTCTTTTCTTTTTCTTTTTATACTAGGGACGTGGAGATGTTAAAACGACAACAAAAAATATATATATAAAAACAGGAATGAAATCTGTGAGAGAATATTTTTGGTTCTAAAGATGGGTGCATCCGTTTGTCTTCGCCCGAATCCCTTGCCGGAGACCACACGAGCAGTGACATTGCACGGAGAGGGCAGCTTTGGGTTCCCGCCGCCGTCACTGAAACCACCGGAAGGCGGCTCCCGTCGGAAGCATCACCTTCTGGCGGGGGCGGGAGACAAAAACAAGGAGAGAGTTCAGTCAGGGTCCGGCTGGGCCTGGTGCAAAGACGTTCCCCCGTGGATGGCCTCATGGCGGAGGAATGGGCATGGAGTAAAAGCAGCCACCCCTTGGAGTTCCTGCCATCCTGGCCAGGTCAGAGAAGCCTGACCCGCTGGACCACCGGAGAGTCTGGAGCACCGTGAGGCCTCCTGAGCCACCGTGCCCAGGAACCCTCCTTCCAGACAGCAAAACCCCTTTCCCTGGTCCAAAGGCTACAAGCGGCAGGTGGCCATGATGCATCTGGGAGTTGTGTTCACGTTTCTGTCGAATGAGTGTGTATGCGTGTGCACTGGACGCATAAAGGATGTGTGCCTTGAGCTATGCTACAGTGTGTAGTGTGTTTGGAGCTGTGCTGAGAAGGAAGGATGCTTGCTGTGTTTATTAAAAGGCTGCATCTGGGCCTCCCTGGTGGCGCAGTGGTTGAGAGTCCGCCTGCCGATGCAGGGGATACGGGTTCGTGCCCCGGTCTGGGAGGATCCCACGTGCCGCGGAGCGGCTGGGCCCGTGAGCCATGGCCGCTGGGCCTGCGCGTCCGGAGCCTGTGCTCCGCAGCGGGAGAGGCCACAACAGTGAGAGGCCCGCATACCGCAAAAAGAAAAAAAAAAAGGCTGCATCTATAATAAGACTGTGTACAGGGCAGGGTGTGTCTGTGTGTGTGTGTGTGTGTGTGTGTGTGTGTGTTTATCTGTCTGTCTCTACATGAGAGGAGAGCGGGTGCCTTTGTGTGCATACAGGTGTGTTTTCTAGGCATAGGGTGAGTTGGGGGGGATAGCCATGGCTGGGATGCCATTATTGTTCTCCAACCGTTCTGGACGTTTGCGTCAAGCCCACTCGTGGAGGGGTGGGGACAGGGCAGGGACAGCAGGCTGAAAAGATGCTTTTGTACCCAGACCTGGCAGCACAGCTAGGCTCTCATGGCTGGGGGCATGGGGACAGGCCCTGAGGGTGGAGAGAAAGCAGCATGGGAACCCTTCTGCTTTCTCAAAGCCAATCCCATAGTGGACAGGCTTTACCCACACCCCAGGCTCAAGCCACCTTCTAACCCCAAGCCCATAGGAACCCTGGCCATCAACTATGCAGCCAGACTGAACTTGGGGCCTCCAGGCACCCCAAATCGGTCAGCTAGGTACCTAGCGCTAGGGTCTTCCAGGCCTCAGAGCACAGCAGTCAGCACTGGAGCTGCTCTATCCTTGGGTGGCCTTGGGGGAAAGGCTGGGCTCTGAAGGGGCAAATGAAGGACTTATCCCTCAAAACCAGACAGTCTACAGGACAGAACCCCTCACATGGAGCAGGGGAGAGTCCCAGAATCTTAGGTCACAGACTGGAAGCTTTAGGACACGTCTGAAAGTCAGAGACTTAAGACCTGTGTGGGAATCTCAATACCTGACCCAGAACTCCAGGAGGAGTTCAGAATCCCGGGGCCTGGAGGGATTCTGCTAGGTCCCTGCCTGGAATTACATGCTTGCCTAGGTTGCAGACTACAACCTAAGGGCATCTCGGGATGTGGCTCTGACTCCTGGGGCAGTGAACTGGTGTCTCGGAGCCCGGCCTAGGACCCCAGAGCCCAGGGACAGGCCGGGCATCCCCCAGACACTTGCCCAGGCAGGAAAGGTGGGGATGGGGGCGGGGGTGGGTTTGGACTGCCAGACAGACCCAAGAGCCCACACACCTCCCTCTAAGGCGCCGTTACCTCCAGAGCAGCGGAAGGCTTCTTTTTGAGTTCCTCACATTTTCTGAATTTGCAAATCTGATGGCCAGTCTTTCGGTTCCTACAACTGCTGCACTGCTCGCAGTTGATGCGCCGCCGGCAGGGCGCACACATGCCGCAGCGCTTCCGCTTCTTCTTGCCCGAGCTGATGGCGGAGGCCAGCTCTCCCTGCATGGGGTACTCGGCCAGGCCGGCCATGTGCAGCGCGCTCTCAGCCAGGAACACGCCCGCCGGGGTCATGATGAAGAGGCCCGGGTTGATGGGAAAGGCGCCCAGGTAGGGGAAGTCGGACTGGCCATTGAGGGCTTCGGCGCCCGCCACGGCCTCCATGTCGGGCAGGCCAGCGCCCGCCTCGCCCATCAGCGGTAGGTGCTCCTGCACCACGCGCTTCAGCATCTCCGTGGACTGCGCGAACTGCTGCAGCGTCAGCTGTCCCTCGGCTGCCAGCTCCGTGGCCCGCTCTGCCTTGCTCAGCAGGCTGGCCACAGCACCACTTTTGTGCTTTGAGGTAGGGTTGCTTTTGTCCACAGCCATGGCCGCCGCCAGGTCGTGCCCATTGGCCAACAGGGAGGCAGCGGCCGCGGCTGCGGCCGCCTTTTCGGCAGACTCCCCGCCCATCATGCTGCCACCGCCACTGCCACCACTGCCCCCAAAGGAAGAGTAGTGGGAGAGAGGGCGGGAGCGGCGCAGGCTCTTGTTGAGGGGTTCGCTGATGATGCCGCTCTTGTTCCGGCGCTCAGGGGGTGGTGCGTCATCCGCCACCGAGGCTGGCACAGCAGCCGCCACCGCTGCACTCTTGTCTGCCACTCCCGCCTTTGGGCCGCTGCCACTGCTGCCATTGGCGTTGCTGCCGCTGCTGCTACCGCCGGTGTCCTGGGGGCCACTGCCGAGGCTCGACATGGTGGGGCCGAGGCCCAGACCCCGCTGGTAGGGGAACCTGCCAACTGCGGGGAGTCCACAGATGAGCACCGGGGTCCTGCCGCCCACGACAGAGATGCCTGGTGGGCTCTGCTGCTCAGCGCAGGCACATGGTCAGGCGTCCACGTGCAAGTGTCTTCACTCTGTCGGCACAAGAGGATACAGGGTCAGGGCCTCCTCCACCACCAGCTGTATCACCACTGTAACCACCACAGCCTGGCTAGGCATTCATTAAGTGCCAGCCACAGGAATTTCTAATTTGTACTACCTCAGTTAAGACTCACAAGAAACCCACAAGTAGTGGCTAGTAATACCCTATTTCATAGGTGAGGAAGACAAGGTTTGGGAGAAGAATTGACTAGCCCATGGATACACAGCCACCAAGTGGCACGGTGGAGGCTCAGCTGGGTCTCCCTCTGCCCTGCCAGGGTCTGGGAAGACCCTATGGAGGCAGGCAGTCCTTCCTGTGCTGCGGGTAGGAGAGAGCAGGAAAACTTTATTAACCTCAGAGGTTACCCTCTGCTTCCTCATCTTTCACTGACCCAACTATGGAGAAGAGGGGTGGGCACAGTCTCTGAACAGCTTGGAGATGTAGACCAAAAACTATGGGAAGCTGGGCTTCCCTGGTGGTGCAGTGGTTGAGAGTCCGCCTGCCGATGCAGGGGACGCGGGTTCGTGCCCCGGTCCGGGAAGATCCCACATGCCGCGGAGTGGCTGGGCCCGTGAGCCATGGCCGCTGAGCCTGCGCGTCCAGAGCCTGTGCTCCGCAACGGGAGAGGCCATAACAGTGAGAGGCCCGCGTACCGCAAAAAAAAAAAAAAAAAAGTATGGGAAGCTGCCCATGGATGCTCATTAGAGATTCCTAATACACATTAATTATCTCAAGGCCCTGGCAAGTTCTGCAGGTAAAGGAAACTGACTTTGTTTAACAGAGTTTGCCAAATAGAGCGCAGAACGCTTATTTCAAGGAGCATGTACCCTCCTGCTAGAGGGCAGGCAGCAGTGTACCAGAGGACAAGCCTTCTCCCGCAAGAGCAGGGGGGTGGGGGGCTTGTGCACACATCAGCACACACTTCCCCCTCTCTCTCTAACCTCGGGACCCTTGTCTCTACTCAGGCCTCACTGCTATGTGCCAGCCTGGCTCCCAGATGGGTCTGGATGGAGGTCCCAGTGAGAGCAGAGAGGACTGTGGGCCCGAGGGACCTCTGGCTGCTGCCAAGCTGGGACAGAGAGTAGGTGTGACCCTCTAGGGAATGGAGCCTGTTCTTCAGCCACGTCCACGTGTCTGAGGTGCCCCTTCCCAGGACAGAGCCTGTTCTGCTCAGGCCCCAAGACTAAGGCATGTGAGCAGCCAGGCTCCTTGGCCAGGAGCTCTAGAAGGAACTGTTCCAGATGGAGCCGAGTGGTAGTTTCCTCATCAGCCCTGGCTCTCTAGTGTCTGCCTGCCACGGCCCAGCAACCCCCAGGAGAGGGGTGGGAGGACGGGGCCCAGCCCCGAGCAGCTGGCGACTCAAGGGGGAGGCGCACATCTGGCTGGGCCTGTCCAGCCCTGGGCTTAGGGGCGGCACACACTGCATCTTTGTCCCCAGGCAACCCCACCATCCCCCAGTCACAGGACTCAGCCTGGCCCGGGAGGTCATCTAGTCCAACCCTGTACACTTACAGAAGGGGAAATCGAGGCCCCGAGCAGGCAGGGCCCCTGGCCAAGGACTGCTAAGGAGTGGCCACGAGGAGAAGTGAGTGCAGGCGAGGGAAAAGCTCTGTCTCCAGGCTGAGGTGAACGGCAGGCATCAGCAGCCAGCCAGCCACTCCCTGCCTCTCCCCAGCAGGCACTGGCCCACCTAAGCTCCTTCCTAGTGAAGGCGGATAGGTGGTGAGGAAGAGCTGGGCCAGCTGGCAGATTCCACCAGGACAAACCCAGGAGGGTCAGGCAGGGTGTCCAGACTGGGCTGGGGGTGTCACAGAAGTCAGATCGTAGTAAAAGGAAGGGGGTCACACATGCCCCAGGATTGCTGTGCTCCGTTCTACCTCCTAAGAGCCAAGCCCAGGCTGGCTGTTGGGCCCCTGTCCTCAGAGATCAGTACCCCTCCAGGCATCAGTGACCCTGACCCTGGCTAGGTGTTGGGGACAAGGGCCAGTGAGATCAGGGTCAGAGACTGTCATGCCAAGTCACCTAGCCCATGACCATCGAGCTCAGCTGCTCTGCCCTGGACCACAGCCCCAGGAGCCCCAGACACAGGCTGAGGGGAGAAGACAGAAGAAGGCAGACGCCCGCGGGCTGGAGATGTGGGGAGGGAAGCAGTCTGCGCCCTAGCCCCTCTGTGTGTCCCCCGCCTCTGCGGCCTGCTGGCTGGTGGCAGAAATCGATAGCTGCATTAACGCTGCTCTCCCTCCCTCCTCCCAGCTCCAGGATCTGGCTCTGCGTGTGGGGCGGGCAGGTCAATTAGAAGTCAGCTCCCTCTGACACAGACACAGCCAGGCCTGCTTTCAGGGCTGGCACTCTGGCTAAGTCTCTCTGCTTCTGTCTCCATCCCTAGTCTCTCTTGGTGGGGACCTAATCTCATGTTCTGTTCATCTCTGGACTCCTCTTTGAATCTCTCTGAGCTTTCAATTTTCTGTCCTTCCTCAGGGACAACCCCCCCCAGCCACCCCCCACTCCCACCCACCCCACCCCACCCCAGGTCCTGGGACATGCTGACTTCGGGCCCAGAGGACGTGATATGTCATTGAACAGGTGCTGCAGGCAGAACACTGGTGTGTCAGCCTCAGAAAGTGAAGGTGGGGGGTACACGAGGGGGACTGGCACACAGGGCAACTCAAACCCCAGAGTGGACAGATACCAACGTCTAGTCCCCAAAGCCTGGTCCCCAACCAAGCCTGTTCCAGATCTGTCCCCGTACCTGGCTCATCTCCTTCAGACCCTGGGAAAAGCTGATGCCCTGGTCCCAGTGGACCACTGACCACAGGGCTCACGTGCCCTACTCATGGAAGGGGAGGACATAAGAGAAGACCTTCTCCCAGGCCCCGGCCTCTACTGCAGGGCACACAGCAACCCCCTCCCAGGCCAGGAAGGGCCTGGCAGTGCCCAGGCGGCAGGGGAGGAGCTGGGGCTGCGTTGAAGCGGAGCGGGAATGAGCGGGAGGGAAAGCTGGCGGGCAGGCGGGTGGCGGCGGGCGCATCCATCATCGGCCCTGCCAGGAACGCATCCAGCCCCCAAAAAGAAATACTGCGCCTGAGGAGGGACAACAAAGGGCTCCGTTTCATCAGTAATGCGGAGCCAGCGCCCCGCCGCCCCGCCAGCCGCGGTCAGCCCACAAAGGACCCCTTTGTCCATGCAGGAGCCGGGCCGGCCGGGAGCTGGGACCAGGGGCTGACGGGCGGGGACAGAGCCCAGGGGGCGGGGGTGAGGGGGGGAACCCAGGCATAGAGCGCTGGGGGGCAGAGGGGGACATGGGGCCAGAAGAATAGAGACAGGTGGTGGGGACAGAGGATCACGAGACAAGAGGACTCGAGGGGTGGGTCAGACAAAGGGACTGAGAGAGGACAGGGCAAAGGGTCAAGGTTAGAGGACAGAGCATCATAGGGAACACAGACTGAGGCAACTGGGCTCAGAGACGAAGGGTACCTGGCCCAGCTCAGAGACTAGAGGATCTGAGACACATGGAAACAGAGCCCTGAGGAGACAGTCCCAGATGCAAGGACCTGGGGACCAAGAGAAGGCAGGTGGGCATGCCTACAGGAGAGGCAGAGGTCAGGGGAGGCCAGATGAGACCCAGCTTGTCTCGAGCCCCAGCCCACTCTGGCCCAAACGCTGGGAGGAGAAAGGAAGGAGGGCTGGGGGGTCAGTGGGTTCCTGGTCTCAGGGCCAGGCTGTGGGCCCCACCTCCTACGGGCTGGAGCTCACTTGGCTGAGCTGGGAAGTGAGGGACAGTCAAAGCTGGGGCCCCTCTCCTGACAGTGGAGCCACCTCTGCCTCTACCCCCAGGCCCCGGCCAGCCCCAAAAGACATGGGACACCGTCCCTCCCTAACCAGCTCTCACCAAGTGACTCTCAGGCTCCCTTAACTAACCGACCCTATCTGCTAGCATTTATTGAGCACCTACTGTGTCCCAGGCCCCGTACTCTTATGCTTTAGATGAGGAAACTGAGGCTCAGGGAGGTTCAAGCTGTCAGGCCAAGGTCAAACAGCCGGTGCCCAGTAGGGCTAGAACTTGAACCCAGAGCCCAAGTGTTAGTCACCCTGCTCTGTGACTGCCTTTGTTCTGCCAGGGAAAGGTGACCCAGCTACCCCGAGGCTGCCCCCAGCCCCCCAGGGTTGTTACCATGCCCGTCACCTTTACATGGTCAGGGGGATGAGCTGTTACAGACCCCAGAGGAGTGTCCCCACCTGGGGGGCTTGGAGATACCCAAGCAGGAACCTGGAATGCTGGGCCAGTGACATCATAATGCAAGCTGGCAGTGAGGTCACCAGAGGTGGTGGCAGAGCTCTCACTCCACCCTCAGTGCCAGGGGAGCCAGGATTCATCCCCAGCAGGGCTCTGTCCTGAGCCCTTCAGGCCACACAGCAATGGGGGAGGGGGGCAGGACAGGCGGGCACTGTGGGGTGGGATGGTCCTGTCTGCACGGAGACATGCACACAGGTGGCCACAGTGAGACGTTCTAGATGTTCAGTTGCACACAGCCTGCACCACCTACCCGATAGCGGCCCCATGCCCTGTGGTCCTGGGGAGACAGTGCAGGATACAGACCGGCACTGCTCTGGAGGGGTACGCAGGAGCTGGGCTGATGGTCACATGAACTGATGTGCAAAGAGAGAGCGGGAAGGGGACCGAGTGGGGCAAGGGGACCTTTCTGGAGGAAGGGGCTGCTTAGCCTGTGAGTTAAGGATAAGGAGAGGTTACCAAAGGAGACACGAACCTGAAAGGGTTCCTAAGAAATGGGGAAGTGGGTGCGAGGTGTGGCTATGAGGTTGGCAGGGTCCCAACGGGGTGGGGCTTGAGGTCAAGGGCAGGATTTTTTTTTTTTTTTTTTTTTTTTTTGCGGTACTAGGGCCTCTCACTGTTGTGGCCTCTCCCGTTGCGGAGCACAGGCTCTGGGCGCGCAGGCTCAGCGGCCATGGCTCACGGGCCCAGCCGCTCCGCGGCATGTGGGATCTTCCCAGACCGGGGCACGAACCCGCGTCCCCTGCATCGGCAGGCGGACTCTCAACCACTGCGCCACCAGGGAAGCCCAAGGGCAGGATTTTTTTTTAACAGATTTGCTGAGGTACAGTTTTTACTTACTATAAAATTCACCCATTTTGTACAATTCAATGGTTTTTAGTAAATTTACAGAATTGTGCAACTATCACCAATACCAAGGGCAGAGTTTGCACAAGGTACCATCCCTCCACTACTCCTCTGCTGGCTGGAATAGCCTCCCAGCCGTCCTGCCTGCTGAAGGAAGGCTTCCTGGAAGAGGTGGCATTTCATCAGGGCCTTCAGGACCCCAGGCACTGGCCCAGCAGAGCCCGCCATCGTCTAGGTAGGCCAGGGTTGCAGACTCACACACCCTGGCTCATCGCACCCTTCCCCACACTTCCGTGCCCACTCCTGACATCCCTGCTACACCCCTTCACGCCCCTCCAGCCACCTTGATGGGCTGGTGTCCTTGGTCTCCAACGGAGCCAAGATGGACAGACTGACTGATGGTGGGCAGGCCAGTGGTGGCAAGGAGGGCAGACCACAGGCTACGGTGGTTGAACTGAGCTGAGCAATTGGGTGTGTGTGTGTGGGGTTTCCATCTCTGATTTCCATGATTCAGCCTGGGGAGTTTCCAGAGGGAAAAAAAAGCCCTACTCAGGCCCAGGGAGACACACATGGGGACACTGGTCTTGGAGGCCAGGAGAAATGCAGGCCCCGCTGGAGAGCACAGGGCACATATCCAGCTATGGATGGACACACACATACAAGGACACACTGACCACTGTTAGCACCCAGCAGATGGCCTGGAGTGGGACACGCCCCCAATACCACTAGGGCCTCCCTAAGACTAACACCCCAAGACCAACTGCCAAGGACAGAATGGGGGTGAGGGCTGCAATCCTATTTCCCTGACTCCATACCCCCTGGCCTTTTATGCCCCTCTTCTCAAGGCAGACTCAACCCCCTTGCTTGAGAACTGAAACATGATGCTGAGAAAACCCAGGAGTATAGGGGGCTCTGTTAGCCCTTACAGAGCTCCCAAAAGGAGCTGGAGGAGGGGATCAACCCATTTCATGGACAAAAAACACAGAGGTCCCGGGCCACCACTGATAAAGACAAGGCCTGCCTCAGCAGGTACCTCCTTTGGGCCAGGTTCCTTCTCTGGAAGAGTCAAAGGACCCAGAGGGCCCTCCTTGCTGTGTGAGTGTGGCATATGGCCTCTGAGCCAGTTTCCCCATCTGTAACATGGCACCATGAGGATAAGAGCTAACATGTATGGAGACCTTCCTATGTGCCAGACAATGGACATGGCTTGTCTCATCGAATCCTCATACCCACTTGCTAAAGGAAGTACTATGATTGCCCCATTTAGAACAGGCAGTGTAATAAGCAATTATGATCTGGAGAAAATGATGGCCTCCCTGTTTGGGAGCTCCTGGATCTTAGACTAAGGTTTCCTAAAGTGGAGATGTCTGAGCTGACACTAGCCTGGGATCAGAGCCCACACACTTACTTAGGACCTCCCTCCAGGTGGGCCTCACCACAGGACAAGCCAGGGAAAGCCAGCTCAGAGATATGTGGGCCAAGGAATTGGTGGGGACAGGGCACATATCCATAGGACTAGCCAGGGGACTGAGTCTGCAGGCCCAGGTTTGTGGCTCCATCCTGTTCCTTCCTGTTGACTTTGACACCCTGCCCCACACTGAGCCTCAGTTTCCATCTGTAAAATGGAGAAGAATGGTTCTTGCTCCTAACCCCAAACTGCAGGAGCCATGAGCCCAGAGTGGGCCATGCGGAAGGAGGCAGAGAGATAAAGAAAAAAGACTCCGGAGAGTGAACACCTTCCCACCCCCATCCCAGAGGCCAGAACGGGCTCTTGATGCGATTTTCAGATGGGGAAACTGAGGCCTGGAGAGAAGGGTTTTGAGCAGGCCATAGGGTTGGGACCAAGCCGCAGATGATGTGAGGCTTATTGGGGTGAGCATTCAGACCCCTCCCTTTCCTATCTTCCCAGAGGACACGACAATAGCAGACCCTAATAATGAGCACTCACTCTCTGCCAGGTATTGTGCTAAGCATTTCACAGGCATTTTCTCCCTGAATTCTCTCTGTAACTTGCTAACTAGTATTAGCCCCATTTACAGATGAGGCTCACCTGCCTAAGGTCACAAGGTCAATAAACGGCAGAGTCAGGATTTGAAACCAGGTCTCTATGACTCCAGGGCCTGGCTCTCCAACACCGGCCAAGAGCTCTGAGGCATGTTTTGGCTGGAGGGTGAGGTCCAGTTCAGCTCTCAGCCTAGGGGAACCCTCTAGGTTTCTCAAGGGTCCTCCTGGGGGGGTGGTTCTCAGGCTCTGGGCAAAACACGTCAGGATGCTGTTGCAGAGAAGTCTGCAGCTGTACCCTAGGGCCCAGGAAGACAGGGGAAGGGGCTGCGGGTGGGCCGGACGGGCCAGGCTGGGCCAGAGCTCCGGGCATTCCGGCGGCCTCCGCAGGAAGCAGAATGGGACGGAAACCGGCTCCTGCTCCTCCCCCAGAATCCTGCGGGCAGCCCAGCCGGCCTGCACAGAGGCCCTCTTTGTGCCGGCCCCAACCCGCCACCCGCGGCTGGCCCAGGGTTTTGAGTTTCCTGGGGGGTGGGGGGCCCCACCACTGCTAAACCTCCAGCTACCTCCCCCTCTCAGGGGCGGTCACAGCAGTCTGCAGCTGGAAGAGGAAGTGAGTGACAGCCAGGGCTACCCCAAAGACCCCGGGGGGCCTTTAGTCTGTCCACATCTCCTTCCCCCAACACTTACACACCCTAATCAGGGGCTGGAGGTGGGCAGAGGGACCCAGAGACAGAGCCTGAGAGACTCCCCTGAGCCTGACCTCCCAGCCAGTGCCACCAAGCCCATCTTGACCCACCCAGAACCCTCCCATTCCACTCCATCTCAGTGCTCTTGTGCCCAAGATGGTGGACGTCCATGGAGGCCGGCCAGGTGGGTAGGGTGGCCCATCTGTCAACCACCATTTCCTACTTTCCAGGGGTTCCCTGGACACACAGGGTGCATCAGAGGGGAAGCCTCAAGCTCACTTCAGCATCTCAGGGGACAAAAGCGCCTTGGGTGTTGTAACTGCTCAAGGAACACCGGGCCCCAAGGAGCACACTCGGATTGGAGTGTGTATGGTGAAAGCAGCACTAGGGACAAGTATATCTGTGTGTGTCCACCTGGGAGGTGTGTCAGAAACCTGTGCACGCTACATGCACGAGAGTGTGTGCGTGTGTATACAGTCTCAGCTGTCACTCTGTGGGTGTGAGCACTGATGTACACATGGGGCTTAGATACCAGTGGAGGTGGAGGTCTTTGTGTGACTCCCCTGTGTGTACGAGTGGAATGTGGCTATCTGCATCTGTGGACGTACGCGTATGACCGAGTGTGCGTGTGTCCAAGTAGAGTGGTTTACGTGGTGGCTGGATGTTTGTGGGTTCTTCTGGCCTGTGAGCGTGTGCGTGTGTGTGCAGGCGTGCAAGCGCTCACTGTGAGTTGTCTCAGGGCCTCTGAAGGGTTCTGGGATGTGAGTCTGGGGCCCACCTGGCATGGGGATGGTGCAGACAGGAACTGACGCCAGGTGCTGGGGCCCCTGTGGAAACAGGAAGTTGCCCACTGGTACGCCTGGGCTGTGGTGGAGGCTGGGCTCCGCCCAGGTTCAGTTTGTCCCCCTGAGAAACGAACCCAGGGTTCCACTGGCCAAGAACCTGTCCCAGCCCCGAGGGAGGCACCTGCCTTGTCTGCCGTTCAAGACCCGACAGCTCTGCCCAGCATCTGCCTGGCCTGAGCGTGGAAAAAACTGGAAAACAAAAGCCCCCAGACCGCAGGCCCTCCCTGCAGAGGCGTGGGGGAGGCAGGCAAGTGGCGGGAGGCTGAGGAGGAGGGAGGCTGAGGAGGAGGGAGGGAGGTGGCGCTGCAGCCCCGGAACACAAAAATAATGAGGCGAGAGGGGCCATGGGGCCGAGCCGGCTGGTTCCGGAGTCGCTATCTGACCTTGACAGATGCCACAGCTGGGCGCCTGGAGAGGAGCCGCCGCCGAACAGCCCCCCCAACCCGCCACCTCCCCCAGGCTGGGCCCACGGAGGTTCAGGCAGGCCCCAGCCACAGGCAGCAGCCCCACCAGGTGGGAGCAGGGAGACCTCAGGGTGCAACCCAGTCAGGCAGGGGGTGGGGGTGGCGGTATGGAGGCAAGAGAGTGGGGGCAGGGCCGCTGCAGGGCACAGGAGGCGGCAACTGGGGTCTCCTGTGGGCACCCTGGCCCTCAGGTGCGGCTATGTGTGTGAGAGACACACAGAGCATGCTACTGTGCTTGTGTAGCTATGAGGCTGAGGGTGTATGTGCAAGAGAAGCCAAGTGTGAGTGTGGGTGTGACAGAGACGAAGCTCGTACTTGGGTGCACGTGTCCTTGGGGTCACTGATCACTCCCCTGCGCCCTTCCAGAGCCACAGCTGTGCTGGTGGGAGCGAGCCATGCTGGGGCCAGGGGTGGCAGGGTGCGAAGAAAGCCACAGCGCCCCGCACCAGCAAGTTCTGTCACTTGCAGATGGAGGAGAGGTGGCCCTGTGGCCTCCCCTTTCTCACACCATGGTGGTGCTCCCGGGCACAGTGATGGGCTCAGGCTTGGACACCACCACTCTGGGGACACCAGTGAGGGGCTTTGGGTATGAGCTGCTGGAGGGGATGCTGGGCTGGAGGCGGATTAGCAATTCTGAGCACTGGCTGCATAATTAAAAAATCATTACGGCAGGCGGGCGGGCAGAGCGGAGTGTGAGCTCGCGCTCAGAGCGGGTGGGGACACTGCCATGGCGCTCCCCCTCCCACCGCTTCCCCGAGGAAAAAATCCCACCTGCTAATATAATTATGGAAAAACACAAGCACAGAAATTCGGTTTCAGCAAACGACGTGCGTTGAGTGCCCAGGGCCTGCCTGGCCCTCAGCACAGTGAGCAGGCTGGTCACCAGTGCCCAAGGCCCCTGGCAGTGAGGCAGGCCCTGCTGGGTCCATGCTCCAGACCCCTCCCTCCACCCCGTCAGCAGTCCCCAAGAGGGCGGGCGGGGGACATGTAAAGCCCAGCTCCTCAAATTACAAATCCAAGAGAAAACTGGCCTGTCCTGATAGTGGACAGATGGGGAAACTGAGGCTAAGGAATCTGTATAAGCTTATTGTGTTTGTGGCAACGCTGAGAAGAAGAGTCGGGTCCTGCTTCACCAATGCAACAGCTCAGGAACTCAACCCCATCCCCATCCCCATCCCCATCCCCATCCCTTCCCCTGTATCCCTCCAGCTTCCCTATCTCATCAGTCATCCCCCAGCCCCTTCCACTCCCGCTGGGATGCACAGATCTCTCCCGGAGACTGAACGGGACTGTTCAAGCCAGGTGACCCAGCACCTCCCAGCGCCTATCCACGCCGGGACCCCAGGATGCGGGCGCGGGGAGCCCCAGCTTCCCAGTTCAGGGACACGGTGCCCTGGGCTCGTCTGGGTTAAGCTAGGCCAGCAGGGCTGGCTCCCGCCACGGGAAAGGCAGCCAGGTCTGGGGCACAGGCCCCAGGACGGCAGGAACAGCAGCCATAACCTCCGGCCTGGAGCGGGCGGCGGGCGGCGCGGGGAGGGGAGCCGGCCCTAATTAGTCGGCCAGGGACCTGGGCGGGCGCCGGGGCGGCAGACGCAGAAGCAGAAGCCGGAGACGCGCAGGCACGTCCGCGGCCGGGAGGCGGCGGGGAGCCGGGAGGCCGCGGCGCCCTGGGACGCGGTGGGACAGGCGGCCTGGGAAGGCCCGGGCGGAGGAGATTCCGCACCGAACAGGCCTGGCTTCCCTCATTCCTCGGTGCCACCAGGCGCAGCAATTAGAGGCTTTCAAAGTTTGCTCTTAATTGGTTTCATTTTTGCCTCATAAATGATTCATGGCCCTGGAGGTCTGGGAGGCAGAGAAAGTGGCAGGGGAAATTTGGGGAGGCTTTTGCTGGGAGCCAGGTCCCCTACCTGAGGCTGGAGAGAGGGCTGCAGCCTTAGCCCAGTTGATGATAGGGCCTGGGGAAGCCTTGGGCAGGTGGGATCCTCCAGCAAAAATAAAAACCCAGGCCCTCTCCTTGGGGCACTGACTAATTAGGAACTGCAACTTCTCTGTAGACCAGAGCTCTGCATCCAGGCCCAGAGCCACCGCAGCTGCTGGGGCCCTGGGAGGGTGAATAATAATGTAATGATAACAAAATAACAGTGTCAATAGTAATAATAAAGATGGTGAACACTTAAGAAGGAGTTCTCACAAAGTTTTGGACATGAAGCTAAGAACATCTCTTTTAACCACCCATCCTACGCCCCCCAAGCACGACCAGGAAGAGGTACCAGGATCCCCATTTTACAGATAAAGAAACTGAGGCTTGGAGAGATTAAGGTCTCTTCTCTGACCCTCTGATGCCAGAACTCCTCACTCCCCAAGGTCTCAGGAGCCTGGGGCTCAAGGCTGGACACTGGAAACACTGCCTGCCAGGTGAGTTAGGAGCTGCAGGTCCCAAGGAAGCCTGCAGAAGACCCCACACCCATCTGGGCCAGGTTAGCTCTGCCCCTCACAAGGCTGAGCAATGTCCTCACAGGGCGTCATTTGGCCCAGCTGTCAAATAGGAAAGCAGGAGCCCTATGACCCCCACACAGTGCTAACTCTGTGCTGGCTATGGGATCAGAGAGATGTCATGGACCCCACCCTCAGGAAGCTCCCAGTCTAGGGGCACATGGATGGACACACACAGAGAAGGGTTTAATAAGAGTCTGTGTAGAGAACTCCGAACGCTTAGCCAGTCGCCTGCTGGGAGCTTCTTGGAGGTAAGGTGGGCAGAGGAAGTTTCTCCCCTTTAAGCCCATACCCAGCCCACACAGGATGCTCAGGGAATGGGTGTGGTACATTTAAACCCTAGGCTAGAGGTCAGACCTTGAAGAAACCCAGAACTACAGACTACACCAGAGGGCTATGGGATGCAAAAATGCCCAGCTCAGCCTGCCCACGACAGTCACTTTTATTCTGAACAACTATGAGAGGTGAGGCCTACACAATTAACTGCAGGGCCCACTTGGTCCCTGGAGACATCCTGGAGGTAAGGAAATGTACTAAACAAATGCAAGAGTAGATGCTGTATGGACTCCCCCTAGAGGCCCCAGGGCTCTGGGCCGATAGCTGTTGGCTCTTGGGTGCTTCACAAATATCACCTCTTCCTGTGTCCTCCAGCTCCAGTCCCAACCACATGCACCAGATTCCCCTCCAAAATCTTGGCCTTCTCAGGCTCTGGCACCTGCACAGTTCCATTGGCTCCCTGCTCTCCCACCCATCCGGCCTCACCAGGTAGTGAAACAGTCTGGTGCCAAAGTCAGATGCTTCAAGTGGTTATACCTCCCTGTGCCTCACCACAGCCCTCTGCGTGGCATATATGATCACACCTGTTTCCCAGATGAAGAAAATGAGGCTCTGAGCAGCTAAGGCACTTACTCAAGGCCACACAGCTTAGGGGAACCCAGACCCAAACCTCTTGAAAGCCCATGTGCCTCACCTTGCCGGCCTCCTACAGGTCATATCCCTGACCTGTCCCAGGCCTGGCCACCTCTTGCCCCAGCCCCAGCCTATCCTCAGTCTAGACAAAGACTGTAACAGAGTCCACACTCGTCCAGACACTAGAACCTGGTCAGGTTGTTGTGGTCCGGGCCCTGCAGTAGGGTTCCCTACATAACCCAGGGAGCCCCAGGGCATGGGACCTTCTGCCTCAGCCCAGCTGGGTCATCCTGAGGATTGGGTGGGGTGGTGGCAGAAGTCCCCATATGCACATACAGGGTACCACAAATGTCTGAGGAAGGGGAAGGAGGCGGCACAATGATGCCAGGGAGGAAGGGGTTGGCCATGTTCTCTGGCCCTCTCTTTGGGGTACAGTCAACTTTAAGGCTCCTATCACACACACTTGGGAGGGGGCTGCCTGTGGAAGTGTTCATCCCTTGGGAAGAAGCCTAACTTTTATACACCCACTACATCCTGCTGGAGAATATGGCTGAATGCCTTGTCACACCCTCTGAGCCTCAGTTGCTTCATCTGTACAATGGGCCCAATAATGTCCCTTGAGCTCTATGGAAAATACTTTGGGAATAGGTTTAGAGGTTTTCCTTGAGAAAAGGGATTCAGAAGAACTGGACAGAACACTCAGTAGTCTATGTTGGCTAGGGGCACTTGAGACACTCTGGTCAGTGTATAGTAGAAGCTTGACAATGGCCTGGTGAACACACAAGTAGCTGAGTTCAGAGTTCAGCTTAGCAGGTCCAGGTGACACACCCTTCCCAGGTGTCCCCTCTGGGCCAGGACACTGGTCTGCCCAGCCAGGTCACCGGGGTCTCCCTCCCCAGCCTGCCCAGGAAGCTGCACGTCCCAGGCGGGTCAGCACTGACGTCAGTAGGACCAGCTGGGCGTGGAGCCTGTCACCTCTGGAACCACCAATTAATTAACTTTTTCAAATTAATTTCCCAAGCAAAATTCCATAATTACATCTGTCTCCATCAGCCTGAGCTGGGCAGGCAAGAAGACCCCGCAATGAGATGGAACATGACCATACTAGGGGGTGACCATACTAGCCCCAGGAAGAGGTCAGAGAGGCACTGGGGGTTGGGTTTCATCCTGGCAGGGTGATTGTCTGGCCTCCTTATGGATGCTGAATGAGAGGGGAGGAGGCCGAGAAGCCAGAGCCCCCCAGCCAGGAGGTGGAGGGCTCAGGGACACCCATGCCTGCCCAGCCCATCCTGCTGCCCCCACCCCCCACCCTGTGCCCCCAAACCACAGTGGGTCTTGGCAGGGCCCAGTAGCTGCACTGGCACTGCAAGGCTGAGGAGGCCGCGACTGCGGCGTTCTAATTTCCCAAAGGGGTTGAGATTAATTAGCTCACACACAGGCGCAGAGAGGAGAGGAGAGTGGGAGCAGGGGCGGGTAGCGTCAGGCGAGGAGCTGGCTGGCGCTCCCCTCACCCGCCCGACAGGCAGTCAGGTGGCCTTGACAGCCTGGGTGCTCTGAAGGTCAGTGGCCAAGCCGGCTGAGCCAGCAGACTGGCACTGTCTCCTTCCCAGAAGCCCTGAGACCAAGACGGGGGGTGGGGGTGGGGGCGTGGTGGTGGTGCAGCAACCAAGAGGACAGCTGGTGGGTGTGGTAGGTCACCATGGATCGAGTCTGTGCCAGGTGCTCTGTCCACACCATCTTGTTTTATTCTCCCAGCAGCCAAAAGAGGTAGGCACCATGGCCTTCCCATTTCACAGATGAGAACACTGAGGCTCAGCGCTGAGTTAAAGTAAACTCACCCAAGTTGTTGATGGTGAGACTAAAATCCAAGTTGGCCCATCTCTAGAGCCCTCCTTGCTCCCCCTGGATCCCATGCTGACATGAGGTCTGCAGGAGCCCTGAGCCTAGGGGACCTGGTGACCAGTTGCGGTTGCAGGGCCTGTGAGTGCGTCTGTCTAACTGTGACTTACCTCCACCTCAGAGAATGTGCAGGGCAGACTCTCAGTCATTTTACAGATGCAGAAACTGAGACCAGAAAGGGGAAGTAACTTGCCAAACAGCGCAGGGCCCCAAACCCAGACTTTCTGCCCCTCGTCTAAGGCCAGCACCAACTTCCAGCAATATAAACCCGACTCAGTGACCTTTAGTGAGCCCTGACCCAGGGCCACGCTGTGCCTGGTGCTCTCTTTAGCTAACCAGCACACTGATTGGGGCAGTGGGGAGTGTCACTGTGGCCCCTGTGTACAGAAGAGGAAGATAGCTCCAGCTCAAGGGCACTTTCTTAACTACTCCCTGCAGGGCTCCCCAGAGAGAGGAAAAGAGTCCCCAGGAAGGTGGGGGGTGGGGATGGGAGAGGTGTGTGACGCTGACCAGGCCCCTAAGCAGCTCTCACAAGACTAACAACTGACCTTCCCAGAACTTGTCTGCAAGGAGATCCCTGCAACCCTAAGGAGCATCAATCTGCTCCCTGGGGCATGCCCTGACTCCTACCCCACTCCCACTGAATCATGTCTGCAGAAGACAAGGGCAACAGGGCTCACCCTCCCCAGGCTTAAGGGGTCAGCAGTCCCAAGGTTCTTTTTTTTTTTTTTTTTTTTTTTTGCGGTACGTGGGCCTCTCACTGTTGTGGCCTCTCCCGTTGCGGAGCACAGGCTCTGGACGCGCAGGCTCAGCGGCCATGGCTCACGAGCCCAGCCGCTCCGCGGCATGTGGGATCCTCCCAGACCGGGGCACGAACCCGCGTCCCCTGCATAGGCAGGCGGACTCTCAACCACTGCCCCACCAGGGAAGCCCAGTCCCAAGGTTCTTGGGTCCAAGATAACAGAGGGGAAGGGGATGGCCCAACTAGGAACACGTCTCATCATGTGGATTATGGGAGATGGGCAGGAGTCCCCCAGAGGCACAGGTTCAGGCCATGAAAGGGTCCAAGTGGGGTTTGGGGTCAGGGTTCCTCTCCCACTCTGCAGTCTCCAGCTAGGTGACCTCAGACAAGTGGCTTGATCTTGCTGAGCCCATTCCCTGATCTGTGAAATGCCCACCATGACAGCCCCACCCCCACCAGGGTCCTAGAGAGGATATATATGAGGTTCTCAGTGTGGGGCCAGCATGCACAGGCGCTCAATAAGTGAGAGCTGTGTTGTTATTTTTACTGTCATCATCAGCCAACACGAGAATGAGTGTCAAGGACAGCTCAAGCCAGGAGTGCTGGGGAATCCAGGTTGCAGCCCCAGTTCTGCCACTGTTTGCCTTTGAGTCTGAGCCAATCCCTCATGCCTCAGTTTCCCCAGCCTGAAACAGAACATCCCCTGCCCTGTCCTCTTACCTGCAGGAACACGGGGGGAGGTGAGCATACGGTAGGGGTCTGAAGGCTACAAAGAGGGCAGCACTCAGCTGTCCTTTGCTGGCCACAGGAATAACCCACCTCTACTTCCTGCCAACCTTTCCTCCTACCTCCCTGGCCCCCCAGCCCTGCCTGCTCTATGTCAGCACTTCTTCAAACTCCCACAGTCCCAATAGCCCTTCCACGGGTGTATACTAAGCCCCTCACCACCCTGCAAAGGCCACATTTGCCACCTGGAAGTCCCCACTTGAGTCTAACTTGTGGCCTTGCTACCTGTTGGGGGTTAGGGGATAGAAAAAGTCTTGGAACCATGGTTGGCTCTCTGTTTCCACCCATACTGTGAAGCCCCCAGGAATGCCCACCCAAGGACCCCAGCTTCCTCTGCCCCAGGTCCAATCTATTCCCAACCCTCCCCCTCTCTGTGGCCCCAAGCCCAGCCTCTCCACTCCCACACCCCAGCATTGTCATCTAAGAACAGTCCTAGAAAAGGGTAAATCCAAGACATTCTAATCAAGGAGTCCTTGTCGTTGGGTACTACACCCAGAAAAATGCCAGCTTTGGTGGAGCAGACAGGTGGAGGGGAGGGCTGGACTCACCTGGAGATCCAACGTGGTGAGAACCACAGCCCACCACCTACTTCAGCTCTTGCAGTTTTAAGACACAGAGATAAGGGTCATACCCATTTTATAGGTGGCAAAAGTGAGGTCAGAGAGGTTGGCGCACTGGGCCATGATTTACACAGCAGGCAGTAATCAAGCTCCAAGTAACCAAGCCAGGTGTGGAGTCCAGGCCTGTCCAACTCAAGTCAATGGCTCAGGAGACATCCAGTCCTCCTGACTGGCCACTGCTGTTTGTTTTCTTCAGGGTGCCTAGGCCCCTCTCTTCTCCCCAGTCACTGTCCAGGCCTTTATGGGGGAGACCTATGTGGCCAGGAGATGGGAGCCAACATGGGCCCGAGTTCACCTGCCCCTTGACCTCTGCTAGGCTGTCTCAATCCTGTGGGCCCAGAATGATCTGCAGTCTGAGTGTTAGGTGACTGTGTCCAAAGCCCTCAATGACCATGAAGCCACCCCCATCAGACTCAATTCTCTCATCTGAAAAATGATGTACTTTTCAGTGTATGAAAAATGGGTGTGCCCCCAGTTCTGCTCACTCCAGGGAAGGCAGGCACCAGCCCCAACAGGCAGCAGAAACATGGAGGCTCCCTGAGGGCATCCCTCTATGCAGCAGCCCAGCCCTTCCTTGTACTCAGGCCAGCTCTGTATCCATTTTGCAGGCCAGGGACTAAGAACCAGGGGCTAACTCCGAATTCTAAGTCTCAGGGTGCTGGCTGCAGGGCAGGAGGGGATGACGAGGGGCTTGGGAACCAAGAGGACAGAGGAAAGTGGGTGCCAGGGTGAGCAGGCAGTGTGAGCTGACAGACTCCTGAGGCGCAGCCCCTAGATCAAGGGAGGCTCGTTCCTCCCCAGTCTCTGGCAGCCCCAATCTCCCAAGGACCCAGCTCCCTGAGTGGGGGGAGCAGCTGGCCACTTGGCGCTCCCAGGAAAATCGATTCTCCACGGCTTTCCTTCTCCAGCCTTTCCCCTTCCTAGCTCCTCTGCATCCCTCCCCCATCGACCCCCAACCGGCTCTGCCTGGACCAAAGATCCTCATACTGGAGGGCAAGTGGGTTTAACACTTCCACGCCTGAGACTTGGGCCTCCTCCCCCAGAGAGCCAGCCTGAGGGGTGGGAAAACGCCTCCCTTCCCGTGCCCACCTTGTAGAATTCAGCTGACTCTACATGGCCGAGGGCTGGGCCTCTTTTGTGTGAGCCTATACGGGGCCTTTGAGTGAATGGAGGCTCAACCACGCTGAGAGCGCGCGTGTGCGTGCCAGGCTTGGTGCGGTCAGCACCCCTGGCCCAACTCTCCGCACCATCTGGGTGAACTGTGGCTGGAGGACGATAGCCTGAGGCCGTGACAGGATGGAGCAGACATACAACTGCCTTATTGGAGCCGTGTCCCAGGGGCCCAGCACGCCCACGTGTGACTCTGTTTACCCATTCGCCTCTGCGTGTGCCAGTGTGCGTGTGCGCCAGGGGCTGGGGCCGTGAGTGTGACAGAGAGCGTGCTTCTGGAGTGTGCACTGTGAATGTGACTGGGCCGTGCCCGTGGGGGTCAGCCGTGTGTGCTGGGTTGTGTGGAACGACGTGTGCTGAGTGACCGTCTGTCCCTAGCGTGTGCCCCCGGGGGTGCCGCGTGGGGCGTGCGTGAGTACGCGCTGCCTGCCAGGCCGCAGGGCCTCGTGGGGCTGCTGGGGGCCGGGTGACTCACGTCTCCTGCGCTCAGCCTGCCGCCAGCCCGCCTAGCTCACCCTGCTCTGCTGGGCTCATGGCCGCCAGCGCAAGGGAAGGGGCGGGGAGGCTCGGGCAGACGCGGCAGGGAGGCCAGCTTGATAAATAACCTGCTGCTTCCCCAGGCCTCTGAGAAGGGGAGGCTGCATCATGGGGAGAAGGGGAGAAGTGGGGGGAGGCAGCCCTGGCCCCCACAGCCCAGGCTACGGCTCCGGTTCCTGTTTCATCGAAACCTGAGCTGGGAAAAGCCTATCGGGTCATCTTGCTGTCCTGCCGGCCGCCAGGCCCAGGCAAGCTGCCCCTCAGGGGACAAGCCCGCAGCCTGGCCGCCCAGCCGGTGGGTGGGTGGGTGGGGGGAGGATATTTCTGTCCAGACTAAATGCAGCTCTAGGCCTCTGTCTGCCCCCCCACCAACAGCTGCTCCCAGGGGCCCCCTGGCTCTGCAGGACTAAATATAGACCCCACCCTAGCAACCCCCAATGTTCACCTCTTCCCATTGACCCCACCCTCATGAGGGTAGGGAGAAAGCCGGGGAGCCCCCTGTGTGACCCTGGGCCAGTGTATGCCCCTCTCTGGGCTCTCAGCTAGGAAACATCAAGTATTACTCAGCTCTAGGCCCCTGACCTGCCTAACAGGAACTATCTGGAGAGAAGACAAAGGTGACTAAATTGAGGTCTTTGTCCAGGGAGGTAGGGGCTGAGGTCCCCTCCTTCAAAATGACTCCAGCCTGCTTCAGCAAAAGAATGCCTGGGGGAGCCCTCCCCAGCACCCAAGTACCTTTAGGCTTATAAACAGGGCCCCCTTCACCCTACCTATTCTTTCCCCAGGCTGGGCAATACCAGGCTCCTCCGACCTGCCTCAGCCGGACCCTGGCCAGGAAACAAGTCGTGCCAGGCTTGGGGTGGGGGGAGACGCAGGAGCATGACAGCTGCTGTTTCCTGCAGGCCACAGTTGGGCACAACCCGGATTCCTGCCTGGCTCCACACTCCACCAGACAGCCTCTCCCAGGCTCCGGCCCTCAACAGGGCACCCCTTCCCCAGTGTCAGCACCATCATCAGCCGCGGTCCCGGTCCCACTCCTCCCACTCTACTGATACAGGCAGGAAGAAGGTGCCGGATGCACCTTCTGGCCTGGGCTGGGGAGAACGGTGGTCTCTGCAGGGTTCAACAGCCGGGGGAAGCAGCCCCAGCTTCCCTCCTCCTGCCTGCCTGCCCACCCGGCTGCTTCCCCCAGCCCCACACGCACCAAATTCCCCACATGCCTGTCTGTCTCTGACAGCTCGCGCAAATACTTGGCTGCGCGGGCACCCGCTGTTCTGAGCCCGCTGCGCCTCCTCCCCTGCCTTCCCCCGGGGGCTCTGCAGACGCAGCCAGGGATGGGAGGGGGGCCAGAGCCAAGAAGCTTGGTGGGCAGTAGGGGGAGTGAAGGCGGGAGGAACCAGTCTCAATTCCGAAGCACCAGCCCCGGCCCCCAGGCCTGGGGGAACTGAGGGACTTGGGAGGCCACCATGAGCCAGCCCTGGCTGGGCGGCAGCTGCTGACGCCCCCGCTGCCCCCCGGAACCTCCCAGGAGGACCTTCCGGAGGCCTCCCACTCGCCTCAGCCGATGAAACAGCATCTGCCGCTCCTGCGGTGGCAGCTCAGGACAGGGCGGAGGGCACCGTGAGGCCCCTGGGGAAGGCTTTGAAATCTGGACTATGGCCCGGCCCCTCCTGGCAGCCCGGCCCGCCACCACAGGCCCAGCCCCAGAACGTGGGGGGCTGTGTTCCAGCACTCCTGCAGTGTGAGGGGCACACCTGCCCAGCTGCCAGGCCTGGGACGTCTCCATCTGACTGGCTGGGGGCCTTGTTTGCCCCAACTATCCTCCTTCCTGCTTGCCTTGCCTCCTTCCCAGGGGACCAGTGGAGGAAACACTTCCTGAGAACAGCTGGGATTTTCCGCTGGACATTGCGCCTCGCTGGCCAGCCCCTTATCTCCCCGCACCGGCACCACCCTCATTCCTTCTCCCAGAGTCACCCCTTTAGCCAAATCATACTCCCACCCCGCAACCAAGGACACCCCTCCTCTCCCCACTACTTGCCTCAGCATCCCCAGTACCCAGCACATATCCAGGCACAGAGCAGACCATGAATGAATGACACGCTCCATTTTGCAGATGGGTATACCGAGGCCAGGAGAGAGCCCAGTGAGCTAGGTCTCCCATCCAGGGTTCTTCCTGAAGGAGACTCTGTCTGTAGGGCCCTTCTCTATCATTTCCCACCCGCCACACTTTCTGCCCCAGGAACCCATTCAGCCTCCCAGGCTACTGGAGGCATTAGGGCGACTCCAAGCACAACTTCTCAGTGCTCTGGGTCCGAACGCCCAGCTGGCTATTCAGTACTACTCGCCCAACTCTCCCACAGCGTAAGGGTGGTCTTAAAAAGAATCCCAACTGTATTGTCCTTGTGACGCTAGACTGTGGGGTAAAGCCCCCTCTCCCCATTGCACAGATGGGGCTGCTGAGGCCCCCAGGGGAGGAGGGAGCCGCAGGCGGCCGTGAATCAGAGGGGGAGCTGGGAAGCCGCCCGGCCCTGCCGGCTGTCGCTGGAAGCAACAGCCTGCATTTCCTCCTCACACTGGTGCCTCGGGGAAGCGTGGGCAGCGGGCGGGCAGGCACTGCCGTGAGGACCCCTCCTGCGCCTGCAGGCCAGCCGCATCCCCTTGCTGCCTGACTGGGCCCACACAGCCCACTCCCTGCGCCAGCTTCATCTACAAAGAGGGGTAGACCAGAGGCAGAACTGGGTTTCTGTCTAAGGTATGTACTCATGTCACCTGAGGGCACCACAGGGAAGCCCCTCCCCTCAGATCCTCAATTTTCCTAGCATCGAACAAGATTGAAACATGACCATTCACGCATCCTTCCAGCAGTAAAGCCCATGGCTCTGTGATTCTAGAATCCCAACATGACAAGAATCCTGACAAGAATCCCTCAGCTCCAAGCATTCTATGATTCTAGACTCCTGTGACTTAAAATTCTAGGCCACCAAGAATGGATGCTGCCTGGAAGAAAGGGGGCCAAGCCCACTCCTACCTGCTGCTATGCGCCCAGCTAACCAATTTCCTATCTAGCTTTGGGGGAGGCGGGTCAGGCAGGAGAGGGGCTGGGCTCTTCCGTCAGGGTCAACAGGAACTGGACGTGAGGCTGTGGGGCGGGCGTGGGGGTTATAAGCCTGGGGATACAAGCTGGTCTAGCCCTGGAGGACAGGCCACCACCTCGTGGCACACACAGCCACTGACGCTGCAGCTGTCAGGAAGTCCAGCCCTCGCCAGAGCAAAAGTGGGTGGGTAGGGGTTTGTGAGCCTGCACCCTCACCCTGCAGCTCAGAGGGAGGACGGGCGTCAGGTCAGGGCTGGTCTCCCTGCTTCTCAGGTTCCAAGCCAAGCTCCACGCTTCATCTTCCTGTCTTCACCACCCACTGCTTCCTCCTTCCCACCACAATCCCCTCACCTCTCAGCCTCCCAGGCCAGCCGGCAGCCAGCCAGGGCAAGGTTCCCAAGCCCATTTGATAGATGGAATAACTGAGGTCCAGGGAGAAGACATGACCTGCCCCAAGGGCTCAGCCTCAGCAGCCTACTGGTCTCTGGCTGCATCTCTCAGCCCTGCCCCTCAAGCTCACTTTCCAGAATCCTCTACAGGGCCAGTGGGTCTCCACAGACCGTTCTAATCACCAGCATAAGCACATCCCCCATTCTGGTGTCCCTTGAGAACACTCAATTCCACAGCCAATCACCTGGTCATTCATTAATTCATTCACCCAACTAGCCGATCAGCCCATCTTCCCACCAGATGCCAGGCCCCTTGCCAGGAGTCTGGGGGCCTCAAGAAGGAAAGAGAGCACGGCCTGTATTCAGTAGGCATTTACGGAGTGCCTGCTATGTGCCAGGCAGTGTGGACCACCACATAGAGACCAACCCTGGCTGTCCTCTTGGTGTTTATAGCCAGTCAAGGGCTCAGCCAGGACTCAATCCCACTCGTCAGTGGCAAGTCCTGAGGCAAGTCACAAACTCTCCAGCCTCAGTTTCCTCATTTGTATATGGGAATGCTAACAGCACCCAAATCACTGGCCTACTGTGAGGATTAAAGGAAATGAAGACTAGAAAGCTGTTCACACAGTGCCTGCCCACAGGAAGGGCTTAGGATGGGTTAGCCATTGTCATCACTATTGTTACGACCTATTATGATCATTATAGTAATAATTGGGGGACAGCAGTTGATTAGAGCAGCAGCTAAAGCTCTTCAAACACTTAGCTGGTGCCAGGCACTGGGGGTACAGGAAGGAATCACTGCCGCATCCCATTGCAAGGCTGGCAAGGAGCGGGCTCAGTAAATCCCATAAGCATCTGATGAATGAGGGACTCAATGACAAGAGGCATGGCCCTGCCTCCAAGAAGGTACACTCCATCATGTGTTCATGTGTGCTGCACATGTATGTGGCAAGAACTTAGTTACGCATATGAATGCGTCTACGTGGGAAACCTGGGAGGTCCAGCAGGTTACGTGGGAAGTGGGGTAGCAGTGAACAGAACGCAGCTGCTGACGCCGGCTCAGGCCCCCCACCCTACCCTACCCAGCCCCTGCCAGTGATCATAGCAGAGCCGAGGGGATCATGGCAAAAGCAAGGACCAGGCCAGGTAGGGAGAGGCCTGGACAGATGCTTTGCATAGTTCTGACCACCAGATTACAGGCCTAGGCTAGGCCCCTAGGTGGAGGTGTGGAGGCTGCCAGGTGCTGTCCCACACGAATCAGGCCCCAGCGCCCGCACTTCATGCCTGTCCTGGCACAGCACATGAGGGTTCCTGCTGGCAGACGGGGCAAGTCCGACGAGGTCAAGGGAGGTCATGGGGAAGAAAGGGAACAGTGGGCCCAAGGGCCATGTGGGGTCTGCTGGACGGGGGTGGGGTGGGTACAGGGCTCCCCCGGGGCCACCGGGCAGGCCTGGCTCTGCCCTGCTGGGGCCAGCAGCTGGAGGGAAGTAAATATAGCGCGGGGCGTCCCGGCCACATTCCTGGGAGGCCAGTACGGCCCGCCTGCCCGCTGCTCTAGGCAGAGCGCAGCAGCCAGGGCCCAGAACTGCCACTGCCCTCTTCCCAAACAAACAGAAAAATAAATAAAACCAGCTCTCATGGCCAGCACAGCTGGGGGGAGGGGGCAGGAAGGGGTGGACCCAGGAGAGGGGGCAGACAGGCGCACCAGTTGCTGCGGTTTCTGTTCTGCTGGGAAGGAGGAGGCCAACAAAAGAGGAAAATGGAGGGAAAGGGCAGGGAGATAGTCAGAGACGGAGAGGAGGGGAGAGTGCGCAGGAGAGATGGAGGGTGTGACAGGCAGAGGTGCCAGGGAGGCAGGTCAGGAGGGACAGGGATGATGTCAGGGCTGGTTGGGGGAAGGCAGAGGCAGCCTTGGGGTCAGTAATTCAGCAATTCAGCGACACGGATGCCCCCGGGTAGGGGGCAGCAGGCAGACAAAGGGGGCCTGTGCACTGGGGCAGGGGGCTGGCTCCAAAGGCCATGAAATATTAAAGACCCTAGGCCAATGAGTGACAGAGGTCATAGAAATAAGGAGACTAGCCAGGGAGATACAGGGACCCTGAAGCAGACCCCCTCCCAAATCCGTGTCTGTCGCCCTCCATCACCTCCTGAGCAGAGCCAGTCTCCTCCAGCTCTCCTCCTGCTGTGACTGCTTTCTGTCTTTCCATCCAGACGGAGGACAGGCTGAGGGTGGGAGGGGCCGTAGGGATTAGTGATGGCAGGGGACCTTTGCGGTTCCCTCTTCCCTCTGGCTGATCTGCGTGCAGCCGGCCTTCCAGAGCTGCCAGCCACCCTAGTAAGAGGGCCAGGAGGCCTGTCAGCACAGCCGCTGCCACAGGCGCCTCCTGGGGAAGAAGGGGGTAGACATCCAGCTTCCCCTTTACAGAAAAAAAATCAGCCAAGCCACCACTTTCCACAGAGACAAGCGGGAGGGAAGGCCATGCCTCACAGCTCAGCTGAGCCAGCGAGTAAACGGGCAAGCAAGCCAGCAGGTCATCCCCTAGCCCTCTACCCACCCAGGTCCCATTATCAGCCTCATGACCTTGGCCAGTCCCCTTGTCCCTGAGCCTGTGTGTGTCTTCACCAGCCCCACCCCACCCAGGCTTGGTGTGAGGAAAGAAATAAGAGGACGAGTAATACTTTGAAAACCTGCAGGGGCAGCTGGGGCCAAGCAACTGCATGCAGATAATCCTGTGAGGTCAGACCCATTATCGGTCCCATTTTACAGATGGGGAAGAGAAATCCAGAGAGGCAAAGTGATGTACCCAAGGTCATACACCTGATAATTAGCAGAATGGAGACAGAAATGCTAACCATGAGCCACGTGTTCTTTTTTCCTTTTCACTGGGGGATATGAAGTCCTCATCACCATAAAAGCCAACTTTTATTGAATGCTGACTGTGGGTTAGCCACTGGTGCTGGGCACTGCACAGCCATCCCTGTGTTAATCTGAAAATAGCCTTGTGAGGCAGGCACTCTTATTGTCCCATTTCAGGGATAAGGAAACTGAGGATCATAGAAAGAACACATATGGACCAAAGGTCATATATCCAGCTAGGCAGTGACATGGCCAGGATTTGGAGCCAAGTCTGACGCCTGAGCCAGTGGTCAAATACACTTGCCCAGGCAAGGTCAAGGCAGGGGGTTAGGAGGACCCAGTAGAGGGGAGCTCAATGATCCTATTGGTGCCTGGAACAGCCAACAGGAAAAGGTCAAAATCAAGGTCACAACTGCTATGCCAGGGGTTGTCAGCTACTGCTCTGGAAACAGGAGATGGGCAGAGCCTGTGGGGACCCAGAGTGAGGGCACTGCCTAGGGGCCTGGCCAGAGTGATCTGCCTGGTCTACCCAGAGCTCATGTACCAGATTACACAAGCCCCTTCCCCCAGCATGGGGATACTGAGGCTGGTCCAAAAAGCCCTGTCATGTTGGCCCCCAGGGCTGCAACCAGCACCCCAGGGCCAGTGTGCCAGGAACTAATCACCCCCACCTCCTGAGCCCTCAGTGCTGGCAGAAGAGGGGGCAAGATCCCCTCCCTCCCTCCCAGGCCCTGTGAGCCCAGAGGGAGGCCAGCATCAGAGGCAGGAAATGAAGAAGAATTTGCGATCTAATTGAGCTGGCGGGGGATTAGGCGGCAGAATGCAATTACAGGGGCTGGAGCAGGGCCAGGGGCACTGACACCCCGAGATGTGGCCTGGCCCAGGTGACTGGGCCTAGCCAGTCTCTGGCCAGAGACACCCTATGGGGGGGGGGCAGGGAGGGGGAGACAGGTGGGCAAAGATTGGGGCCGACCACTCTTCAGCACACACAGGACTACAGGGTTCCAGCTCCATGAAACACCCAGAAACAAGAAGTTTTCCTGAGAATTCTCCCCCAGGGAACAGTCCTGTGGACTCTCCCATGGGGAGCAGGAAGATAGGAACACACGCTCTCACAGGCTCCACTCATGCATGTACACACATGTGTTCATGCTCCCAGGAAAGCCCTGCAAATCCATGTTCACTTGCAGGGGGACAGACTCCCAACCTGCAGACACACAGCAATGGCCCTTTGCTGCCAATGGCTCCACCAAAGGGGGGAAAAACACAAAACAAAACAGAAAAATAAACCCATGACCTTAAAATCCTTTTACTCCCATAATCACAGGCTGCCATCGCCGTGGATACGTGCTGTCACCCCGGCCCCAGCCTGTCTCCCTCCATGGCTTCCAAAACTCCCAGCAGGCAGGCAGATGGGGAGGCTGCCCAGTTACTGCCAGGGAGGGCAGGGGAGGGGAAAGACTGGGTGGGAGAGGTTCAACATTACACACACTCACACACTCAGGGCCTCAATCAGGGAGGGAGAGACTCAGAAAGAGAAAGGAACATAGACACCAGCCACCAAAGACAGACATAGACCATTGTCAGCACAGCTCAGATATGCCACTCCCAGAGTCACACACACTTTCTCAATTCAGATACACCACTCAGAGAGCGAGACACTCCGATATTTACAAGCATATATAAAACACACAGATATACACAAATCATGAACACACCCTCTCTCTCCAAAATTCTAAGCACACAGAACTCAGAATATACACATTCCTAGATTTACAGGGACAAATCCAACTTTCAGATATAGGCTCTCAGGTTCACAAACACACAGGTATATGCGATGCATACACACACACAACTCCTAGATCCACAGACACATGTCCTCATTCACAAATATACACATGTTCAGACTCCTACACCCCAAGATAGACAGACACACATTCAACACACAGAGTCACAGATAAACACGTCTTGAGTCATTAGCACACACACCACCCAGATTCCCACATCTCATACCAACAGACTAGACCCATACAGCCTCATCCAGCAGCTGACACTGCCTTTGACTTTAGGGGGCAGGTGGAATGGTTGGAGATTCCTGGGTCTTTGAGGGGGCAGCCCTTTCTTAATGCCCGCAGCCTGGGAGGTGGGCTCAGAGTTGGGGGGAATAAAGGGGGAAGTAAGAGAAAGCAAAAAAAACTTGAGTGGGATATTCTTGTTGGGCAGTAGCGCGTGAGTAACTGGGGAGGCTTTTTGTGGTCTGGTGAGTTCCAGCTATGAGCGAGAGTTTAACTATTAATACACTTAATCAAGGGCACTTCACACACACGCACACCCATACAACCACACACACAGGCTAGGATGGGACCAGGTGGTGGGGGGTAAGAGAGGTAGAGCCCCAGGAAAAAAATGGGAAAGCCCCATTCAGGGCCCCAGGGGGTAGGGAAAGAGGGTGGAGTTTCTACCCTGGGCCTGCCTCCAGAGCAGGGGCAGTCAGTGATTCATTTCTGCACTCCCAGAAGGGTGGGGCTTGACACACAGTAGGTGCTCAATAAATACACACTGGACCAATGAATGAATAAGTAAATTATATATAAAGAGTGGGCAATAATAATAACAACAGTAATAATAATTGAGCCCCACCCCATCCTTGGTCAATTAAGGTATGCTTCAGGACACCGTGCTTGGGGAGCTAGTTCTAACTTCATGGTCACCCCACCAGAGGCTCTAAGAAAGTGTAGGCCTGGGTCTGGCTCATCAGTATCCCACCATTCCTCCACCCTATCCTGCACCCTGGAAAGTCAGCTGACCTCAGCTCAGCCTACACCCCTCCCTCCCAGAGAGAACCCCATCTCCATTCCACTCTCCCATGAATAACTAGATGAGGTCCTAAAGAAGGTGGGGTATTTAATTCCCAGAGACTTGATCCTTTATCCAGATGCAACCCTGCCCCCCACACTCCCATAAGCCTCAGCTTCACATCTGCCAAATGGGTAGAAGGTAGGCAAGAAGCTGGAAAGAGGCAGCAAGAGTTGGGGGCCACAGTAGGAACCCATAGAACACAGGTTTGAGCTGGCCTGGGCCCTGGATGCAGAATCCTCCCCTCCCCTTCCCCTCCCCCACCCAGCCCAGCCCTGCCGGGTGGACATTCCAGGCCTCACGTGATAAAGACGAGGCCGCTGGCCCACGGGTAAGTCAACAGGCTCTGTCGGGGGAGAGATAGGAGGCCCTGGCCAGGGTCACCTGCTGAGCCGGGAAAACAGCCGGGCCCAAATACACACATAAATAAGGCGCCAACGGACAGCGAGTCAGCCAAGGGTCTGTCTTCTGCAGAGGAACCTCTGCCCCCACCTTGGAAAGGGAGGTAGCATGGGAGAGGGAGGTGCAAGGCTAGCTCTTGCTTCCCTGGGAGAGCCCCAGGTCCTGCCAGGATGGGAGGGGGGCATGTGGGAGCGGTGAGCTTCTACCGAGACCCCCAGGGCTGACTGAAAACTCAGAGGCCAACCTCCCTCAGCTGTTCCCACCCCTTCCCAGGGCAAAAATCACCCCCTCTCCCTCCTCCCCAAGGAGAGAGGACAATTTCCGTTCTGGGAAGGGGGTGACAGCTGCAGAGCGGGCCACTACCCGCTCCCCCCCGCAAGCTCTTGCTTGAGTCTCATCCAGAGAAACTGCTAAATCAACACTACGCAGTAGTAGGTAGCACTGGCCTCAGTCTCCCCGCATCGCTCTCAAAAAGGGGTTTGGGAGGAGGCTTCGGGTTCCTGGGTTTCCTAAGACGGTTGGCACCTAGGGTACGAGGGTCCTTCGGGAGGGGGATCAGGGCAAGCTTAGGCCAGCACGCCCCCTAAAAACATCTAATTTAAATGCTCTCAGTTACATGGACAGCCATCCCCCGGCCCCCCCGCCTCCCGCCCCCGCGGGCCGGGGCAGCTGAGGTGGCGCCGGGCGTTCAAATAGCGCTCCAAACAAGTCCGCAGCGACCGCGCACGCAGCCCCCGCCAGGCGGCCCCAGCGGAAAACTTGAAAGGGACTCTGTTTGCCGGCCGCCCTGGGGCGGCTCCGGCGGGGGCGAGGGCCGAACCAACGTACACGCCCCCTCCTCAGCGCTTCCTGCGCAAACGCGGAGAGGCGGGGGGGCCGGGCCCACCACAAAACCTAGGACTCCGAACAGCGCCCGCGGCGCAGGCTAAGGCGGAGGTCAAGAGGCTGGCTCGCCAGAACCCCCCCCCTTCAGCCCCTTCTATCCGAAGACGCGACTCTCAGACCACCCAGGGTCCAGGGGGCAAAGTAGGGCGCGGCTGCCAACCCTTCAGACCCCCGTCGCAGGAGACAAGAGGAGGGAGCAAGTCTTCCCGGATGAGTGCCTACAGAACCCCCCAAATCTGCAAGGTTCCTCCTCGCAGCCCGTGGCACCAGCCCAACTCCGCGCACCCCTTCCGATTCCTGAAGGGGGGGGTGGGAGACCAAAAAGCGATCTTGCTCCCTCATTGGGCGCTTCAGCTCTTCTGACAGGTCCCGGAGGCGGCCCCCCATTTAAAAACTGGGGTCACTCACTTTCTGTTGATCCTACAAATAAACAAAGCCAGGCGCACCCCGCGCTCCCCGCCAGAAAGCAGCCCATTACGGGCGAGGACAACTTCCCCCAGCAAGAAAATTAACACATTCTTCTCGCGGCGGTTCGGCCCCTCGCTCTGGGGAAGAAGAGAGGAGGGGGCTCGGGGCCAAACTTCACGGGTAAATTTGGGGCCAGAGCAGCGAAGCAGGCGCCTGGGACACCCGCCTCCCACAGCTCCGCAGCTAGAGGAACACCCCCATTCTCCCTCCCTGGCTTTGCATGCTGCTTGGCCACGCGGGGCTCAGGAGACAGCCTGAAAGACTCCCTAAGGCTAGGGAGGAAGGGAGAAAGAGGCCGCGGAGAGGAGTGGTGGTCGGGGGTGATACTTTGACGGAAAAAAAAAAAAAAAGGTCAAACTTGGTCAGCCCGCCAGGCACCCCGCGGGCAGCGGGGGCGAGGAGCCGCAGGGGAAATGTAGAAGTGGCCACCGCCCCCTCCAAGTGGAGGGGGAGACTCAGCCACGCGTCGTCCTGGGCGTTAGAGCAGTAATGCCCCCAAAACACAGGGCTGCGAATGGGGTCTGTTGGGGGGAGTGCGCGCCGGAGATCTCCAATCAGCCACCCCCGCAGGCGGAGCGCCCGCCCAACACCGAGAGGTGAGGACACGGGCTCCCGCCGCCCCTGTGCCCTCAAGCGCGAGTACTTGGGGAGGGGACCGTACCCCTCAGGGAGAGCCCCGACCCCAATCCATGGCGCCCAAGCCGCCGTCCCCGACCCTAAAACCCCTCTTTTTGTCTGAACTCAGTGATCTGCGACCGAGCTGACTGCGGCTTGGGGAGGCTTGAGTATAGAAGAGGCCATCGAGCGATCACCGGAGCTAGGGCTCCCAGCCTCCGGGGCTCCGAGGCTCAGACTACGGGCGCCCCCCGCCACACCCAAACACGGACCCCTCTTTTCCCGTCCCTGGCTCTCCGCACCTGAACTTCAGGGGAGCCCGCGCCGCCAAACTTTCCGCAGACTTGCAGCGAACTCCGGCCCCGGCCGCGCACCGGGCCCCGGGGGAGGAGAGGGAGGTAGGCGGGGAAGGGGAGGGGGCCGGCCTCCGGGGGGGGTCGGGGGAGGGCCGTGGCCCGACACCTACCGGCTCTCAGAGTCGTCCAAGCCGCCACTGCCGCCGCCGCCGCGAGGCCGAGGGGGAGGGGAGGGGCGGGGAGCTGCGCTCCGCTCTGGGCACCGCCGCCGCGGTGCGCTCCGCTCCAGCCGCGCCGCCCGCCGTGCCCGGGTCCGGAGCCGGAGTCACGCCGCCGCGGCTGGTCGGAGGCGGGGAGGGGGGGGAGCCTGCAGCACCTGCCCCTCCTCCCCCTCCCCGCGGCCCAAATTAAAAAACAACAAAAAGCAACTAATCACCCCCAAGCGTAGCGCTGAGCGGCTGGCGGAGGGCGCAGCGTGAGGCGCCCGGACTCAGCAGGCAGCGCGCATGGCTGGGCGCTGGGCTGGGCAGGGCAGGGACGCGGGGCCCGGCTTCGGGGAACAAGGTTCGGCCGCTCTTCTCTCTCGGCTCGGGCGCCTGCTCTCGCCGCCGCCACCGCCTCTGCTGCCGCCTCTACATCCCCGCTCAGGCTCCGCCGCCTCTGCCGCCGCCGCCGCCGCGCGCCCGCCCGGGCAGGAGCTCCGAACGCTGCCCGGGGGCTGCCGGCAAAACCCGGACCGGACTCAACGCTCCCTCCTCCTTCCTCCCCCCCCCCCACCTCGGCTCCCCTCCCTCCTCCCTCCGCCTCCCTCCCGACGCAGCTCTGGCCACTTGGACGCCGCAGGCTCTGAGGCCGGAGCCGCAGCCACTGCGCCTCAAGCTCCCCGCGCTCTGACGAGGTCGGCCCAGGCTGAGCTCCCCAGCGCGCCCCGTCTTCACCTCTTTTTCTGCAACTTTACAAAAAATAAGAGGACCTCTCCCGTTCTGTGAGGAGTGCATGGGCTTGGAGACGCACCTTATGGGGAAATCCGCCATCCCTCTGCCCCCTCTCTCCAGCCGGCCGCGAAGCTACAAGGACCAGTAGGAAGGGTTTGGCCGCGCCCCTCAGCTCAGGTGCGCGTAGGGCCGAGAACTCATAGCCGAGCACTCTTGGAGCTAGACGCGTGTTCAAAGATTGCACCCTTCCCAGAGCGCATTCCCGTACTTGGTGGGCTCATAGTTACCCGGGAGAAAGGGGGTGGAGGTTCCTGTCCCCATTACACAGATGAGGAAACTGATCCGAGAAAGGACATTTTGTTACCTACGCTGGCCCCAACCGAAACCCTGAGTCTTGGAGCTAAAGCGACTACATTGTGGTGCCCTGAGACCGTGGCCTGTGAACTCTGAGCCCGAAACAGTGCCTAGCACAGAGAAACGCTCAATAGACACTGGTTGAGAGAACAAAAGCCCAGCGGGTACAGATTTGGGCCCGTATATCCTCGCCGTCATTCAGTGCCCCCTCCATCTGCCCAGCTTGGGCTAATCCTAAAGCTGCAGATGTCGTCTTCTCACCACTTCAGGGACCCACAGAGTGAGCCCCAGGCTCACTCGTATAATCCCAAAGTGGAAAGTTTCTTCAATTCTGTGGAATTCGTGGGGGTGGATTTGTGCTGCCTCCTCGAGACAGAGAAAACAGCCCCCAGACCAGAGACCCTAACAGGAAAGGGGCAGGACCGTTTGCGAAGTCTGCCTAGGGTTAAACATTACAGCCTGAGAACGACTGGGACCCAGATAACAGGGAGTTAACTGCGGCGACCCAGTGCCTCCAGTCACTGGAGCAGTCTCAGTGGAAGAAGCAAAACTAGCTCCCACCTCGCTGTTTCCTCCTCTGTGCCACCTGCCTCAGGTGTTAGAGAGTCTGGGGCTTGGGTCTCATGAGAGCAGCGGCTGGTGCCCACCCTCCAAGCCTTCTAAATTTGATTTTGGGACTTTGACCCTGCCAGGGGATAGGGGTGTGAGGGAGGTGTCAGAGGGCAGAGTTCATCTGGAATGTGTTGTCTCTCTACCTGCCCTGACCTCCCAGGCCACAGGGAATGACCCTCTCTTGGACACCCCCTCCCTTTCACAAAAGCTGAGAAGTGTCCTCCTTTAACTGTGTGTCAACGAATGTCTCCCTAGGGGAGGCCTTTAGCCTCTCCTCTCCTGTCCAGCAAGCTTCCTCAGAGCCACACCAAACGTACCATGTGAGTAAAGCAAGGTAATTGCTCTGAGAACACAGTTTTAAGACAAACGAACACCTCCAGATTATCACCCCTAAACTGCTTAAAGACAGACATTCTGGGCCCCACCCTGAGTGTCAGGTATGGTACGGTGTTAGGCACTGACCATACAAGGCGAAAGGAAGCAGGGTCCCAGGCCTAGATGCTCAGGGATCTGCAAACACTTAGCCCACCACTATCTACCTTTCCTGGGGAAGCTGAGGCCCAAACTGTGAGGTGGGACCTGTTGCCCAGGAGTCAGCAGCAGGCCTCAGAGGATTAGGACCCAAGAAATGAAACTCAGTCCTCAGGGCTTCTGAAGCCTAGGGTGAGTGCAGAATCAGGCCCTGCATACCTGAAAAAAGCTTCATGCTGAAATCCATGGGGGGTGGGGGAGGATAGTAGCTCCGCCTTAGGGAATTACTATTAATTATCCACTTTTTTCCCCAAGACCTCTGTCCCCTCCCCATATCAGGAGGGCAAAGCCCAAGGGGCTGCAGGCTGCAATGGAGATGAGTCAGGTGATACCAATGGTGACTTTCTCAGGGAAGGGGTGTTGGCATATGACTGGCCTAGTTTAGAGAGTGGATCTTGGGAGTCTTCCCCCTCTCCTGGAAATTAAGAAGTGGAGGGAGACCCAGATCCTCACTTATCCACCCCAGGTAGGAACCAGAGAAGAGAGTAGCAGAACTGTCCACATGGAAAATACAACAAGAACAGGAAATTCCATGTGCAAACCAGCCACATAGAACTCTCTACCATAACAAGTAAGACAAGGGGGAGACACCCAGGAAGGATTGGGCAGGACGTCTCTGGCCTTGGGAGAGACTATCCCCACCCCAGGCCCCTTCCACAAGAAGAAGTAAAGGGATCCTGGTTCACAACCCCTCCAAAAAGGAGTATTGGAGTTTCATATTGCTATTCAATCAATCAGCTTAGAGTCAGGAAGCAAATTCCATAAGTCTCCAGTACCTGTCAGGGAGAGAAGGGCCCTGCACCCACCTGCCCTGTCTTCTGGGTAGGAATGTGTCAGTCCAGTACCCTGGATCCTGCTCTCCTGGTCCTGGTTATATCCATAGCTGGCATTTACAAAGCCCTTATCCTGAGCAGGGCATTAAGCTAAATAGTTAAGGTAACTTATCTCATTTAATCTTTACATCAGTCCCAGTAGTAGTATTGTCCCCATTTTTCAGATGAGGAAACTGACATGAGACTGGCACCAAAGTTGTTTTCCTAACCTCAGAGATTTGCTATCCTAGTGAGGCTTCTCACACACAGATCTGCTTGGGGTTCACCTGTTCCTCATCCTGTAGTGATCCTCAGAGCCCATAGGACTCAGCTCAAGCCCCTTCCCCAACTTGGCCTGGCTTCCCTAACTGGTCCTATTCTTCCCTGCAATTCCTGAGCCCTGCTGACCAACACCACTCAACACTGGTGGTTCCCTCAGACACCCCAAAACTTCCCTTCAAGTATCTGTGGCTTTGCATGCACTGTTCCCTCTGCCCAGAAGGGCCTTAATCAAGCTCACCTCCTGAAGTCCTCACTGAAGCCCAAGAGCATGTATCACTCCACTGGGAACCTTCTTTGACTTCTACTCCCTGCCTCAGTTTGGCTTATATACAGGACCAGCACTAGCCTTTGTGCAAATTAGAAAAAGCTACCACTTTTTGGCAGATATAGGTACCCCCATTTGGCAGCAGGTCATAAACTGTCTTCCAGTCTTCTTAGACCCCTTGGCCAGGTGCCTTTTTTGCAGTGCATGCACTGAACAATTGTACTCTGCGGCCAGGCTTTGGGGGCCCTCATCTGTCCCCTCCTATGGCCACAGTGACCACACTGCACAGAAATAGCTTTTATTTGCTCATCGTCTCCCTGTCCCCTCACTACTACCACCCACGAAAATTTGTTGAGGGTAAAGGAGGGTCTCCTACCTGCTTTGGGCCTGAAGCCTGGCACTAAGTAGGTACCAGTAGTAAGGATTGTAGCCAACAGTTTTCTGAGCACTTACTAAGTGTCTGGCACCACACTAATTGCTTTCTGTGAATATGCTTATTTAATCCCGGGACTCAAGACAACTGCTTAATGTTACAAAGTAGCAAAACCAAGATTTAAACCCATGCCTTGTGTGGGGGATCTACCTTTTCCATGACTACCATCTATCAGCTAATGTCAGTCATTGATTAAACATCCAGTGATTGGGAATGGCTGCATGGAGAGGAGTGTGGGAGTTAGTCTCCAATAAAGACGGCCAACCCAGAGCTTGGCCTACGCCTCTCCTGAGGCCCCAGTTTCCGCATCTGTATCACAGAAAATGAGAGCCAGAGCATTTGGAGCCCTGCCTCAGGGCAGGGTGCAGGATAATGCTCAGTGGGGTCACACTGGACTGTGACCTTGGCCAAAATTCCAGAGCAGGGCTGGGGGTGCAAACATGGGCAGGGGAAGAGAGAAGCTTGACTGCCTAGACATGGGCCCATGCCTCTGGGGTCTAAGCCCTCACATACTGACCACTGGCCCTTCGGCCCCATCCCTGCCCCCATGACCTCCGAAGGGACAAGAGAACCGTGAAACTAGAAGGAAATTTCAGAAAAGCTAGATCTGTTTCTTAGGAGGCCAAGGTCCAGCCATCCCTAAGAAGTCAATTTGGTGGCCCAGCCTGGCCCTGAGCTGTGTAAACAGTGGGGAAGGGAGGCGGGCAGAAGGGGGACTCCAGTCCCAGAATAAAATGACTGGGAGGGAGCAGAGACCAGGCCAACACATACACTCACACTTTGTATTTCCGCTTGCACCCAGGCACAGCTACACATGTGCCAGACAACCAGAAGTAGCCCCATGCTCTGCCAGGCCCAGGGAACTCAGCCTTTATGTGGTAAGGGAAGGGGAGTGGGGACAGTTGGGGGCATCCATCATGCCCCTGACAGTAACTCTTTTTTTCTTAAGATCTTCCTTCCTTCCTCCCTCTCTCCCTCCCTCCCTCTCTCCCTCCCTCCCTCTCTCCCTGGCTGTTTGGGTCTTCCTTGCTGCACTCAGGCTTTGGGCTTTCTGTTGCAGGGAGCGGGGGCTACTCTTCGTTTCGGTGCACGGGCTTCTCATTGCAGTGGCTTCTCTTGTTGCAGAGCGCAGGCTCTAGGCACGCAGGCTCAGTAGTTGTGACGCTCAGTTGCTCCGAGGCATGTGGGACTTCCAGGACCAGGTATCAAACCCATGTCCCCTGCATTGGCAGGCGGATTCTTAACCACTGTGCCACCAGGAAGTCCCCTGACAGTAACTCTTGACTTCACTAGGTACAATCATGGTTCAACTGTCTCTCCAACAGGAAGTGGGACTGTGTGCTCCCAGAGGCCAAAGCTGTGGCTCCATGGCCTCAGGGTCAAGAAGAGGGAGGGGCCGCAAGGTAACAGAAAGGGGCCTTGGGGGAGGGGCGGACACAGCATCCCAAACCTGGAGTCCACAGACCAGGCCCAAAGAGGGGGTGCCGGTGGCGGTGTGCCCTGGGCATCCAGAAGCCTGGCCAAAAAGTGCTCTACCCAAGACGTGCAGGCTAGGGTGGGGTGATATGGAGAAAAGTTGCTGGAGGTGGAGAGGTGGGGCTAGGCCTCCCCTCACAGATAATGACTCCAGAAGGCAAAGCAGGGTCTTAAATGTCCCTCACACTGAGACTTCGGAAAACAGGACCCAGCCTCCCTCCTCAGACCAGACCCTACCTACCAACCCCTACTTTGCCTTCCTCTTCCAGAGAATGGGGTACTCAGGCAGTTGCCTGGGGGTAGGCCCAGGATGAACTGCTCTTTGAACTGGCGGGACTGGTTCTGTGTCTAGCCACCTGGGCAGTCACGGGTTGCTTGCCTTGCTGGGCCTGTGAGGAGGGAGGCCTCAGGAAGGGGCCCCTCGTAAATCGTTAACTCCCAGAGCAGTCTCTGCTGCTGGGTCCCCTCAGCCCCACCCCCAGTTGTGACTCTGACGCTTAGAGAGCCCACCAGTCCCCTGGAGGCCAGAGTCAGAGGTTAGAGGTCAGAGCCAGAGGTCGCAGCACCTGGACAAATCCCTCCCCCGACTATCTGGAGGGAGGTGGGGGCGGGCAGACGGGGATGGTGTCTATGGGGAAGGCCCTTCTAAGTTCAGAACTTCTCACCCTAGTTTGCCCTCCAGCCTTCCTACTGTAGCCCTGACCTTTGCCTCTTAGGAGAGAGTCAGGAGCTCTGGGTGGGCCTCCTGGGGCAGCCCCTAGGCAAGTCCCAACCCCACCAGACCCTTATCCTCAGGGAGATAACTATGCCAGTCCCACCCACTTCACCCTCAAGGGGTATCACCAGGACTAGATAATGAATGGGTTGAGGAAAAGAATTAGATACTGTTCAGAATTGGGATAGGACCCTCGGCATTGTTCCAACCCTGCTTCCTGGTGCTGGGGTCCCCCAAGGGAAATAATAAAGGCTGCCTTTCTGAAGATTTTGTGCTAAACCCTTTACCTCCTTGGTAATCTGTTTAGCAATCACATTCTCATTTTGCAAATAAGGAAACTGAGGCTCTGAGAGGAGAGGTGACTTACCTAGGCTGTGGCAGCTGTACAGGAGCAGGGCCAGGATTTGAACCCGTTGTGTGCTCTCAAGTTGAACCCTTGAAGGGTTCTCCCTCTCCTTCTTAAATTCCTAAACTACAGGTGAGGAGACACCCTAAAGCCAGAATGGGCGGGACAATCCCCCAGTGTAACACTGGTTGTAGCAGGGCTGATATGAGGCAGGTAGGGGAGGGTACGTGGGCAGGAGACTGGCAATGCCCCCAACCTCTCTGTAAGCCCCTCCTCCAGGGCAGCTCCCCCTCAGGTCACGTAGCCCCAGGTACTACCACAGAGGAGGCTTGGCTGCTGCTCCCCCCACACCTCAGGAAGAACTCTCCTGACCCAGACAGGCTAAGGAGGGAGGACTGATGGTGCTACCACCATTTTCGCTAGGGAGGCATCTCAGAAGCCGAGGAGACAGAGACCAAAAAAAAAAAAAAAAAAAAAAAATCAACTTTTAATCGAGATTGCAGATTCAGAAAAGATTCATAAATGAAATGATTCCCCGAGGAAATATAAAAAGTTACTTACGGCACAGCTAAATTGAGCATGCTTCAATCAGGGGCTGCTGAAAAATCATTAAGATATACAAGACGCTTTTTTAGATATATGTGGGCTCCGTCAGGAGAGATGGCCATTGCTCCAGTTAGAGAGAGATCTGGCCCTGAGCTGGCTTGGCCTGTTGGGTCACCTCCTTGGACTCATGGCTGGGGAAGGAGGGCAAAGTGGGGAGAAACCCTACCTGCCAGGCCTCAAGGGCCACTGCCCAGAGGTTGTTACTGCCCCCAGGGGCCCAGAGACTCTCTGGCAAGGGAGAGTGGAGCAGAAGGGGTTATGGTTAGAACTTTTTATTGATTGAAGTAGCTTTTTCCCACTTTCTAACAGCAAAATGGGACGTGGCAGAGCTAGAGCTACTTTCCTCAAAAAACTAAAGAGGGGACCCCCAACCCCCATATCCCCTCGCCCCTTGCCCTATTGCTTGGGTCAGCCTGAGGAAGTAATCACTCTACTTGGACAGAGAAGGACCAGAATGTGCTCTCAGATCTATGTCTGAGGGCTTTGCCTTGGGGGAGGGGCAGGCCAGGGAACACTGGGGGAGTGGACCACCCTGGGGAATTTTCAAGGATGATCACTAGCTTTTGAGAAGACATTCTCCCCTCTCCACTGTAGCCATAATCCATTTCTTCACTGGAAGGCTTATTTGAGGTCTAACCCTCCTCTCTTGCAGCCTGTGGGGGTCTTTCTGCCTCTTCCTTTCCCAATGCCTAGGACTTTCAGGATTGAGGCTAGGACATCAGTGGAGGGTCTCTGCTGAATACTTATCACCTTCCCCCTTCTGTGAGCTCCTGGGGACCAAAACTCCTGGGCTTTAGACAAGGTCAAGGCCTTACTCATCTCCATGCTCTGTCAAGTACCTGGTCCTCAGTTGGTGTCAAATATTTACTGAAGAGGGAGAGGGCATCAGGATGCAGCTGGGGCAATCTGTCCCATGGGGGTGGGTGTGGAGGAGAAAGGAGACAGGCAAGAGCCTGCTCAGGGTACTGTAAGTGGCCGTGCCTGGACCCCCTTTCTTAGGTCCATCTGCCTGGGTAGCCCCCTCCTCCATTAAATCATCAAGGGTGGCAAGAAACCCGAGCCGGATGGTCGTGGCCACACTGCCTTGTGGGTGACCCGAACCCGATCCTGGCCAGGCCGAGGCGCTATTTTAAACTCCAGCTCCAAGCTGCTGCCTCATACCACTTGGCCCATCTCTGGTTACAAAGCCACTGCCCACCTCCCAGCCACTTCCTCCTCCCCACCCTAGGACCCCCTAGGCTGGTGATGGGTTCAATGTGTCTTGGGGAAACCCTGCTTTCTGTAGGCCCTGGTCTGTCAACTGGCACCAGTGCTCTTCTCCATCCCCTAGCTGAGCCCAGTTAGGCACCCTCATCCCTCTACCCACACAAGGACCCGTTGACCTTTATTTTGACTGAAAATTCCCCCATGGGGTTCTCTTCCCCAGGAATAAGGGCACACCCTGGCCAGAGAACCACAAAGCCCAGGAGAGGGCAGATGCTACAGGAAGAAAGGAAGTAGGTTAGACATAAGTAGGGACTTCCCAGCAGTGACACTATGCTCTAGAAAACGTTCCCTTACCTCAATGCCTGCCTGCCTGCTTGAGCAGAAAGAGGGAGATGACTCCAGAGGGAGCTCCCTCCCCAGTCCTCAGGCTCAAGGGCTTCTGGGTTAGGGGGGACTCAGGTAGCATTTAGCCAACCCACAGTGTCTTCTTTCCTCCCCTTCCTCAAGGGGAGAGCTCGGCATTCAGGTGGCCCAGCTGTCAGCTGGCTGGGCCCGCTGGACTTGTGTCCACAATCCTCCTGCTCCAGGCAGTAGCCCCCACTGGCTCTCAGTCCTGCCAGACCTACTCCCAACCCAACACTGGCCTAGAGGGAGGCAGCAGAGACATTGCCAGGGCACCAAGGGAAGGCAGGAGGCTGATCATCCATGTTGGCTCCCCTCATCTCAAGCTGGCTGGACAGAAGGTCGCACAGGCAGCCTGAGTACCCCCATGAACGCCCCCGCTCCCCCGCCCCCATGCTATGTAGTCTCAGCAGTAAGGTGTTGGCACCAAGCCTGGTGCAGCTGAGCAGTGACGCCAAATGCTCTGCCATCTCAGGCAAGCATAGTTCCCTCCAACCTAGCAGGGGCCACGGGGAGGAGGGAGAGTGTCTCCCACCCTCCTGGGCCTGAGACAGCTGGGGACAGAGCCTTTTTGGAAACCTCCCTTTCCACTACTGAAGAGGATATATGGCATCCCCATGGGGTCCTAGCCGCCCCTTCCAACCCAGGGGCCTGGTCCTGAGGTTTGACCTGTGATTCTCAACTAGAGCTGATTTTGCCTCCCAGGGGGCAATACCTGGAGACATTTTTGGTTGTCACAACTGCTGCTAAGCATCTTACAATGCACAGGACAAAGAATTAAATGGCCCAAAATGTCAGTAGTGCTGAGGTTGAGAAACCCTTGGAAGAAGTCCCTGACTAATCTGGGAGCCTGGTAGGAGATAGGAGGTATTCTGCGCACACACTCACAGGGGCCGAGGCTCATCATTTCCCACCCTCAACAGGCAGAGAAGGTCCTCCTGCCATTCTGGCTTCAAAGGCCCCTTATAGCCTGAGGAATGTGGTAAGCCGCCTGCCTGCCCACCCACCCACCAGCCTCTGGGCTTGTTAGAAAAAGTGCCCATGGGGGGATGGGGACAGCAAAACTTCACCTGCCCATGATGGGAATTCAGACATATCCTACTACAAGGGGCAAGCTCTACAGAGCCCTCCCCTCAAGAGGATCTGTGGAAAAGTATAGGGGTTGCCCTGCCCCGCCAGACCCATCCCCAGAGGGTTGGCCCAGCATGGGGCTGGCTGGAAGCTCTGGCCTCCTCCTCATCTCTCTGCCTCCTCCCATTTCTATTTAGGAGGCAGCCATGGTGGCTCGGCTCTTGTCTCTGGTTTCCTAGGGAGCTCTGCTGAAGCAGCCCAGCCTCCATGGGTCCATCTGTCAGGGAGGCTGTTCCGCCCCATCGATTGCTGTTCCCAAGGGGCTGTGCTGCTCGAGGGACCCAATGTGGTGGCCAGATAGGAGGGAACTACACCGATAAGAGGGGGTGGGGGCAGCTTGGCAGCAGGCAGAGCTGAGGGGAGCTGACACTTCAGGGAGAAGAAACAAAGCTAGACAGGCATAAGAAATGCAGAGGGCCAGGGGCACCAAGGCAGGAGGCTGGCTGGAATGACCTCTGAAGCCAGCTGGCACTCTCAGGACTCAGTTTTGCTCCTGGACACACCAAATTCCCACTTGCAAAGACAATAATAATAATTGCTAACACATGTTGAGCAGGAACAGTATGTCCAGCACTGGATTGGGGGCCTTGCACACCTCTGCTTTCATCTGAGGCTCACACTCATCCAAAGCAGGTGCTGTTATACTCCTCCACAGGGGAGGAAGAGAACCAGAGAGGTTACAACACTTGTCAGCAGGCACACAGAGGAGCTGGGGCTAGAATTGGAGGCGGGTCAGCCTGGGCAGCAGCTATGCCCTAGTCCCAGACACCGCCAGGCCTAGGGGGAGGAGGCGTGTCTCGCCAGGCAAGAGGCCCTGCCCTCCCTCCCCATGGAGCCGCCTCCTCCCCTGGGCTCTGTGACATCTGCCCCGCTTCCCGGCCCCAGACAGCTGCCCAAAGCCACGTCAGCACTTCCACCGGGGAGCCTGGAAACTGGCTCTGGCCCCTGGGCAAAGGGGGATCAGGAAGGCTGAGTCCCCAACAGGGTGGCCTTGAGAGACTGTGATCCACTCAGCCCAGCAGGTGGTGGGTCAGCATGACCTTGGGTTGGGCTTTTCTGAGCCTCAGTTTCCCCTGTTCAGATGGGAGGGGAGATGCTTTGGGAAGGGTTCAGAGGAGAATGCAGCGGCATCTTGGGTGGATAGGAGCAAACAAACATTCCCTTGCAGCCAGAGTTCTGGGGGCACCCCAGGGAGCCTGCGACCCCCACTGTCCACTCGGGGCCAGGTGGTCATTTGGCGAGGCTCATAGGGGTGAGGGGGAGGGTGGGGAGGTGTCTAAGCCCGGCCCAAGCCCGAGCACTGGCTGGCTGGGGCCAGAGATAACCGGCGCCTCCCGGAAAATCATTAGCATCTGTTTGGGCCACGGCAAAGCTGGCCCGCAGGCGCCTCCGCCCGCCGGAAACGGCCCCCCACGCCCCTACCCGAGAGCGCACCTCACCGACCGTGCCCCCACCCTCCCCGGGGCCAGCTCAAACTAGTGGAGCGACAGCATCCACCCACCCAGGGAGGAAGGTCTGGGTGCAGGGCCCCAGGCCGGGCAGGCGGGGGTCTGGCCTCTCCGTCGGGCGTCCTGGCGTGGGCGGTCCGGTCCGCGCTCTGGGCGATCCAGGCCGGTTCTTAGTGGCGCCCGCGCTGGCGGCAGCCCAGGGAGTGTGTGGAAATGACACCGCCAGGGCGGCGGAGATCCCCCCTCCTGACATTGGCTGGAAAGTGGAGCAGCTCGTCAGGGACAATCAATGGCGATCGATCGCTGCACGGCGCGGGCGGGCGGCGCGGGGGAGGGGCAGCGGTGCTGGCAGGGGTGGGGGCATACGCGGCTGAGGTCAGACAACACACAGACCCGAAAAGGGGCACAGCGGCACATGGGGTCACACGGACACACAATCTGTACAGAGATGGGCCACTATGGGCCACTGCCCCCACCAAGGAAGCACACTCACCTCACGGAGTTACAGCACCCTACAACAGTCTCTGACACAAGTTAGGACAGGAGGTCAAGGGGTCAAACAAATGGTTCCCCTGGACACACACAATAGGGTCACAGACACATAACAATACAGCCAGTCACGCTGTCACACAACCAGTTCACACCACCACAACCGATGACCCTACACTAGACACCCACATCACCAAGATACAAAATGAGTTATACATTCTACTAGCTGGTCTCAACTACAGGACAGAAGGGAGTTACATACTCTGGCTGCACAACAAAGCAAAAAAGTCACACAGCCAAATTATACACCATCACCATCACCTCAAAAAACATTGTCAAATTGGGTCTTAAACTATGGAACAGCACAGTGGAGCCCCATATTGGCAACACAAAACAGGACAGAGAGCCCAAGTATACAACAGGACCCCACACTGCCACAAGTTGCACTTCAGCAAGTAAGACAGAGATGCAGCTGTATCACATCCGCCAACGAGAATATAACATGGCACAATAAACATTGTGGCACAGGCAAACCAGCACTAACTCTCAGGGTTCTGACAGAACCAAATGAGCTACTGCAGGTTAGGCACTTAGCACGGGGCCAAGCACATGGTAAGCACTCAAAACACAGAGGGTAGTGGGATCATTTTTAATGTCTGTATACTAGTTAAGTCATATCAATATAATGATTGTAACTACTTAATAGCATCACTCTCTCCAGATAGGTCCATTCCTCTCCAGGAACCTGATTCATCCCAACAACAAAATTAGTTCAGCCATTACACACACCTGGGAAACACAATTCAAGTGTCACAAACCACTCACACTGCTGCACATATCAATTCCCCTAGTACACTGCCACACTGGCCACACACACTTTGGGACTTCCGTGGGGAAACCACCCTCAATCTCTCATCAGGTGCAACTCAACTAGTACATAGCTACTGGCCCCATTTCCTGCCACTCTCACAAGGCTGTAGAACACAAAGCACCACCCACCCAGCAGTGATCTGCTCTCTCAGTTAAAACAAGGTCCAGAACCTCCCACGCAAGCTCCTTAAGGACCATCCCTAATCAGTCTCTCTCTCCATTCTGCCATTTTTCGTACAGAAACCGAGGCATCAGTTCCAGAGCGCTCCCTATTCCAAATCTAAAGCAGGAAAGAGGGCTGGCCCCTGATCTCAGAAATCCACCCCACCCCTCACCACCATCATTTTCCAGTGGTACATGTGTGTAGGAACAAGGCCAAGATCCCTCATTCCTTCAACACACCCTTACAGGCCACTCCTGTGCTTCCAGTTGTAGGGCCAGCTGGGCTGTAGCCCTTACTTCCTCCAGTTAAGGCCTGGGACCTCCCAGGGGCTTCCAGGAATCCCTTGCAGCCAGGGAGCTCCCCTTAAAGGTGCCACCCAGAAAGACATCAAACATTCCCTAGTTTGCCTGGCTGTGTAACACTGCCTAATTCCCCAGCCTCTCTGTGCCTGGATCCCAAATCCTGCCTGTTGATCCAAGATTCCAATGGCTGCCCCCCTTCGAGACCTCATGCACGCACACACAGGCACACAGAGGCACTCTTTAAGAGAGCGTAGAACCACTAGGTGGCCTGTGCTCTAGAATGGGGGAAAGCAAGGATTCTGGGCTGTGGGCAGTGCTACAATCACTCATGTCTCATCCCTTACTCTCACCCTTCAGGTAGGGCGGGGAAACAGCTGGGGGAGGTCTGGCCTCCTTCCACAACATCCCCACTCCCAGATGGCTGGAGGCAGCTCTTCCCAGCATCCCCTCCCAGGCTTTTATTCACCAGAAAGGGTAGCTGAGCTCCCCTTTTGTCCCCCAAGAGAAACAGAGGGACACAAACTCTGTGTCCCTGTGTGCAGGGGCACACAGGCTGGCCAGGCATGTCCATCATCTAAATGCCTACCCATTCTGTTTTTAGGCACATTCTTTTTTTTTTTTTTTTTTTGGTACGCGGGCCTCTCACTGTTGTGGCCTCTACCTTTGCGGAGCACAGGCTCCGGACACGCAGGCTCAGCAGCCATGGCTCACAGGCCTAGCCGCTCTTCGGCATGTGGGATCTTCCCGGACCGGGGCACGAACCCGCGTCCCCTGCATCGGCAGGCGGACTCTCAACCACTGCACCACCAGGGAAGCCCTAGGCACATTCTTGCAGGTCTTGCCAAGTGCGTATGAAAGGCATAGGCCCCAAAGGGGCCCAGACAGCCTGCCCCAAGTCCCTGGGTGTCCCAGGAGCTGGTCCTGCTCAAAATCATCTGGCTTGTATAAGAGTCCAGCAAAAATGTCCAACTACCCACGCCTACTTCCCTGAATCCATAAGCACCCACAGCCGCAACCCTTTAATTTGATAAGGCCATTTTCCACCAAGCATTGCCTATGGGCCAGGCTGGGCCAAGTGCCCATTTCCCAGATGAGAAAACCAAGCAAAGGAGAGAGAAATTAGTTGCTCAAGAATATACAACTGAAAAGTCATGGGCCTGTGATTCAAATACAGATTCGACTTCTGTTTCTCAAAGGCTACACAGTTTAGGCTCACACCCATATGCATAAACACTAAGGAATGTCCATGCCTACAATTCTCTCACACGTTCCTACACACATGGGCAGCCCCCTCCCGCACATACTCACACATACAAGCAGGCCTACAGTCTCCCACGCCTGGGGCCTGTCAGCCACATTCTCCATGGCTCCCTCCCTCCAACAGGGACAGGGACAAGCAGGGAGTCCACATTCCCAGGTTTCCGCCCTGACCCTGCCCCCCCCTTCCCCACTCAAAGCACACATTCCTCCTGCTACAGCCAGATAACCAGCCCCAGGGGGAGGCCTGGGAGAAAGCAAGGCATTCTGGGGGCCAGACTGCTGGGCCTCCTCTGGGCTGCCTAAGCCAGCTCTACTGCCTGGATCTGGCATGGTAGGAAGCCAGGAGCTTTCCCTGCAGATAGCCCCCACCCTTCTAGGCACGCTAGACCCAAGGCTTCCCTCCATATTCCAGGGACTTTCTTATGCTCAGAGATTCACACTCCAGGAAGGGGCCCCAAGGGTCTCCCAACTCACCCTTTAGATGCAAAATCCCTTATACAGTTAGTAACTAGAGCAGGACCTAGGGAGCCCCCAGGACTCCTCTCTCTCCCACTCTTAAAGAGTCTCTCAGCAGGTGAAAGCGCAGGTTCCATGCACCAACAGCCCCTAGGCAGTTTTCCCCATCTGGGGGTAGTGGCAGTTAATTCTCACAGCTCTGCCTGGGGTGCAGCCACTTGGCGGGCTCAGCAAATCTGGAGATATTTGCATACCCAGATGGCCGAGCCTGGAATTTCAAAGAATTCCCCAAGAAGAGGCAGCTGGCTTCCGGGTAGTGGCCCTGGAGGCTCACAGCTGTTGGGCTGGAAGACTGGGGAGTCTAGGGCCCCAACACACAAGATAAGATTGAAAAGGATAAGGGAAGAACATCTCCCAGGCCCTATCACCAGCCCCCAGCTCTGTTCCTCCTGTCCCCAGCCCTCCACCCCTCAGGTATGAAAAGTCATGTCCTGGTTGCCCAGAGTAGGTAGGCAGGCAAAGGAGACAGGGCTAGTTGGCTAGAGTCGCAGAGACTGCCTGCATTTGGGGAAAGGTAACAGTGGGCACCAGAGAAGTGCCAGAAATATGAGATCCCCTTGTTCACATGAAGCAACAGATAGGCCTTTGTCCCCATGCAACCTGCAGCTAGGTGGGCAAAGGCCCTGGCCTGGGCCCTACGAACCTGTCCACACACAAGCATATGGCTACTATACCAATGGTGAGGGGAATGGGGAGCTGGTGGCTTGACATTTCTGGCAGGCCTTGGGCTAGAATACTAATCTGTTCCCTCATTGTGATTAAGGCTATGATGGAGCATAATGAGCTAGACACTGGGCCATCCAGTTCTGGATAAACAGTAAACAAAGCTAAACCCAAACAGGCCTCCCCACCCCAACCAAAGCCCCTCCCAGGTTCTGTCCAAGCCGATTTACTGACCACCTACCTCATGGTTGTTACAGCTATAGGTCACCACTGCCCTCTGCTGGCAACTCAGGCACTAGCATCCACTCAGATACCAGCTCGCTCCCTACCCAAGCAAACGCACTTCAGTCACCTCCTCCACCTGTGGGCATAGAAACTTAACCCTACCCAACTGTTACTTAAGTCAGAAGGTGGCAGGGGGCAGGATTAGCAGGGAGGAACCCAGGGACACAGTGTGTCAGAGGAGAAATCACAAAGGAATTCTGCCCTTCTTCCCAAAATTTACATCCAAAACTTCAAGTGTCCTTTCTCTCCAGCTTAGAGGTTAAAACCCCACACTCATGCAAACAGTGCCTGCCCCATAACCTTTTGCAATGCACCAGAACCTCCCCTTTACCCCTTGTCTTATGCCTTCTCTTTCTCCCCTCCAAAGGAGGGCCAGGCTTAGATGATCTGGAACCATCCTTTGAAAAAGCTCAACTTCTCTGGCAGGTCTGAGAAAGCCTTTGTTCCGGAACCTGGTTCCTTCTGTTACACTGCAGCAGGTGACTGGAAGTCCTGGGCGCCTCTGAAACAAGGCCAGCTCCCCTCAACTTTTACTGCAACACCCTGCAAGCAGCCACACCTTTCAAAGATGGCAGAAATGTGGAATGGAGGTGGGGGGAGACTGCCCAGAAGGACCTAACCAGTATTGCCCCTTAATTAGCTGGGGGAAGCTCCAGATGCCCCTCTCAGGTAGGTAGCCTAGATTTGCCAACTACCTCAAGCATGGAACATCTCTCACCCCTGAGCTGGCTCTGGAGCCCAAATGTCAGGTTGTACTTGTGTACTGTTTCTAGAAACCTCCAAGTCAGAAGGCCTAAGTAGCAGTTTTAGAGCTTTCAAAGCTACTCACTTCCTATGGAAAACTTCAAAGGTGAGAAAGCTGGCCAAACCCTTCCTACTCACTCTCGTTCTCTAGAGGCCCTACAATTTAGGGTAGGGGAGTACCCTTTAAGAGTCAAGATTTTTAAGTACTTAGGAAGAAATTCAAACAGGAGAACAAGTGGCTCAGGGCAAGGAGCGAGGTTTCTGGGAAAATGGCTGCTGTCACCCCTCATATCCTTAGAAGTCTGAAAAGGAACATGGCACACTGACTGAGGCTGATGCTGCTCTTCTCTGGACATCAGTCACCAGAGGCCTGGGCACTCAGTAACTTCTTCTTGGCCTTTCCAAAAGTGATCAACCATTTGCTTTCAGTGTATATACACTGTAGGGTTATCAGGAACCTCAGCCCTGGAAAAGGCCATTCTATTAATAACAACTCACACAGGAGATTAAAAGCAAACAAAACCCCCACTCAATTGAAAACTATTAAGTGCTATCCTGGTGCTAAGACATTCATATAGTTCATCTGATAAGAGGCAGGCTACAGTTTGCCTCTGGTTAGGGTGCAGCTCCACAAAAAATTCAAAGATGAAAAGTAATCAATTGTCACAAAAATGTCTGACTCTGCCTCTTCTTCAATCAGCCCAGGAGCAGGCACTGAGAAACGGCAAAGCTGGCTGGTGACTGTGTCACACATTGAGCCGCTGAGACCAAAGGCCTTAAAGGCTTTACAGTCAGTCCCAAGCTTTGAGCTTTGCCACTTATATTGACTAGGGTAAAATATGGCAACAATGGGGGAATGTATGTGTTTCGGGATCACCCTAAGAAAGTGATCCCATGGCCGGTTTTCATTATTTCTAAGCCCATCCCAGGAATTGTATTCAGGCACCTCTGAATATCCCTGGAAATATTCAGAGGTGCCTGAATACCAACCACTTATACCAGCTGGGGCTAAGGTTAGGAAAAGGCTTTTAAGGAAGCCTTTTGTTTGGTACAGAGAACTCAGAGCCACTTTTCATCAAAGCGCACGCACAGCAAAGGAATGATGAAACAGGAAACAGGCTCCAGGAGTGTCCCAAAGGAAGTCTATTTTCTCTTTCCTGGATGGATATGAATGTATATTCTGATAGTTTGCTACCTTCATATTTATTCTCATATTAAAAGTCTGCTTTCTCCACCCTCTCCAGGCTGCTGGCCCGGGCCAGGATCCTGAATGGCTTTTTAGCACGCTCCAGGTTCTACATTTGGGAGCTACCAGATGACAAACCTGACTGGCTGAAAGCCGGACTGGCCTTGGGTACCTCCATCTTCTTGTGGATCTATCTCATCAAACATAATGAAGATGTTTTAGAATATAAAAGAAGAAATGGGTTGGAATAGACTTTTGAAATATTAATACAGTATGTCCCATATAGTGATTATAACAGTTCCTCTGGATTTACCAATCTATTGAGTTATAAACATAAGAGAAAAAGTTTTACGTGATATTACATTGAGTCAGCATTTGTGCTTTGCTTAAATGGGAAAAAAAAATCTGCTTTCTCTACCATCACAATCACCAGAATAACCCATCACGTGAAATAAAGACCGTTTCACAAAGGGAATGAAATGGAGATGGGTCCCTAACATGAGTGACAATTTTCTGCAGGGGTAATAAAGAGGCTATTCCTGGGTAGGAAGGAAGGAAAGATGTGTTCATAATTCAGAAGATCTAGGAACTGAAGAAAGTTCTTCTATTAAAACCTAGCCACTGGGTGTTAATTGGTATGGTACAGCAGACTAAGACAAAAGCCACAGTTTCACTCTAATTGCAGACAAAGGGCAGTTTACAGGCATTCCAACTGTAGTTTAGAAATAATTCTTTTCCCCTGACAACCTACCTAGGGCTCCAAATTACTTGTTGAGGCAAAGAGGAATGACTAGAAAAGTGGAATACTGTAGCTGTTGGAAGTAGAAAAGGAATGCCTCAATTGCTAGGTCAGTGCAGAGAACTCTCTCTGCCCCTCTCTCTCACCACCACATCCTTCTCTCTATAGACCTCCCCGCTGCTCCCCACCCCAAGAGTCCTCTTGCCAAATCTTTATATTACCCAAAGTGTAGAAACTAGCAGGACAACGCTACCTTTGACCACTGGCCAGTAACAGAGCATGCAAGTATCCAAAATCATGTAGCTTTACCAAAAGAGACTGTTCCAACTATAACTTGATCAAGCACTCCATGTTGTTAAGAAGCAAAGCAGGGGCTTCCCTGGTGGCTCAGTGGTTAAGAATCTGCCTGCCAATACAGGGGACACGAGTTCGAGCCCTGGTCTGGGAAGATCCCATATGCCTAAGTGGGTGTGCCACAACTACTAAGCGTGCACTCTAGAGCCCGAAAGCCACAACTACAGAAGCCCGCATGCGCCTAGAGCCCGTGCTCCGCAACAAGAGAAGCTACTGTAATGAGAAGCCTGTGCACCTCAACGAAGAGTAGCCCCTGCTTGCCACAACTAGAGAAAGCCCGCACGCAGCAATGAAGACCCAACACAGCCAAGAATAAATAAATAAAATAAATTAATTTTTTTAAAAAAGCAAAGCAATTAACATATACACACTACTATATATAAAATAGATAACCAACAAGGACCTACTGTATAGCACAGGGAACTATACTCAATATTTTGTAATAACCTGTAAGGGAAAAGAATCTATCTATCTATCTATACACACACACACACACACACATATATACATATATATATATGTAACTGAATCACTCTGCTGTACACCTGAAACTAACACAACACTGTAAACCAACTATACTTAAATTAAAAACAAAAAAGCAGCAACGGGAACCCATACATTGACATTCCTTTGTAACCACTGCCTCACCAAGATAATCAAATCTACTGCAAACAAGCTTTCACATGTGATAAAACTACAGACACTTCTGTAAAAAGCAATGTGATCCCAGATGAGACCCATCCTGAGTTACACACTTTTTTTGTGAATGGGGAAGGTGGTCTCCCCCTCACTGAACCTTCATTCTGGCCAAGGCATATGTAAGCAGACTGGACCAAATATGTTCCAAACTCAAATGAGCAAGACCAAACTGCATTCAAAAGCCAAATGTTTCATGAACACCAGGATGACTTTTACTTCAGCACTTTACTTAAAAGTACTCTTGTGAAAATATCTACATTATGACCTAATAAATGGTAATAAGCTGGTTGCTGTCTAAGATGACAAAGAATGGGGCTTTCAGGATCTGTGCAACTAACCCATGGTCAACAGTCAAAAACTGAATTCCCACTTACCCATGATACTGAGAATGAGGGTAATTTTAGGTTAGAGCTCAATTCTAACTCCTTTACCCACAATTATTAATAGTCAAACTTCTTTGCAAGGTCAAGGATGCTAGAAATGCTAATAATAAGTAGCCAGCAGCTAAAATGAAGCACTTCAAAGGTTTCCGGTATCACACCTTAGTTCTGAGATGGAATAGTGACATTGAGAGATAAGACAAGTTAAACAAGTTTAAAACCAAAAGCAGTGGACATTTATTCCTCAATTTTTGTGCAAGAGTGTAAAGATGCATTTGAAAGAACCTGACGGCTAGAGAGCATCAGCCATTGCTTTCAGGCTGGCCTGGTTTACAATTAGATTAGGAGAAGTAGGGGGGAAAAAGTAACTTGCCTAGTTCACAGGAACGATGTTTCTGGCAAACACAGCTGTTTACAAGTTTCAAACTACATTTTACTAGCGTCAAGGGAAGACCAAAAAGCCACATACAGTACAATTTAAAATTGGATGAACATCCTGCAATGTTAGTGCAAAGTAATTATGTAGACTCTCCAATACAAGATTGTGCTCATGTTTCCCAGGTTTGGTCAATGTTGTTTTTACAATCACAATCACAGAAGCTTAACTTACCAAATAGCAATGCCTTTGTTTTATGGCCTATGTACCAAAGGAATGTCACAAGGTTTCGGTGAAATGCAGCTTAGTTTCAATAATAAAGCAAATTTCTTATTTAGTTTAACAGTCATGTTCCTGGAATACTGCACATATAAATTTCATGAAAATTCTTTTAAGCTTATGCATTTATCTTGTTCAGTAAAATTACTTTCAAGATATCCTTTTTACTATGTAAACTGAATTGTTTCATGATTTTGAAATGCAAACAGTATAAATGAAAACATTTCAGGGGTGGGAAAAAATCCACCACTAATCTCAGCTAGACAAAATTCTTAAAATCAAAAAGCCTATTCACACAAAATTATATGTAATGACTGTAGTAATCAGTTTATTACACAGATTAATCATTCTTGAACGTACAGGCTCCAGAGGAGCAATTGGGTCTTTAAATATACACAAGTATTTCCATCGAATGAATTTTCACCATCCAGATAGACCTAAGCAGTTAAAAACATAAGAAAAATAAGAGCTATTAGCTATGTATTAACTGAGAAACCACATACAAACCAAAGAATATGGAAGAGAGAAAGAGGGGCTGAAGGATGAAGGTTGAAGGGTGGGGAGATGTAAAAGAGTTGGAAACAAAGCCCATCACACTTTACTTACTAATAGCTCCAATCCATTTAAATGTTGACCAGTTAAACTTAGACCTTAAAATACAGGATGTAGGTAGAGTTTAATCTGATTGGTCATAACTTTCACCTAAGACGTTAAGTCCTTCGGAATAAAATGAATACAGAAACAGCTTCATGTTCTTCGCCTTGCTTTTCGTAACTGTTTGTTTTGAGTTTAATGGAATTTCACTTAAAAAACAATCTCCTACAGGTCAGTGGAGCTTTTCTTCCCCATCCAAGCACACACCATACCCAGCACCCCTCACTCTGCCGTTATCCAAATTTAAGTCAATAAGGAAAGCTTTTAGTCTCACACCTAGGTTATGCCTGGAGAACTGGCTTGTCACACACACACTTCTCTGCTAGGAGGCAATGTTGGTACAGAAGTACAGTATTTCTAGTTTGTTGTTCCAAGTATGTACAACACGCAGCACTGCTGTATCAGGTAAACATGTGCACAGGGGAAGATGAGGCGTGGGCTCATAGAAAGCAGTCAAATGGAAATCAAAAGGACTCTCTCTTTCAGAGTTCCCCTATCTTTATTTGTAGAGGTTATCCAATAATTTCTTTAATTACATCGCATACTTCTGAGTCCATTCCCGAGCTATTCTGTTGTACCTGTACACACAAAGAGAAGCTTAGCTTAACATAGGTGAGGAGTCAGTTAGAAAGCAACAGAGTTCATTCATTATCCCATGAAGTAACTTGAAGGGAATAACTTATAGTATATTCAAGCTAAGCCATCTTCCTACTCCAAATTTCTAATAAGCATTTATTCAATGATAGTGGGAAATATCCTATAAATGCTACTAATACAGGATTCTAATTAAATTTTAGCACTTGCTGGCATACCCTCAGTCTATACTTGATCGATGTATTTCTAACAGACAATCTTCAACCCTTGTTTGACTTATTTGGAGTTCCTGGAACAATATAATTCTATATTATATAGTTCTTGAAATCATATAATAATGATTAAATTGACATAATACTTCCCCCTGCATCAATAAAACAACCAGTTCTGGCAGGACTTATTTTAACAATTTGGTTGCTAAAATGAATGGGTTTATTGCTCCAGAAGAACATTCTAGTAGTAAAATAAGCAGGGCAAAAGGATCTTTAATTCTTTGATTAAAAAAGTTCTGCTGACCATTACCGCCACAATGACTTGGGAAAAATGCCCATAATTCTAAACACTGGACAAAATGGTTCACTAATCAAAAAATGTATTTCTGGGCTTCCCTGGTGGTGCAGTGGTTGAGAGTCCGCCTGCTGATGCAGGAGACACGGATTCGTGCCCCGGTCCGGGAAGATCCCACATGCCGCGGAGCGGCTGGGCCCGTGAGCCATGGCCGCTGAGCCTGCGCGTCCGGAGCCTGTGCTCCGCAACAGGAGAGGCCACAACAGTGAGAGGCCCGCGTACCGAAAAAAAAAAAAAAAAAAAAAAAAGCATTTCTAAGTAAATTCACAAATAGAAAAAAGCATGATCTAATTTTATTCTGAATGCAGCCAAGAATACAGTTACAGATACTATTCAGACCTAAATACAGAAAAAAACTAAACTAAGAACCAATTGCTGTTAGAATTCCCCATTCTCAATGTAGCTCCATTTTAAAATATCCTATTTATATGCCTCTCTAACCAATAATTCAATTAATTGTTTAATCTTTTATATTTTAACTTTAGAAAATTATCCACTACCTCCCATCTATTTCCTTCACAATCTTATTGAATAATACACAAAACAAACAAACAAAAAAAGATTTCTTCAACACTTTCAGTTATTATCTCTTGTGATATCCTGACCACTCTTCAATAATTCACAATACAATTCTAAAATATGTAAATTCTACAAGTTTTATTTTAAAGGAAACTTGGGGCTTTCATGTCTTGTAACATTTATTCACTTTCTTTTTTACACTATTCCAAATGGTAGAAAATCAATTCTCTTTCCCATTAATTTATAAATACCTACCTAAGACAAATGGGCTCTTGATGCAAAATCTTTACACGTCAAAAGCCAAGCAGAAGACCTAAAGCTGTTGGAAAATATACTATAGAAAAGTTTTTCTAGGCAGTAGGAGTCATGAAACAATCAGATATAAAATCATTTATTTATAATGATAGTCGATGCAAATACTCCTCTTTCCTGTCCCCAGATGAGTATATTAGGACTTCATTTTAAGTATCTGACCCATACTCAGCCCTTAGACAAAAATATCTCCACCCTACCACAGATACTCTGCTGTCTGGAGACCATACTTACTTTTCTCTATCTGTTTTGTAGATCCGAGCAATCTCAGGCACTAAGGGATCATCTGGATTGGGATCACACAACAGAGAACAGATGGACAAAAGTACTAGAATGAAAAAAACATACAAATTAGTAGAGGAACAAAAGCAAAAAGGTTGAAAGAAACATGAGATGCCAACACAAGAGAAAATTCTAAGACCCTATTTATATTGTAGTGCCTAACAGCTTTGTAAGCTCTACCTAAGTTTACAGTAACAGCAATCAACAAAGATTCTAACAAGATTTCTCTATGCTTGAACCCCTGAGGAAGCTGGCCCAGGCTGGTGAAGTGTCTTGCCTCATGTCCCTGGTTAGTGAGTAAAATTAGAGTGGAATTAGAATCCAGGTCTTCCAAATCCTAGACCAATAACACTTTTCCCAGCTTATGAAGTTCGATTTTTAGAAGCCCATGTTCAGGGATAAATGGCTTTCAAAATTCCAAAGACAACCACACTACTGACTGCTCTTAGTAAGAAATGACAACAATGAAATCCAACAATTACTGCTTTCTCCATGGCAGGTACTATATATTCAAATGCAATGGATCTGTTTCATTTTTAGTTGAAAACGATTTAGTCTAAGAACATAAAGGCCAGTACTTGCTCCCAAATGGGGCTGGCCACACTTATTATAGAGGATACAACATATCTCAAACTAAAGTCTCAAATTATTTTCAGTAATGATTTAGAATCTCATCTAAGCCATTTCCTCAGTGACAACCCGGAATGTAGCAGACAGATCTCAACAGTACAGTTTCTTCTGTTCAAATTCATTAACTTATGTATTCCTTATTGAAAGCAAAGAGGAGGCTAAGGGCACTAATTACATTAAATCCAGTGGTCTCTGACATACTGAAATAAATTCCAATCCTTCTATTCTGATGCTACCAGAACTCAGCTACCTTATTTCTCTCTAATGTTCTGTAGCAAGAGACAATGATTCAGAGCCCACGTTACTCCCCAAACATCAAATTCATCAGGAAAAGGAATATTCCTTTTCCTATCAAATCTGTTCTATGGAGATCAAGGGCTTCTGAGAGATGAGAAAGTTTACATGCCCTTTATCATTCAGTTGTTAACAAAAAAAGCTATTTCCTTGCCTTAAGAGTATATGGAAAACAAAAAACATCAGGCAAGATGTTTTCTGACTCTTCATTCCTGTTGCCCACAAATGGCAGATGGCATTCCCAAAATATCTTCTCTTCTCATTGTCAGGTGTATCACCTGATGCCCTCTTCAAGCACAGAACATTCTAACAGCAATTAGGAAAGATTTCATGTATTTCCTGGAAATGACAACAAGGAGTTATAGATCTCTGAATGTTCATGAAATTACTGACTATAGAAGAAGAAACTTATCTGGCCTATCCAGCTGGCAAGAATACAACTGATTCTTCACCTAAAATTAGACATACAACCAAATTAGTATTTGTTATAAGTTCCCTTTATTTACTCTTCCAACTATTTCAATAAGGCAACTTTAAAAAGACAAATTAAAAAAAAAATTGAAGTATAGTTGATTTACAATGTTGTGTTAGTTTCAGGTATACAGCAAAGTGATTCAGTTATACATATACATATATACTCTTTTTCAGATTCTTGTGCATTATAGGGTATTACAAGATACTGAATAGTTTCCTGTGCTATACAGGAGGTCCTTGTTTATCTATTTTATATACAGTAGTGTGTAACTATTAGTTCCAAACTCCTAATTTATCCCTCCCCGCCCCATTTCCCCTTTGTCAACCAAAAATTTGTCTTCTATGTCTGTGAGTCTGTTGCTGTTTTGTAAATAAGTTCATTTGTATCATTTTAAAAAGATAAGTTTTAAGTAAATAACTTTTCTCTCTTTCTTTCCAGGAAAGGAAGGTAGGATGGTGGTTATCTGGACCTGGTGAAAGGGTTCTTAGTACACTACTTAGATCCTTTAATTTGTAGAAAATTAATTTTGGCTTATAATATACTATACCTTCTTTCTCTATAAAGAGAATAACTTCTATTTCTACAGCTTGTAGAGACTCTTCACTGAAGTAACTAAATTTCCAACAATATATATATTCCTCATCAGCACATACCCATTTTCATTAGTGTCATAACCCACAGTCACTTCCAATTCTAAAAACATATAATCAAGTGGCTTTATGATGCACTTAATCTGCTTCCTTTAAGTTTTCTGTATATTTAGGTCCCTTACCTATATACTCAAAGTGGAGGGCATTTCGGGTCAAGATTACTGCCCTCAAAAACAGATTATGGGGACTTCCTTGGTGGTACAGTGGTTAAGAATCTGCCTGCCAATGCAGGGGACACGGGTTCAAGCCCTGGTCTGGGAAGATCCCACATGCCACGGAGCAACTAAGCCCGTGCGCCACAACTACTGAGCCTGCGTGCCACAACTACTGAAGCCTGCGTGCCTAGAGCCCATGCTCAGAAACAAGAGAAGCCACCTCAATGAGAAGCCTGCACACTGCAATGAAGAGTAGCCCCCAGTCGCCGCAACTAGAGAAAAGCCCACGTGCAGCAACGAAGACCCAATGCAGCCAAAAATCAATCAATTAATTAATTAATTAAAAAAAGAAAAAACAGACTATGTTAAAGGGATAATTATATCACACATAGGATTCAGGCCTTCTTTAAAACACTAAACCTAGGTATGTTGATATAACCAAATTCAACAAAATGGCACTGCAGTTATTTTAAAAGATAGCTATCTAGACAGAACATATCAAGTCAAATAAACTAACAGCCCTTATGATTTAGAACAACTGAAAAAACCAACACCAGGCACAGAAGGGAAAGAAAAAAAGAGCTATGGTAATAATTTCAGGTATCTAGACCCCCCCGCCCCCCCAGACACACACACACACACACACAGTCCCACCTCTGTTGGCCCCATTTGTATCTAGATTTCTATCTCTACAGACACTTGGTAAAAGAAGAGCAACCAGGCCAGGAAATCACAAGAACAATAGGCATATGAACACTTTCACAAGCAGCCCTTGAATTGCAAGGAGGCCTACAAAAAGAAAAGGGGTCACTTATCTGGAAAACTATGTCAGTCACAATTTTGAAAAATGTGGTCCTCTGGGGCTTCCCTGGTGGTGCAGTGGTTGGGAATCTGCCGGCCAATGCAGGGGACTCGGGTTCGAGCCCTGGTCCGGGAAGATCTCACATGCCACAGAGCAACTAGGCCCGTGAGTCATAACTGCTGAGCCTGCGTGTCTGGAGCCTGTGCTCCGCAGCGAGAGGCCGCGATAGTGAGAGGCCCGCGCACCGCGATGAAGAGTGGCCCCCGCTTGCCGCAACTGGAGAAAGCCCTCGCACAGAAACGAAGACCCAACACAGTCAAAAATAAATAAAAAAAAAAAAAAAAAAAAAAAAATGTGGTCCTCTGATTTTTTATTTGTATTTTTGCCTAGGACCACAGAAATCTTAATTTAATGCCCCAGAGTATTTGTTTCCTTCAAAAAATTAACTTTTAAGAGTATGCAAGTCCTACCATAATTATAACATGACAAATATCCAATAATTTTTTAAATTAATTATTTATTTTTGGCTGCACTAGGTCTTTGTTGCTGCGTGTGAGCTTTCTCTGGTTGCAGCGAGCGGGGGCCATGCTTCATTGCAGTGTGCGGGCTTCTCACTGCAGTGGCTTCTCTTGTTGTGCAGCACGGGCTCTAGGCTGTGGGCTCAGTAGTTGTGGTGCACAGGCTTAGCTGCTCCACAGTATGTGGGATCTTCCTGGACCAGGGCTCGAACCGATGTCCCCTGCATTGGCAGGCGGATTCTTAACCACTGCGCCACCAGGGAAGTCCTATCCAGTACTTTTTTTTTGGGGGGGGGGCTGCGTTGGGTCTTTGTTGCTGCATGTAGGCCTTCTCTAGCTGCAGCGAGTGGGGGGCTACTCTTCATTGTGGCACGCGGGCTTCTCACTGCAGTGGCTTCTCTTGTGGTGGAGCACAGGCTCTAGGCGCATGGGCTTCAGTAGTTGAGGTGCATGGGCTCTAGAGTGCAGGCTCAGTAGTTGTGGTGCACGGGCTTAGTTGCTCCATGGCATGTGGGATCTTCCCGGACCAGGAATCGAAACCGTGTCCCCTGCATTGGCAGGCAGATTCTTAACCACTGCGCCACCAGGGAAGTCCCCTCCAATACTTTTTACAATAGTGCCTTTATCCCAGTTATTTGGGTGCTTACAAGGAACCAGTTAACTATGCATTTTTGCTTTTTTAATCTTCATAATAACAGTGAAATAGTTTTTATCATCCCTATTCTACAGATGAAAACTCTGTGGAATGCAGAAGCCAATCTGTCTCAAGTCTCATCCAATAAGAGGTGGAGCTGAGATCCTAATACAGGCAGTTGCATCCAGAATCTATGTTCTTTACCATGAAACTATGTTGCCTCTTGCCTAAATGTATGCATTAAAGAAATGATAAAATTTAAGTAGACAGAAAAGAAAAATATTTTCATGTAGCAAATTTCATCCCCAAATACCCAAACTATTTCTTTCTAGCTATTTAATATACTTTCTGTACAACGCAAGTTACAGTGTGTAACACTTTATCTCTTTTCTGCTTTTTTCAAACACTGTATTTTCCTATTTCCCACTATATATATATATATATTTTTTGCGGTACGCGGGCCTCACTGTTGTGGCCTCTCCCGTTGCAGAGCACAGGCTCCAGACGCTCAGGCTCAGCGGCCATGGCTCACGGGCCTAGCCGCTCCGCGGCATGTGGGATCTTCCCGGACTGGGGCATGAACCCGTGTCCCCTGCATCGGTAGGTGGACTCTCAACCACTGCGCCACCAGGGAAGCCCTCCCACAATATTTTTAAGGATCAATACTCTTTTGAATGCATTTGCCAGAACCAATATATTTTCTCCTCTACCGTTGAGTCTATATGTAATTTCTATTTTTCAGAAATAACACTGTTGCAAATGTACTTGCACAGAGAACTTTTTTTAACAGTTGGGCTTATTTTTTTAGTACAAATGAATGAACCTAGAATTACTGGGTCAAAGGGTATTAATGATTAAATCTCTTATTTCTTAATACATACTGGCAGACTGGACTATACAAATCTATACTTCTATCTGTAGCATATATAAGCACTCATTTCAATGTAGTTCACCAACATTTAGTTTTCTTTTGTAAAGATCTTTGTTAATTAAAAAGGTGAAAAATGGGAACTTATTTTAATTTCCTTGATTATTCTGTTCCTTTCTGTCCATTGGGATCTAGGTTTTTCCTTACTGATTTATATATGTTCTTCATATCTGTTAAACATATTGGCCCATTATCATACTTGCAGCCTATTTCTAGTATCTGTACTTTGACAACATTTAATCCACTTGTGATTTCATTTGGGTATGATTTTGAGGGGTTGAACAATCTCAAATCAACAAATAAGATAATATTCAGTTCAGGGATATAAAAAAATCCCCAACCTCCTCATATAACTAGGTCTTATTTTAAAGAACTATTGGAGGGGGACCTCCCTGATGGCGCAGTGGTTAAGGCTCTGCGCTCCCAATGCAGGGGGCCCAGGTTCACTCCCTGGTCTGGGAACTAGATCCCACATGCATGCCACCACTAAGAGTTCGAATACCACAACTAAGGACCCTGTGACTTCCCTGGTGGTGCAGTGGTTAAGAATCCGCCTGCCAATGCAGGGGACACGGGTTCGATCTCTGGTCCGGGAAGATCCCACATGCTGTGGAGCAACTAAGCTCGTGCACCACAACTACTGAGCCTGCACTCTAGAGCATGCAAGCCACAACACTACTGAGCCTGTGTGCCACAACTACTGAAGCCCGCGCACCTAAAGCCTGTGATCCGCAACAAGAGAAGCCACCACAATGAGAGGCTCGTGCACCGCAATGAAGAGTAGCCCCTGCTCACCACAACTAGAGAAAGCCCGCATGCAGCAACGAAAACCCAACGCAGCCAAATAAGTAAGTAAATAAAGAAAGAAAGAACTACTGGATCTTCCATCACAAAGTTGGTAACTAACTTTCTCTACACATTTCCACCCCCCCCCACATACACACAGTATACCAAAGATTAAGATGCTCAAATAAAAATTTATATTAAATTGATTATCTTAGAGGGTGATTCTGTTCCTGACAGAAACCTGAAGATAAGAGCTAGTAAAACCTTAAAGAATGTGAATATGAATTCACCTATACTTTGCTCTTCAAGAAACTACTGACTATGCTTATAGTATACAAGCATTCCTCTACAATGGCTGTTTTTTTTCTTATTCTGGAACAATATCTATCCTTTCCATTCATGGATGTCAAGGTTGGAAGAGACATTGTTTGTCTTCTACTTTTACTATGCTCTAAAAAAAACATTCATACCAAGTAGCCATATTCCAACCTATGCTTGAATAGCAAGAGCAATGGACAGAGAGTAGTCACGACACCAAGGAATACCTATGCTTGAAAATCCAGCTCTCTCCAGTGGGTCTAAAGGTCTTTTTAAGAATAAGGGGGGGGGGGCTTCCCTGGTGGCACAGTGGTTGGGAGTCTGCCTGCCAAGGCAGGGGACGCGGGTTTGCGCCCTGGTCTGGGAAGATCCCACATGCCGCGGAGCAACTGGGCCAGTGAGCCACAATTACTGAGTCCATGCATCTGGAGCCTGTGCTCCACAACAAGAGAGGCCGTGATAGTAAGAGGCCTGCGCACCACGATGAAGAGTGGCCCCCGCTCGCCACAACTAGAGAAAGCCCTCGCACAGAAACAAAGACACAACACAGCCATAAATAAATAGATAGATAGATAGATAGACAGACAGATAGATAGAATAAGGGGGATTGCTACCTCCTCTTAAAAAAGGAATCTGAGCAATCTTTCCCAGAATAAGTAATCTTAAAACACAGTAGGCTTTTTATATTGATATCAAATACTCATTCTATTACCTTTTGAAATAGTTAGTGCTGGAGACCACTGTGACCGTAGAATATCAAGACAAATGCTGCCATTACTGTTAATATTTGGATGATAAATTCTTGTTGTAAATGCAACCTATCAAAAAAGGAAAATTTTTTGTAAACTGTTTCAATAGTATTGTCGAAAGTAGATACAAAACAATTGTCATATCCCAATTACCTTAGGTGGTTTGAAGGGGTAATCTGTTGGGAAATGAATTGTCAAGAAAAATACTCCACCCTGATAGGGACTGTCATTCTGTTGATAACAAGAAAAGTTGGATTAAAATGAGTGAATTACATAAACTATTTATTCTAAAATTAATCTGAATACTTACTGGCCCCATTATTGTAGCTTGCCAATGGAACACTGAAAAAGAACAACAAAAAATTACCATGAAGCAATATCCACAGAATACCTACACCATAATAACATATCATTCCCCATGTAATCTCAGTTCATTTATTAGCAATATGATGAGTCCTGAGCAGGATGAGGAATCTAAATTAAGCTGGAGTCTAACAGAGAAAACAAAAATGACTAGCATGGTATAGAACACTGATAAGGTGCTCAACAAAGAAGTATTTGGGCTAAAACATCTTGAAAATTCATGTCAGGGAGACAAAATTCTTGACAAGGTCCAAAATTTCACTTTTAAACAGGCATTTCCTTACCTCAAAGGGTAAAAAAGAACCACAAGATTCAATCTTTCATGTGTTGTATCATTTCCCCAACACAAATATATATAATATACTCCTTTTATAGTACTGGCATAGAGCAGAACAGTAAACTTAAAGTAGACAATACTCAAATTAGGAAATGCTGTTTTTTTTCCAGTGAGAAAAAAATTTCCAAGAGTTCTCACGTGTAGGTGTTTAGAATTGCTGGTACCTCAGTAAATAAAGAAAATATCAGCTGAAAGCCCCAAGCTTGATTACAAACTCGGGATAATCCCAATAAATTATATACTTGTTTAATAAGGAAATTTTCTCTTCAAACTGCAAAAAATGGTGCTTGTTCCATTTCCAAGGTGATGCCACTAAGGACAACACAAAGATCAAAAAGCCAGTTTTCACTTCTAAGCAAGCTACTTAGCACTTAACATTCACACTAGGATTTGAGCAAACTAAGGGAAGCTATCAATGGGATTATACATGAGCAACCCAAACCACCTAACCCTCGACACAAAGAGGAAATGTGAAGACTAAAAAACTGCACAAAAATCCACTGGGATATCAGGCCAAATCCTTAAATTCCTTCTGACCACCTGCATGAGAACTGACCCTATGGTTGGCCTGCCCCTCACTGGGGCCTGAATCTACAAAGAGCAGCCTGTTTATTAGGAATTAAAAATAAAGGATAGGTACTGCTGAGGCTCTCCTTTTTAGGTTACCCATCATTAGTACTGAGAAAAATTCCTCATAACTTCTGCCAACCAATTCTTTATGGATTAAGCAGCTAAGGAGAAAGTCACTTTGAGTCACTAAGATTAGTCCCAATATCTTTAACAAAGGTCCTATTAAAAGAGCCCTAAGGTCCTGTTTAAAGAAACAAGTCTCATTCTGTTTTTAATCATAAATATACTTACAATTCGAGTAAACAAAACACACTTGATAATTGGAGTAAACAATCCCAGTGACAAAGCTGAAAACACTATTAAAAATGACCAAGCTACAGGTCAAGGGAAATGTTTTAAAGCAATATTCTTCTTCCATTTAATCCTTCTATATTTTTAAAATTTGTGGCTGTAAATGGGAAGCTATAGCTATACCTGCATTCTTGTTAAAGGTTGTAAGAATCAGATAAGGAATAAAAAGAGAGGACTAAAGCACTTAGATGATAAAATATCAAGACATGCTAAAAAGTTTAATTTTTTTTTAACTATCTAAGTCCTAACTTTTTTCTGAGTCTTTTCAAGATCAATCTTTCTCTTGCTAAAAATACTGCCAGACTTAAGAAGTTATTGGTAAAATTTAAACCTGAACAAATTCTTGGCTGAAGGTAAAATATTTATTTTTGGTGATTTCCTATTCTTCCTCTACAGAAAACAAAGCCCATTTTATGCTTTATGATTAAAATCAACTAAAAATTAGACAACACAGAAACCCAAAAGGCTTGGAGCAGAAATTCTGACAAGACAAGCTGGCAACTAGAACATTTACAATTACATAAAGGATACCCTTCCTAGAAGAAGATGTGAAAAGATCAATATTTTCAAGTAATAATGCAATCTCTTTCATATCTGGCACTCTGGAAAATTGAAAATATTCTAGCGTATTTAAGCAAGAATCTTATATTACTGAGAACTCTTATAAGCAGCATCAACAGGCTATTTCATATGTAATTCATATCCATTTAGTTAGTAAATCATGTTTGTTTAATATTCCCCAATAGAACTGAACTTATATAAACCATTAGTTCTAAAATAAAAACCCATTAACACTCAAATGCTAACCTTTATTAACTTATTTGTTTTTGTCTTTATAAATAAAGGGTCAAATACTGTCACCAGAAAAATGAGCAAAAGCACGTACACAGGGCTGTCTTTAAGAGTGAGACGGGAGAGGAATAAGGAAATTACTGATGTAGCAATTGAGATCAACAATATTTATGTCTCTTGTTAAAATGATCTAGAATCTACAATACCAACAAAAGGCAGAGAAGAACAAAATAAAAACACATTAATTTGGGGCTTCCCTGGTGGTGCAGTGGATGGGAGTCTGCCTGCTGATGCGGGGGACACGGGTTCGTGCCCCGGTCCGGGAAGATCCCACGTGCCGTGGAGCAGCTGGGCCTGTGAGCCACGGCCACTGGGCCTGCACGTCCGGAGCCTGTGCTCCGCAGCGGAAGGGGCTGCGGCAGTGGGAGGCCCAAGTACCGCAAAAAAAAAAAAAAAAAAAAAAAAAAAAATTAATTAACAAAAGCATTTCAAGACCTACCATTTAAATCTTAATTGAGTATCCTGCCACACTGGTTAAATATAAGAATACCTACTGGAATCACCGACTTTTGTTTCCATGTCTTGGCTATTGTAAACAGTGCTATGAACACTGGGGTGCATATATCTTTTCCAAGTAGTTCTCTCCAGATACATGCCCAGGAGTGGGATTGCTGGATCATATGATAACTCTACTTTTAGTTTTTTAAGGAACCTCCATACTGTTCTCCATAGTGGCTGTACCAGTTACATTCCCACCAACAGTGTAGGAGGGTTCCCTTTTCTCTACACCTCCAGCAAACTGTTTGTAGATTTTTTGACGGTGGCCATTGTGACTAGTGTGAGGTGATACTTCATTGTAGTTCTGATCTGCTTTTCTCTAATAACTAGCAATATTGAGCATCTTTTCATGTGCCTATTGGCCACCTGTAGGTCTTCTTTGGAGAAATGTCTATTTAAGGACTTCTGCCCATTATTTGATTGGGTTGTTTGTTTTTTATCAAAAAGCTTTTATTAACCTGTATGAGCTGTTTGTATATTTTGGAAATTAATTCCTTGTTGGTTGCATTGTTTGCAAGTATTTTCTCCTATTCCACAGGTTGTCTTTTTTTGTTTACAGTTTCCTTTGCTGTGCAAAAGCTTTTAAGTTTAATTATGTCCCATTTGTTTATTTTTGTTTTTATTTCCATTACTCTAGGAGACGGAGCCAAAAACATACTGCTGCAATTTATGTCAAAAAGTATTCTCCTTATGTTTTCCTCTAGGAGTTTTAGAGTATCTGGTCTTAAACTTAGGTGTTTATTTTGAGTTTATTTTTGTATATGGTGTGAGAAAATGTTCTGATTTCATTCTTTTACATGTAGCTGTCCAGTTTTCCCAGAACCACTTACTGAAGAGACTATCTTTTTCTCCATTGAATATTCTTGATTCTTTTGTTGTAGATTAATTGACCATACATGCGTAGGTTTATTTCTGGGCTTTCTATCCTGTTCCACTGATCTATATGCTTGTTTTTTGTTTTCCTGTTCCACTGATCTATATTGTTTTCTGCACCATACCCCTTTGATTACTGTAGCTTTGTAGTACATTCTGAAGTCAGGAAGCATGATTCCTCTAGCTCCAGTCTTCTTTCTCAAGATTGTTTTGGCTATTTGAGGTCTTCTGTGTTTCCATACACATTAAAAAATTTTTTTTCTAGTTCTGTGAAAAATGCCATTGGTAATTTGATAGGGATAGCACTGGATCTGTAGATTGCCTTGGGCAGTATGGTCATTTTAACAATATCTGTCTATGTCATCTTCAATTTCTTTCACCAGCAACTTATAGTTTTCAGAGTATAGGTCTTTTCAGCATAATGTTTTTAATGCTCATCCATGTTGTAGTATATATCATTTCATTCTTGTTAATTGTCAAATAATATTCCATTGTATGGATACACCACATTTTATTTACCCCTTCATCAGCTGGTGGGCATTTGGGTTGTTTTCACTTTTTGGCTATTATAAATAAAGCTTCTATGAACAATCATGTATGAGTTTTTGTACAGATATACGTTTTCATTTCTCTTGGACACATACCTAGGAATGAACTCACTGGGTTATATCGTAACTCTATGTTTAACTTTTTGAGGAACTGACAGGCTGTCTTCCAAGCTGGCTATACCATTTTGCATTCTACCAGCAATGTATGAAGGTTCAAATTTCTCCACATCCTCATCAACATTTTTTATTATTTGACTTTTTGATTCTAGTCATCCTAGTGGGTGTAAAGTGACATCTCATTATGGTTCTGACATGCATTTCCCTGATGATTAATGATGCTGAACATCTTTCCATGTGTTTATTGGCCATTTGTATATCTTATTTGGAGAAACAGCTATGCAGATCCTCTGTTTATTTTAAAACTGGGTTATCTATCTTTATATTGCTGAGATATAGACTTTTAAAAAATATTTTGGATAAATATGCCTTATTAGATATATATGACCTACAAAATTTTTCTTCCATTCTGTGTGTCTTTTCACTTTCTTAATAGTATCATTTGTTGCACCTAATTTTTAAATTTTGATGAAGTCTAATTTATCTTTTTCTTTTACTGCTTATGCTTTGGGGAGTTTAACTCTCCAGAGTAACCATTTTTTCAATCTGAGAAAGGAATGTAATAATACTAACTATGGTAGAAGCAAAGGCAAATTACTTTAGCACACCACAGAATTTCAAAAATGAAATCTAATCCCCAGACTTCAAATGCTTTTAATTAAAAATCAGCCACTCTCAACTTTGAGGAATTTACCTGAAATAAAAACACTCTTTCAATTGAATGACCACACTGATGCAGACAGATTATATGATAACCGTGGAATGACAAAAGTAGAATCAGAAAACCTGAGAATGAGTCCACTTCCGGAACCTCCACAAGCCTCTCACCAGATTCTTCTCTAAAATAGTTTACAATTTCTATCCCAATGACCTAAAAGAATTGTGAGGCGTAAATGAGACAGTGTGTGTTTAAGTACTTGTCCTGTCCTGTTTGGTATCAAATACTATAGTTACTCATACTGGACAGGTCTAAACATAACATAAATGGGATTTTTCATCACAAGTACTTAGTCTTATAATTTATAACATCTGTTTTATCTATAAAGCAGTCCTTGTACAAGGGCTTTGCTTTGGTTCTCAAGGATTTAGGAGACCAAAACAGCAACCTAAGAAAAACAAGGAAAAAATTAATTTACACACAAACTAATATAACCTCATTTATTTTTTGCCTTCATCTATATACTTCTCTTACACAAATGTTTCCAAGTATACTCCAAGTATATTCCATTTTTTCCCTATTTGCTAAATGTTGCATTTTTTGTGTGTGAATTACTTTTGTACAAGGCACAGCCTCTTCAAATATCCTCCATTTTAAAAAGGATGAAAGATGGTATAAGGGGAAAAAGCTGTGTTGAGACAAAGTGGAACAAAAGCAAAATATTATTCAGCATGTATGATAAGTACAATAGATTATTTTAGACAGGATTAAGGAGATAAACTGGACATTAAAAATAAATTGTAGCTGTCTTCACAAGTATGAGTCACTAGAAAGACAGACACAGACCCACATACATACATACACATATACATATACACACACATATCCCCCCCATCATCTTTAGTATTATCTTACTGAAAGAACAGTAGCTTGCTGTAGGTAAAAGCTCGAATATTTTGACTCAAGTAAATACCCAGAAGGGACAAAGGACAGATAAGAAGGAGTCAGGACAACTACACAGACAGTGTCTGGCAGAAGAGGTTCAAAATGTAATAAACAGTACAGAAGATGATGGGATACACATAAAACTGAACCTTTCGTGGGCAAGTAAAGGTAAATACTGCCTCTTCCCTACTGCATAACTATCTCTTCACACAAAATAACCTTAAGAGATGTATATTTATCAGTCCCAGAGTTCCCCAGAGGCAGACTGTTATGCTGTTTTATGTTTCACTCTATCATTCTTTTTACATACTTACTATCATCTCCAACGGGACCTGCTGAACACTGTGCTGGGGGGTCCCGCGCCAGGTCATTCAATTCCTTAAGAAGGAGAGAAAAAAGAAATGTATTCAACATAAATATAATTTTTATCCATTAATAAAATTGTCACTGTTACCAACATTCTCTGTCCCACCAGTAAAGCTCTTTTAGGAGCACTCCTTCAAAGTCAGAGAAGGGTAGATTAATGAAATCCTTGGGATTTCATTATTTGGGATTCTTGAATGCAAATATATGTTTATAAAAGTAATCATTTTTGCTTTGTTCGGAGTTTAGTAGGTATTAAATATAAGGAAGGTAAACATGTATCATACTAAAGAACCACAAAAACTGTTTTTAAGTAAAAACTTATTAGTTTTCAAAAAAGATCAACGGCTTTTTTTTTTTTTTAAGATTTAATTTAATTTTATTTTTTTGGCTGCAGTGGGTCTTCGTTGCTGTGCGCAGGCTTTCTCTAGTTGTGGTGAGTGGGGGCTCCTTTTCATTGCAGTGCCTGGGCTTCTCACTGTGGTGGCTTCTCTTGCTGCGGAGTACGGGCTCTAGGCATGCAGGCTTCAACAGTTGTGGCACGCAGTCTCTGGAGCGCAGGCTCAGTACTTGCGGCACACGGGCTTAGTTGCTCCACAGCATGTGGGATCTTCCCGGACCAGGGATGGAACCCGTTTCCCCTGAATTGGCAGGCGGAGTCTTACCCACTGCACCACCAGAGGAAGTCCCCATAGGCTGGTTTTTGTACCTCAAAACCATTAGGTTATACTTGAGACAAACTCTTTAAGTCATAAATGTTCCAAAGTACACGGAACCATCTAACAAGATGCTGGTATTTTTTCAGTTCATACCCACTACCAAGGTTTCAAAGGTAGTAGAAAAAACTTTAAAAAGGATATATTACAGGGCTTCCCTGGTGGCACAGTGGTTGAGAGTCCGCCTGCCAATGCAGGGGACACGGGTTCATGCCCCGGTCCGGGAAGATCCCACATGCCGCAGAGCGGCTAGGCCCGTGAGCCATGGCTGCTGAGCCTGCGTGTTCGGAGCCTGTGCTCCGCAACAGGAGAGGCCACAACAGTGAGAGGCCCGCGTACCGTAAAAAACAAACAAACAAAACAAAAACAAACAAACAAAAAGGATATATTACAAAGGCTGGCTGAATATAACCCATCATAAAGTTTTGTAATCAGAGATGGAACTACTTGTAGTAATGCTCCACAACCAGATGCCAGCTTCTTAGCTATTTTAACGTAAGAACCCACAAACTTGAGATTTGTTACTGGGTGGGGATGCCTGAAAAACCACAAAGCAGGAAATCATACTATATTCCCTTTCCCCTTGACTTGGTATTTGAGATAAAAACAAGCTCTGAGGGAGGACTAGTTTTAATTATATGTTAAAACTAGGACAGTAAAAACAGTAAAATCTATTAAAAGTACAATAAAAACTATCTCTAATCTTATTAATGAGTTACATAAGTAAACTTTTTAACTTGCAACACATAGATATTTCTGTAAGTCCCTTCTTCTGAGTTAACTTATTCAACCGGCCATTTGGGTTCATCAATTATCCTGTTTTATCCTATCTGTAAGCTCGGAGGACAGAGCATAAAATATAGAAATAAAGTTCTGTTTTGTTTTTTAAAGGGCTGGGGTTGAGATAAAGATTTAACAATATTTACTTTCTTTCGTATCTCAATTTGGTGATTTTGTATTTCTCTACAACAGAGATTCCATTCCTTGCTCGTCTCAAGGAGGAAAACAAACAAAAAACAACCTACTGAACAGTTCCTATTCCCAAATGTTTGTAATAAAGGTCATTATAACTAAGAATGCTTGCTTGATTTGAAACAAAAAGTTAATCTACTTCTGACTAACATTTATCTAAGTGAATATAAGATTCATCAGATGGTGATCACTTTGTAATGTACAGAAATATCAAATCACTATGTTGTGCACCAGAAACTAACATAGTGTTGTGGGTCAACTATACTTCAAAAACAAACAAACAAACTCATAGAAAAAGAGATCAGATTTGTTTATCAGAGGTGAGGGGAGGTGGTGAGTTAGTCAAAAGGTACAAATTTCCAGTTATATGATAAATAAGTACTAGGTATGTAAATGTACATCATGATAAATATAATTAACACTGCTGTATTTAAAAAAATATTTTATTTTATTTATATTTTTGGCTGCGTCGGGTCTTAGTTGCAGCGCTTGGGCTCTTCATTGTGGTGTGTGGGCTTCTCTCTAGTTGTGGCATGAGGGTTTTTCTCTCTCTAGTTGTGGCGTGTGGGTTCCAGAACACGTGGGCTCAATAGTTGCGGCACACAGGCTTAGCTGTCCCTCGGCATGTGGGATCTTAGTTCCCCAACCAGGGATCGAACCAGCATCCCCTGCATTGGAAGGCAAATTCTTTACCACTGGACCACCAGGGAAGTCCCAACACTGCTGTATGTTATACATGAAAGTTGTTAAGAGAATAAATCGTAAGAGTTCTCATTACAAGGAAAAAAATTTTTTTCTTTACCTTTTATTTTGTATCTGTGAGATGATGGATATTCACTAAACTTACCATGGTAATCATTTCATGATATATGTAAGTCAAATCATTATGCTGAACATCTTAAACATATATAGTATGTCAATTACATCTCAATAAAACTGAAAGGAAAAAAATATGAGCCATTAAAAAAAAATCCATCAGTCCACTTCATGAGCCAGTATGATATAATTAATTAAAAAAACCTTAACCCAAACTTAAGCTAATAAACAATTAATATACTCATTCAACACTTCCTTGGTTCAAGGCACTCATGGATGAATCTCAAAGGCATAATGTTAAGTGAAATCAGTCAGACATAAAAAGACTATATTCTGTATGATTCCATTGATATGCATTCTAGAAAAGGTAAATTTATAGCGACAGAAAGCAGACCAATTGTTTCAGGGGCTAGAGAGAGCTGGAGGGGATTGATGTGCAAAGGAACATGAGGAAAATTTGGGGGGTTACGGAAATATTCTATATCATGATTTTCATAGGGACCACAAAACTGTGTATATATTTATTAAAACTCAAACTGTATACTTAAAATTGTTGAATTTTATTGCATATAATATATATCAAAGTTGTCTACTAAAAAAGCATATATCCATTCATCTTTGTATATGCATAAAATATCTCTGAAGAATACATAAGAAACTAGTTCACAGTATTTGCCTTCAGAAGGAAAGCCTGTTTTGGGGGTGAGAATAGGAACTATATGTATTCCTTTGATACCTTTTTTTTTTTGTGGTACGCGGGCCTCTCGCTGTTGTGGCCTCTCCCATTGCGGAGCACAGGCTCCGGACATGCAGGCTCAGCAGCCATGGCTCACGGGCCCAGCCGCTCCGCGGCATGTGGGATCTTCCCAGACCAGGGCACGAACCCGTGTCCCCTGCATCGGCAGGCAGACTCTCAACCACTGCGCCACCAGGGAAGCCCCCTTTGATACCTTTTAACAAGTGTATTTATTGCCTATTTGAAAAATAAATTACCAGGGGCTTCCCTGGTGGCGCAGTGGTTAAGAATCCACCTTCCGATGCAGGGGACATGGGTTCGAGCCCTGGTCCGAGAAGATCCCACATGCTGCGGAGCAACTACGCCCGTGCGCCACAACTACTGAAGACTGCGTGCCTGGAGTCTGTGCTCCGCCACAAGAGAAGGCACCACAATGAGAAGCCCTCGCACCACAACAAAGAATAGCCCCCGCTCGCCGCAACCAGAGAAAGCCCGCGCACAGCAACGGAAGACCCAATGCAGCCAAAAAATAAAAAATTAATTAATTAAATCTATATTAAAAAAATAACTTACCAGTTCTGACTATAAATTTGGATTAAAATAAAATAGCTATTAAAAGCTGTGACCAGGGCCTCCCTGGTGGCGCGGTGGTTGAGAGTCCGCTTGCCGATGCAGGGGATACGGGTTCGTGCCCCGGTCTGGGAGGATCCCGTATGCCGCGGAGCGGCTGGGCCCGTGGGCCATGGCCGCTGGGCCTGCGCGTCCGGAGCCTGTGCTCCGCAGCGGGAGAGGCCACAACAGTGAGAGGCCCGCATACCGCGAAAAAAAAAAAAAAAAAAAAGCTGTGACCATCTCATTTCAAAACAGTGAAAAGCCAGTTAGACTGAATAGACACAGAAGCTACAAAATTTGATGTGCCTGCATTAAGATGAAAACTGAAGGGAGTTCCCTGGTGGCCTAGTGATTAGAATTCCAGGCTTTCACTGCCGTGGCCCAAGGAACTGAGATCCTGCAAGCCGAGTGGTGTGGCCAAAAACAAAACAAAGATGAATCTTGAAACTAAATAAAGGCACTGATCTAGACAGATCACTTGGGCAGAAAAAAATACCGTAACACATCAGGCTATTTTTTGTTTAACAGCTGGCTTTATCATATGCCTCTATACCTGTACATTAATTTCCCTGACTTCTTATTCCAAAAGAAATAGTATTCAGATTTGTCTTGTATATCATATAGCAAATTATACATTACTGGGATTGAGAGTAGGGCTAAGACAAAACCCAAAACCAAGGAATTTTCCTGTTTATTGAAAAACTTTTCTATAGAAAGAGCAATAGAGAAATAAAGTATATATAATTAAATTTAGAAAAAAGAGGGAGGAGGGAACTTTGACAGAATCCTCAATTTCTAAAAAGATTTTATAATCTTTCTTTGAAATCTAAAAAAATTAAAATAAAGGTCTTATTTTGGGAATAAACTAGATATTACTAAATAGTTCTCAATTAAATTTTTTTTCTTTGACGGTGTACACTCCCCTTGTTTATAGGTATACAGCAGAACTGTTATTTTTAAAGATTAAGGGTTATAAACAATTTTGATTCTCTGCAACTTTCCCAAGTGTTTCTTATCTTAGTTCAAACAGCCCCAAAACCTTATACCAATTAATTTAATTATTTTCAAGTAAGGTTTAATTCACTACAAACATTTTTTTTTTGGCTGTGCCCCATGGCATGCAGGATCTTAGTTCCCTGACCAGGGATCAAACAAACCCATGCCCCCTGCTGTGGAAGCGTGGAGTCTTAACCACTGGACCACGAGGGAAGTCCCCAAACTTTTATATTTTATCTATTATTTTTTAAAACTTTTTTTAACATCTTTATTGGAGTATAATTGCTTTACAATGGTGTGTTAGTTTCTGCTTTATAACAAAGTGAATCAGTTATACATATACATATGTCCCCATATCTCTTCCCTCTTGCATCTCCCTCCCTCCCACCCTCCCTTTCCCACCCCTCTAGGTGGTCACAGAGCACCGAGCTGATCTCCCTGTGCTATGCGGCTGCTTCCCACTAGCTATCTATTTTACATTTGGTAGTGTATATATGTCCATGCCACTCTCTCACTTTGTCCCAGCTTACCCTTCCCCCTCCCCGTATCCTCAAGTCCATTCTCTAGCCAAACTTTTAAATACATTTCCTACTACTACCTTTTTTGGCTCAGGAATATGAAATCCAATGAAGAGATACAGAGGAATGATTATAATGCCTTATATGACTCCTTAAGAATACCTACTTTCCAAAGGATTACCCCTTCTTTAAAAGGGACCACTATTAAAGAAAACAGAATGCTAAAGTCTCTGAGCCTCAGATACTTCTGTATCATAGAACTATAGCAAAAAGAAAGGAAACTTCCTGGGACTTCCCTGGTGCTCCAGTGGTTAAGACTCCACGCTTCCACTGCAGGGAATGCAGGGTGCGGGTTGGGGGGGAAGAAGAAAGAAAGAAAGAAAGAAAGAAAGGAAACTTCCTAGCTCTGTGGGGAGGGGGTCCTATAAGGGATATGTAGAGTTTCCTTTCACTGTATCCTTAAGTACTCAAATAGGTCATTAGTTGGTAAAAATTAATGCTACTATTAGCTATTTTTAAAAATCCTCTTTCCCCAGTCTTAACAATTATGAAGCAAAATACAGATTGCATGGAATACAGATTTGTTTCACCATTTTGGTCTTTACCCTATGGCATATGGTGAGAGAAACAAGATGGGGAAATGAGAGGTTATAGTTACTTTCACAGAAAATTGGCTCCAAAGTCAATTTTTAATAGTTCTAAATTTTGCTGTACAAATCAAGGATCTTAGGTGGTGATAATCAGGATATGAGACGATTTAAGCAGAAATTATGATTCAACACCAGAAGAGATCATCTAGACCAATCCCCAATTTTATTTTTTAAAAAAGATACAGGGGCTTCCCTGGTGGTGCAGTGGTTGAGAGTCCGCCTGCCGATGCAGGGGACGCGGGTTCGTGCCCCGGTATGGGAAGATCCCACATGCCGCAGAGCGGCTGGACCCGTGAGCCATGGCCGCTGAGCCTGCACATCCGGAGCCTGTGCTCCACAACGGGTGAGGCCACAACAGTGAGAGGCCCACATACCGCAAAAAGAAAAAAAGATACAAAGTATCCAACCCAAGTAAAACATGTAATTAGTAATTAGAGTAAGGACATGGTGTTCTACTATACTTGTTCTACCATATCATGCTTTTTTAGTTTGAATCTAAAAAAATACTAGAAATGTACAAGTTAGAATGTCTGAGAAACTATGTTGCCCAGGAAAGCAAGCTGAACCTCCTTTTAAGATGAATGAACTGCAAAGAAAGAACAGCTAGATAAGTAGTAGTTCTCAAAAATGAGATCCTGGCACAGCAGCACCATTATCACAAGAAAACTTATTAGAAATGCAAATTCTCAGGCTCCAACCAGACCTACTGAATCAGAAACTCTGCAGTGTAGCCTAACAATGTGCTAATTTTAACAAGTCCCCCAGGAAATTATGATGTACACTAAATCCTGACTGCCTTTATGTTTGACAAATTAAGCATCAGAGACAGAAGACAATGCTAGAAGACTCACTACCAGCAAAACTGAAAGTGAAGGGAAGGTGAAGGGCAACATGATAGCACAAAATGAAGAAATCAAGAAAGGGTGAGACACGTGCCACAACTACTGAAGCCTGCGCGCCTACAGCCCGTGCTCTGCAACAAGAGAAGCCACGACAATGAGAAGCCCGCGCACCGCAACGAAGAGTAGCCCCCGCTCACTGCAACTAGAGAAAGCCGGCGCACAGCAACGAAGACCCAACACAGCCAAAATTGAAAAATTAATTAATTAATTTTAAAAAAAAGAAAGGGGTGAGACTTAGAAAGACAAGGTGTGTTCCACGTTTTCAAGACACACTGAAGGGAAGCAGTCTGTCATTACCATAGTACTGCATTCTTCCTGCTGCACTCCTATCTTACCAGGGTTGCAACAGAAATGTTAACTTATGTGTCCAGCATAATACTTGAAGCTAGTATTTAAAAATTAACTGCTAGAGTATTTAAAATTACAAATTTTTAAAACTTAGGAAATATTAGTAACTCAGTTATCCTAGATGAGTTGGAAAGAAAATTATTATAATTAATTTCTGAAAATATCAAATTATAGAATCTGGTACTCTAATATTTTCTATTTCCCTCTTAATAATGTTGCCTTCTATTTTAAAGACAGACAAACTGATGGAAACATGTATCAATACCAATCTTTCCCTGAATTCAGTATAAGCAGAAGTGGTAACCTTATTTGAGATTAAAGTCTGTACTCTTTTTAAAAAATTCAAGTCAACTAAAAGTATAGAAAATACCCAGCACAAACTTATGACCCAGCTTTGCCCAATCTAAACATTGTTGTATCAACTCTGGATCTTTAAGAAGTCCCCTTTGTTTTCCTCTCCAAAATAATGATTACCCTGAATTTAGTGTTTATCATTCTCTTGCATACTTTTATACTTTTCTATGTGTCCATAAACAACGTAGCTTTGTTATCATGTTTTTAAACTTTTATTTAAAAAGTGTTACATGGCATGTATTCTTCTATACTTTGCTTTTCCCTCAACATAGTAAGATATTTTTCCATGAGGATCTAGTTTATAGTTTATTCTTTTTTACTGCTGTTCATTTTGCTGGCGGGTGTCTAAGCCATAATGTTTCCTTTCTTTAGGTGATGGACATTTGTTTCCTATTTTTCACTATTACAATGTTCTGGTAAATATTTATACACACATTCTTGTATACACATGAGTTTTTCAAGCTAAACACTTCTTTGACTTAAATAACAAGTACCTCTCCCCCTTTTTAACCATGCACCGATGCCTTTTATTATGTATGGGTTTTTAAAAATTATTTCCTCAATCCATACACACAGGCAAAAATAAGTGTACTGTTCAACACACTGGAACTTGCAAACCTGGTCATTGCCTAGAGAAGGGAAAATTATCCCTAGAACATGCTTAACCAGGAGGCCAATTTATCTGCCAACATCCAAGAACATAGAAATGAACATGATAGACACTATCTTCCATCTGAATCTTCATTCACCACCATTTGACAACCCTTCTATAAATACTGGAAACTAACCATTTCATGTGTAATTATGTTAATGAAAATAAGTTTCCATAAGGATTATAATGGTTATTCTACAACTTGTTTATGTTCTTGCTGATATTAGCAGGGGCAACAGGCAGAATTCAGTTTTTCCAAGTCTTAATATCCTTTGATGGGACTTCCCTGGTGGTCCAGTGGCTAAGACTCCACACTCCCAATGTGGGGGTGGGGTAGGGGTGGGGGTGCCTGGGTTCTATTCCCGGCCAGGGAAATAGATCCCACGTGCTGCATAAGAGTTCACATGCCGCAACTAAAGATCCCACGTGCTGCAACTAAGATCCGGTGCAGCCAAATAAATAAATAAATATTAAACAAAACAAAACAACAACAAAAAGAAAACTTGTATTTATGTTTAATATATATATATATATATATATATATATATATATATATATATATATATCCTTTGACGTTTTCTCATTATTCTGCTCTTAGGTAACTTTAAGCAAGTCATTCAACTTCTCCAGATCAGAACTTTCACATCTATAAAACAAGGAAGTTAAACTAAAATAGCATGGTTTGGTTATAGATTAAGGGGTCAAATAAGTTGGGAAATGTTATAATCCACATACTTATAAGAATATTCAAGGTTCTAAAGAAGTCCTGCACAAAGAAAACACTATTGTTTGGACACAGAAGCAGGCTTTGCTTCCTTCCTTGGCCCATTCTTCCAACGCCCCGTTCCCTGCCCAAGATTTTATTCTCACAAAATGTCTAACGCCCATGGGAAAGTCCGACATAAGTCTGAAGGAATCACGAACACTTTTTATCCCAAAGAAATATTATTGTTGTAAAATAAAAGAATTTAAAGCATGACATAGAGAAATCTACACAACATGGCTAATACTGTCCTAAAGTTATCCACACCTTGTCTCTCACATCTGGACTATAAATTACTTCAGTGTGGTTTTTTGTGTGTGTGGTAAAATACACAAACATAAAATTTACCATCTTACCCATTTTAAAGCATATAGTTCAGTGGTATTAAATACATTCATAATGTTGTGTTCAAAATATTTTAAGAATATGCTTATAGCAAGAAAAAGCTCATTATGAGTAGCTTTTCAGATATGGTTAATACAAAATAAATGCCCTTTCTAAGGCGATTACGATTCTATTAATTTCTGGAGACGGGTTTTTTCTGTTTTTTTTAAGTTACTTTTGTCAAGTTCCAGGAAATCCTTACAAGTGCTATTTGTGTGACAATGTGTCGTAGTGATCAAATAGATAGCTGATGTGTCTCTAGCTTAAAACATTTTTTCTAGATAAAAAGGGAGAAAAGCACTTTTCTCACAAAGGACATATCTTTTTTTTTTTTTTTTTTGCGGTACGCGGGCCTCTCACTGTTGTGGCCTCTCCTGTTGCGGAGCACAGGCTCCGGACGCGCAGGCCCAGCGGCCATGGCTCACGGGCCCAGCCGCTCCACGGCATGTGGGATCCTCCCAGACCGGGGCACGAACCTGTGTCCCCTGCATTGGCAGGCGGACTCTCAACCACTGCGCCACCAGGGAAGACCCAGGACATATCTTTTAAAAGGGAAATGATATGCTACATAAAGATATTAGCAATATTTGTCATTTATATAATCCTACCTGTTGCACTACAAAATGTTCAAATACTGAAAGCTTATACTACTCATATCACAACCTAGAAAGGAAAGCTAAGCAAGGTAACCTTATTGTACTTATACATATAAAGTCAACATGATCTAAAATTCTAGGTAACAAAGGAGATCCTGATTACCCTAAGGTAAAACAAGGAATTAAAAGAATTACAAAATTTTAAAGAAAATTCTTTTTTAGACTCATTATTGACTTTAATTATGCAACCAGGGCTACACTTGAATAAAGGGGCAGGGGTAGGGGAGGAAAGGAGGCTGGAGTCAGGAAGTCAGAGTATAATGAGGTCTATCACTATTCTGCAAGTGGGAAAACTCAACTACAGGAAAGAAGCTGTGAGTTCACACTTATACGGTATTTCTTTCTTTCTTTCTTTTTTTTGGCCGGCCGCTTGCAGGATCTTAGTTCCCCGACCAGGGATTTAACCCCAGCCCGGCAGTGAAAGCACTGTGTCCTAACCACTGTACCGCCAGCAAATTCCCTGATATTTCTATAAAATAAATTACAGCTGAGTTATAAGGGATTCATATTTGTTTTGGCACATTTAAAGTTTCACAAAGCAGAAACCAATATGAAATTCTGACAAGGATATAATTAACCCAATTATGAACCTGAAGTTAAAAACTGTCGAGGAAGGAGTCAAGATGGTAGTGTGGGAAGATGTGGAGTTAGCATCTCCCCACAACTAGGGCATCTACTGGCCGCTGGTGGGGGACTCTGACCCCCAAGGAGATGGGAGGAACCCTGAAATGAACCGGTAGGACTAGGGGGACCCAGCGGGGAGGAGAAGTGGAGGTCAAACAAGATCAGCGCCCCTGAGGCCAGGGAGATCAGGAGAGGCAGGAGGGAGGGACTCTCTGGGAAGAGCAGGAGAGGAGCAGAGGGCGATCACCTGGTCCACTCGGGCAGGGGAGCCTACTGAGCTCCCAAGCTGCTTCCTTCCCCATTTAAAGCCTCACCTAGGCCGCGTGGGTCCTGGGGGCATAGGAAGGAGGCCGGGGAGATCAGGAGTGGCAGGTGGGAGGGGCCATCCAGGAGGAGCGGGAGAGGAGCAGAGGGAGTTTGCAGTTGGGCCAGGGGAGCCTGCTGAGCTCCCAGGCCGATCCCCTGCCCTCCAGGCCACATGGGTCCTTGGGGGCATAGGACGGAGGCTGGGGAGATCAGGGGAGGCAGGTGGGAGGGGCCCTCCCAGACCCCAGACTGGAAGAGCAGAAGAGGAGAGGAGGGCGTTTGCCCTGCCCTCTTGAGCCCAGGAAGCCTGCTAGTTCCCAGGTGAGGTCCCCTGCCCTCTGAGACCAGGCTGGGGGGCAGGCCTGGGCCTCTTCTGTTCCTTGAGCCTAAGCCCCATCCCCCACAGCCCCCAGCACCTTTTCCAGCCCTGTGGGTCCTGAGCATTGGCCCCGCCCACTGCCCAAACCTCACCCTTGCTTAGGCCCCACTCTCCACAGCTAAGGCCGCACCCCCCACACACCCTTTTTCCCTTTCCTTCCTCCTCTTTCTTACTATTGTAGTACTGATGTACCTTCCGGTTGTTGATTCATCTATATTTTTATTTTCACATTCTTTCTAACATATCTGTTAGTTTACCAGTCTAATTTTATTTTTTACTTTGTTATTTTTCTCTCTCTTTTTAAATTTACTTTTGGCTGCATTGGATCTTTGTTGCTGCATGCGAGCTTTCTCTAGCTGTGGGAGCGGGGGCTGCTGTTCGTTGTGGTGCGTGGGCTTCTCATTGTCGTGGCTTCTCTTGTTGCAGAGCACGGGCTCTAGGTCCGTGGGCTTCAGGAGTTGTGGCTCATGGGCTCTAGAACGCAGGCTCAGTAGTTGTGGTGCACGGGCTTTGTTGCTCCACAGCATGTGGGATCTTCCTGGACCAGGGCTCAAACCTGTGTCCCCTGCATTGGCAGGCGGATCCTTAGCCACTGCACCACTAGGGAAGCCTCTCTCTCTCTTTTTTTTTTTTTTGCCACCCCACCTGCCTTGTGGGATCTTGATTCGCGAGCCTGTGTTCGGGGGGAAGCTCCTGCGGTGGGAGCTCCAAGTCCGAACCACTGGACTAACAGAGAACCTCAGACCCCAAGGAATATTCACTGGAGTGAGGTCTCACAGAGTTCCTCATCTCAGCACCAAGACCCAACCCTATCCAATAACCTACAAACTCCAGTGCTGGAAGCCTCAGGTCAAACAACCAGTAAAACAGGAACACAATTCCACTCATTGAAAAAAAAAAAAAAAAAAAAAAAGAGATGGCAAAAAAAAATGTCACAGATGAAGGAGCAAGGCAAAAACCTACAAGACCAAATAAATGAAAAGGAAATAGGAAATCTACCTGGAAAAGAATTCAGAGTAATGATAGTAAAGATGATCCAGAATATCGGAAATAGAATGGAAGCACAGATTGAGAAAATACAAGAAATATTTAACAAAGATCTAGAAGAACTAAAGAACAAATAAACAGAGATGAACAACACAATAACAAATGAAAAGTACACTAGAAGGAATCAATAACAGAATAACCGAGGCAGAAGAACGAATAAGTGAGCTGGAAGACAAAATGGTGGAAATAACTTCCGAGGAGCAAAATTTTAAAAAATGAATGCGAAGAATTGAAGACAATCTCAGAGACCTCTGGGACAACACTAAATGCACCAACATTCGAATTATAGGGGTCCCAGAAGGAGAAGAGAAAAAGAAAGGGTCTGAGAAAATATTTGAAGAGATTATAGTGGAAAACTCCCCTAACATGGGAAAGGAAATAGTCACCCAAGTCCAGGAAGCACTGAGAGTCCCATATAGGAACACCACACCAAGACACATATTAATCAAACTAACAATAATTAAATTCAAAGAAAAAATATTAAAAGCAGCAAGGGAAAAACAAAAAAATAACATACAAAGGAATCCCCATAAGGTAATCGGCTGATTTTTCAATGGAAACTCTGCAGGCCAGAAGGGAGTGGCAGGATATACTTAAAGTGATGAAAGAGAAAAACCTACAACCAAGATTACTCTACCCAGCAAGGATCTCATGCAGATTTGATGGAGAAGTCAAAAGCTTTTCAGACAAACAAAAGCTAAGAGAATTCAGCACCACCAAACCAGCTTTACAACAAATGCTAAAGAAACTTCTCTAAGTGGGAAACACAAGAGAAGAAAAAGACCCACAAAAACAAACCCAAAACAATTAGAAAATGGTAATAGGAACATACATATCAATAATCACCTTGAATGTAAATGGATTAAATGCCCCAACCAAAAGACACAGACTGGCTGAAAGGATACAAAAACAAGACCCATATATATGCTGTCTACAGAGACCCACTTCAGACCTAGGGACACAAACAGACTGAAAGTGAAGGGATGGAAAAAGATATTCCATGCAAATGTAAATCAAAAGAAAGCTGGAGTAGCAATACTCATATCAGATAAAATAGACTTTAAAATAGACTGCTACAAGAGATAGGGAGGGACACTACATAATGATCAAAGGATCAATCCAAGAAGATATAACACTTATAAATGTTTATGCACCCAACATAGAAGCACCGCAATACATAAGGCAAATACTAACAACCATGAAAGGAGAAGTCGACAGTAACACAATAATAGTAGGGGACTGTAACACCCCACTTACACCAGTGGACAGATCATCAAACAAATAAGGAAACACAAGCTTTAAATGACACAATAGACCAGATAGATCTAACAGACATTTATAGAACATTCCACCCCAAAGTGGCAGAATACACTTTCTTCTCAAGTGCACATACAACATTCTCCAAGATAGATCACATTTTGGGTCACAAATCAAGCCTCAGAAACTTTAAGAAAACTGAAATCGTATCAAGCATCTTTTCTGACCACAACGCTATGAGACTGTAAATCAATTACAGGAAAAAAACTGTAAAAAACACAAATACATGGAGGCTAAACAGTGTGCTAAAAAATAACCAAGAGATTACTGAAGAAATCAAAGAAGAAGTAAAAAAAATACATAGAAACAAATGACAATGAAAACATGATGACCCCAAACCTATGGGACACAGCAAAAGCAGTTTAAGAAGGAAGTTTATAGCAATCCAATCTCACCTCAAGAAACAAGGAAAATCCCAAATAAACAATCTAACCCTACACTTAAAACAACTAGATAAAGAACAAAGAAAACCCAAAGTCAGTAGAAGGAAAGAAATCAAGATAAGATCAGAAATAAATGAAATAGAAATGAAGAAAACAATAGCAAAGATCAATAAAACTAAAAGCTGGTTCTTTGAGAAGATAAACAAAATTGATAAACTCTTACCCAGACTCATCAAGAAAAAAAGGGAGAGGACACAAATCAATAAAATTAGAAATGAAAAAGGAGAAATCACAACTGACACTGCAGAAATACAAAGGATTATAAGAGACTACTACAAACAACTATATGCCAATAAAATGGACAACCATGAAGAAATGGACAAATTCTTGGAAAGGTATAATTTTCCAAGACTGAACCAGGAAGAATTAGAAAATATAAACAGACCTATCACAAGTAATGAAATTGAAACCGTAATTAAAAATCTTCCAACAAACAAAAGTCCAGGACCAGATGGCTTCACAGGCGAATTCTATCAAACATTTAGAGAAGAGCTTAACACCTATTCTTCTCAAACTCTTCCAGAAAACTGCAGAGGGAGAAACACTCCCAAATTCATTCTACGAAGCCACCATCACACTGATACCAAAACCAAAGATAGTACAGAAAAAGAAAATTATAGACCAATATCACTGATGAATACAGATGCAAAAATCCTCAACAAAATACTAGCCAACAGAATCCAACAACACATTAAAAGGATCATACACCATGATCAAGTGGGATTTATCCCAGGAATGCAAGGATTCTTCAATATATGCAAATCAATCAATGTGATACCCCATATTAACAAATTAAGGAATAAAAACCATATGATCATCTCAACAGATGCAGAAAAAGCTTTCGACAAAATTCAAAACCCATTTATGATAAAAACTCTCCAGAAAATGGGCATAGCGGGAACCTACCTTAACATATATGACAAACCCACAGTGAGCATCATACTCAATGGTGAAAAATTGAAAGCATTTCCACTAGGATCAGGAACAAGACAAGGATGTCCACTCTCGCCACTCTTATTCAACACAGTTTTGGAAGTTCTAGCCACAGCAATCAGAGAAGAAAAAGAAATAAAAGGGATACAAATTGGAAAAGAAGAAGTAAAACTGTCACTATTTGCCGATGACATGATACTATACACAGAAAATCCTAAAGATGCCACCAGAAAACTACTAGAACTAATCAGTGAATTTGGTAAGGTTGCAGGATACAAAATTAATGCACAGAAATCTCTGGCATTCCTATACAACAACACCAAAAAATCAGAAAGAGAAATTAAGGAAACACTCCCATTTACCACTGCAACAAAAAGAATAAAATACCTAGGAATAAACCTGCCTCAAGAGTCAAAAGACTTGTACTGGGCTTCCCTGGTGGCGCAGTGGTTGAGAGTCCGCCTGCCGATGCAGGGAATGCGGGTTCGTGCCCCAGTCCGGGAGGATCCCACGTGCTGCGGAGCGGCTAGGCCCATGAGCCATGGCCACTGAGACTGCACGTCCGGAGCCTGTGCTCCACAACGGGAGAGGCCACAACAGTGAGAGGCCCACATACTGCAGCAAAAAAAAAAAAAAAAAAAAAGACTTGTACTCAGAAAACTATAAAACACTGATGAAAAAAATGAAAGATGACATAAACAGATGGAGAAATATACCATGTTCTTGGATTGGAAGAATCAGTATTGTGAAAATGACTATACTACCTAAAGCAATCTACGGATTCAGTGCAGTCCCTAGCAAACTACCAATGGCATTCTTCACAGAATTAGAACAAAATCTTACAATTCGTATGGAAACACAAAAGGCCCCAAACAGCCAAAGCAATCCTGAGAAAGAAAAACAGAGTTGGAGGAATCAGGCTCCCCAACTTCAAACTATACCACAAAGCTACAGTCATCAGCTACAGTGTGGTACTGGCACAAAAACAGAAATACAAATCAATGGTACAGGACAGAATACCCAGAAATAAACCCATGCACATGTGGGCACCTAATTTACGACAAAGGAGGCAAGAACATACAATGGAGAAATGACAGCCTCTTTAATAAGTGGTGTTGGGAAAACTAGACAGCTACATGTTAGAGAATGAAATTAGAACACTACCTAACACCATACACAAAAATAAACTCCAAATGGAGTAAACACTTAAATGTAAGACCAGACACTATAAAACCTTTAGAGGAAAGGAAAAACACTCTTTGACATAAACCACAGCAAGGTCTTTCTTGACCCACCTCCTAGAGTAACAGAAATAAAAACAAAAATAAACAAATGGGACTTATTAAACTTAAGAGCTTTTGCACAGCAAAGAAAACCATAAATAAGACCAAAAGACAACCCTCAGAATGGGAGAAAATATTTGCAAATGAAACAACAGACAAAGGATTAACCTCCAAAATATACAAACAGTTCATGGAACTCAATATCAAAAAAACAAAACAACCCAGTTAAAAAATGGGCAGAAGACCTAAATAGACATTTCGCCATGGAAGACATACAGATGGCCAAGAGGCACGTGAAAAGATGCTCAATAACACTAATTATTAGAGAAATGCAACTCAAAACTACAATGAGGTATCACCTCATGCTGGTCAGAATGGCCATTATCAAAAAAGCTAGAAACAATAAATGCTGGAAAGGGTGTGGTGAAATGGGAACCCTCCTACGCTGTTGGTGGGAATATAAATTGATATAACCACTATGGAAAACAGTATGGAGGTTCCTTAAAAAACTAAAAATAGTACTATCATATGCCCAGAAATCCCACTACTGAGCATATACCCTGAGAAAACCATAATTCAAAAAGAGTCATGTACCACAATGTTCACTGCAGCTCTATTTAAATAGCCAGGACATGGAAGCAACCGAAGTGTCCATCGACAGATGAATGGATAAAGAAGATGTGGCACATGTATACAATGGAATATTACTCAGCCATAAAAAAGAAATTGAGTTATTTGTAGTGAGGTGGATGGACCTAGAGTGTCATACAGAGTGAAGTAAGTCAGAAAGAGTAAAACAAATACCGTATGCTAATGCATATATATGGAGTCTAAAAAAAAAGGTACTGATGAACCTAGTTGCAGGGCAGGAATAAAGAGGTAGACATAGAGAATGGACTTGATGACATGGGGTGGGAGGGCAAAGCTGGGGAGAAGTGAAAGTAGCATCAACATATATACACTACCGAATATAAAATAGTTGGCTGGTGGGAAGCAGCATCATGGCACAGGGAGATCAGCTCGGTGCTTTGAGATGACCTAGAGGGGTGGGATAGGGAAGATGGGAGGGAGGCTCAAGAGGGAGGGGATATGGGGACGTGTGTATCCATATGGCTGATTCGCTTTGTTGTGCAATAGAAAATAACACAGTATTGTGAAGGAATTATACTCCAATAAAGATCTATTAAAAAAAAAAGTCTTAAAAAGGCTAGACCCCAGTTCTCTGTTATCTAGCTTCACAATAGCACAGTTATGATTTTAAAACACATCAACACTAAACACTTCCAATTAAAAAGATTACTGCTAACACACCATTGTAAAGCAATTATACTCCAATAAAGATGTAAAAAAAAAAAAAGATTACTGTTCACACACTGCTTTTTTAGGATGAAAAATAATCTTTTTTATTCCCCAGGGACTTCCTTCTTTCTCCAAGCAGCTTATTGTTTATTAACTATACTATACAAATCTAGTATCATATATGGTATGGTATAGTAATATCTTGCGATCAATATTTTACCCACAACTACCAAACTTCTGTGTACCCTTACATCTATCCCTTGAATGCTTAATTCTTTTTTTTTTTTTTTTTTTTTGCAGTACGCGGGCCTCTCACTGTGTTTGTTGCCTCTCCCGTTGCGGAGCACAAGCTCTGGACGCGCAGGCTCAGCGGTCATGGCTCACGGGCCCAGCCGCTCCGCAGCACGCAGGACCCTACCGGACCGGGGCACGGACCCGCGTCCCCTGCATCGGCAGGCGGACTCTCAACCACTGCGCCACCAGGGAAGCCCCTTGAATGCTTAATTCTAAATCCCCTCAGTTAGAGACAAGGTATATCATATTCTTTACTGCATTTCCTAGATTGGAACAGAAGAGACACTCAAATGTCTAAATGGGTGGATGAATGAATGCCTAGCATGCCTAGCACAGTACATATCAAGCAGAATTAGTGCTCAAACACTTGCAAATGAGATGATAAACAAAAGCACATAAACAACTTGCAAGGGGAAGTCCAGTCCAATTCAGCCTAATCACCTATAGTGTCAGGAAAGAGAAAGTCTATAGTGACAAACAGTATATTAAGATTTAATTACTGAACATGAATGGAATAGGTGTTTTTGAGTGAGACTGGATAACACCAGAGAACAAGGAGTTCTTTTTTTTGAGCACTTCAGCAGCAACCACTTAGGTGGAAATGTTCTGTTATAATTAAAGACAATATTCTTTGTTCATTATTGAAGATCAAGAACCTTTCTTAGACCTCATTTTACCTACATGAACTACCATTTACTCATTTCAAAACTTTTTTCTTAATCAATTAGCTTTTTTTTTTTTTTTTTTATTAATTTATTTAGGGCTGTGTTGGGTCTTCGTTTCTGCGCGAGGGCTTTCTCCAGTTGTGGCAAGTGGGGGCCACCCTTCATCACGGTGCGCGGGCCTCTCACTATCTCGGCCTCTCTTGTTGAGGAGCACAGGCTCCAGACGCGCAGGCTCAGCAGCTGTGGCTCACGGGCCCAGCCGCTCCGCGGCATGTGGGATCCTCCCAGACCAGGGCTCGAACCCGTGTCCCCTGCATTAGCAGGTAGACTCTCAACCACTGCGCCACCAGGGAAGCCCTCAATTAGCTTTTAATTTTAATTTTTAAAAGGTTTTTTTTTTGCGGTACGCAAGCCCCTCACTGCCGCGGCCTCCCCCGCTGCGGAGCACAGGCTCCGGACGCGCAGGCCCAGCGGCCATGGCTCACGGGCCCAGCCGCTCCGTGGCACGCGGGATCCCCCCGGACCAGGGCACGAACCTGCGCCCCCCGCATCGGCAGGCGGACCCCCAACCAGTGCGCCACCAGGGAAGCCCTAAAAGTTAAATTTCTAATTTAACTAGTCCAAGACTCTAGGAACAGTTTGCCCGGAATACTGTGCACGCCCCACCCCAACTCCATGCACCTTTAGTCTTCACGTAAATGTTGTGCTTAGAGACAGGTCTCCTAGAAGCCCTTCTCCCCTATTTCCATTCCATTTCCTGTTAAATACTACGATGGAAAAGTGCAAGTTGCCTTAGCAACTCAGGATGGTTTATAGTACATGTGTGATTATTTAATGTCTCTCAACCCAATGACAAATAGGGACCTGACCTCCAGCACAGTCCCTGGTCCAGGGTGAGTCCCCAGTAAATATCTGTTGAAGAACAGACTGTTACAATTACACACAGTAACTTTAAGTACGTAGAGAAAGATAATACCATCTTTCATTGACTGTAAGATTTTTTTTAATATACTTGAAATCAAACTGCATACTACAATCAATGGTATATCAGCTTAACTGGTAATACCTTTTCTTTCTTAGTAGTACGTCTTTCAACTAATACCGTCTTAGACTCAATGAAGTAAGGCACTTGGAAAGGTAGTAATATACTGATACTGCAGCCACAGGATCATATACCTAACAAGGAAGAAGTTTAAAATTTTAGCAGTCAAGGCCAAAGTAGAAGATGGTTGAGTAAATGACAGAGTTAAGACAGGAAAATCACAACTCTTCCAGAAGACTACTTCTGTAGAAAGTAAGGGGACAAGAATATTAGCGTGGTACACGTGGTACCAAAAGCAAAACAGGCAAATAGCTGTTTCTTGCTTCTGGAACTGATGATCACTGGTAGCTAAGTTGTCGGGACAGGTTAGACTCCACGCAGGCGCAGGGTCTCCGTCAGGATCTGAAATTACCTCTCCTTTTAGCTACTGAAGCAGTGGTCAGTGCTCTTCAATACTCTGTTTCCAAAACAAGTGTAGCACATAGCCAGGTAGATGGGAAGAGTCTACATGCTAACAGATAGATGGTGGAACATCTATGCCAAAAGATTCCAGCGCTCACTAAGCTCCAAAGAAAATACTGGAATGCTAAGAAAAGAACTCCCTTCCTGGCATTTGAATAACCAGGATCTACACCAGCCAATTCCACCTCAGTTAACAACTACATACCAAACTAGAAACCTGAAGAACTCTTCTATAGCACTAATCACCATGTACCATAGTCCCAAGCTTGAGAAAATGGGGATATAAACAAACGGTGATATCATTATCTTGGTGTGCTTCTGGGCTACTTAAAGTGGTAATGAAGATCTTAAAAAGAGGTAAAAAAGACATCCCTTTTCTCATTATACCCTGTAAAACTATGTGCTCCCCCCCCCCAAATAACTCACATGCACTATTTTTAGTAAGTAGCATATGGTTAAGTTCTGGTACTCTGATGTTTTGAAATATATAAAAACTATTCACCTAGAACTGTAAATCCTTGAAATTTAAAAATAACACTTCTCATGGACTTTACTCTTCACTCTTCCAAAGCACAGTCAGTTTCTGTTTCACAAGTTCTCCAACACTAACCTAAGGAGCTCAAGATGATGAATCTACCCACAGTTAAATCAGTCTTCCTACAGACTGACAATCTCTATAAGACAGGTGACCAATCGTCAAGCAAGCTGTTAAATTTTATTATGCTGGAAGACTTGCTACATACTTGCAAAACTGTCTCATGTGATGAATCAAAGCATAGAAAACACAATTCAAGTTTAAAAAAAAACCACACACACAGAACCAATTCTTAAGCCTGGGATTACATCTTAGAACAACTATTCAAACACCAATAGATTTTTGCATCTCCCTGGAACAGTCCAACCTCCAAAACAAAACAATAAACACTATTAACAAAAGTGTGAATAGGTACATCTGAAGAAATGTCTTTTCAAAGTTACATTTTATGTAAGCCTAGAGATAGGAGCTCTCTGTCCACACTAAAATCACTTGAGATGCCATTTAATCAAGTATCTTCTACACAGTAATAGAAACATTTACTACTGTCTTGGGGGAGTATATTATAGCACCATGACAATAAGACAAATGAACAGTTTCTGTTTTGCTATGATGAAGTTCACAGCCTAAAAGGATTTCCATTTTGTCTGCAGCAAAGGTTGGGGAAGAGCCAAACAGAAATTTCAAGTACGTAGTTAGGCTGGAGAAAGGTTTGGTACTGTTAACTGTTTCAAAAACATTTTATATTCCTGATATTAAGAACAAAGCAGGGCTTCCCTGGTGGCGCAGTGGTTGAGAGTCCGCCTGCCGATGCAGGGGACACGGGTTCGTGCCCCGGTCTGGGAGGATCCCACATGCCACGGAGCGGCTGGGCCCGTGGGCCATGGCTGCTAGGCCTGTGCGTCCGGAGCCTGTGCTCCGCAACGGGAGAGGCCACAGCGGTGAGAGGCCCTCGTACCGCAAAAAAAAAAAAAAAAAACAAAGCATAGTTCTCATAAGCAGTTTTTGATATGGCAGATCTGACCAATGAACCTACAGGGAATGTTTAACCCATATAATCATTACAGTGGTGCTACTTGAGGATTCTGAGAGCACTTTTGAGATTAACAAAGAAGAGATGGCAGGCAGAAGCTGCTCTTTGGTATGGTAATAGGAAAAGTATGAAAACATTATGAATCAAGTAAAAAAAAAATCCCCAGCTTAGTCGGCCTCATGTGTGTTAGTTATCAAGATCATGAGTTATGTGAGTGTCTTGGTAAGAACAAGGCTGGTAATATAAAATTATTCCTTCCCATGACTCAATTTTATCCAACACTTTCCAGAATAGACAGGCAACCAAGAAGGCAGCCACCTCCGTGGTCTTTAGATTTTTAAAGTCTTATATTATAGGAAAAACTTAAAGAATACCAGGTAAAAACTCAGAAGAGCCTGGTGATGATATTTTAATGCTACAAGAAAGAAATAGTTTAAGCCCAGGACATATATGGCTTTTTAGAACACTTACATCCTATCTTTTAAATTCCTTTTCCTTAGTCTCCAGCACTAAGCTAAACAAAGCAACTTGTGGGTGGGGGGGGAGATGGTGGAAACAGGGAGATGTTGACCAAAGAGTACGAACTTCCAGTTATTAGATAAATAAGTTCTGGGGATCACATGGTAATATAATAATACTGTATTATATACTTGAAACTTGCTAAGAGAGATCTTAAAATGTTGCCACAACAAAAAAAGAAATAATAATTATGGGACATAGGGACTTCCCTGGTGGTCCAGTGGTAAAGAATCCGCCTTACAATGCAGGGGATGCGGGTTCGATCCCTGGTCAAGGAACTAAGATCCCACATGCCGCGGGGCAACTAAGCTGGCTTGCCACAACTACTGAGCTCATGCGCCTCAACTAGCGAGCCTGCGTGCTGCAAATTACAGAGCCCACATGCTCTGGACCCTGTGTGCCACAACTAGAGAGAGAAAAAAAACCCACACGCCATAACTAGAGAGAAGCCCACACGCCACAATGAAAGATCCTGCGTGCCTCAATGAAGATGCCACATGCCACAACTAAGACCTGGTGCAGACAAAAAATAAATAAAAAATAAAATAAAAAATAAAATAAAATAATTATGGGACATGATGGAGGTGCTACCTAACACTATGGTGGTAATCATTTTGCAATATGTAAGTATCAAATCCACACTGTGTAACAAACTTACACAATGTTATGTGTCAATTATATCAATAAATTTGGGGGAAAAAAGAAAAAAATAAACAAAGCAGCTTATGAAGTTTATTTTGACAGGAAAAGGCAAGGCCCCAAGTAAATGGTTATACTTCTCCTCAAAACAATCACATTTTTAGATTTCACATCCAACAAGCCTTTCCCTTACCCTCTACTCTTCCCTTCTTCCCTCCTCCTGTTGACTGGCCAAACAAATCTTCATAAAAAATTTCTCTGAATTAACATTTGGAAAAAAATGTTAACTTAATATTACCCAACCATTTAGAACTGTTTTTAATGAATCCAAAGAAGCAAAATTCTACTACAGAATTAAATTTTTAACAGGTGACCTTATCCAAGAAGTATGTTAGTACTAAGACAAAACTTACTACAACTTCCCCTGCAGTAAGTAATCTCCAAAGATGGGTGCCAACAATTTCTCCCCTCCCTGTAAGAACATACCACTCCTCTTATCAAGAAGTCGTCTACTTCCCTTCCCCTTGAATCCCAGCTGGCCTGGATCTTGCTTGACCAAAAAAAAATTATGACACCATGTCAGTTACAAGTCTAGTGTTTAAGAGGCTTGACAGCTTTTCTTCCTGCTTTTTCGTAGCTCTAAGCCACCACATCGGAGGTCCAGGCTATCTTGCTGGAAAGGCCATTTGGGGGGCAGTGGAACACAATCCAGCCAATAGTCAGCAACAAGGCCCCAGACACGTGAGAGAGGTCTTCTTGGATCTTCTAACACTGATGCCAGCTGAACACAGCCACAGGGATAACCCTGGCTGATAACACATGAAACAAAACCACCAAGTCAATCCAGAATCCTGAGAAATAATAAATCATTGTTGTTTTAAGTTTTGGAGTCATTTGTTATACAGCAAAGCTAACTGATAAATACCCCTATGTAGTCTCTAAAGATAACAGGCTCAATAATAGATCCTTCCAACAATTATCACCAATCAGTTTCTCAGCAAAAGAACACCAAATTTCTAATTTTGCTAAATACTAAAACAAACACACACACACACAACCTCCCCCGCAAACTACCATGCTACTGAAAGCTACTGGCCCAAGAGAAATATTTTTAATATTTTAAAATACTGTTAAGGGGTAAAGTCATGATAAAAGTAGTTTATTTCAAGTGATCCATATCCCTTCAGATTTGGCATCCCAGTATTTTGCCCAAGGTCCTTTATAACACCAAATAATATTTAATCTTAGCAGGTATAAATATTTACCTAAAACCTCAATAATAAGGTAAATAATCAGCTACCCATCTTAGCTAAATTTAAAGAGAGCAGCCATTTTTAAACGTTACATATTGATCTAGGAGAAAATCACAAACTATTTAAAAAACATGTAGGAACTTCTCTGGTGGTGCAGTGGTTAAGAATCCGCCTGCCAATGCAGGGGACACGGGTTCAAGCCCTGGTCCAGAAAGATCTCACACGCCGTGGAGCAATGAAGCCCATGCACCACAACTACTGAGTCTGTGCTCTAGAGCCCGCGAGCCACAACTATTGAGCTCACGTGCCACAACTACTGAAGCTCATGCGCCTAGAGCCCATGCTCCGCAACGAGAGGCCACCACAATGAGAAGCCTATGCAGCACAACGAAGAGTAGCCTCCACTCACCACAACTAGAGGAAGCCCATGCACAGCTACAAACACCCAACACAGCCAAAAATAAATAAATAAAATAAATTTTAAAAAATAATAAAAATAAAAAATATGTAAATGTCCAATACTTTTATCAGCTACATAAAGATAGTTAAGATCCACAGGGGTTTTGTATTTTATGACTTTTCAAGTGCTTGTTCTTTCAGAGTTACAATTCCTAGAAATATAAATTTTGGTGTAATACAATAGCATGTGTTCCAGAAGAACCCTTGAAAGTACCTCAGACTTCCTTATCTCAGGGTTTCTCAATCTGGGAAACGACTGACATTTGGGGCAGGATAATTCTTTGCTGTGGGGGGCTGTCCTTTGCATCGTAGGATGTTCAGTAGCTCCCTGGCCTCTATCTATTAGATGCCAGTAGCAGCCAATAGCCTCCCAGCTGTGACAATTAACAATGTTTACAATGCCAAACATCACTTGGTGGGCAAAACCACCCCCAATGAGAACCACTGCATTATCTCTCAGTAATACATTCTGAATTATTTACAGATAAAATGGTATGACATTTGGGATTGGGTTTAAAATAATCCAGTAAGGGTGGAAGAGGTAATCAAGAATAAACACAAAATGATGGGTGATGGGTCACATGGTGATATGTTATAGAATACTCAATGTTTGGATATGTTTGAAAATTTCACTGAAGTTTATTAGACATCTGTTTTGTGTACTTTTTTCCCCCCCCGATACGCGGGCCTCTCACTGTTGTGGTCTCTCCCATTGCAGAGCACAGGCTCCGGACGCGCGGGCCCAGTGGCCATGGCCCACGGGCCCAGCTGCTCTGCTGCATGTGGGATCCTCCCGGACCGGGACACGAACCCGTGTCCTCTGCATCGGCAGGCGGACTTTCAACCACTGCGCCACCAGGGAAGCCCTGTTTTGTGTACTTTTATATACTGTATTATATTTATAACAATGAAAAATTTTAAAGAAAAAAAGTTAATTAAAAACTGTCATATCCTATAGTTGGGTGTCTAAAAACTTTGCCATACAATTTGGCATTACCTTACAAAAATAAAAAGCATCAGACTCTATAACCAAACAATTCTACTGACTATTAAGAGAAACTCTCACCTATGTGCACCAAGAGATTTGTATGGGGATATTGATGCTTTGGTATCTGTAGTAGCAAAAACTTGGAAACAAATGTCTATTATAGGGGGAATAAATTTTAAAATATATTGTTGGCATATTTGTATTCATTGAAAATGCATGTTATTTAAAATGTATACATTTCCAAGATGTCTATATAAATTTTGACAACATCCAAAACAGTATTATATGTTGTTTATGGGTACAAATCTTAAAACTAATAAAAATAAAACTTTAAAACTTAAAACTAAAAGTGATATCTAGATCACTTCCTTGATTCCACCAGTGAATGTCCTTCCCATCCACACAAACCAGAGGTTTGTTCTCCAGAGAGGATACAACATAAGTTCTCAGGACTAAGGGACACTAAGCAGTCAATGGCATGGATGATGTATGGAAATCAGGAAGGTTAAGTGAATGTTTACACACACAATTTGTTCCAAACGGTCCTGAGAACACTGGAAGCTTTGCCTGTACCTTCCAGGCAGGAGATTAAAAGATTCTTCTCGAGAAAAACTGACCAGCACAAGATAAAGATCTATACAATTCATGGACACCAGTGGTTCATCTGGAGAAACAGCCCTGCCAGTAAACCATAAATTAAGTCCCAGAGTTGCCAAACCTCACCCCCACATGCTCAGACCCTTTAATCAGTGTTTTACTCTAAAATAAGGATAAACAACTGACAATGAAGGATACTGGCCATCTTCAATATGATTCATCTTCAACATGAAAGATAAAGATCAAGATAATGTGAAGAAAAAAAGAAGCAGGAGAAAACAAAGACCATGAAGGAAGAAGAAAAAGTCAAAACAAAAGAAAAACTATCATGAATATCCTTAAAGCTAAGAGAAGCTACTACTTCTATGAAACAAGAGCAGAATCCTTAAAACAAACCAGCAAGCAAACATTCTGAGAACGAGAAAGTCTTTCAAAAAGTGGATAAAAGACAGAAAAGAAAATATAGGAAGACTAGTCCAGACACTCCCCAAATTTATCTACAGATCCCACGAAATCTCCATCAAAATTCCGAATGCCTTTTTCTTAAAAAAAGAAACAACAAGCAGAACCTAAAATTCATATGGGAATGCAAGGGATCCAAAAAACCAAAACAATCCTGGGAAAGAACAAAGTTGGAGGATTCACACTTTCTGATTTCAAAACTTAACACAAAGCGACAGTATTCAAGACAGTATAGTACTGGCATAAGAACAGACATAGGTCAATGGAACAGAATTGAGAGTCCAGAAATAAAACCCATACATCTATGGCTAATTGGTTTTTGACACAGCTGCCAAAACAATTCAGTGTGGGAAAGAACAGTCTTTTCAACAAATGGTGCTAGGACAACTGGATACTCACATGAAAAAGATGAACTTAGACTCCTACCTCACACTATATACAAAAATTAACTTAAAAATGGATCAAAGGCCACTATCTCATTCCATCAGGATGGTTACTATTAAAAAAACAACCAACCAACCAACAAACCAAAAACAAAAACAGAAAATAGTAAATGTTGGTGAGGATGTGGAGAAGTTGGAACCCTTGTGCATCACAGTGGTGGGGGAGGGGGAATGTAAAATGGTGTAGCCACTGTGGAAAACAATATGGTAGTTGTTCAAAAACTAAAAATAAAACTACTGGGGACTTCCCTGGTCATGCAGCGGTTAAGAATCCACCTGCCAATGCAGGCGACATGGGTTCGATCCCTGGTCCGGGAAGGTCCCACATGCCGCAGAGCACTAAGCCCGTGCGCCACAACTACTGAGCCTGCGCTCTAGAGCCCGCGAGCCACAACCACTGAAGCCCACGCGCTCTAGGACCCAGGTGCCACAACTACTGAGCCCGCGTGCTGAAACTACTGAAGCCCACGTGCCTAGAGCTGGTGCTCTGCAACAAGAGAAGCCACCGCAATGAGAAGCCCGCGCACCGCGATGAAGAGTAGCCCCCACTCATTGCAACTAGAGAGAAGAAGCCCACAGGCAGCAACGAAGACCCAACGCAGCCAATAAGTAAATTAATTAATTAAATATAAATAAATTAATATAATTATCATATGATCCAGCAATTCCAGTTTTAGGTATATATCCAAAATAACTGAAAGCAGGGTCTTGAAAAGATACACCCATGTTGACTGCAGAATTATTCAGAATAGCTAAAATGTGTAAACAACCCAAGTGTCCAACAGCAGATGAATGGATAGGCAAATACGGTATATACATACAATGGAATAGTAAATAGCCTTCAAAACGGAAGGAAACCCTGACAACATAGATGAACCCTGAGGACACTGTGCTAAGTGAAATAAATCAGCCACAAAAAGAGAAATACTGTATGATTCCACTTCTATGAGGAACCCAGTCAAAACCATAGAGAGATAAAGTACAATGGTGGGTGCTTAAAGGCTAGGGAGAAATGAGGAGTCACTGTTTAATGGGTACAGACTTTCAGTTTTGAAAAACAAAGAGTTCTGGAGATGGAGTAGTAACGGTTGTACAACAATACAAATATACTTAATACCAATGAACTGTATATTTAAAAATGGTGAAAATGGTAAATCTTATATGTATTTTACAACAATTAAAAAATTGGAAAAAACAGATCAAATACCTAAATGTAAGAGTTAAAACTATAGAATTCCTAGAAGGAAACAATTTAAAAAATTAAAAATAAATTTACCATATGACCCAGCAACTCCCCTCTGAGGTATATATCCAAGAGGAATGAAAACATATGTTAACACAAAAATTTTAAAATAAATGTTCATAGCAGTATCATTCTTAATAGTTAAAAAATGAAAACAACCCAAATGCCCATCAACTGATGAATGGAAAAAGGAAGTGTGGTAAATTCATACAATGGAATATTATTCAGCCATAAAGAGGAATTAACTACTGATACATACAACTTGGCTAAACCTTGAAAACTCTATGCCTAAACGAAAGAAGCCAGACACAAAAGGTCACATATTGTATGATTCTATTTACATGAAATGTCCAGAATAAGCAAATCCATATAGATAGACTCAGGGACTTCCCTGGTGGTCCAGTGGTTAAGAATCGGTCTTGCAATGCAGAGGACGCCAGTTCAATTCCTGGTCAGGGAACTAAGATCCCACATGCCGAGGGGCAACTAAGCCTGTGCACCGCAACTACTGAGCCTGCACGTCACAACTAGAGAGCCCACGTTCCACAACTACAGAGCCGACGCACTCTGGAGCTGGCACGCCACAACTAGAGAGCCCATGTGTCACAACTACAAAGCCTGTGCCCTCTGGAGTCTGCATGCTGCAACTAGAGAGCCCACGTGCCACAACTAATAAGCCTGCATGCCACTACTAGAGAGAAGCCCGCGCGCTGCAACAAAGAGCCCGTGTGCCGCAATGAAAGACCCCGCGTGCTGTAACTAAGACCTGACGCAGCCAATAAATAAATATTAAAAAAAAAAAAAGACTCAAAAAGACCAACTGAATGTTGAGTAAAATAAGTGAAAACTGACCTACACCATCAAACATCATGAAATTTCACAACATTGGGGACAAAGAAAATCTATAAGCTTCCAGAAAGGAAGGTGATCACATACATAGGATCAGGAATCAGAATAGTTTTGGACTCAACAGCAATACTGGAAGCCAGAAGACAATGAAAATACTGACTATAAAAGTAAAAGGAGGGCTTCCCTGGTGGCGCAGTGGTTGAGAATCTGCCTGCCAGTGCGGGGGACGTGGGTTCGAGCTCTGGTCTGGGAGGATCCCACATGCCGCAGAGCAACTAGGCCCGTGAGCCACAACTACTGAGCCTGCGTGTCTGTGGAGCTTGTGCTCCGCAACAAGAAAGGCCGCGACAGTGAGAGGCCCGCACACTGCGATGAAGAGTGGCCCCCACTCGCCGCAACTAGAGAAAGCCCACGTACAGAAACGAAGACCCAACACAGCCAAAAATAAATAAATAAATAAATAAAATTTTTACAAAAAAGAAGTAAAAGGAGTGCCACACTGGTGGTCCTACCTCACACTCCCAGATTAGATCAAGTCATGTTCATGATCTAAATGCCAATACATTGTTACCTTCAAGTTGTTCCTCAAAGTCTGAACAATCTTCTTAACCTTGTATTAATGTTGCATGTGACCTCATACAATTTAATTATTAATGTTGCATGTGACCTCATACAATTTAATTTTCATATCAAGTTATAGGTTCAACAATAGAGGAACTGAAATAAGACTTACATATACTGAAAAAAATACTGTATAAGCATGTTTTGGGATTGTCGCTGTAAGTTAAACAAATTTTTATTCATTAGAGATTTGCCCTGTAGTGATAAAAATAAATGGTATAACTATTTCTCTTTGAAAGGAATTCAAATTTCGGTTTTAAACCAATTTAATCAGTGTTTTAAACATTTGGGAAATGATTTCAAGTCAACCTTGAAATGGATATAAATATCATGGCAATTCACAATTTTAAAAAGAGCTCACAAGCATGTATGATATACTCCTGATAAGCTCAATTACTTCAAAGTAGATTTTATTACTTCTAGTCAACAAAAGTGAAACACAATGCTTAAAGTATAAATAACCTTTCAATGGACAGGAATCTAGCCTACTACTAAACTCAGTGATGATATAGTATTGCCTTGATGCAATAGGTAAAGTAGGGGAGGTTTCACAACTAATTCCCCATTACTTACAACAATGTACCCTTATCAAAACATGGATATTTCTAAATATATGCAAAGATCCCAAGCTCATAAATTACCAAGAGAAGCCATGGCTCCTGACTAAACTCTAATACTGAAGCTAAATTAGGTAGGTCTGAATCTTAAACTGGATAGTAAGTACCTAGGTGCTGGTCACATCAGTATCTAAAACTTTCTGTAGACATAAAAATACTTCATAACAAAAGATTAAGTTTTGGGACTTTAAATTATGGTTCTTTCCAACTATTTCTAAGAATGGAGACTAGTTTATACAGGTTACTAGTATAATTATCAAAATTGTCTCATAATAATAACACTAAACTAAAATTATGGTTTTAGTCTTTTCCAAAAATGGGCTATAGAAAATGCCATATTCCCTAACTGGGAAAAGTGCATGTGGTCACAATCACTAGATTGATTTTTCCATATGTGTTTTAAGTAACAATTAGCATTATTATTTTAAACAGTTTTTAATCGAAATATTTATGTCAAACAAGTCCTGTATTTTAATTTGTTTTTAAAAAATAGTGAGGCTATCCACAGGGGAATGGGCATGACCCACTGCAGGATGTCCAAGGTAGGACAGAGTTAAGAAGGGCACCCCTAGGAGAGAGGGGGACAAAGAATCCTATCTATGTAGGTGGGCCACAGCAATGGGAAGTTGATTACACACAGGGGAATTGATCAAATGATTAAGTACATTAACGGAAGCCAGGTTTTTCACTGTAAGATAAAGGAATACCAATATTGAAAGGAAAAAATACAGGGTGAACCCTATGGTACTGGACTGGAATTAGAGGCACTGGTGTGAACTCATGGTTTTTGATATATAGAGAGAAAAGTAAATCAATACATACACATATTCCCCTAGCTACATCCACTGATTACACTGAGAAAGCCTGGAAACAGTGAGATTCCAAAAGCAATGAGCATACCTAGCATTCAGATCCTGGTTTCTAAATACCATTCACCACTAAAAAGACCAAGGGATCCTTGGAAAAATAGATGATTACAGAGCTAGAGCAGGGAAAGTAGAAGAAAATGCAGGAAACATCTTTTTGTGCCAGAACTTAAAGAAGTGCTCAAATGATGGGGAAAAAAGCAAATTGGGGACAATTTGAGGATTAAACTAAATGATAATAAATTATTATAACCCACATGAATAAAATAGGAAATCATGAGTCCATACAAATATAAACTTTAAAATGAGTAAGTTAAAATTTTTGAGTAACAGTGTGGCACCCAGACTCCAGGTTGGCTCCCAATGATCCTGAACTCCTAGTATTCACACCCTTGTGCAGTCTTCCCTCCCACACTGTACCAGGGTAATCTGTGAGGCCAACAGAACATGGCAGAAGTGATGGTATGCCTGTCGATTCTGAGATTAGGTTATAAAAGATACTACAGGCTTTCATTTGGATGCTCTATCTCTCTTAGATCACTCTGAGGGAACCCAGCTGCTATGTCTTAAGCACACTCAGGCAGCTCTGAGTGGGAGAAACCCACGTGGGGAGAAAATGAGTCTGTAAGTCCAGCAACCCACAAGGAACTGAGATCCGCCAACAACCGCGGAGTGAGCTTGGAAGGAGATCCTCTAGTCTTCAGAGTACTGCAACCCTCGGCAACAGCTTGGCTGCAACCTCAAAAAAGACCCTGAGGGCTTCCCTGGTGGCGCAGTGATTGGGAGTCCGCCTGCCGGTGCAGGGGACGCAGGTTCATGCCCTGGTCCGGGAGGATCCCGCATGCCGCGGAGCGGCTGGGCCCGTGGGCCATGGCCGCTGGACCTGTGCGTCCAGAGCCTGTGCTCCGCGATGGTAGAGGCCACAACAGTGAGAGGCCTGCGTACCGCAAAAAAAAAAAAAAAAAAAAAGACCCTGAAAAGACCCTGAGCCAGAACTACCCAGCTTTAAGCCATTCTTAGATTCCCAATCTTCAGAATCTATGTGATAATAAATGTTTATTGTTCTAAGCAGCTAAGTTTTAGGGTATTTTCTTATGCAGCAATAGATAAAGAGTAAAAACAGAAGAAGTACATATATTCAAAGCATCTCCAGACAAATTATTTACTCATTATAAAAGGAAAAAGAGTAACTTTACAGTATGAAACCTGGTAGATATCACCTTAATCAAGTGATGGAAGTGAAAATTCTCAGTAATGGGTCAAACTGAAATTGTATACCACCTGACAGGATGGAATGAAAAGAATCCAACCTAAATCATGTACCACTTGATAGGATGTAGAGAGAGACACAGCATTGCTTCTGTGACATTCCTGCCAAAGATGCATGACCCAAATCTAATCACAAGGAAATATCAGAAAAACACAAACTGAGAGACATTCTGCAAAATAACTGGACTCTAATCTTTAAAAGTGTCAAGGTCATAAAGCAACTATACTTTAATTTTAAAAAAGTGTTGAGGTCATGAAGCAAAGGAAAGACTAAGGAATTAAAGAAAACTAGAGATAGATAACTAAATGCAACAAGTAACTATGGACTGGATTCTTTCCTATAAAGGACATTATTGGAACAACTGGCAAAACTTAAATGGGGTCTGACGATTAGATAGCAGTAGTATCTCAATGGAAATTTCCTAATTTTGATGGTTATACTGCGATTATGTAGCAGAATGTCCATTTTATAAGAAATACACATTAAAGTATTTGGGGTTGATGAGTCATCATGTTGGCACCTTACTCTGAAATGGTTAAAGAAAAAGATGTTCTAGGTATTGTATTTGCAACTTCCCTGGTAGGTTTGAGATTGTTTCAAAATTTTAGAAAGATAAAAACAAAATCAGAAAAGCCCAAACGTAATTACAGCAGTCACTTTATTAGAATTTGGGGATTAGATGGTATACTGCATTGAATGGTCCCTAAAACGGTATGTGGCACATCTTAATTCCTTGGACCTATAAATGTTACCTTATTTGGAAAAAGGGTCTTTGTAAACATAATTAAATTAAGGATCTTGAGATAAGATCATCTTGGATTACATGGGTGGGCCCTAAGTGTAAGATCAAGTGTCCTTATAAGAGATAAAAGAGAAGACCACACACAGAGAAGGTAGTGTGAAGATGAAGGCAGAGACTGAAGTGATGCAGCCACAAGCCAAGGAATGCTTACAGTCACCAGAAGCTGGAAGAGGCAAGGAAGGATCCTCCCACAGAGCTTCCAGAGGGAGTGTGGCCCTGCAGGTATGCTGACTTTGGACATTTGTCCTCCAAAACTGTGAGAGAATAGATTTCTGTTGTTTTAAGCCACTCAGTTTTTTGTAATTTATTACAGCAGCCCTACGAAACTAATACAGACGGTATAAATGAGGACATTTAATCTAAAGAAAATCACTCACTCCCATTAGCATATTATTACTTTAAGAAACCTATTTCTAAACTGTTATCACTGCAGCTTCTGTAAAATTCAGCTTTGATTTCAAATGTTTTATCTGCTATATGCCCTTAAAAAGTTGGCAAAGGAGTGCTATCACTTATATAGGCACTGATGTTCTACAAGTGGTGTGGGGACATGCTCAAAGGACAGCAGCAGATACTTCTATTACAAAATTATGTTAAGAGAATTGTTTTCACGTCTAGGCTTACAAAAATATCACATTTATTGGAAACGTATTAAGATAACAATAGTTAGAACTTTGTTGAAGAAAAAATTTGGAACTCAGTTCCTTTTTCCATTTAGAAATATTCTAAAACATCACTTTACAACATCAGGGTATATTTTTTTCCCTTTTCTTTTTTGGTTGGGGTATCAATGAAGTGAAATGCTAAACAGAAACTTAAACACTGACACCTAAGATTTCAAGATTCTACCAATTTCATGGGTCAACATTACTGGGCAGTTAAGCCAGTGGTAATTAATATTAAAAACTATCTTTTGGGCTTCCCTGGTGGCACAGTGGTTAAGAATCCACCTGCCAATGCAGGGGACACGGGTTCGAGCCCTGGTCCGGGAAGATCCCACATGCCGCGGAGCAACGAAGCCCATGTGCCACAACTACTGAGCCTGCGCTCTAGAGCCCATGAGCCACAACTACTGAGCCTGCGTGCCACAACTACTGAAGCCCATGCGCCTAGAGCCCGTGCTCCGCAACAAGAGAAGCCACTGCAATGGGAAGCCCGCGCACCACAACGAAGAGTAGCCCCTGCTCACTGTAACTAGAGAAAGCCTGCGTGCAGCAATGAAGACCCAACACAGCCAAAAATAAATAAATTAAATAAATAAATTTTTAAAAACCCAAAAAACAAAAAACTATCTTTTATGTGGTCCATATTTTCTTTCTACTCATCCCCCACAGGCTTGCAGGGTATGTGACACTGTCCTCATTCTATAGGCAAGGAAGCTGAAGCCAAAAAAAAAATCAGTGAAGTAACTTGCCTAAGGCCACAGGGTTAGAACATGACTCAGTAGGCATGTTGCTCCAAAATCCTACTATTTTTTTTCACTATACCACTTGCTGTTGACATTCATTAAATGTTGCTGGCAAAAACTGAATGCCTACTATGCATCAGGTACTGAGAATATAAGAGTAAGACAGGGACTTTGCCCAGAAGAGTCCAGTCTAGAGGGGATAATAATCAATCATGTCTGCATACTAAGAAACGGTTTTACAGCAGAACCCTACTGCCTGCATGCCTGGGGCATGTTTCACAGAGAAGGGGTCTGTTGGATCTCCAAGGATGAAGAAAGAATTCAGGAGGAGGGGATGGGTTGAGAAGGCATAAGGAAAAGCACAAAGACTAAAGGAAAATAATTCTGAGAAAGATCAATTAGAACTGTTTCAATTATATTAATCTTTCTCATGAGACACTAACATGTATTATAGAAATAAAGATGGCAATATTTTTGTTCTAAATTTTATCTACTTTTAATACGTCTTTAAGAAATACTACATACTTCCACGAATTTAAAGCAATAATTTGCCTCAAGAAATCTGCACACCACAAAGCAAATTATATCTGTGTTCCGATGCATAGACAGCATTTAACCATGGGTATTACCTGACTTCAGAGAACTATCCTGTTTATTATCATAATTCACTATATATTTGAGAAGTTATTTAATCAAAGCTTATTGAATACTAAATATTTCTACATTCCCCATGGACTTATAGCTAGAATATGGAAGTTTTTTTTTGTTTTTTGGGGTTTTTTTTTGTGGTACGCGGGCCTCACTGTTGTGGCCTCTCCCGTTGCGAAGCACAGGCTCCGGACGCGCAGGCTTAGCGGCCACGGCTCACGGGCCTAGCTGCTCCAAGGCATGTGGGATCCTCCCAGACTGGGGCACGAACCCGTGTCTCCTGCATCAGCAGGCGGACTCTCAACCACTGCGCCACCACGGAAGCCCCATGGAAATTTTAAATGAAAAGCTGAGTCCTTTGATTCTTAAGCCTGAAAAACCAGATTATTTTAAAATAAACATGAGCAAAGCATATACTTTTTTTTAAATTAGGTGATCTGTCTGTCCATGAGACAATTAATAATTGGTAGTAGCCTAACTGCATGAATATTGCAAAACATGCAGTTTTAATTCTTTTTTTCGCTGCAGTGCACCTCCCTGAAACAAATTTTCACATTATACTATAATGAAAACAGTACAGAGTAACACATCGTTTTTTTCTTTTGGCCATGCCACACGGCTTGTGGGATCTTAGTTCCCTAACCAGGGATCAAACCCAGGCCCTCAGCAGTAAAGCGTGGAGTCCTAACCACTGGACCGCCAGGGAATTCCCAAGAGTAACACATTTAATGCAGCACCTGATGAGGATCCCTTTCATTTTCTTAAAATACTATTCTTTAGGTGTTTGTTACTTTATAGCAAAATGACAATGAATAATGTTTCATCCTAATATATTTTGTTTTTAAGTAATTTACCTATTTTTGTGCTTGTGATATTATCTATTGCTTATGTTAATTAGCTTTCCTAATTGACAGCCATTTGTACTGTCAATTTTAATCCAAGTGTGCATTATTTCATGAACTTTTGTTTGTATCCATAAATAATACTAGTTTGAAAAGTGTTCTAATAACGTTAGGAAATACTAACGTTATTAGAACACTAGATATGAGAAAGGAGCAGAAAATTTATCAAATTTTAAGGGAAATGAGTAATAATGTGAGTAATAATCACACTAAGTGTTACAAAACTGAGGTATCCATTGAATTTGGCAATTAAGTTATCAACAGTGACCTTACTGAACAGTCCCAGAACAGTGAACAGACACTATTCTGTCAAGAATTTTGGCACTGAAATGCCAGAGATGGAAGGGATAGAGAGGAGGAAGGAAAGGAATCAGCTCTAGGGGAGAGGAGAGCTTAAAAGTTTTTTTTGTTTGTTTGTTTTTAAGGATGAGGAAATTCTTAGATAAGTTTGGATGCTTAGAAGAGTCAGAGAAGAGGTTAGAACTAGGAGAGCAGGGACAATTACTAGAGAGCAAGGACCTGGCAAAAAGAATAGGATGAAAAGTAAAAGTTAGCTTGCAATGGGTAAAGTATAGCTTCTTCAGAGACAAAAGGGAAGAAGAGCAATGACTAAGGTATACTTGGAGCAATGCCTGGCTCCAGAGTCAAGATCGAATGCATTTGAATCCTGGCTTTTCCTATCACAGCCATATAATCATAGGCAAGTTTGTTTCTTCTCCAAATCTCCATTTTCTCTTCTAACCTGGGGAGAACAGAATTTTCATAGGGTTGTTCAGAAGATTCAGTCATTCTGATACAGAGTGAGTACTCTATAAAGATGGTAGCTGTGGTGTTTGGTTTTTCTCTTTCTTTTTAAAGGCCTCAAAGGAAATTTGAAAGAATTCACACAGATTTCTATTTCCTCCACAGAATAGGTAATTGGGTCACCTACTGAGATTAAAACAGAATGTTTAAGGAGACGGGACAGTGATTCTTAGTCTTTTGGAGAGATTAAAAAACCCATTTGACTATGATGAAAGATATATGGAGGACAGAACATCCAAAATTTGCATAGTTTCTTATTTTTCTGCTTTTTGGAATTAAAACATTGAAACCTGCTCCCTCCCCCCAAAAAATCTACATAGTTTTAAGGGAATTCATAGACACCTCTCCAACAATAAGAAGAGATGTTGAGGAAAAAATCTGCTTCCAGGGCACAGTTTAAATAGCCAATTGTGCAAACAAAAGAAAAAGATTGCATCCTCTGGATTTACATACCTAACGACTACGGACGAGTATAGGGCCTGCCAGAAAAGACACTGGGCACAGTCAAAAAATCCAGGTTCTTTATCCAGCCCTACTAAGTCATATGGCCTTTTCAGACAGTAGCTCTGAGAGGTGATGCAGTGCTAAAATTTTATGATTCTATTACTTCAAATCTCACTTGACTGTGCAGACAAAAGAACAAATGGTACTTTATTTCCTATGTCATAGTTTAACATGATTTTGAAGGTTAGTCTGGGAACCTAACCACCAAAATTTTATTTCTACAGAAAAAACAAGTGTGCGCCTTCATTTCTGGGATGAGGCTGCAGAGGTTGCTGGCAGCATCAGGCATGAGTCAGGTATTCCTATCCTGGGAACTGCCTAGGATATTTTAGCAGCCCTCTCTCTCTGGACTAAAATATCCAGAATTGGACTTTGTCAAAACTTTCTCCTTGTCAGTCAGCAGTACAGTAATACACACAGGGAGACTTTAAAAAAAACCCTAGATTTATTAAGTTAATGACTGTTTAAATTACATTTAAATAGCAACCCAGAAGAGCCAAAGAAAGTTTCTCAATTCAATGAACCTTTGTGAAACAAAGAATCCTTTTCTAAAGGAAAAAAAAAAAAAATCTTCCCTGAGATTTCAAGAAGCTTATCTTTTGGAGTAAGAAGGTATGTCTGGGGCTTCCCTGGTGGCGCAGTGGTTGAGAATCCGCCTGCCAATGGAGGGGACACAGGTTCAAGCCCTGGTCCGGGAAGATCCCACATGCTGTGGAACAACTAAGCCCATGCACCACAACTACTGAGCCTGTGCTCTAGAGCTCGCAAGCCACAACTACTGAGCCCGTGTGCCACAACTACTGAAGCCCGCACGCCTAGAGCCTGTGCTCTGCAACGAGAAGCCACCGCAATGAGAAGTCCATGCACCACAAGAAAGAGTAGCCCCCACTTGCCGCAACTAGAGAAAAGCCTGTGCGCAGCAACGAAGACCCAACACAGCCAAATGAATGAATGAATGAATGAATGAATGAATGGATGTCTGCTTTCCAAGATAAAACTAATTCAAACAGTCATCTTCTGTCAACCATTTATTATACTGAAGTTCCAAATACGCAAGACTATTTGCTAATTTGTTTCATCATTTTGACTGGAATTCACTGGATCCTTACCTCTGATAAGATTAATGCAATGTATGATATCACACTTCTAGTACAGTATTTTAAAATAATCTTAAAATAAAATTAGTACTGTTACAACTCCTTTCCCATATCCTTAAAAATCACCCTTTGGTAACTGGCAATCTTAGACATTTTGAAAGTATGTAGTCTACAGAAAGATGATTCATAACGTGAAACAGGATGAATGAAGTTAAGATGTAAACTTCTACCATGGGATCAATGCATCTACTAAATTGGCTTTTCCTATGACCATAACCATACAAAACTTCACCAAAGAAGTTAATTAGAAGTTTACAAAAAACTACTGATACTTAATTGTACCCATTTACATAAAACAATACTTTGACACTTTTAAAAAGAAAAAGTATGGTTTAAATGATTTAATCCTTACACTCCTGGTTACTTGCTGAACCTCAATCTTCAGTTATTTTTAATTCATATATTAAACTGGTGCCTACCAATCTACAAAAAAAGTGTGGTGGTATCTTTTGGTTTTGTTGTTGTTTTTAATTTGAATTGGCTGCCAAAAATCTGGATTTGTGGCTTCCCTTAAAAAAAAAAATCTGGCAACTTTGGGCACAGATCCTGGCAATAGCAACATTTGGAGGGAGCTGAATAGCAGCTGCCCTCTTCTAATAGCACATGCAATTTCTAGCTCCCTCCAATTCTCTTTGCTCACTTTGGTCACCTGCCTAGCCATCAGAGTTTGAAATCTTTATTTTACTGGAAAATTGACTGACTGGGCTTTTCAGGGGCCTTAAGACCTTTAATCATAGAAATAGAGTAAATCAAGTGATAGTCCTGGCATTAAAGCTATGTATTCCAAATGTTAACTATAACTAGCATGACACCATTAAAATGTACAAGGCACTATCATTGTTAAGAGCTTTTTAGTATCTTAACTTTGGTCTGTCTTCAATTCTTCAAAGAATCATGATATTCAGCCTTTTACTCTTCCTCAAAATAAAGAAATTAACCCTGTATTTCAATATTATGGCACGCTAAGAGCAACAAAAAGCTTCCTGCATCTGTATAACAAAGGTAAAGAAGAAAAACAGGAAGCAAGTAAAAAAAGGTCTCTGATCAGTCAGACCACACAGTTCACAGAACACATGAAGCCCTCTTCACTCAGAGCCTACTGGATCTTATTTTAGACATAATTTTAATAAGCTCAGTGATCTGGTTTCCCAGCCCACAACAGATGAGATGCAGCCAACTGGAAAAGGGTTGGGGGTGGTGCTGCTAGAGGCAGACACTCAAAGCATCAAAATCAAAGCTGAAGACTGATAATGTCAGCAGAAAACCTCAAAACGTAGCAGGCTGGGGCCATTTGGTGTAGATACGAACAATCCCAAAGGGTCCCAATCCCTGCACAGAACTACAATGGATGTTCAAAATGAAACCTCTTTGGTAAACTCTGTTAAAGCATCGGTCAGTTGACCTTAAAGTATATATCAAAATAAAGTCCACCAAAAGCTTTTTGCAAAAAAGTCATGGCATTTAAAGGACTGTCAGATTCACAGAACACTATTTCCCTCTGTCAATGAAACACAAGATACTGAATTCCTGAAGATGCCACATGTCAAAAGTATTTGTTCTTAATAAAATTTTATTAGAACCCAGATGCAGTAGTTCATGATATCTGAAGTTGAGAGGTATTTAAGCAGAACTATTTTCTCAGAGAATAGTAACTGGGAAGGTTCAAGACCAAGATCAATTATGTAAGCCATGTCTGTCTTTGGAGGATTCCATCGCAGATACATTACTAGGGCTGAGGGTGACATAGGACTGGTCTTATCCAAGTCTGCATTCAATTTAAAATTGGTGTCATACAAAAAGTTAGGGGAAAAAAATCTCCATTTTGTTTTCACAATCTTATTGACTATGACTAGTATGTACACCAAAAATAATTTTTATTTTTCTAATCCCTGGCAGTCTCAGAAGTTGAGCCATACTTTTGAGGATGGCTCTAGGTTATAAACCAGGTGAAAAAAGGTTAATACTGAGTTTTAAAAGTTCAAATTATCATTGTCTACACTTGATTTTCCTTATTAAAATTTTAATAAGGGCATCTTTTAGAGAAAATCTAGAGAACATGTAGTATTCAAAAGAAATCATATTATTGGAGGCAAGGAGATTAGAAGATTAAAATGCATGTTTTGAGTGCTATTTCCTTCTCTGAAAAAAACCTCCATAACATACATATCAGAGAAGAGATTAAAGGCTACATTTCTTGATCTGTAAGTGATCACACATTATACTCACTCTTCTTCAGGTTTTAAAAATAAGGCCACAATCTCCCACAAATATAATCTCAAATTGATAACTTCTCAATGAGTCTTCAAAATCTCCTAACTCCTTAAAGCCTTAAAAATGCATATGTATTATTTACTTGGAAGACCTGTCCTCAGTGTGCTCCTGTCCCTTAAATGGTTAAGAGATCTTTACTTAAAGTTCAAGCTTCTTTTAACAAATAACCTGCTTCATTTTAGTAGATTTACTCTGTCTAAAGTCTGCCCTTTTTCATTTGATAGAAATCAAAGTCAAAAGAAGTTGGTGAGGATCTAACCTAATTTACAGTAACCACTGGGATTAATTCCACATTAAAGGTCTTTGATCAAGAATGAAACGAAGACAAGCTGCTGAGCTGAGGTGTTTAAACTGACCAAACCTGCATTTTCACTGAGTTTAAGGCAAGGTGAAAACTGGTTCTCTTCCCCTTGCATCTCTATCCCATCCTTTAGGATGGATAATCCCAGGATCTACTTCTTACGGGCTAGAGGTTTAATACAGCCTCTCCAAGTAGCCATGTGAAACACCAAACAAAAATCACCAGTGCCGCTTCCCCACTTCTGAGAAGAAGAAGGAAAAAAAGATAATGAGAGGTAATAGGAGGTTACAATATTAGAGGGAAGGGGAAAAACTCTAAACTTTAAGCTAAGCCTATACTCCAGAAGCAATATTAGAAAAACCTCCGTAGAGGCAACTACAGATAAATAACCCTTTATCCTAAAGGGCAAAGAAATCCTTCCTAATGGAAAAAGGTAGCAAAATACCTTCTACATTAAAAGGATCTCCCTGAACATATCACCTAATTTAAGCGTTAAAATCCATTTTGCGAAGAGAATGTAAAAGGAAACTTTATGAAATTCTCTCCAGTGGTTTTCAATGTTCAGGTTTCTACCTCTACCCTTGACAATTTAACAGCTTTTCTATTAAATCCATTCCTGCAAACTGAAGTGTCAGTTTCTGACTACATTTGGCAACCTCAAGGACTAAAACGCTTCTTCCTCCACTTCCCTCCTGCCTCATAAAAGTCATGTTTATTTCCTCCTGAACTTCCTACTCTTAACAGTTTCTGGACGAGTTAAGTGGACCGAAGCGTGCGGCCGCTAAGAGGCAAGTGAACTCCAGAAATATTTGTGAATCGGACAAAAAGGCTTCCTCAGTCTGCCTGAGATACGGGCCCCAAGCTCAAGCGGTTCTGTGGAGGGAACCTAGGCAGGTGGAGGTAGGGGTTTTATGGGCAGAGATGGGGCATATAGAGCCCTTTCGACCTCCGTCGATGGGGCCGCCCAACGCCCCAGTCCCAGCACCCCCTCCCGGCACGGCCGGACAATGGCCCTCTGGCACAGCAGTCTCAGGCCGGGGAGAGGCCCTGGGACTCCATACCACGCGGGGCCTAGAGAGGAGGCCGGGAAGGAACGCTGAGCCGGCGAACATACCTCCGGCCTAAGCGCGGGCAGCGCGCCCGGGCCTCCATGGGCGCCATCACTGGGAGTAGGGTGTGAAGGCAGCCCGGCCGGGGCATCGCCGGCAGCCGGGTCCAAAGAAGCTGCGAGCCCGGCGGAGGCGACGGCGGGAAATGCAGGCCGCAGCCTGCTCAGCCGACCCGCCCGGCAGCCCAACCCGCCACAGCCGACCTCTGGCCGCTTACCTTGTGGATTCTCTTCAGAGCCATCGTGGGAGGCAGGTGGAGGCGGCCCCCGGGGCGGGAACAGGGGCAGGGGAGGGACGGGGAAGGGATGAGGGGGCGCGAGGCCGCCTCGGTGATCGCGGGTCGGCCGGAGAAGATGGGGGGCTCCGGAGCGCGGGTCCGGCGGGACGGACTTGGGGCCGTGGCCCACTCGGCTCCTGAGCCTGCCGCAGGGGTCACCGCATCACCCGGCGGCGGCCCCTTTATGCGCTGCCGCCCGAGCCGCCGCCGCCGCCACCGCGGTAGCTGCCTCTTCCTTCTAGGCTCAGCGCCGCCTCCTCAGCCGCCGCGGATCCCTCCGCCAGGGAGCAAGAACCCAGGCCTCGGGCTCGGCCGGCGCCTCTGGGTCGGACGGTCGGAGGGACTGCTTGCTGCAGGTGGACCGAGGGACGCGCGGGCGGGCGGCGCCGCCGGGGTGGGGCAGGCGGAGCGCGGGGTGGGCCCAGGCCGAGGGGCAGGTCGGGAGAGCGGGGATTGGCGGGCCGGTGAGGGAGGGCTGGGCCGCGCCGGCGGCGGAGGGATACGGGCCGCCCCTGTGAGTACCTTACGCGCTGTCGCCGTCGCCGCCACGGCCGCCGAGACGATGACGCCGCGAAGCGCAAGGAGGAGGTCTCGCGATATCTGTGGTGCGGGTCGCAGAAGCTCGCTCGCTCGCTCGCTCCGACCCTTGAGTCCCTTACCTGTGGTCCCTCATTCGCGTGACATCTGAGATCAATAAACGTTAAAAGCGAATGTTATTCATATCACCCTACCATCCCCAGAGCATAGACGGACCCGGGAAGAGCACTTTGGTCCATTGCAATGTTCCTGAAGGAGGAAGGGACTTGTCCAAGGTCACACAGCTCCACAGTGGCAAAGCTGGGACTTCCCTAAGTCGAGAGTTTCGTTAGATCCCTCCCTGGAAGCCGCGTGGCAACAGCCTGGGCACCTGCGGGAATGTGGTTGTACAAGCACGCCGTAGGCAGCCCTTAGATGGTGTTTCCGACGAAGGCCCCAGCTGAGAGACCGTTTGAATGTCTCAGCCACTGGCATGTCAGGAGAAGTGCTCTGCCTGGTAAATTGTTACAAATAGGCACTGTAGCTGTTACCTCAGGGAGAAAAAAAAAAAGCTTGCAAAACGTGTGCTCCAGTAATTAAAACCAACCTTGCATTCAAATCACCAACAAAAGCAAGCTTAGAAAACCTATTCTGGGGTTGCTTTTAGAAGATGGAGGCAAAAAGCTAGTTCACTGAGCAACTACTCTGTGTCGAGCCCTGCACCAGGACTAGTGAAATATAAGGCTCACTGGTTGTATAAGGCCTGGGCTGGGAGGTGCTTTTTACCTGTCTGGAGACACTGGGAACACGGAAGAATAGTAAGGAATATTTTCTTGGGAGGTGATGGCCACATTCTCAAGTCTTCCCCAAGGTTTTCTAATTCTAAATCTGTTCTTTCCTGTGTCTGGAAGGGACCTTGAAGATCATTGATTAAGAGACGAGAAACTGGAGCCCCTAAGGAAAAGGATCTTGCCAAAAGTCACACAATAGATCAGCAGCAAAACTTGTACTGCCTCATCTACTGAGTAGAGGCTGGACCCATAGGGCAGGGCCACCATGGACCCAGTGAGCCAAAGGAGGGAAAAGCTGTGTCCAGTCGCCCAAGATGCATAGGTTTTAGGTTGAAGGTGAAGAGGAAGTGTCCAAAGTCCTAAATCTTTTCTTCCTGAGAACTGTGATGGGAGAGGTACAAAAATGCCCATTGGTCAGATTTTTAAAATTTTTTCTTCAGCAATAACTTTTTTGTATTAAAAAGTAATATATAGGGCCTCCCTGGTGGCGCAGTGGTTGAGAGTCCGCCTGCCGATGCAGGGGATGCGGGTTCGTGCCCCGGTCTGGGAGGATCCCATATGCCGCGGAGCGGCTGGGCCCGTGAGCCATGGCCGCTGGGCCTGCGCGTCTGGAGCCTGTGCTCCGCAACGGGAGAGGCCACAACAGTGAGAGGCCCGCATACCGCAAAAAAAGAAAAAAAAAAAAAAAAAAAAAAAAGTAATATATATTTGTTGCAAGAAATACAGATTAAGTAAAAGGAAGGAAATAAAAGTCAACCATACTCCCATCGTCCAATGATTAACCATTTTTGGCATTTGGCTTATGTCCTTTCAGTGTTTTTCCATTATATACATATACATATTTTTCTTTGAAAATGTAGGGTCATGCCATACTATTTGGTAATCTACCTTTTTTAAAAAAAATTTATGTACTTAAGGTGTACAGCATGTTGATTTGACAAACATAAACATAGTGATATGATTACTACATCTTTATCTCCTCATTTTTTGTGTGTGTGGTGAAAGCATTACTACATCTTTATCTCCTCATTTTTTGTGTGTGTGGTGAAAGTAAATTAAAAGGTAATTTACTTTTAAAATAAACAATATATGGTGAATTTTCCTGTGTCAAGACATATTTCTACTATATTTTAATGGCTACATATTCAATCATATAAATGTATCATATTTAATTAACTTGTCACATTTTGGGGGATATGTAAGTTATTTCCAATTTTTACCATTAAAAATATTGCTATAGGGCTTCCCTGGTGGTGAAGAATCTGCCTGCCAATGCAGGGGACACGGTTTTGAGCCCTGGGCCGGGAAGATCACACATGCCGCAGAGCAACTAAGCCCGTATGCCACAACTACTGAGCCTCCGCTCCAGATCCCATGAGCCACAACTACTGAGCCCACGTGCCACAACTATGGAAGCCCACGCGCCTAGAGCCTGTGCTCCGCAACAAGAGAAGCCACCGCAAAGAGAAGCCCGCGCACCACAATGAAGAGTAGTCCCCGCTCACCGCAACTAGAGAAAGCCCGGGCGCAGCAACGAAGATCCAATGCAGCCATAAATAAATAAATAAAATTAATAAATTAAAAAAATATATATTGCTATAGTGAAAAAAATATTGCTATAGTGGATATTCTGTAGTTGATCTTTGTACAACTCTAAGAGGGCTTTTTGGTATAAATTCCTAGGAATGAAATTGCTATATCAAAGACTGATCAGATTTTTGCATCTATGTTCATGAGGGATAAGGGTTTATAATTTTCTTTTTTTGTAATATCTTTGTCAACTTTTCATATCAACGTTATTCTGGCCTCATAAAATAAATGGGAAAGTGTTCCTCCTCTATGTTCTGTGTGAGTTTGTGTAGGATTTTTTTTTTCTTCATTAAATAAATATTTGATAGAATTCACCAGTGAAGCCATCTGACCCTGGAGTTTTCTTTGCAGAAAGAGTTTGATAATAAACTTAATTTCTTTCATATGTATGTGTCCATTATGATAAATTGTGTTTTTCAAGGAATTTGTGCATTTCATTTAGGTCATCCAATTTATTAGAATAAGTTACTCATAATATCTTATTTTTCCTCTACTATATGTAGCATCTATAATGGGATCCCCAGGGACTTCCCTGGTGGTCCAGTGGTTAAGAATCTCCCTTCCAATGTAGGGGACGCGGGTTCCATCCCTGGTTGCAGAACTAAGATCCCACATGCCCTGGGGCCACAATGAGAGAGAAGACCGTGTGCCACAACAAAAGATCCCGCATGCCATAATGAAGATCCCGCATGCTGCAACTAAGACCCGATGCAGCCAAATTAATTAATTATATATATATATATATATATATATATATATATATATATATATATATATATATATATAAAATGGTGTACCTTTTTGTATGCCTGATGTTGGTTATTTGTGTTTTCTCTATTTTTTTCTTGCTAAATCTTGCTAGGGATTTATCAATTTTAAAAAATATATATTATATGCCTATTTTAGTCTTACATTTTTATTCTGTTTAAATGCTGTTTGAGACATTTAATCTTTTTTTTTTTTTTTTGGTGGCGCGGCATGCAGGGATCTTAGTTCCCCTGCCAGGGATCGAACCCCTGCCCCCTGCAGTGGAAACATGAAGTCTTAACCATTGGACCATCAGGGAAGTCCCAGGGATTTATCAATTTTATTAATCCTTCCAAAGAACCAACTTTTGACCTTACATTTTCTCTATCATTTGTCCATTTTCTATTTTATTGATTTATATTCATTATTTTTTTCTATTTATTTTGGATATAATTTGTTCTTTTCTAGCTTCTTAAAGTAAGAGCTTAGATCACCAATTTTACACTTTTCCTTTTTTTCCCAATATAAGCACTTTGTAATAAAGCATTTAAAACACGCTGTTTTTGCTGTATCTTACAACTTAGTTATGTTTTGTTTTTCATTTTCCTTCAGTTTAAAATAGTTTCTAATTCCCCCTGTGATACATTCTTTGACCAAGGGTTATTTTCAAATACTTTGGAATTTATAGGTCATCAGGGAGATGCAAGTTAAAATCGTAACAAGATACCATTTCACACCCACTGGAATGGCTAAAATCAAAAACATTGACAACCATAAGTGATGACAAGGAAGTACAGCAATTGTCACTCTCATTGCAGGTGAGAGTGTAAAATGATACAACCAGATTGGAGAACTGTTTGGTAATTTGTTAGAAAATTAAATGTACATCTACCATATGACCCAGCAATTCTACTCTTAAGTATTTACTCAAGAAAAATGAGGTGCTGGTTGGACGGCGGCCACGTGGACTCGAGCGTTGCACTGGGGCCGCATCTCTAGGGCAGGACGAAGAAGGAGAGCGAGGTGCCGGGGGCTATCTCCGCACCTTATCCGAGCCGTGACGCCCCCAGCCCCGGCTCCTTCACTGTGACACTGTGTCCCCGTCCGTGGGACAGGCGACTTCGCGCCTCGTGTTTTCCAGGCCCTGCCGGGACCTCACGTTTTCCCGGGTCTTCTCACGCGCTCCGTTGACAGGGCCCCCGAAGGCGGCGGCCTGGGCCTTTCGAGCGTTTGACATTTAATAGCGAGGTTCGGAGTGCGACACGTAGCCCGAGGTGACTCCGCCCTGGTCTCCCGCCTCTCGGGGCCCCATTCAGCCCACTGGGTCCCTTGGCGGTGGCAGGTGCGGCAGCACTGATGAATCCGGCGCAGGGCTGTGTGACCTTCGAGGATGTGTTCGTGTACTTCTCCCGGGAGGAGTGGGAGCTCCTTGAGGAAGCTCAGAGACTCCTGTACCGTGATGTGATGCTGGAGAACTTTGCACTTGTGTCATCACTGGGACTTGCGGTTTCCAGGTCTCATGGAGCCACCCAGCTGGAGCCGGAGGGGAGCCCAGGGTGCCTGAGAAGGTAAACGCGGCTCCAGTCACAGCAGGGAAGACCTGGAGGAGGCCTGGGCCTGGTTGTTGGCATGGAGTGGAGGATGTGGCTGCACCTTCTGAGCAGGGAGTTTCTGTGAGAGTGTCACACATGAGAACTCCCAAGGCAGATCCTTCCACCCGAAAGGCTCACCCCTGTGACATGTGTGGCCCAGTCTTGAAAGACATTTTTGCACCTGGCTGAGCCACAGGGAACACCATCCGGGCAGCACTCATACTCCCAACATGTGAATCATGGAGGAGAGACTTCTGGTGTAGTTTAAACCTTGACTGGATGCAGAAGCAGCGGAGTGGAGTCTTCAGAAGGGAAAATACAGGCCTCGTTTGTGAAGTGCTGCAGATCCAGTGTATCAGAGAAAGCCTTCACTTGCAGGGAGGGTCAGAAGAACTTCTTGGCCAGCACCTGGCCCCTCACAGTGGGGAGAAGCCACACCGGAGTGTTGGGAGGTTATTTTCTGCTGTCCTCACTAATAGGCCCTTTTGGGTATTGGATTCCCGTTAGGCCAGAAAGCACAACCTCAGGCCGTAAAGCTTCTTAGCTGCCCTCGTGGAGGGAAAGTTGCTTCAGGGTCATTTGACTCTTGGACTCTCTGTTGGGGGCAAACCAGGAAACAGTGAGGGCCATTAGAAATGCAGGAAGAACCCAGGGACAGTTTCCCACAAGGAGAGTTTCCTCCGGAGGATGAGTTCTGAACACAATGGTGTGAGGACAGATGATAATCTGCACTCAGGAGTTTTACTAGAGCAATCCTCCGGGAGATGCTTTTCATGAACAGAACTCAACATGGACCAGGTAAAGCTTCCATGACCTACGCAGGGAAGAATCTCTGCAGGTGGAAGAAATGTGGGAAAGGGTTTAACAGACGTTGACGTGCCTTCTCAAGAGGGCAGACCTCGGTCAACTCATGAGGATTTATGCTCAGCAGAACCACGTGAGTGCTTCCACTGTGGGAAGGCCTTCAACTGCAGGTCAGAGCTCATGCAGCTACAGCAGATTCACACTGAGGAGAAGCCTTATGAATGCAAAGAATGTGGGAAAGTCTCTTGTGTCAGGTCTGTTTTTGTCCCAAATAATATTTCCCACTCCAGAGAAAGTCACTTCGAGTGCAGAGTATGCGGGTAAACCTTTTTTGACAGCTGTTTCTTTCACTCATCACGTGAGGGTTCTCACAGGAGAGGATCCCTGAGTGCAATGAATGTGGAAAGGCCTTCATTCACCCTTTTCTATCTGGCCTAATATGATCCACAATGGACAAAAACCCTTTGAGTGTAAGAATATCAGAGAGCCTTCCCTGACTCAACACATGAAGCATCACACTGAGGAGAAACCCATGAGGATAGTGAATGTGGACAGTCCTTCAGCCTTCGTTCATCCCCCACCAAGCCTCGAAGTATTCATACTGGGGAGAAACCATATGAGCGTAAGAGATGGGGGAAAGCCTTTCACAAGTGGACTTATTGTGATATCAGAGAACTCATACTGGGGAAAGACCTTTCGAATGTAATTCCTAAGGAAAATTATCTGACCAGAGGAAACGTCTTACTCTGAGAAATTATACCAAAGAGAAACCGTGTGTCATTGCTGTGAGAAAATCTTCTGAGGCCAATCATCACTTACTGTCATCTGAAGAGTCATACTAACGGACCCATCCTAGGACGTTGCACCTGAGCATTTATAAAGGAGAGAGAACCAGTGACTATTGTGCAATTTCAAAAATCTTCAGCTATAGCTCTACCCTTTGTATACACTGAAAAGGCAACCACAGGAATATTTAAAAGACAAAAACGAGGAAGACGAAAAGAAGTAGATGTAACAGGAAAAGAAATGTATGTATGACTTCTTTCCGGTTTTCCTGACAAACTTGTGACAATTACTTGGTTGTTTTTTGTTGTTGTTACTGGATGGCAGGGCAGGAGCAGTGTTTGAGAAGTAAACACCTGAATTACTACGTATGCACTCTCTGCCATGCCACGCCAGGAGAGCTGGAGAGCTGGACACTTGAGAACAGCCCTGCAAATATTTATTTGTTACAAAATGTTGTCTTACGTGAAGCCTTGAATTATGAAGCATTGAAAACTTAAAAGAAATTAGGATACTAAGAATGTTGTTGTTTAAAATTAGATCTAAGGAGATAAAGACACACTTATGAATGTGTACATTGTACTGCTTAAAACCATTTAAGGCTTCATTTTTATTTTTATTTTTTTATTTATTCATTAATTATTGCGATATAATTGACATATAACGGTGTGTAAGTGTAAGAATGTACAACATATTTATTCGATACATTTATATTGCAGTATGAGTGCCATTGTAGCCTTAGCCTCTGTTGTGCCACAGAAGTATCATTTCTTCTAGTGGTGGGAACAAATAAGATCTTGTCTCTTGGCAAGTTTAATGTTTATAATGCTGTTTTGTTGTCTGTAATCCCTGTACTTTATATTACATCTCCAGGAATTATTAGTTGTAAGTAGGTACCCTTAAACATCATCATCTCTCCCATCCCCTCACCCACCCCCAGCCTTTGGTAACCATCATTCTACTGTTTTCCAGTTCCGTTTTTGGTTTTGTTTTGTTTTTTTAGATTCCACATATAAGGGATATTGTACGGTATTTGTCTTTCTCTGTCTGACATATCTCACTTATAAGGCATAACATCCTCAAGGTCCATCTGTGTTGTTGAAAATGGCAGAATTTCCTTTTTTCTCAAGGCTGAGTAGTAGTATTCCATTGTAGGTATATATACATTTTTATCCATTCATCCATTGATGGACACTTAGGTTGTCTCCATATCCTGGCTATTGTGAACTACAATAAACATGGAAGTGCAAAAAAAAAAAAAAAAAAAAATGAAAAGATATGTCCACAAAAAGACTTGTACACAGGGGCTTCCCTGGTGGCGCAGTGGTTGGGAGTCCGCCTGCCGATGCAGGGGACACAGGTTCGTGCCCCGGTCCGGGAAGATCCCACATGCCGCGGAGCGGCTGGGCCTGTGGGCCATGGCCGCTGGGCCTGCGTGTCTGGAGCCTGTGCTCTGCAACGGGAGAGGCCACAGCAGTGAGAGGCCCACGTACTGAAAAAAAAAAAAAAAGACTTGTACACAAATGTTCGTAACAGCCTTATTTGTATATAGCCCAAAAGTGGAGACAGCCCAAATGTTCATCATCAGGAGACTGGGATAACAAATTATGACAAGTCATACAATGGAATTCTACAATAACAAAAAAAGGATGAACTACTGACACAGTTAACAACATGGATGAATCTCAAAGCGATTATGTTAAGCAAAAGAAGAAAGGCACAAAAGAATATGAACTGTACAATTCCATTTATATGAAGTCCAGAAACAGACAAACTGATTTTTGGTGTTTGAAGTCAAAAAAGTGCTCTTGTTGAGGAGGTGATTTGCCAAGAAAGGGATCAAGGAAATTTTCTGGGGTAATGGAAATGTTCTATATGTTGTTTTGGGTGGCGGTTACACTCGTACATATATTGAATTGTCAAAACTCATAGAACTGAACATAAAAGAACATTAAAGTTCTGAGCATTTTATTATATGCAAATGTATATATAAAATAAAACAATATTAAAAGATTTAAGAGTATGCAGAATTTTTAGATCTTCTTATATAGTAGATTTCTCCTTGGGGTGATTTTTCCTCCACTTACCCTACATGGATCTTAGAGCCCACAGTTTACCTTCCATTGTCCTACTGAAACTGTGAGCACACTGCACATTCTTGGTTGTCAACCCAATACTACAAGCTTTACAGTATTTAAAGGCTTTCCCTTAGCAAAGGTGTTTCCAGAGCTGACAGCTGTGATTAAATGATAAGGAGGGGCTTCCCTGGTTGCGCAGTGGTTAAGAATACACCTGCCAGGGCCTCCCTGGTGGCGCAGTGGTTGAGAGTCCGCCTGCCGATGCAGGGGATACGGGTTCGTGCCCCGGTCTGGGAGGATCCCATATGCCGCGGAGCGGCTGGGCCCGTGAGCCATGGCCGCTGGGCCTGCGCATCCGGAGCCTGTGCTCCGCAACGGGAGAGGCCACAACAGTGAGAGGCCCGCATACCGCAAAAAAAAAAAAAAAAAAAGAAAAAAAAGAATACACCTGCCAATGCAGGGGACATGGGTTCAAGCCCTGGTCCGGGAAGATCCCACACGCCACGGAGCAACTAAGCCCGTGTGCCACAACTACTGAGCCTGCACTCTAGAGCCCGTGAGCCACAACTGCTGAGCCCACGTGCCACAACTACTGAAACCCGCACGCCTAGAGCCCGTGCTCTGCAACAAGAGAAGTCACCCCAATGAGAAGCCCGCGCACCACAACAAAGAATAGCCCCCGCTCACCACAACTAGAGAAAGCCCACATGCAGCAACGAAGACCCAACACAGCGAAAAATAAGTTTATAAAGAAATAAAATAAAATAAATGATAAGGAGTATACTCATTAATATAAATAGATAGATGATTGTTGTGGGCTGAGTAAAGAGTACAGTGCAAATAATTTGGGAACTCCCTATTTTTGGATCTCAGCAACCCTATAGGAGAGTTCATTGTGTCTTATTAGAATAACTGAATAAGAAGTATTAGGTAAACCAGGAATTGATTTTCTAGCTGCATCAGTATAACCCCTTTTTGTGATTTTTTTTTTTTTTTTTGGCTGGGCCCCGGGCCCCGCTTGTGGGATTTTAGTTTCCCAACCAGGTATTGAACCCAGGCCATGGCAATGAAAGGGCTGAGTCCTAACCACTGGATAGCCAGGGAATTCCCTGTGATATTTTCTAAGGTGTAGATTTAAAACACAGAATGTCCCCAAACATCCCAGACTCTTTAAGATAGTACCACCATTAGAGGCTATCAGAGGTAAACTGTTTCCTAGGAAAATTAGGCTTTGTGAGTTTGAAGTAGCTCATTTTTTCATGGTCAAAAATCAGAACAGTGGCTTACCAAAAGAATTGTATTCAATTTTACATTCTTTTTGAACAGTCTCTCTCTCTCTTGTTATATATGATTTGGAGTGTGTTCTGCCTACCAGCATTAATTATATTGTTGGGATCTGGTGCTATGTCCATGCCCTACTTCGTAAGAATTGCTAACTGAAGAAATGACGCTAACTTTGCCACCTGCCTCCTATAACACTTTCTTATGTTTTTTGGCAGACTGGTTTTAGCCTAAAAGTCATCTTTCAGGAAGCTTTCCTGACCAGTCACCCAGACTAGTTTAGGTGCTCTTAGAGTCCTGCCCAGAGATTGATCACACTTTATTTTAATCGTTGGACAACAGTCTCATTCAATAGATTGTCAGTTTCTGGAGAGCAGAGATGTTGTCTCTTTTGTTACACTTTTAATCCCCAGTGCCTGGCATATCAAAGACAGATGTTGAATGAATTTAGGAGCAGCTCAAAAAAACCTTCTTTATACTCACAAGTTGTTGGGTAAGATAGCAGATCCCTTAAAAAACCAACCAAACAAAAACACTCTGTAGTATTCCAAGACTTTATGCACAGAACACAATCTAAACCCAGTGTAGAGGGTTCAAAATCTAGTAGGAAGGAAAAATACCATCCCTACTCTCTCCTTGGAGAAGATATCATTGTGCACATGTGGACTTCCTCCTGGTGAACTGTCTGAAAGGAGGAGATGGTTGTGGGCCCTTGTGCTGCTTCCCTTACTGAGGTCAGGGGTGTTGAGAGGTAGTGTGATCCAGTGACACCGTGGTTTAGAACCAGGTCTTTGCAGTCAGTGGGTTTGAGCCTTACTCTGCTATTTGCTCCTAGTGTGAAGTTTATGCAAGTTTACTTGACCTCTTGAAACTTGGTTTTTCTCATCAGTAAAATGGGGATAATGGTAGCATCTTCATAGAATTATGAGATTAAATAACAAAAGGTATGTATAGGGACTTCCCTGGTGGCACAGTGGTTAAGAATCCGCCTGCCAATGCAGGGGACACGGGTTCGATCCTTGGTCCAGGAAGATCTCACAGGCCACAGAGCAACTAAGCCCATGTGCCACAACTACTGAGCCTGTGCTCTAGACCCCGGGCTCCACAACTACTGAAGCCCGCACACCCAGAGCCCGTGCTCCGCAACAAGAGAAGCCACCACAATGAGAAGCCTGTGCACAGCAACAAAGAGCAACCTCCGCTCGCCGCAGCTAGAGAAAGCCCATGTGCAGCAACAAAGGCCCAACGCAGCCAAAAACAATTTTTTTAAGTATGTATAAATTTCCTGTCCTGAAGGAAGTGCTTATAAATATTAGCTATGATGATAATGATCCTTTTTCTGAGAAAAGCAGTATTATAAAAGACTGGTCCTAGGCAGTCTTTTTCCCTTGAAAGAAGTCTACAAACTCAGCCCCTGTGAAGCTGAGATTGGTTTCCAGAGCCCTCAACCACTGCTCTTTCTGTGAACCTTGTGGTGGGGATGAGAGTACAGCAGCAAAGGGTGGATGGCTTCCTGCAGGCTCAACCTATACCATTGCCCTGGAAGGGTAGGGAGGGTCTAAGGACTAAGAGACAGAAGAGGTGGCAGAGACCCTAGACAGCTAAGTAAAGCCCCAATTTCTGAGGACTTGGTGGTTCTCGTAGTCTATAACTTAAAAAGACCCAGCTGCTTCACTGCTGGGAATGAGATAAGGACCCCGTATTCAAATGCCAATGGCTTCAGCAGCAAACAAGATATATAGTTCAACCTTATTTGCTTTTCCAGTGTATAGAGACTACACAATATAGATGATGTACGTGCTATATGCAGAGAATAACATCTGTATTTGGTAGTTTCTGAGAGGGGATTATGAAGGACTTTTGCTTTCTAAGACAAATATTTCTAAAATGTTGAATGTTTCATACTGAGCATGTATTATTCTTATATAAAGAAAAAAAAGTTTTTAAAGTTTTAAAATCTGGGCTTCCCTGGTGGTGCAGGGGTTAAGAATCTGCCTGCCAATGCAGGGGACACGGGTTCGAGCCCTGGTCCGGGAAGATCCCACGTGCTGCAGAGCAACTAAGCCTGTGTGCCACAACTACTGAGCCTGTGCTCTAGGGCCCATGCTCCACAACAAGAGAAGCCGCTGCAGTGAGAAGCCCGTTCACTGCAACGCAGAGTAGCCCCAGCTCGCCACAACTACAGAAAGCCCGCACGCAGCAACGAAGACCCAACGCAGCCAAAAATAAATAAATAAAATAAAAATAAATTTTTAAAAAGTTTTAAAATCTAATGACATGTTATAGCAAAAAATTGGACACAGTCTAATTATTCATCAATTGGAAAAGGTTTGAGTACTGTAACTCATACTACAGAAAAATATGCCACCATGGAAAGAATGAGTTAAATCCATATGTCCCACTGTGGAAAAACTATCACAATATTGTTGAGGTAAAAAACAAAAATTGCAGCAAAATGTGGTTGATATAATTCCATTTTTGTGGGTTAAAAAATGTCTAATAAAAACTCATGGAGCTGTTTACACTTGAGATTTGCACAATTTATTCTAAGTAATATCTCAATAAAAGTTTTTTTTCCATCTTCATGAAATTCTGGTTGTGTGTGTATGTGTTGAAATGTGCATGGAAAAAGATCTGAACAGATGAAAATCAAATTTTTAACAGTGATTGCTACTTAATTACCCCTGGGGAATTACGTGAGGAAAGTGAGGGAAGACACTTGCACTTTTTGTTTTACATACTCCTCTGTATTATTTACATTTTAAAATAATAAACATGGGAATTCCCTGGCAGTCCAGTGGTTAGGACTCCTCAGCTTCCACTGCAGAGGGCACTGGGATCCACCCCTGGTCAGGGGAACTAAGATCCTGCAAGCCACGTAGCCTGGCCAAAATAATAATAACAAGAAAACATGATTTTCTTTTGTTGTTAAAACAAAAGCAAATAGAAAAAACTTATTTGTTTTCTACGGTGTCCCTTAAATCACTCCATCGATTTCAAGAACATTAAAAAAAAATACTTATTTGCTTGCACCGGGTCTTAGTTATGGCATATGGGATCTAGTTCCCTCACCGGGGATTGAACCCTGGCCCCCTGAATTGGGAGCACAGAGTCTTAACCACTGCACCACCAGGGTTGTCACCGCAAGGACATTTTTGCTGCCTTCCCTCCCAATCAGTGGGTAACAAAATGAAGTTAAGAACAGTCCAAAGGCTTCAGGCAAATTGTGTCCAGTCCACATCACGGTATTGCTGATTTCCCTGTAATTTACATTAGAGAAATTGAACTTCTGGTTGAAGTCGCTCGTGTTTCAAGGAGAAAGCAGACGAACTTTAATGCTACGTACGGTCTCACGACCTTTTAATGTTAACACTGCTCTCAGGAAAGAATTGGGATTTGGCGGCGAAGCTCTGCGTGAACATTATCACTTTTTAAATATCTATTTTTACCGATGCCCTAGAAGCATTCTTTTGGAAACCTTCTTGTTCCAGTAAAAGTTAGCCAATGGGAAACAGGCATGCGGGACCTGAGAGGAGGGACTGGTTTTGAGCATCCTCAGCCGCGAGTAGAAAGCGGCACCTACAGCCAGGCGCCTCCCTACAGCCTGCGGCTCCGTCCTGTCCCCAGTGCCGCCTTGGGGGCAACTGCAGCCCTCCTGCCAGGTACGGCCGGGACCAACCGGAACGGTGACCTTCCTCTGCATCCAGCCCCACGTACAATCCAGGATCCACACAGATTTAGAGGGATGATTGAGACCAAAGGAGGCAGAATGATCAAAGAGATGAACACAAAATAGGGCGAGGAAAGGGGGACGTCCTGACAGAGGCTGGGGGCCCACCTGCCAAGCTTTGTCTTTCAGAATAATATTGTGACTATTGTAGAGTAACCCAGATCCATCATTAGGACATGGGAGAGGGGGTACCACAGTAGATTTACCTGTTTGTTTACCTTTTAATATTTTTGTCTGATTAAAAAAGTCATGTGTATTGTCAAACAATACAGAAACCTATAGAGCTGAAAATTAGTGCCCCCTTCCCTAATTCTACCTTCCCAGAAATAACTACCATAACTAATGCTGCGTGTCTGTCCAAACTTTTTTTTTTTTTGCGGTACACGGGCCTCTCACTCTTGTGGCCTCTCCCGCTGCGGAGCACAGGCTCCGAACGCGCAGGCTCAGCAGCCATGGCTCATGGGCCCAGCCACTCCGCGGCATGTGGGATCTTCCTGGACCGGGGCACGAACCCGTGTCCCCTGCATCGGCAGGCGGACTCTCAACCACTAGCGCCACCAGGGAGGCCCTGTCCAAACTTTTTAATGTAAATATTGTATACATAAATATACATATGGTATGATGTAGTGGTCAAGAATACAGGCTGACTTTAACAATCGAGCCTTATCCTGGACATCAGTTTTCTCAAATATATAATGTTTTCTCAAATATTATTTCTCAAATAATAGCTGCTTTAAAATTTTTTTACAGAAGTGGACCCATACTACATATGAGGCTCTATAAATGTAGTTTCAAATTTATTTTTGAAATACTTATAGATTCACAGGAAGTAGCAAAGATAGTACAGAAAGTTCCAGTGTGCCCTTCATTCAGTTGCCCCCAATAGTTACAAATTACCTATTTATAGTACAATATCAAAACCAGGAAACTCATGTTGGTACAATGTGTGTATATAGTTTAATGTCATTTTATCACATGTGCAGATTTCTGTAACTACCACTGGAATCGAGATGCAGAACTATTACAACACTGCAGAAATCTCCTTCATAGTACCTGTTTACAGCCACATCCACCAACCACCGACTGCAGCATCTCTAACTCCTGGCAATTACTAACTTACTTTTAATTTCTGTAATTTTTTCATTTTGAGAATAATATATAAAGGGACTAATACAGTACACATGAGTCATTTCAGACTGGCTTTTTTCACTCAGCAAAATACCCTTGAGATCCATTTACATGTATCAACATTTGTTCTTTTTTATTGCTGTGTAGTATTCCATTCTGCAATGTACCTTAAAACTTCTTTTTTTAAAAAATATTTATTTATTTATTTATGGCTGTGTTGGGTCTTGGTTGCTACACATGGGCTTTTCTCTAGTTGCAGTGAGCGGGGGCTTCTCCTGTTGAGGAGCACGGGCTCTAGGCACAAGGGCTTCAGTAGTTGTAGCTCACAGGCTGTAGAGCACAGGTTCAGTAGTTGTGATGCACGGGCTTAGTTGTTCTGCGGCCTGTGGGATCTTCCTGGACCAGGGCTCGAACCCGTGTCCCCTGCATTGGCAGGTGGATTCTTAACCACTGTGTTACCAGGGAAGTCCTACATCTAGAGATTTATCCTACAAATGTGTTCAAAAAATTAAACTTGGGCTTCCCTGGTGGCGCAGTGATTGAGAATCTGCCTGCCAATGCAGCGGACACGGGTTCGAGCCCTGGTCTGGGAAGATCCCACATGCCACGGAGCAAGTAGGCCTGTGAGTCACAACTACTGAGCCTGCACATCTGGAGCCTCTGCTCCGCAACAGGAGAGGCCGCAACAGTGAGAGGCCCACGCACTGCGATGAAGAGTAGCCCCCGCTCGCCGCAACTAGAGAAAGCCCTCACACAGAAACGAAGACCCAACACACCCAAAAATAAATAAATAAATAAATTTATTTTAAAAAAACAAACAAACAATCCCTAGATGTATTATTGCTGGATGAAAGGATATGCAAATTTAAATTTTCAGTAGATATTGCCAGATTATTTGCTAAGGAGGTCATAAGATTTACACCCCCTATCAGTAGTATACGAGACCACCTGTTTCCCCACACCCAAAGACATCCCTCATCACAAATGAGGTTAGGCACACCTTTTCATATGCTTTTTGGCCACTTGCGTTTCTTGCTCAGAGACCTGCATGCCTATATCTTTCAAGCTTTGTGTCTTCATTTATAAAAATGGGGATGTGAACTGCTGGGAATCCCAAGCATGAGAATTACAAAGTCAAGAATGAGGGACTTCCCTGGCGGTGCAGTGGTTAAGACTCTGTGCTTCCACTGCAGGGGGCACGGGTTCAATTTCTGGTCAGGGAACTAAGATCCCGCATGCTGCAAGGTGTGGCGGAAAAAAAAAAAAAAAAAAAAGAATGAATGGTCCCTTCTGCACTGTTGGTGGGAATGTAAATTGGTACAACCACTATGGAAACCAGTGTAGAGGTTCCTTAAAAAGCTAAAAATAGAGTTACCATATGACCCAACAATCCCACTCCTGGGCATATATCCGGAAAAGACAAAAACTCTAATTTGAAAAGATACACGCACCCCAATGTTCATAGCAGCACTATTTACAATAGCCAAGACACAGAAGCAACCTAAATGCCCATCGACAGATGAATGGATAAAGGAGATGTGCTATATATGCAATGGAGTATTACTCAGCCATAAAAAAGAATGAAATAATGCCATTTGCAGCGACATGGATAGACCAGAGATTATCATACTAAGTGAAGTAAGTCAGACTGAGAAAAACAAATATCATAGAATATCACATGTGGAATCAAAAAATGATACAAGTGAACTTATTTACAAAACAGATTACAAAACAGAAATGGACTCACAGACATAGAAAACAAACTTATGGTTACCAAAGGGGAAAGGGGGGGAGGGATAAACTAGGAATTTGGGATTAACAGATACTCACTACTATGTGTAAAATAGATAAACAACAAGTACCTACTGTACAGCACAGGGAACTATATCTTGTAATAACCTATAATGGAAAAGAAACTGAAAAAGAGTATATATATAAATATATATATATATATATATATATATAATACACGTAACTGAATCACTATGCTGTATACCTGAAACATTGCCAATTAAAGAAAAAAGAATGAAGGGCGATGCTTGTGCGGTTCCTACCTCCTTACCCCCTCCCCGAAGATGAGCACCCCACACAAGATGGCACCCTTTTTGAATAAAGCCCCTGACCCTGAAGGGAGCACACTAGGGACTTCTGCTGAGTGGCTTTTGAGCCCTATTTGTAACTCACTGGAAGCTCCCAGATGATGATAGCCAGTGACAAACAGCATCCACATCCATCTGTAACCCTAGGTGACACAAATTTATGGGAGTTACCAGACACTACAAATTAAACACAAGAATCCTTGAGAGGCACTGGGGTAGGTTCTAACGTGGGTCCACTCAGCCCCTCCTTGAAGGTGGGTGTCCAAGAGGCAGAGTTGTCCACTAGATGGAGGTTCTGCCCACTGCCATTTACTTTGCTGAATAGTATTGGACCAGTGGCTTCCCCAACTCTGAAAACAGTTTCTTCATCTGGGGATGATAATAGCACTGAAATGGGATTGTTATAGGATGTGATGAGCTAATGTGCCAGGCACCAGGCACCTAACCAGGTAGTTATTATTATTCTTACAGATCTCCGACAGAAGGTTTCTAATCTTTCTATAAGTAGCCCACTTAACATTGCTGTCAGTAGGTAAATAAAATTCCTCTTATAGTCTAATCTCATCCCTCCTACTGCTGGTTCAGCTCATTCACTTGAGTTCTGTAGCAAGAAAAGGTTATTTTTAGAGACCCTCTGTAACTTACTCTTTTTCCCATTGTTCTAGGCACAGTCTCTCAAATTCGGTGGGGGAGAGAAGGAGGCATGGGGTGGGGGAGTGCACATGGTGGCACCTTCCACTCTTTCTTTGCCCGCGCCTGTATCTAGAGACCTACATGCTATGTGCTGGTGTGGGGAGAGGGGAGAACATTCTCACCTGGCCCAGCTTCTGTGTGTGGCTTTTGCCTAGTTCCACCTGGATCTTTTCTTTGTTTCTTTTTGTCTGCGTCGGGTACTCTGCGTCGGGTCTTAGCTGCGGCATGAGGGATCTTCGTTATGGCATGTGGATCTTTTGTTGCAGAGCACGGGCTCTTCGTTGTGGTGCGTGGGCTTCTCTCTAGTTGTGGTGCGGGCTCTCTAGTTGTGGCTCTCTTGCAAGCTCCATAGTTGCAGCGCAGGCTTAGTTGCCCCACTGGCATGTGGGATCGAACCAGAGTCCCCTGCATTGGAAGGTGGATTCTTAACCACTGGTCCACCAGGGAAGTCCCCCACTTGGATCTTTAAACTTCTCCTGCCAAGGCCCCAGAGGGACTGTTGACCCCTTCCAGAGAAGTAAGGGGTGGGTGATTGGGCCAAGTTTGGGATTGGGCGCCTGCCTATTGTTTAATAATCATCATAAAGGCCTTCCTGGCTAGGGAGCCTTGGAGCCTCCTGAGGGGCTTTCACATTTAGGATCCTCAGGCCTCCTTTGATCCCTCACCCTCCAGTGGTGGCCCAGTAATACGTAACAATGGCCTCTTGTTACTGAGCACAGTAGCACACAAAGGACCATATCTTTAGCACTTGGTAATAATAATAGCTAGCATTTACTGAGTGCTTAATAGATACCAAACTCCTCACAACTCTTCTGGGAAGAAGATAATGTTACAGTCAAGGAAAAGAAGGAGGAAGGTCCTGAACTGCTCAAAGTTATGGCAACAAAAGGGCCAGGTTGGCACCTAAAGTCCTGCTGGGACTCTGAAACCAGTACGCTCTACCTCCAGGCAGGCTGCACTTCCAAACCTGTCCGTCCTCTTCCTCCTGCTGGTGCTTCAGCTTCCCCTGACTTCCCCTTACCAGGAGTTTTTTCCAGGTCCCTTTCTCACTTCCAGGCCATTCACTGGTATTTTCAATACCCTCCATCATCAATCATTGTCTCTCCAATTATTTAAGAATCTCCTGGGGTCACAAAAGGATTAGCTCCCCAATCCCTCCCAGTCCAGCCACCCCTCCATCCTTTCTGGGGTGCGTGCATGCACACACACACACCCTCCCCCATCTCCAACAAAACAGTCTACAACCATTACAAATTGTGCAGCAGCAGGTTTTAGTGACAGAAGCAAATATTTAGAATGTATTTTATTTACCTTTTCATATTTTTGAGGAAAATAATAAAACATTATATCAAATATTTCTTCTTGTTTCTTATCTGTGGTTTCTAATTTATTTGCAAGTGATCATGTATTAATTCTGTAATAAAGGGAGAAAAGTCCCTATTTGGAAAAACTTGGGTACAGATGGGAATTGATGACCTTTGGCTTTATATTTAGCCTCTGGATAGATTCCTGTCTCCCCGTGGCCCAATAAACTCCAGAGTAAGAAGCTCCAGCAAATCTAACCACTTGGGTCAAAAGAAAAGCAGTAGAAAGAAAGAAGACCCAAGAACTTTTGTGGTCTCTTTTCTGATACCTCTTGGTAATAACAGTTGTGTCTTTGATGATCTGGAGAGTCAGGGACATGATCCTGGCAGTGCCAAGGGGGGCTGGGAGTCCCCTTTCTTTCTTTGATATGGATAATTGATGCCTTTTAAAAAAAATAGATGCTTTTTAATTGTTATGCAGATAGACCTCCAAGACAAGTTTCCCAGAAGCCCCTTTCCACAAAATGCATACCTTGGCGTTCCCTGGTACCCCAAGGGCCTGAGGTACATCCTCCCGAGGTTCCAGCCCCTCCCCCAGTCTTTCTCCCATTATCCTCCTGCCATTTCCCCTGCCCTCCCCCTTCACTGTCCTTTGTTCAGGAGATGGACTCAGTTGATCTGTGAGCTGAGGAGGGTGCTCTGTGAACAACAGCTACAGAGATTTAACAGGGGTAGCTCGCATTTGTTAGGAAGACCGCAGAAGGCTTAGAGGATGAGCTGGATGCTAGACCTTTGCATCTTCAATAGCCTCTTGGGTGAATAGCATCAAGTAAATATTTTTTGATCACTTCATACATGACATGTATGGCACTAAGCACTTTTACAGCATCATCTGATGCCAGTCTAGGTCTCTAAACACTGCACAACATTGCCTGCCCCTAGTTCACTTAATCCTCTCACAGCTCTTGTCACATCTTGTCCTCATGATTTACTCATCTCCCCCCACTAGCCCGTGAGTCCCAAGAGAACAAGAATGACATTGTTCTATCTGTCCAGCATTGCCCAGCACAAGGTCTGGCACACAAATTGGTAAGTTCTGGGGAAGGACTGATATGGTGGGATGGGGTTTTACATTCTGTGCTCACCTCTGTGGGTTGCCCAGTTGAGTGGAGGCTTTGGATTGGATGACCTGGTTGGGGGACTGAAGCACATTGGGCATAGGCATGGGCATACCAGGTTATTTATCTGCTGGGGTCTAGATTCCCCATGAAGCCTACCAGCTCAGACTCTCCATCAGCTTGCATTGCCCCAGATCTGGCTGGCCTCTTCACATGTGCTTGCCTCTAGTTTACAGGGTACCAGATGCCAGTGGGCAGGTGATTCAGTGGCACCCATTCCCACAGCTGGAAAAGCTGCTCAAAGGAGTGTGCAGTACCTGCCTCCAAGAATCTATAAATCAGTTCTGTTCAAAGACCTGAACTGGCTCCTGGGGGTTGAGGTAGCCTTCTCAGGGCCTGGGCACCTGGTGGGGTAAGGGATGAGGGACGCTCTTTATCTTTTCTCCTCCTCATCTTCTTCTCTTCTAATTTCCCAGCTCAGTCACCTCCCCAGCCATTTTTGTCCCTAAAACTAAGCACAGAGTGTTCAAACATATTTATTATCATGACATATTGTTCCTTAGTTTTTCCGTATTGTTTCTAATAACATCAGTTCTAGGCATGTTAAAACTTTGGGATCATTGTAGGGTATGTGACAGGAAGGCTTTTGAGATGGGTCCTAAATGGTGAGGAGAGTCTTAGAAGGTATAGGGAAAATGGGAAAGGGCGTATAGGCCGAGGCACAGAGGACCCTATGATAAAGCCAAAGTTTAAGGAAGGAAGAGATGGGAAGTGACAGGAAGTGACACTGAAAGGGCATTGCAGGCCAAGCTAAAGGTTTGCACTGTATCCTGAGTGCAGTCAGAAGCCATTGAAGGGTCTGGGCCAGTAAGTATATTCCAGAAACACAAAGAGAAGTGTTAAATAGCTGATATTTATTGACCACTGGCTTTGTAATGAAAAAGATTATTTCATTTAGTCCTACCAACCATCTTATGAGCTAGTATTATTTCCATCTAATTTTAAGGGAAACTAAAGCATGGGAAGACTGTTTCCTCAAGTCACAGCTAGGAGCTGATCCTGTAATTTATTCCTTTAGTTGTCATGCTAGCAGGTCTGAGAAAGGGCTGGGGTCAGGGAAGGGTCCTGGAGATGGTTAGGAGACAGAATGGGCCACTAGACTCCATGACCACCTGGATGTGGGTGTGAGGCTGAAAGCCTTCTCAAGAATGATGTCCAGTTCTCTGACTTGTGCACCTGGGAGAAGTGTGCAGAAACACAGACTCTCTGGGCCAAAGCGTGGACACGGGAGCCAGCGCCAGCCAGCTAGTGGCTCCAGCTACGATGGGTTGATCGCACCCGCGCGGCAGGCCTGAATCTGCCAGACAAGCGGCGTTATAGCAGGAACAGGAGGCCCGGAGTGCCTTCCCGGTCCTTTCCTGGCACCAGCCAAGTGGCAGGAGGGGCCAAGGGGGATGCCCGGAGCAGTGCCATGTAGCGGAGGCTGGACCCTTGGCCACCGAGCCCCATGAGGTGACAGCCCAGAAGCAAGCCGGGAATGGCAGCTGCTGGGGCATGTCACCAGAGAGACAGAGGAAGGGTACGTACCCAGCTGCGGGCTAGGCCTCTGTGGTGGTCTCCGTCCTACTGTGGACACAGGATACACCAGTTTGTGGGGTCTCCCAACTCTGGGGTCCCTGAGGTGCAGTGCCTTCCCTATTCCCAGCCTGTGTCCTCAGGCAACAGGCATGGACACTATGGTCCGACCTCTCAGACCCCTCAGATTCCACATTGAATCCCTTTGTTACTCAGTTCAGGTCTGTTTGCTTGAAATGCAGCCAAGCCAATCTACCGATACTAAATTGTGGTGATGGAAATTACAGTGTTTACTGCGGGGCACCAAGCAAGGAGAACTGGGCAGCTAGTAATCAAAAGGCTCGAACTCCCAGATGGCTTTCAGGCAAGGGTTTTAAAAGGCGACATGAGGGGTGAGGGTCTCAGGGAGTATGATCAGCTCCTGGACATTTTTTGGACTGGTTGGTGGTGAGATAACAGGGTGATGCTTCAGGAATCTCAGTCATCAACCTTCTGGTTCCAGCCAGTCTGGGGTCTACATGCCTGTGGTCAGCATGTAGTCACCATCCTCCACCTGGTGGAGGGTCTGAGTTTCTGCAGAACAACTCACACTGTTATCTATATCCCTTCAGGAGGAACCGTAACTCTATTATTCTAATCATTAACTGCTTGAGTCTGCTCTTTGGAACTCAGGGAAGGCCAAACAAGAAGGAGGGGCACAGAGGGGCTTGTACCTGGGAAGGCCTCTCAGGGTCCTGCTCAGTTTCAGTCCCCCCTTTTCTTTGATCGTCCTCAATCCTGAGGGGAACAGTGATGGGACAAGAAAGGGAAGAAGGTTTTGGACAGAGAGGTTAATCAGAAACTCAGCATGGGAACTGGGTTTTAGGGGTTCCTCACACTCCTCCGACTTCCCTTACCAGGTTTGGGCTCCTCACCACCCATTCCCTTGCCTTCTGGCTGCCTACTTTCCCTTATCTCACAGCCAGCACATTACCAGGTCCTGTGAATGCTTCTGTCCCCCCTCCTCTCCCAAATTCAGCCACTTCTTTGGCCCCACTGCCTCTTTCTTAATTCAGGCCAATATTCACTCCAGGCTGGAAGGCCACATCGGCCAGCAGTCCTGTCCTCTTCAACCCACTTCCTACATTGCAGCTAGAGGGGGGATCTTTGCGAAGATTCTGGCTGTTCCCTGGATGTAAGCTCTTCAGGGGCTTTCGGATTCCTTTGGTGTAAAGACCAAACTCCTCAGTCTGACCCACGAGCCTTTCACAGCCTGGCCTCTGCGACCTCCAGCCCATCTTTCACAATGCCTCTCTCACATGTGGAGCCACAGTCCCACCTGCAACAAAATCATTGGTGGAGCTTGTTAAATGTGCAGATTCTGGGTCTCCACCCCAGGTCCACCAAATCAGAATCCCTGGGACCGGCACCCATGCTTAACAAGCCTCCCATGATTGAAACCTACTTCTTGCAGCTCCTCAGAAAGGGCTCTCTTTCCTTCTGGGCTGTACACAGGTTCCTCTTGCCTAGTGGCTATACCTCCTCCACTTCCTTCAGATTGAGTTTAAAGGTTACCTCCTTCCTACCCTGGGCTTACTCCTAAAACAGCACTTATTAAGTGGAGATTTGCCTGTCTGCTTCTTTGTCTGTCCCCCCAGCCAGAATGTAAGCTCCTATGGCAAGGTGCCTGGCACAGAGAGGGGACTCAATAAATACTTGTTGAGTCCAGAATGAATGAATATCTGGGCATACTCCAAGCTCAAGGACCTGGCATGGTGGCAGGGGAGAGAGAACAACCAAGAATAAGCCAGCCCTGAGGATGGAGGAGAGGACATGACTGGGGGGTGGGGGGTGGTGAGTTTTTCCAGCTCTCCTCAAGCTACCACCCACAGGGGTCTGGTTTAGGGGCACACCCACCTCCCAGGGATGCTAAGGAGAACCTGTACCAATAGATCAGCTTTTTTCTTCTCTGTCACCTCAAGGACCCATTCCTGCTCCTCTGCTGGAAGTTTGGAATGCCCCCCACCAACACCATGTCATCCAGAGCAGCTGGGGATGGCATCTTGGTACTCCAGCAGCACTTTGTCTCTCTTTGTTTATTGACCCATCAGAAAAATCTCAAGCCCAGTCCAGACAAGTGACTCAGTACAGCCTTAAGGAATGAAAGCTGGAAAACCAGACTCAGACAGCAGGGCCAGTCCCTGCCTGGCCCAAAGAGAAGGCCCTAAGGGAAACCAGTCAGCAGATGCCCTCTAGAGCCAACACAGACCACCACTGTGTCCTGGGTCTTCTCTGCATACACAGTCAAGGTATTCTGCCCTCTGCCCTCAAGGATGTCTCCATCTAGTTGGAAGTTGTGGGAAGGACTTGAATTGGGTCTTAATTACAACAGAAACTGTAATAGCAGCTGTGATTCTTTTTTTTTTTTTTAAATGTTAAGATTTTATTTACAAAGCTTCTTTGTTGTACAGAAAGTAAAAATGCTGTTACAATCTCAGTGTAACTGGCAGCCACGGACCGTTGACTCACCAATCACAGCTATCCACGCTACAGCAAGAGTCTTACACGAAAACCTAACAATGCTTACAATTTTGTTGGGGTGAAGTCCCCAAGCTTGGTGGTGGATTTCCAAGAGGGACTAAATGGAGGAAGGTGGAATGTCACAGGAACTATTCTTTGGCTCTTTGGGTGGGTGGGTGTCCTGGGGTTTGTATCACAGCTACTTTTTTTTTTTTTTTTAAACAGCTACCAAATCCGTGTGAGCAGTCCAACCAATACTGAACAGTTCTTTTTTTGCAGGTTATTTGGGGTCTTAATCATCTTCTCCTTCATCATCTGTTTCTCTCTTCCTCTTTTCACCTTTCCCGCTTTCTTCCTCTTCTTCATCCTCATCCTCATCTTCATCCTCATCGTCTTCATCTTCATCAACTTCTCCATCGTGTCCAAATTCTTCTTCCTCCCCACTGACTTCATCTTCATCCTCCTCCCCTTCTACATCTTCATCTTCATCTTCATCCTCTTCATCATCAAACTCTTCTTTCTCACCATCCTCATCCTCCTCCTTGTCCTCATCTTCTCCTTCTTCATCATCCTCTTCTTCATCCACACCATCCACCTCGGCATCTGAGTCAGGGGCTTCACGATCCTCTCGGACCTTTATTGATTCTTATTGAATGCTTACCGTGTGTCAAACATTGTTCTAAGCACTTGACAAGCAGCCTCTCTCACACCTCAAATAATCCCTTCACAGATTAGGAAACTGAGGCTCAGGGAGGTTAAACCCATCCATACAGTTGAAGGGATAGGTATAAAGCAGAGTGGTTGAGAGGAGGGCTCTGAGTGAGTTGGAAGGTGATGCACACTCAGTTTGGGCCACATTTCTTCAGTTGGAAGGAAAGGCATGTGCTAGGGAGTGTCACAAGGTGATGGGAAAGCCCTGGTTGCCAGGCTAAGGTGCTTGTCATTGCTCCTCTAGGCTCCACGTCAACTGCTCTTTTCCTCTGTGTTTTTATCTTAGGTGGTCAAATGCTATGATTTTGACCTAAGGAACTGGAGCTGGGAGTCCTGGTCCTGCTACAGTCTGGCTGTGGGACCTTAAGTAGGTTCCTGCCCTCTCTGGGCCTCGGTGTCCTCACCCTGAAAGGAGCCTTATTCAGGAACTTCCAACCCAGCCCATGGGTCTCTATTCATAGCTTCATAGCTCCAGAGCCCAATTAAGCTTAGATGCAGGAGCAGCTTTTAATTAACTTTAGTCTTTTCCTACAATAGACACTCCCCCCACCTCACAGGTACCCCTAGGACACAGGACAGGCACAGAGGAGGAAGGCAAAAGAGAGAGCAGAGATATTTCTCTCTGTACATCCCTGAGCAGGTGAATTGTCTGGCTCCCTCCTGGAGTCCAGGTTGGTCCACTTAGTTAGACCTCCAGGCCCAGAGAGACAGCATCTCTTCTTCCTCTTCCTCTTTACTGTCTGTATTCATTCATTCACCCATTCATCCATTTCTTCCTCAAAGGGCAGGGCCTCCTCTGTGCCAAGCATTGTATTAGGCCCTGGAATACAGCTATGAACCAGATGCACAGGACAGGCAGATGGTGGGGTTGCCTGTGTCCTAGTCCAACTGGCCACCAGGTGTCACCAGTGCCAGCCACACAGCCTCTCTCAGGTCTGATGAAGGAAAGTGGAGCTGGGATGGGGAAGTGTGAACGGGTGAACCCAACCAGCTCTGCTCAGCCAGCCTGAATCAGAAGCAAGTTCCTCTAGTGGAAAAAATAATCCATCTCCTTGCCCCTCCCCCACCAGAAAGACACCCTCATGACTTCCTCAACAGTCCAGCTCACTTGGGATCTTGGTTACTCATACCCCTCTTCAGTCTGGAATTCTCTCTACAGCCCATCCCTCACAGAGAGCCCACCAATTTCTTGTAAACCCCTTTGGTGACTGCAGCTCACTACCTCACAGGTGAGAGAAGCAGAGACCTGGGACCTTTACTGCAGTGCTTGCCCCTGGACAAATGTTTCCTCAAGCAACAGAATACAAAGAAACTATAAGGGACTAAAAATAACTGCATGCATGCCCAGCTGTGGCAAATTATGAACAAGATACAAAAAGACCAAAACCCAACTGCCATTTCTGAGGTAGGGGGAGCAAAAGCAGGGTACTGCACATGATCCCTGCACACGGCACCACCCAGGGGGTAGGCAGACCACCTAAGCCGCCCCTCTGGCCCGATCCACCAATTCACATGTACCCTCACCCCAATTAAGGGACCAGCTGCCTCCCCACCTCCCACCCTCCCCTCTCGCCCCCCACCCCACCCCCACCTTGGGGAGCGAGCAAGGGAACCTGTTGCTCGTTTTCTTCCCTCTTGCTGCAGCACCAGTCCCAATAAAGCCTTGCTTGAATTTCTTGTCTGACTTCTTATCAATTTCTATTGATTAAAGAGTCCAAGAACCTGCGTCAATAACACAGGCAACCTGTATTATTAGAAGACCCTTCCTGACTTAGAACCAAAATTTGACAATCACTTTGATTTGTCCTCGTTTTACCTTCTATAGGCAAAAAGAGGAGGGCTCTTCTTTCCCATACAGCACTCCAGGCATTTGAAGAGATTGTTCAGGTCTCCTGAGTTTGTTTGTTCATTATTCATGTCTGTATACAGAGCATTTACTATGTGACAGGCCTCGGGGCCACAGCAGAGAACAAGCAAAGTTGAGGCCTGTCCTCCCATGGCTTGTAGTCTGTCCAAGAAACCAAAAACTATACCAGCAGTAATGATAAAATTTGTACAAGGCCAAATAGGAGAGATCTGGTCTGACATGGAGCAGGGGGCAAGGGCCTCAGACAGCCTGGTGCCTAGGAAGACTTCCTGAGATCTCCCTGTGGTCAGACAAAGGGTGAGCAACTTCAATGCCATTCAATATCAAACTTTTTAAGAAAAACTGGGAGAATTTTGCTGGTACCCTGAGCTTAGAAAATGCAGCATCATGGTGGTGGGGGGTTGATGGGGTGTTTGGGGAACAGAAGCAGGGACAGAAGAGCCATCTAGGCAGTGAGAGAGAGCACGGAGTAGCTGGGGGGCTGATAAGGTCCAGTCTTGCTGGAGTACACAACTGAGGAAGGAGCTGTGTGGCAAGAGTCCCCAAAAGAAGGGAGAGACACCTTTAGGCACTTCAGTGGTTTCTGGATACCAGTATCCAATGCCCAGATCTGGTGTGATGTGGGGTCTGGGGAAACCATGAGGTCACCTTCTCTGATGCAGAAACACTACATTCCCATGAACATAGCCCAGGAAAGCAGCAGACTTTTGATGGGGACTCGCAGTGTAATTGTGGTCCTCTAAAGCCCTCAAGAGTTCTTCACTCAAGCTGCTAAGAGGCCAGAGAGGTCCCATCTAGGGATCTCACAGCTGAGTTAACGAACCTCAGTCTGAACTGTATTTCCTCTGTTCTCTTGCTTATTTCCTTTTTTCTTAGTTTCATGAACAACAGGCATTCATTTTAATAAAATTTATAAATACGATAAACAAGGTAAGAATCTAAAATTACCTTGTATTATTGTATTTATTTCTGTGTAACAAATTACCCACAAATTTCGTAGCTTCGGACCACAAACATTTATTATCTCCCAGTTTCTCAGATTCAGGTGCTTTGGAGTAGCTTAAGGATTTGGCTCAGGATTTCTCACAAGACTGCAATCAGGAAGTCAGCCAGAGCTGCAGTCATCTGAAGGTTTGATCAGGGTTGGGAGTTTTATTACTAAGGTTGCTGATTTGTACACCCAGCAAGATGTTGCTGGTTGCTGGTAGGAGGCCTTGTAGCTCACCACGTGGACCTCTCCATGGTTGCTTGAGTATCTTTTGACCCAGCTGCTGACTGTCCCCAGAGTGAATGATCGAAGAAAGAGAATAAGGAAGAAACCACAATGCCTTTAATGATCTAGTTAATCCTATACTTGGGAGGGGAATTAGGCTCTACCTCTTGAAGGAAGGAGTATGAAAGAATTTGTGGATATCTTTTTCAACCTCCAGATACCCCAAATCCCCTTCCCAAATAACTACTATGAACATTTTACCAGAACTTTTCTCACTCAACTATATACATCAACCTTAAAAAATAAAAATGGTATCATAATGTACATACTGTGGTTAATTACTATTTTATGTAATGTTTGAACAGGTGATAACTCACAGTATAAAAATTTAAAGGTACAATAGCACAAAAGCATATGCAGTTAAAAGTGAGTCTCCCTTTCTTACTTGCTTTCAGCCACTTGGCTCCCCTCCCTGAAATATGCCTTCACCTGTTTCTAGCATACCACAAACATATACATATCTACCCTTTTGTTTCCAAACTCACTGTTCTGCAACTTACTCTTTGACCTTACTATATAGCTCTCAGATATTTCCATATCGGTACATAGAGAATTGCCTCATTTTTAAAAGAGCTGCAGAGTATTTTACTGAATGGAGACAGCCAAGTTTATTTAATATGGACTATTTTGTAACTAGTTCTGTGATTTTAAAATGTGCTATAAATGTCTTTCAGTGTCAGTAAATCTAGTGTTACATTATAGTGTGTTGTGGCTGCTCACCACGTACTGTGATTATTTTAACTGATCCCCTGGTGCTGAAAATTTGAGTTTTTTCCTATTTTCTCATGGTGGCTTCCAAAGCAAACAGCATACATCTAGTGAGCCTTTTGGTACTATCAGAAGCCTGAAAAATAGGCATAATCTTTGATCCAGCAATCCCACTTCTAAGAATCTCTCCTAATAATCAGAAAAGTGCACAAAGATGCACCTTCTTATGTTTGTTGCAAAGTTGCTTATAGCAGAGAAAAATTTTTTAAAAACTGTAAGCTGTGACAAAGCAAAAGAGAGGCATGGACATATATACACTACCAAACGTAAGGCAGATAGCTAGTGGGAAGCAGCCGCAGAGCACAGAGAGATCAGCTCGGTGCTTTGTGACCGCCTGGAGGGGTGGGATAGGGAGGGTGGGAGGGAGACACAAGAGGGAGGGGATATGGGAACATATGTATATGTATAACTGATTCATTTTGTTATAAAGCAGAAACTAACACACTATTGTTAAGCAATTATACTCCAATAAAGATGTAAAAAAACCAAAAAAAACCCTATATGTCCCAAAATATGTGACTGATTAAATCATGATTCATAATTCTATCCATGGAATGCTAGGTATACACCAAAAACTATGATGTAATCTTATCTTTACTGATCCACAAATATGTCTTTGAAACATTCCCTAGTCTTAAAAAAAAAAAAACACACAGGTTACAAGACTGTATATCTAATAAAATTGTGAGAACAATTCCATTTACCATAACATTAAAAAGAATAGGGCTTCCCTGGTGGCACAGTGGTTGAGAGTCTGCCTGCCGATGCAGGGGACACGGGTTTGTGCCCCGGTCTGGGAAGATCCCACATGCCGCAGAGCCGCTGGGCCCGTGAGCCATGGCCGCTGAGCCTGCACGTCCGGAGCCTGTGCTCTGCAACGGGAAAGGCCACAACAGTGAGAGGCCCACGTACCACACACAAAAAAAGAATAAAATAGAAAACAATTTGGGGGCCCCTCAAAAAGTTAAACATAGAATTACTAAATGACCCAACAATTCTACTCTAGGTACATGCCCTAAAGAATTGAAAACAGGGACTCATACAGATGCTTTCAAGTGAATGTTCATAGCAGCATTATTTACCATAGTCAAAAGGTGGAGGGCTTCCCTGGTGGCGCAGTGGTTGAGAGTCCGCCCGCCGATGCAGGGGACACGGGTTCGTGCCCCGGTACGGGAGGATCCCATGTGCTGCGGAGCAGCTGGGCCCGTGGGCCATGGCCGCTGAGCCTGTGCATCCTGAGCCTGTGCTCCGCAACGGAAGAGGCCACAACAGTGAGAGGCCCACATACCACACACACACACAAAAAAAGGTGGAAACAACCCATGTGTTTATCAACAAATAAATGGATAAATAAATGTGGTACCCACATACAATGGAATATTATTTGGTCATGAAAAGGAATGAAGTTCTGATACATGCTACTATGTGGATAAACCTTACAAACGTTATGCTAAGTGGAATAAGCCAGACACAAAGGACAAATATTATATGATTTAGCTTATATAAAATATAGACAGGGCTTCCCTGGTGGCGCAGCGGTTGAGAGTCCGCCTGCCGATGCAGGGGACACGGGTTCGTGCCCCCGTCTGGGAAGATCCCACATGCCGCGGAGCGGCTGGGCCCGTGCGCCATGGCCGTTGAGCCTGCGCGTCCGGAGCCTGTGCTCCGCAACAGGAGAGGCCACAACAGTGAGAGGCCCACATACTGCAAAAAAAAAAAAAAAAAAAAAAAATAGACAGTAGGCAAATTCATAGAGATGAAAAAGTAGATTAGAGGTTACTAGGGACTGAGGGGAGGGAAAAATAGGGAGTTACTGCTTAATGAGTACAGAGCTTCTGTCTGGGATGGTGAAAAATTTTGGAAACAGATAGTGGTGATGATTGTACAACATCACCAATGTAATTAATGCCCTTGAATCATACACCTAAAATGGCTAAAGTTGCAAATTTTGTGTTATACGTATTTACCACAATTTAAAAATTCCAAAAAAAGAGTAAAATACTTGCAAATAAACTTAACAAAAGAAGGGCAAAACTTATACTCTGTACAATATAAAACATTGCTAAAAGGAATTAAAGAAGATCTGAATAAATGGAAAGACAACTCATGTTTGTGGACCTGATATTGTTAAGATGATGATACTCCCCAAACTGACCTATGGATTCAATGTAATCCCTGTCAAAATCCCAGATGACTTCCTTGCAGAAATTGACAAGCTGATCCTAAAATTTATGTGGGAATTTAAGGGACCCAGAATAGCCAAAACAATCTTGAAAAGGATGAGCAAAGTTGGAGGAATCACATTTCCTGACTTTGAAACTTACTACAAGCTACAGTAACCAAGATGGTGTGGACTGGCATAAGGATAGATATATAGATCAATGAAAAATAATTGAGAATTCATAAATAAACTCTCACATTTAGAGTCAGTTAATTTTTGACAAGGGTGCCAAAACAATTCAATGGAGAAAGGATAGTCTTTTTGACAAAAGGTGCTGGGAAAACTTGATATCTATATGAAGAAGAATGAATATGAACCCCTAACTCACACCACATTAAAAAAAACCACAAAATGGAACAAAGATCTAAATGTAAGAGCCAAATCATTAAACTCTTAGAAGAAAATACACACACAAATCATTGTGACCTTGATTAGGCAATAGCTTCTTGGATATAGCACCAAAAGGACAAGCAACAAAATAAAAGATAAATTAGATTTTATCAAAATTAATAACGTTTGTGTTTAAAAGGACACCATGAGGAAAGTGAGAAAACAACCCAAAGGATAGGAGAAAAATTTTCCAAAGCATTTATCTAGTAAGGGACTTGTATCTAAAATATACAAAAAACTCCTATAATAATTACAATAATAAATTATTATAATAATAAAAAGGCAAATACCCAATTAAAAATGGGCAAAGGATATGAACAGACTTTTCTCAAAAAAGATATACAATAGCAATAGGCACATAAAAGATGCTCAACATCATTTACCATCAGGAAAATGCAAATCAAAACCACTATAAGACACCACTTCATACCAGTTAAGTGAGGATAGCTATACTCAAGAAGACATATGTAAACGTTGGCTAGGATCTAAAGAAATTAGAACCCTCATACATTGCTGGTGGAAATGTAAAATCATGGAGCCACTTTGGAAAACAATCCAGTCGTCCTTCAAAAGGTTAAACAGAGCATTACCAAATGACCCAGCAACCCCACCCTGAGGTATTTACCCAAGAGAAATGAGAATATATGTCCATACAAACACTTGTACATGAATGTTCACAGCAGCATTCTTCATGATAGCCAAAAAGTGGACACAACTTAAGTGTCTTCAGTAAATGAATAGGTAAATAAATGTGGTATATCTATACAATGGAATATTATTCAGCAATAAAAATGAATGAAATGTTGATACATGCTGCAACATGGATGAATCTCTAAAACATAAGAAGACAGACACAATCACATATTGCATGATTCCATTTATATGACATGTCCAAAACAGGCAGATCTATAAAGAAGAAAGGTAGATTTGTTGTTGCCTGAGGGTGGGGTGGGGGTGTTGGCTACAGGAGTTCTTTTGAGGTGATGAAAATGTTCTAAATTTGATTGTGGGGATGTGAATATACTAAAAACTAATTTTTTTTAATGAACATATCTTCCCATTTGTATTTGCCTTTGAAATGGAAGTCTTTTATTCTTTAGAACTTTTTAAAAAAAATTTATTTTTGGCTGTGTTGGGCTTCGTTGCTGCGCACGGGCTTTCTCTAGTTGTGGCGAACGGGGGCTACTCTTCATTGCAGTGCGAGGGCTTCTCATTGCCGTGGCTTCTGTTGTTGCGGAGCACGGGCTCTAGGTGCATGCGGGCTTCAGTAGTTTTGGCTTGCAGGCTCTAGAGTGCAGGCTCAGTAGTTGTGGCGCAGGGGCTTTGTTGCTCTGTGGCATGTGGGATCTTCCCGGACCAGAGCTCAAACCTGTGTCCCCTGCATTGGCAGGAGGATTCTTAACCACTGCGCCACCAGGGAAGCCCACTAAAAACTACTGAATTGTACATTAAATAAGTGAGTTGTATGGTATGTGAATTATATTTCAATTAGGCTGTTACCAAAAACTAATTAAAAACAACGATAGATCTCTCCACCCTGAGGAATACCTGCTTCCAGGAGGATGTAGGTCCATTATTTACTCCCTGAAGATACAGAAGCTCAACCAGCTGCACTTCCCCAACCCCAATCATGCATCATCCAGTCCCTCTTTCTCTATCACATTTACCAGGATATTGTCTTGTCCTGGAAAGCCCATGACACACTAGGCAGCTCCATGATGGGGCAATAAAATTACAGCAAGGAGGTGGCTGAGGTCAGACTCAGAGCCACACATGGATGAGACATCAAGTCTCTGTGTCCACAGGAGAGGTGACTTGAGCCCAAGGTAGAGGCCAAGATGACAGGGACTGGCAACTCCAAGAGTGTGATTGTCAATGGTGATGATGATGATGGTGGTGGTGGTGATTAGAGTTAACAGTTACTGAGCACTTACAAGTCAGGCCTACAAACACATTATTTCTTTTCATTCTCATGACAATTTTATGAGAAAAAAGGTATTACCATCCTCACTTTAGGTTGAGGAAACTAACTCTCAAAGAAGTTAAATAACTGGGCCAAGGTCACACAGCAAGGAGAGGCAGAGGCAAGATCCCAGGTGTACCGTGTTCAGCTGTTATCAAAATCCCCCCAATGTCCCTGCGCTAGCAGGATTCAGGAACATTTACACACAAATATCAGGGACATTTAGCCATGAAAGGCATTGCATGGGCAAAAGAGTGGCTCCTTAGAAGCCAGAGGCCTCCTTATCCCACTCATGCTCTGTCCCAGAACCAGCGTCCACTGAATGAGTGCTTAGTGTTTTCTTCTCTCCCAGGAACACTGATGACAAGTTTTAGGGAAGACACATGGGAACTGTAACTAGGTTGGCAATGGAAATGAAAGCCATCCCAGACCAGCACTTCTGGGGTGTCTGGAGGGAAGACGCAACTACCAGGAAGTGAGGGGGGGAGGCCCCAGGAGTGAGCAGGCTGTGGAGCAGAGTGTTGGCACTCAGCAACACTGACCCGAGGGCAGCAGCCTGTGAGCTGGGCAGTCTGGAACTTAGACCTAACTTCCCTCTGTGGTCCTTGGCTTCCTCCTTGGGTGCCAGATGGCCAGTCTGGAAGGGCTTCAAGGTCCCTGGCCATCAGCACAGCTGATGAGACAATCTCATCCGTGCAGTTGTCATGACACTTCCCATGCCCTGAGGCCCTGGCTACAGCCCACAAGGCTCCAACCAACTCTCCAGTACCCTTTCTTACATCACTGACCTTGTTATGGGTTGAATTGTGTCCCCCCAAAAAGATATGCTGAAGTCCTAACTCCCTAGTACCTGGGAATGTGACCTTATTTGGAGACAGTGTCTTTGCAGATGTAACCAAGTTAAGATGAGGTCATTAAGGTGGGCCCTAATCCAATGGGACAATGGCTGGTATCCTTATAAGGCGAGGAAATGCCATGTGAAGACAGAGACGCACAGGGAGAAGGTCACCCCATGATGATGGAGGCAGAGGCTGAAGTGCTACAGCTGCAAACCAAGTAACACCTCGGGCTGCCAGAAAGTGAAAGAGGCAAGGAGAGGTCCTCCTCTAGAGGCATCAGAGGAAACATGGCCCTACTAACACCATGATTTCAGACTTCTAGCCTCCAGAACTGTGTGAGAATAAATTTCTGTTGTATTACACCACCAAGTTTGTGGTACTTTGTTATAGCAGCCCTAAGAAAATAACACAGACCCCCAACATGCTTACATGCTCCCGCCACACCAGCCATTTCTGTTTCTCCTCAGGCCAAACTCCTTACTCCCACCCCAGGGCCTTTATGTGTGCTGTTTTTTCTGAATGTTCTAGACTCTCACTCCTCCACCACATCTCTCTCTTGGTCCTCCAAACTCAACATAAATGGCACAGGGAAATCTGGACTTGGGATTTTCCAAGTTCCCCTCAGAGCAGCAACAGGAATGCATTCTTCGAAGCCCTCTCTATATCTGCAGTGACTCGTACTGACTTGCACAGTTATGCAAGGCCCATTGCCCCTGCCCAGCTATAGGTGTTGTGACAACAGGGTTCTGGTCTGACAGTTCACAGGCATGTCCCATGCCTAGCACATTCCCTGACACACACAGCAGGAAGTCAGGACACACCTGTGTGGACTGCATGGTACGTGGAAACTCCTGGGCTGGTATTTGAGGGCCCAGAAGTTGGGGCCTTGGCTGCCTCAGCAGCCTTGTCTCCAGTCAGACTTGGCCCCCAACTCCACACTCCGGATGGCCTCCCTGCCTCCCTGGTCCCCATCATTCCTCATTCCCCTCAGCCAGGCCACATCTTACTCTTCCTGAATGACCTGGCCCTCATGCCTCCTGCAAGGCGTTCCTCAGAGCAGGTTCAAACTCAGGAAAAACAGCCCAGAGCAGCAGCAGGCAGCAAAGGGCAGTGAGGACAGAGTGGGGTGGAAGGAGGCCCCAAGACAATGTTGGGATTTTTTCTCTTTACAGCATAATCCAAGCATCAAACAACTAATACATGTTCAATGTCAGGAAAAGAAACCTTAAAAAACATAATGAGCAAAAAGGGAAAATTATACTAAAAATCACTCACTTTCCCGCCCCACAGAGTAATCATTGTTAGCATTTTTCGTATATCATGTAGCCTTCCAGACCTTCCCTCGTGAAATGTGTATTTCTTAAAATGCAATTATACTGTTTTGTACTCTGCTTTTTTCCAATAAGAAACAATATACTAAACGTATTTAAGAGTCAACATATAAAATTACATCATCATTTTAGTGGCTACCTAACATTCTATTATAAGATGAACCACGGTTTTGTTAATCAGTCCCCTATTGTTGGACATTTAGATAGTTTTTAGTTTTTCTCTGGTATAAACAACACTGGCACAAACATCTGAAAAACTGGTATCTTTGTGCCCTTGTCTCATTATTTTTTGATGAAGGATTCCCAGAAGTGAATTGCAAGGTCTACGAGTCTATGTGTATTTTAAGGCTTCTGATGCATAGTGCAAATCTGGCCTATAAAATAGAGAACCGTCCTCCAGGAGAAGGGGGCAGAGATGAAGCACAGGTTTAGGGGTGGAACAGTGGAGCTGACAGCAGTGGTATCACCCAGGGGAGGTGGTGCTGGCCGCTGGGCAGGATACTGGAGGCCCAAGGTTGCTTGGCACAGGGAGACTTTGGGGCAGCTGTGGACTGCCCACTCTGGGAGGACTCTGCTCAGGCCTTTTGTTTGGCAACCTTGACTTTCTTTGGTTCTGAAGCACTGGAGCCCTTGCCCACTGCAGGGGGCCCCTTTGTGAGCCACTGTAGGGGAGAGAAAGTACAGAAAAATTCAAATTCTCTCCATTCTTAGAAAATTATTCTAAAAAAGGAGAGAGTTTTCTGGAAGCCTCTTTGCTCCTGAGAGGCCAATGGCATCTATGAACGTGGTGTGTCTTCTTGTGTCTGTTTGGGATGTGGGGAAGGGTCTAGGCGAGGACCCTCTGGCCTGGGGACATATAGACTGCTGCGCTCTGTGGCTTCCACCCCAATCCCACTCCCGGGTGCCCCCTCCTCGAATCCAATCAGCTCACCAGTTTACCAGGAAGCAGCCAGAGACACTCCCCACCCCAGGGGAAAGCGCATCATGAAACTTGGTCCTGGCACCTTCCACCCCTTTCTGGGAAATCAAGGCACAGAACCAGCTGGGTTTTGGAGCCACCTACCTGGTTCACGTTCCCACTCCCTCCTTTACTAGCCAGGGGACTGGGGCAAGTTAATTCACCTCACTGAGCCTCAGATTGTCCATGAGGTTAGTATTATACCTTCCTGAGAGGGTGGCTGAGGGGATTAAGTGAAACAATTTATGTAATGCTTGGCATAATGTCTGCAGCACGGTGAGCACTTTATTATTATTACTATTATTATTATTCACGCGACTGCCTTTTTGGCTGGAAACACCAGGTTCTCTCTGAGAAGTCACAGGCGTTGCCACTTCCTGTGGAGAGATGAAACCCCACTCTTCTGCAGGGCCTCTGCTCCCACTAAGCTTTTTACTAGAAGGCTGTTGTTACAGGAAATAACTCTTCATTTTCCCCGCCTCTGGCCTGATAACACCGTCTTCAGAAGAGGATCTGCATCTGGAAATCAGAATAAAACAAGTAGGCAGGGCAGCATGGTGTAGTGTGTGTGCTTGGCTGGGTGTGTGAAGTGCCACGTGGGTGTTGGTAGAGTGGGCTTGATTGTGGGTGCTTGAGGGGCACAGCCCATTCAGGGCTGTGTCTGCAGGGAGTTTGAGGGAGTTTCCGAATGCCCTCGGTCTGGGGAATGGGCAGTGGAATGGGGGCCTTCTCAAGCTTTCTTCCTCACCCTGATACTGGGACGTGGCTCATCGGGGCCTTGGTGGGAAGGCTCTTCCTCCCTCCTTGGGTGGCAGGAAATAACCTCCCCAGCACAGCCCAGTGCAGCTGTGGTTTGGTGAGATGCCAGGGCTGGAGTGCTGTGGAGGAAGCTTCCATTGTTTTTAAGCTTTCATTTTCACGCTGCACCCTGAGAGGCCATCCTTCATTGCTGGGAGCCCTTGTGCCGGGCCTTCTCTCCCTGTTGCCTTCCAGAAACAAGCTGCCGTCTGGGAGGCAGAAGGTAAGATCAGGAGCAGCCCAGCCAGAGTTCCAAGGCTGAGGCCCCTGCAGAAGCTGCAGAGGTGGGTGGCAACCTTCTGGCTGCCCTGTCCCTACCCTCTGAACTGTAGTTTTCAGCTTTGCTGGCTAAGGTCCTTCTTGGGGTGGATTGTGGGGAGAGGGAAGCCCCGGTCCCCAAGGGTCCCCAGGTGGGTGGTACCTCACGGGACACTTTCAGGTCTAGGTCTGGGGTAGTCGCTGTCTTCTTTCTTTGCCACACCTGTGGTCTCACTGGGCTTGGGTGGGGTGTGTATGTGGGGCGCATGCACTTCTTTCTCCACCCGCTCTGTTTTCAACAAATCTCTCTTGGATTGGAGCTCTGGGATGCTGTATGCCCAGCCTGTCCCCTCGAGGTGTCTCCAAGAGCAGCCTCTGGGTATGGCTGGGCACCAGGGAAACATAGAGCTGGGGCAAGTGCCCAGCCAGAGCCTCAGTCCCAGAACAATAAGAGAGTGAGGAGAATACAACCATGGATTTCTTGATATCCACAGATGCTCCACTCCAGTCTGCATCCATCCATCCCACGGCCCAGGGGTCACAGGGCCCAGAAGGCAGCCTTGGTCCTGCTAGGTGCCTGCCTGGTGGCCCTTTGGGGGCTGGGGGAGCTGCCAGACTACACTCTCCAGTGGCTGGTGCTCCACCTGGCCTCCCAGCAGATGGGACTGCTGATCAAGGGGGGCTGCAGTCTGGCGGAGGAGCTGTGCCACGTCCACTCCAGGTGACTCCCTGCAGTACCCATGGCGATTAGGCACCCAACATGTCTCAGTCCCTTGACCCCCAGCCCTGCCCCTCCTTGAATCTCTCTGGCTGAGCTGGGCTGGGGTCTGGAGCTTGGCTGTCACTTGCAGGTACCAAGGCAGCTACTGGAAGGCTGTGCGGGCCTGCCTGGGCTGCCCCATGCACCGTGGGGCCCTGCTGCTGCTGTCCTGCTATTTCTACAGCTCCCTCCCAAACGTGGCTGGCGTGCCCTTCACTTGGATGCTTGCTCTCCTGGGCCTCTCACAGGCACTTAACATCCTCCTGGGCCTCCAGGTACGACACAAAGAGAGGTGAAGGGTCTGCTCAAGAGGAGGTGTGGCAAATGTGACCTGCTCTGAGCTTAGTACTGGGAGTGGGACTAGTTTAGAGGCTGGTCCTTGGATGGAGCCTATAATGGTCTGGGTTCAGCAGTGGCAGAGAACGGAGCCAAATGGCAGCAGGTTGGGTAATCTTGGGGGGAGGAGGAGGAGGGCTCTGGTTGTTCTTCATGGAGGCCCCCCAGCCCCACCCTGCTATCCACAGGGCCTGGCCCCAGCAGAGATCTCTGCAATCTGTGAAAAAAGGAACTTCAATGTGGCTCATGGGCTGGCCTGGTCATATTATATTGGGTACCTGCGGCTGATCCTGCCAGGTGAGCCATCCTCTCTGCCCCCATTTCCAGATCTACAGGACAGACAGCAAGACACACAACCTTGTGTTTCCAGAACTCACTATATTTTCAAAGCATTTTCATGTCTAACAAACCATTTCATTCCCAAAGCAATCTTGTAAGCATGAAGGCTGTTATTATTATGCTTGGTTGACAGGAAGAAATTTGGAGCTTAGATCCGTTAAGTGACTTGTCCCAAGTCACACATGAATTCTTTCAATAAATATTTGCTGCATGCTGTATGCCCTTCATGCGCACTTTCTCTTTCAATTCACACCCTGTGAGGAAGGGATAATCATCACCCCTGTTTTCACAGCTATTCTGAGAGATAAAGTGACTTGTCCAAAGTCACACAGCTTAGTTAGAGGAGGAGACAGGATTTGAACTCAGGCCTCTCCAGAGCCTGGACCCTTGACTACCCCACTGGGAGCCCAGGGGTCGTGTCTCACTCCTCTGACTTGCTGGTCAAGGCCTTGGTTCTCCCCCGTCTCATGGCTGCCTTCCCTTGACACCAGGGCTTCCTCTAGAGGCCTGGCTCAGTGCACATGGGCCTGCTGGCATGTCAACTCCCAGGACTTTTCCTGCCTCTCAGAGCCCTGAAAGCTGTGGTGGGAAGGAGTGGGGCTGACAGAAATCTGGACAAAGGTCAAGTGAGGGAGAGAAAGGGGTGGTGGGAGCAGGTTGAGGAGCAGGGAGGATGCTCACATGCTCTTCCCCTCCTGGCCTCCCAGGCAATGTGAGTGGAGTGGCCCCTCGGTTCTCTTGTACCCACACATTGAGGGGAACAATGATGTGGGTCTCTGTCCTGAGTTGGATGGGAGACACAGTTGGTGGAAATGACTTCTTGGGCCTCTCCACCCCAGGGCTCCAGGCCCGGATCCAAATTTACAATCAGTTCCACAACAATGTGCTACGGGGCGCAGGAAGCCACCGGCTGCACATCCTCTTCCCGTTGGACTGTGGGGTGCCTGACGACCTGAGCGTGGCTGACCCTAACATTCGCTTCCTACACAAGCTGCCCCAGCAAAGTGCTGACCGTGCTGGCATCAAGGGCCGGGTTTACACCAACAGCGTCTATGAGCTTCTGGAGAATGGGCAGCCGGTGAGTGTGCAGAGAAGTGGGAATTCTGGGGAGGGGTCAGGCCTAGAGACCCAGAACTCTGGGCCCTGGCTAAGCCCTGATAAAAATTCACTGCCCTTCTCTGAGCCTCAGGTTCTCCAATTGGTCCCAGGGCTGGGCAAAATTGAGCTCTGAATGACAAAACTGGCAAGTAACATTAATTGAGCACTTACTGCATGCCAGGTGCTATTCCAGGTGCTTCATCTGACTACCTCACTGCATCCTCACCACCACCCTGTAGGGTAGGGACTGTTATAGCCCCTACTTTACAGAAGAGGAAACCGAGACTCAGAGAACCAGGGAGAAAGTGGACAATTTCACCTTGAGTATACCATGCTCTTGACCATAAAGCTGCCCTAGATGAAGGCCGTGAGAATGTGTGAAGGATTTCACATGGGCTATGGGGAACCCAGCCAAGGCTGAACCCCAAAGCCCCATCCCCAGACTTGACTGCCAGCTGGAGCAGTTGACATCCTAGCTCAGTGGGCCTTGCCCTGAGAATCTCAGGAGGAGGATCTGGGAAGGGTAAATTTAACGCAGCCCTGGCCCTGATTTAGGAGTGGGGTGTCAGAGGCAAAGGACAGCCAGACAGTATAGACCCCATCAGGTGGCCACCTCCCCTGACTCCATCCCTACAGATTGAGCAGTGGCACTGGGGTCCAGCGTCTGTCTGCCTGGCCCCTGGTTGAGTCTGGTCTTCCTTTTACCTCCTCCAGGCAGGCATCTGTATCCTGGAATATGCCACCCCCTTGCAGACCCTGTTTGCCATGTCACAGGATGGCCGAGCTGGCTTTAGCCGGGAGGACCGGCTTGAGCAGGCCAAACTCTTCTGCCGGACACTTGAAGACATTCTGGCAGCTGCCCCTGAGTCTCAGAACAACTGCCACCTCATTGTCTACCAGGGTGAGGGCTTGATAGACTTAAGGGCAGGAAAAGCTGGGGGCCCCAGGGGTCTCCCAGGGGGTCAACAGGAGATATGGCAGCACCATGCCCAGGTCTTCCCGAGTGGTCAGGGCATTCAAGCCCTGCCCCTTCCTCCCCTGGAAGGAAGAGGAAAGGCCACATCTCCCCACCGTGGGATACCTGATTGCTTTCTGAGGTCTTTGGCTATGGGTCCCGGGTGGAATGTGAAGAGGTGGGCTCTAGGGGCCTCTCACTTCATCTAGGGATGCTAGAAGAAGCAGATAGCCCCAGGCCAGGAGCCAAGAGGCCAGGGCTGCAGCCTCAGCCATGCCAGTCTCTTGCTCTGTGACCTTAGGCAGGTATCTGCCCCTCTCTGAGTATCATCTCTAAAAGAAAGAGGGTGGAATTCTCTTGTCTCTAAAACCACTGCTAGCTCTAGGATTTCACGAAACTCTAGCCCCAGTGGCTAGGAGTAGGGAGGAGGTGCAGGGAGGTGGGGGAGAGGGAGGGTTCGAGGATTCACCCAGCAAGTCCTCTGGGTGTGCTAGAGTGGGAATGTGTGAGGCCCTCACCCCACTCCCCACCCCCACCCTCGTTCCAGAACCCGCAGAGGGAAGCAGCTTCTCCTTGTCACAGGAGATTCTCCAGCACCTTCGGCAGGAGGAAAGGGAGGTTACCATGGGCAGCGTGGGGACCTCGGTGATGCCCGTTTTCTCCACACTGTCCCAAGAGCCTGAGCTCCTCATCAGTGGCATGGAACAGCCTCTCCCGCTCCGCTCGGATGTCCTCTGAGGCCCAGGGTCACCTTCCCTGAGCCCCTGGCCATCCCCAAGACTCTGGATTGGAGGATTTCTTTCTTCAGCAGCTAGAGGCTTAGCAGAGCCATCTCCTCCCATAGACGGCCTCTCAGAGAAGGTCCCTGAGTTTGACATCTCAAGATGAATCCTATGACCTTGGGCAAGTTGTTTCACCTCTCTGAGCCTCAGTGTCCTCATCTATGAAATGGGATTATAATCATTGCCCTACCTACCACACCAGGTAGTTTTTGTGAGGACTATGGCTGTATGGGTTTTTTATAAACTCTAAATGCCAGGTAAACTTAAAGAATCTTCCAGGTGTCTTCCATTGGACCCTCAGACCTACTCTCTACCTCTCCTCTGTCCTGGGATGGCTTCAACAGGCTCCCTTGCCCTCTGGTTTCTGGTCACATTCAGTCAATGGGAAGCCCCAGTGGGAGGAGGGGAAGGGAAGGGTGAGCTTGGGGTATCTATTCCCCCAGGTCCCTCCCTACAGTATCAAGGTCACTGTGGGCTCTCTCTAGACCTAAAGGACCCTTTCAGTAACCCTGTCTATCTCCAGGTCTCATTAACTTCCTCCTCCTCGTGCCCCTTCAGTCCTGGTAGTGGTATTGGAGCCTCACTGATGCTCAGTCTGGAGTGCTCACTCTCACTTGTAATTTCCTTACACCTGCCCTTTGTAAATAGTCCCCTTTTTATTTTTATTTTTTAATTTTTTGGCCACACCATGCAGCATTTGGGATCTTAGTTCCCTGACCAGGGATTGAACCCGCACTCCCTGCAGTGGAAGCTAGGAGTCTTAACCACTGAACCACCAGGGAAGTCCCTAAGTAGTCCCCTTTTTAAACACTCCTCAGATTATATGAGTATGCCATCTTTTTCTGACCAGACTCTGACTGATACAGGCGGCTGGCCATTATTATCTGCAATGTCCAAATCTGCTTGCACAGACACATTTCCTTACACCCCTCCTCATCCTAGTACAGGGCCATAGGGTGGTAGCTATCATTTCAGTGTAGACAGAGCCCACCAGCTGGGCTGAGGGTATGGACCTGGGCAGCATCCCCGCTCCACCTGCCCTTTCAGTGCCCTTGTCTCCGGTGGGAGGCTTGGGAGACAGGGAGGGGCCTGAGCCAGCACACAGATGCCATGACGGTTACACACATGTGTCCTGGGCAAGGGGCTGCTCAAAGAATCAGGGGCCACTGAATAAATGTCTCTGGATGAGAGTCCCCTGGATAACAGGGGGAAGAGGGTTTGTGTGAGGTGATGGGATATACGCTGGGGACCTTGGACAACACAGCTGGCCACCTGCCATACTTTGTGCCATCACTGTTAGACCTGAGCCATTGCAATGACACCATGGTGGCAAAATTGCCCCCATCTGGGAGGCCAGACAGCCCATTTCTGCCACTTCTATCCATTCCGCCCAAGACTTATTCCCTTCCTCCCATCTTTGTTTTTATCACAAATGCTCAATAAGAATTTCTGAGTACAGTATTACTGTGGGAAAAAACTCCACGCACAGACACACATTGGCCAGAAGCAACGCACTGCTCCCAAGGATGACAGAGAGTAAAGAGAGAGCCAAGGGAGTGAAGGGGGAAACAGTCTCCTCTCCTCCCCCACTGTGCCAGCCATTCTGCCCCTGAGGATCCCCCAACTTCACATCAGTCATTCCAACACCTAAAAACCAGCCCAGAATTAAGGGTATCCCCAACATAACCTTCCCCTACCCATCCAGCCACCAACATGGTGCTCAGACTATGGAGTCTGATGGCCCCAGGTTCAAATCCTGATTCCACCACTTAGTACTTGTGTCCTCCTGGGTGTCTTGATATTCCCAACTGTAAATGGGGATAACAGTGGCTCCTCCTCCCAGGGCTGTTATGAGAAGTAAACAGTATAATATCTGTAGGTCCATGAATGAGCCTGGAGCCCAGCACATAGTGGGCCCACAAGAAGGAGCAACTATTAACGTTAGAGGTGCCTCTTACCAGTCTCAGTGGAGGCAAGCCAGTCCTCTGCACACATTACAATCACCGTCTCTGTTCCTCTTCATCTTCTGTTATTTCTCAGAGTCCTTGACTGTGCTGGGGTCTCACCGAGGAGAGTCCCCAGGGTTGACTTGTTGCCCTGAGGTGTTCCCCAGAGTAAAGCACCCAGAAGTTCCTCCATAAATGTCTGTCTGCATGTTCTTGACTGCACATAAGTGAGGCTCAAAGGTGTCAGGGAAAGGGGTACTTTTCCAGAGAGCCACTGGGAGGCTCTGTTCTGCCTTCCTGGCTTCCTGCATCTTCCCAGTCTCCATGTCCCGACCGCTGCAGGGATCCCCACCCCTTCCTCTCCCCAGACAACCTCCATGGAGCTCCTTTTCCTTTCCTGTTTTCCCACCAGCTGGAAGATTCTGGATCTGGGAAATGTCCTGGGATAAATGCTAGGCTAGTTCTAACAGGCCAATGAGCACAGAAAGTGGGAGGTATTGAGAGCCCCCCCCCACCAGTTTCCTCTATCCCATCCTGGGAAGGCAAGATAGAGTCTTGCTCCAAGATAGTGGGGGCAATTCAAAGACAATTTGGGGAGCTATGATTGGTGCTTGGGGTTTTTAAGGGCCTTGGAAGTTGTTGGCAAGACCTGGGCCCTGACAGCCAAAGGTAAAGGGTAACAGATTTTCCTTCCTTTCCTGAGCCTCAGAGAAGGCAGACCCCTGGGTTCTTTGCCTTGGCTCTCCCTGGCTGGCCCTCACAGGCTGTGGGGACGGGTCCTCTACCAGGAGCCTCTGACATCCCTGCACAGGGGTGGGGTGGGTGGTGGAATCTTCCAAGCTAGACTCACTTTGACACCAAAAGGGGAGGAGATGAGGAGTGGAGGAGGGAGTAGGAACTCAGGGAGGGAGTAGGAACTCAGTGAGGGAGGTTCAGTGGTCTGGTGGTCGCTGAAGAGGAGGGGGTACGTTTGTAAGGGCAACTTGGGCCCTGGGAATGCTCACAGCAGCACTCAAGCTTCTTTTATTTCTTTGGTCCACAACAGGGCTTTCTGTATAAATACTCTGCTGAGAGGGCAGCTCCAGCTAAGTCCAAGTGTGCCCTTCCGAAGCTTTGATGCCCAGGCCCCAATTTGCTTTTGCCCTAATTCTCTGTCCAGTTTATTGTTCTGAGCCAGGTCAGGCCAACTTTCCAAAGTCTCCCTCCTACAGGAATGTGACTTCATCAATGCTGAACCTGGGCCCATCTGGCACAGGGCAGGAGTCAGAGCCAGGAGGTTCCTGCTGGGGATCTTCATGACTGTCCTGACGGCCCAGCACTCGCCAGTGGGTGAGAGAGATGCCGCCCTCTGGCTTTGGGGATGGTGGCTCTGTGGCGAGAGTGGCATGGCCCTTGTGCAGCCTTGGCCCAAAGTGGACTGCCACCACGATACAGACTGCCAGCAAGACAAAGGCAGTGACAATGACAGTTAGCAGGGGCAGCCCGACCCCTTGAGGTGGTTCCCAGGCCCCGCTCAGCACCTCCGGAAGCTGCCTCTGGGGCACCTGCCCCGCTGAGCCGTTCACAGCTGCAGAAAGCCAGGGATGGTGGCCAGCCTGGGAGGGAAGCAGCAGGTGGAGAGGGTGACATGGGCACGTACACACAGAAAAAGACCAAAATAGAGAGAGAGAGACACTCAAAGGGAACTGAGAGAGAGAGAGAAAGAGAGAGAGAGAGAGAGACAAAGAAAGACAGAGAGAAAAGTAAAGACAGAGAGAGAAGAGAGAGACAGAGAATCACAGAGATAAACACACATAACAATAGAAAGAATGAAAGAAAAAGACAGAGGGGGATACAGAGAGAATGAGAAAGATACAAAGATAGAGACAGAAAGAAAGAGATAAAGAGACAGAAGAGAAGATAGATGCAGAGAGACAGAGACAGAGGGTGGAAAAAAACAGAGATAAGGCAACAAGGTCATTCAGAAAGGGACAAAGAGAGGGGCTTTATTACAGGCTGGCATATAAAGTTTGCCTCCTCCCCCCACCCCGACCCCCTGCCAAGTCCCCTCCCACTGCTCTCTCTTCCCAGGTCTTCAGCAAAATTCCTAAATAGATCTTATGTCCTGGGTCAGGAATCTTAGCACACCATAGGCTGCTGTCCCATGTCCTGGCCAGGGGGTAGTGAACAGCTATTCCTTAAAGTCCCAGGAAAAAGGAGTCATTGTGTCCAGCAGCATACGTTCCCACTACTCTCCACACACAGAGTAGGAAGAGGGGTGTACCCCGAGGAGAGGGAGAGAGGAAGAGGAGGCACGAACCCCAGAGGCTTGGAGTAAGGCAAGAGCTATACCCCAAAACACCCCACTCAGAATCAGGTTCAGGGGCCTGGAGGGGAGGGAATGCCCAGTGTGGATTCCTGGCTTTGTCCAAGATGGACTGAGGAGACCCCACGCCAACCTCTGTTCTCTTCCAGGGTCTTCTACCAAAAGCTGGGGGTCATGATCCCTACCTCTGTCTGTCTCTATCCTGCTAAGTATTGAGAGGGGGTTGGGGGGATTACCATCAAGGTAGCAAACCTCCAAATTGTAAGCCCCAGAGCTGGCGAAGTTATCACAGGCTCAAGAAACTATCTCTTTAGTCTTCTCTTCCCCAGCTGGACCTTGAGGAGCAGACCCTTGAGGTGGAGCCCCTCCCCTAACCCTGAACCCTCAGCCTGGCCATCCCCATGGGTAGGCACCTGGGGTCCAGGAAGGGCTGGCCAGGACAAACCCACTCCCTTTAGTTCCTGAGTCACACTGTCCACCCCATCCCTCCCCAGTACCTGTCTCTTGGCATCTGGAAAGCTCAATACCTACCTCCCCACCCTTGAAATTGAAAGTCAGAGCTCTCTGGGGCCCAGGCCACAGAGCCCCCAGGCCAGGGGGTGGGGAAGCAGCTCCGGATGTACAGGGGAAAAAGGGAAGCACAGGCTGGTGAAAGGCTTGGGGCCCCTGGGGGGAGTCTCACCAGCCTGGCAGGAGGGAGTGAGCTGAGAATCTACCTGATGCATTGTCCGGCTGCACAAGGCTCCCTCAGGACTGGCGGCCAGCTGGGCAAAGGAGAGCCTGCCTCCCCAGCTCGGTCCCTACCCGGAGCTGCCACGTCTATGGGGCTTATGGGGCACACACCCTCTGCACACACAGCCTCAACGCTCTCTCCTGCGCTTTTACTTCCTCGAACATCTGGACTACCCTGAGCCCAGCCCTCAACTCTGACAGTGCTTTGACCTTACTCCTTGGCACCTCCTTTCATGCCCCCTGCCAGCTTCAGGAGCCTAGGTCTGCCTGCCCGTACCTCCTCCACAAGATCCCAGGCACTTGGCCAGTGCCTGAATCCCGTCCCTCCCCCCACCAGGACTTGCCTGCTCTCTATCCCAACTGATTCCTTGAAGTCATTGTCTTTGATTTTTTTTTAAAAAAAGCGATTTCTCAAACACACTGGAAAGCGCAGACTATAATATACTAAATCTCTCTGGCGCAACCACTAGTTCTGTTCATCTCAATAGTCTGTCACATTGATTTCAAAAAATTTTAAGGACTAAAACATTACAAATAAAATAGAAGCCCCACTCTTTGACCTCTCCCCTCCTTCTTACCGTAGGGATAAATATCTTGTTGAATTTGATATTTATCATTCCCATGCAAGGCATTCTTTTCTCTTTGGGTTCTTTGACTTTCACAAATATAAATTCTGGTATGTCTCTTTGCACTTGTCTATAATTTCATTTGTGAATGTGTGTGCTTTAATGCATCCAAGTCACAAAAAGTGCCCACCAGTCTCTCCTCTCCCCGGAGACAGTTTATAAAGGATAGTTTTGGGTTCCCAACTAACTCCGTGGGACCAGCCATCCTTCAATCTGTCCCTCGCTGTGCATGCACCACCCTCTATTCCAGTCTGGAGACCAGGAGACCCCCCAGGAACTCCCCTCACCCAGTGATTTGATCCCAGGAAGTAAGATGTAGCCTCCTGATTCCTTGTCTCTCAGCCCAGCTGCTACACACCCTAACATTTAGGGACTCCACTCAGACCTCCAAGCTCACTTAAGCTGCTGGTCATTGGGCTGCTGACTTGACCTGCAGAGTGAGTGCAACTGGCTGGCTGGATGCTAACGACAGGGTGCTGTTGGAGCACAGGGAACACCTGACCCCAGTGTGAGGGGAGGGCTGAGGGAGGGATGCTTAGAACATGGTCCTCTTGTTTTTCTATTCAGAATAACAATAATGTTTGTAAGTTCTCCCTGAAAGATGTAGGGAGTCCCATCTGCATCCGGAGCCCTGAGGAGGGAGAGGCAAGTAGAGGATTCAGCCTACAGAGGGTGGGCGGCCGGTGGACCGAGCTATAGGGCTCAATGAAACAGAGTTACACTCCAAGAAAGCCTCCAGGTGGTGTACGGAGGGACCGATGGATCCCCATGGAGGGGAAGAGAGGAGGCACGGGGCCAGGTTGCCATCGCTGGCTTTTGGGCACAGGTCCTGGAGGAGACCACGGTGGCCCTAGGCCAGGCCACGAGGAGCCGGGGCACAGGCGCGGCTGTTTCAGCCTTACATCCTCAACTGGGCTGCTGGGCTGAGCAGGGCCCCTGGAGCCAGTCCCAATCTGTTTCCTTCTATTCTTTGACAGGAAGCTCTGGAGAGTCAGCCCCCACCCCCATCCTGCCCCAGCACTCCCTCTCTCTTTTCCACTATGGACAGAGCCTCCGCACAGAGGCTGCCTGCCTGCCGCAGACCCAGCTGACATGGGGAGCGTCGGAGAAACGCAGCTGTGCTGGGCCATCCTGGGCTTCCTCCTGCTCCAAGGTAAGAGGCACCTGCCACTGTCCTTCAGCAGCTCCTCTCCTGCGGCCGGCAGTCCTGGGCGCCTGTCTCTCCTTCAGGACACACACCACACAGGCTCTGCATCCAGGGCTTCGCTCACCCGCTCACCCGGAGGGAAATTCCAGAGCCTTTTTGTGAAGGGGATCACTTGGCTTGGGAGCTGGTCATTCCCAGGCAGCAGTAAAATAGAGGTATGGTTAGACTCTTTTGTGGGACATTTTCCAGGGTGAACTGGGGCCCCCGGAGAGGCTGGCCCCCTGAAATGTGGGAGGTGACTGTCTTGGTGTGAGGTTGAGGCTGGAAAGCTCCTTCCAGGGTGTCCTAGCACAAAACTGTCTATACCTTGGCTTTACAGGTGATCTTTTTTCTTCTTTCATATAAGGAGTAACAACCTGGGATTTCCAAATATTGACTTTATGCTCAAATCACAGCAAGAGGGATTCAGGTTAGATACAAAGAACCATTTGCCAAAGAAGATGTACGCATTTCATCTAGGAGGCCAGATGAAATGACCCCCAGAGGAAATGACTTGGGAACAACACTTCTCAGATAGAGCTCTGCTAACTGATGAGTTGTGAAGCAGCTCATAAGGGGTCCTCTAATTAGGGAGCGGTTTCTGGGAAACATGAGAAATCCAGGAGATTCTGACTCACAGGGCAGAAACTTCCCTTTGGTCATCCCTTCCCCACCCCCACCTCACCCTCCACAGGTCCTCTGTGGAGGATTTATGAGCATGTGCTCAAAGCAGCAGAAGGGGGTTCAAGAGTATTTGGATGGGGAGGGAGGATGACGGTTTCTTGGCGGCGGATGAGAGGGCCCAAGGTCCCCAGTGCTCTGTCTCCTGGAGAGGTTAGACATTTTTCTAAAAGCCCAAGGACTGGGGATAAAACTCTGATCACCCCATTCCTATTCCCCCCACCCCCTCCCGGGAGGATAGAGTCACACATCTGATCTGGGGCTGGGGGACTAGGCTGTCGTAGAAACCTCAGAAATGGCAGAGGAGGAGATTAAAAGGTGAGACCCACGAGGGGGCATTTTCACAAACCTAGGCTTCTCCCAGCTTCCCTACGTGCCATCCTGTCCCAGCCAAGCCCCAAGGTTAGGAATGTCCTGAGTGATTCTACCTGAGCTGCAGTCACCCTGGAGTATCCTAGGATCTCACAGCCCTCGCTGTTTCCTTCTTTTGGTGGACTGGAGAATCTTTTTGAGGATATTCAGGCCCACAAAGAGACGTGACTGTGGAGACACAGATTCAGGGCAGACTTGAAACTTGGAGGATTGGAGAGAAGGGGGCAATATTTTAAATGTTTAGATTTTCTTGAGCATGAACTGTCAGGCCCTGTGTTAAGTGCTTTATGTGCCTTTTCCTAACCTCACAACGACTTTTGGGCTACTAAAATCACTTGCATTTTAAAGAAGAGAAAACTGAAGCCCAGGTCAGACAGTAAGTGACAGAGTCAGGGCTTGAACTCAAGACTGTCAGACTCCAAAATCCATGAGTTTAACTATTAAACTACGCTGCTGAGGAAAACAGTGTGGTGGTGGTGAAGAGGGGGAAGAGAGAGGCTGGCAGGGAGTGAAGCAGGTAGGGATTAGGGAGGGGAGACAGGAAAGTAAGATATCCCTGTGCTTAGTGGTCAGAGGCAGACCGGCCTATAGAAACAGATGCTCCCCAAGTCCCTCCTCTACTCACAGAGGAATCCACTGTTGACAAAGTGTTCTGGTAGGGGGAGGGGAGACGGGAGACAAAGAGAGAGCAGGCCACTGGGACTCAGAGCTTGTGACTTTGGAACTCCTTCTAAGACACTAGTTTTGCTTCTAGATAAACGCAGGAAGGCAGTGAACTGTGCCTTCCCACTAAAAACTAGTGATCACCTTATAGAACAAAGATGGTACCTTAGATATGCTTGATCAATAACTGATAGATTTTTTTTTTTTAAAGACATGCCTCAGATTGAAAAATGTTCACCCAGGGTGATTCCCCAACTGGGAAGAGTTCTCTCTAGGCTGGGGCACCTAGAAGTTTTAATTCCCCTCTTGATGGCCCCACCCAAGGAGGGAATGGGGCTATGAGAGATGGTGACCTGGAAAAACACAGCCCTGGCTTTGGGCAAGCTTGGGCTTGGAAGCAATTAATTCTACACTATCCAAGTGATAGCCCCATGGAGGAAGGCAGTGGCTGAAGAAAATAAACTAGTGGGCTGCCCCAGGCTGGGCAGGTCCCTGGCCCTCAGCAGCCTCTGTTCACCGGGGCCTGGGGTCCCAGGCTTGGTACTCCCCTGATGATGAGGGGCTGAGGGAGCAGGAGGCCAGGCCAGCGGCTGCAGTCCCAGCCCAGCTAGTGGAGGACGGGAACCCAGCTGGGCGGCTCCACTTCCCCACGTTGTTTTCCTTTCACATTGTTCACAGGTTTCAAGAATGATTTCATTGTGGAAAATGAGCAAACACAACCTGACCTTTCAGATCCCACCACACAGGGGACACGTATATTGACACACAGCACACATGTACATCTGCATGGAGGTCCGCAGGCACACTCATGCACACACACAAAGGAGAACAAGGCCTTGTGACTGGGGCCTCCTGATAATTGCCTCTTCCCTGGGTTTGGCTAACAGTGACCATTTCTGAAGTAGCCTCTACCTGTTAGAGTAAACTGGAGGCTCATTCTAGAATTTCCTTGCCTCCTGTATGTACCTCAGAACTTGCTTCCTGTGTAGGCTCTTTCCTCCAGCTGGAGGGGCAGAGAGACAGCCCAGGTACCAACCCCAATCCCTCACCTCATCTTATTCACCACATCTTTCCATCCCCTTCCCTTGGGGCAAGACCAGGATGACAGTATTCACAGAAAAGGGATGGCCCCATGGTAGTGTAGTGAGAACATTAGCTAGAGACCTGGAGTTCTGGGTCTTTGTCTAGACGTGGCAGGTCACTGGCCCTCTGTCCTTGGACGTATCACTACTTTAGAATAACCTTCCCCTGCCCTTGTGTCTGGTTGGTATATAACCCATGTGGGACTGAAGAGACAGGAAAGGACTCTAGGACACTGAACCATGAGGTGGTGGTGATGGTGTGATTGAGTCACAGTCTCAGAGGAAGCCAGCGCCATGAGCTGGAGTCACATCCTCTAGCCTACTGCCAAGGGTATCTGCCTTCTAGTGTTGGAGGCTGGAAGCCAAAAGGCCTGGGTTCTTCTCCGGGGGGGTGAAGGCTGGGCAGAAGGCTCACCAAGCTAGTCTACATGTTCTGCTTTCTCTTGCAGGCCACAACTCCCAGCCCGCGACAACTAGCCCTCAGGGTAAGACCAAAGACACAGGGCCTACTCCAGCATTCTGGCCTGGGAGCTGAGGAAAAGTGGAAAGAGCTCCAGGCCTGTTTTGGCACTAATCTTTCACATGCCTTGAGAGAGGAGAGAGATGACAGGTTGGGGCGTGGGGCGGGGGAGGAAGAAAGACTAGAAAATACCAGCTTAGCAAAGGAGAGAGGCCGATGGAGCTATAGGAGGCAACGGACCCTCAGTCTCAGATGATCTGTTTCAGGAAACTTCAGCAGTCATAGTCCAACCACAGAGCCAACTTCCTCCCAGACAGGTGAGTGAGTGTGGTTGCCTAGGGGCCAAGCCCTGTCCCTTGCCCAGCCCTTTAGATCTGCTTGGAGCCCAAGAGTTCTCGGGTGGGCTAGGGAGTGTGGTGTCACCAAACCTGCCCCCCCTCCAGCTGCCCTCCACTTGTACTTGCAGGAGACGGTCCTTCCGCAGAGCCTAGCTACTCAAGCCGTCTGTCCAGCACCGATATCCCAGGTACTCTGCCACTCAGATTTCAGATGCCATCCAGGGAGGGTCCAGCGAGGAGGCAGACACAGTTTCTGCTCTAAAGGACAATACAGATAAGTGGAGGACCAGACAAGCAAATAGGACCTCATATTGACAGTTACAAAGCAGGGTGAGAAGGTCCGTGATGAGCGTAAGCCGAAGGTGCTATAGGAACCCGGGCAACATTAGCCACTTCAGACTTGGGGGCCAGACATCCCAGAGTGAGTGATCTCTGAAGCTGAGGCCCAAGAAGGAGTTAATCAGATGAAGATTGTGGGGTGGAGGGTGGTAGGGCATATCCCAGGGAGAGGGAACTGCAGAGGTAAAGGCCCAGAGGAACTGAAGGCAGATTTGAGGCTAAAGAGCTTCCCTGCACACATGCTGGTTGAGGCCCTAAGCAGGCCACGCATGCTTCCTAATCTGCAGCAGCTCCAGAGAAGCCCTCACAGGTCTCCATGGAAGCCAGTAAACCCATGACTCTGAGTTCAAGCACCGTGGCCGGTCACCCCTGTCCTTGCTGGGACTGACTTGGTCCCAGCCACAGAAGCACACATCAGGACTCCATGAGTACCTGGGACTGGGGGTGAAAAACCCTGAGTCATGTCTGGCTGGGTTCCTTCTTCCCGCCTCGGGAAGCCCAGGTCCTGCCCCACAGTGAGGGTTCTCAAGGCCAGGATCCACACCAGTGGTACCCTGCTTTGGGAGAGAAGTAGAGAGGCTTGGGGTGGGGGGGAAGTGGAGAGAGGAACTGGTCTCAGTGAAGGTAAAAGGAGCCTGGACTCAGGACTGATAAAGACATAGAACGGGTAAGCCGGGGGTAGGAGAACCCAAAATGTTGGAAAGGGAGGCAGAAAAGGCGGGAAAGGGCTACACGCTTCTCAGGGCAGGTTGGCCTTCACCCAGCAGCATGGGAGAAAACTAGGAGGGGGTGGACACCCTCCATCTGGGCCCTCCTGTTTCCTGGTGCAGGCACAGGTGTCCCAAGCAGCGGCAAGAGCAGTGACAGTACAAGCAGAGGTATGTCCTGTCTGTGCCCACAGTGAAGAGCACCCTGACCCTTTCTCTCATACCAGCCCTTGGCTCTGGGGCTTTTTTACACTTCCAGACTTATTTAGGAGTTGGGTGAGGATAAGGAAGTGGAATAGCAATCAGGCCTGCAGTAAATGTGTTGAAGTGGGGCAGAGATGGGTGACCATACCGTTTTTTAAGAGCACCAGAAACTTGTGCCCTTTAACTGGCAGCCTGGCTTGTTAGGTCAGTGCCAGGGGACAAACATCTGATGCCCTTCCTTCCTTCCACCTCAACCTTTGGCAAAACACAGATGGCTCCCCCTTGCCCGGTCTGGCTCCCTATCTCTGCAGCATAAATCCCTTTCCTCTGGACCCCACGGGTGTGGTGGGAAGAGCATAATGAGAGAAGCATCCTGAATTTTCTGAAGTCCTCTGGAACTAGGAACACGAGCAACCAGCAATGCTCTTCACGTGATCCCACATCACCCAGTTCTGAAGGGTGGGAGGAAGTCTTTTTGGTAGGGCATGAGTTCTCTCTGCAGTCCTCTAACTGGGGGAAGTGGGAGGGGACCAGCTTTCTCATATAGACCACATCAGTCCCTTCGCTGATACCCCCATCCCTACTCCCTTTTAGACACCTCTCACAATGTGACGTCCAAATTACCCACCATGAGTTTGAGGACGAGAGAAGACTTGACGATCCTGCCCAGCCCCACGTCAGAGACGGTGCTCACTGTGGCTGCATTCGGTGAGAGGGAGGAGAAGGTGGGGAGTGGCAGGGGACCTCACGCCTGAGCTGACTTGGACTCTAGGACTCAAGTTCAAATCTTGTCCATTTGGTTTAGGAGGGTTTGGCTGATGAGGAAGACGCTGGTAGGAAGGAACCTCCACTGGCCCTCCACTCAGCTCTTCTGGACTCTGATGGGCTCCATGTTCTTAAGGGAGGATGGGGCAGGGCTGTGGAGCCAGAAATAGCAGGCGGAGAGCTCATTCATTCAACAGAGAAGGGGAATTCACTTTACTCCTAGAGCCTGTCTACACAGCACTTAGCTGGGAAGGGAATTTGGACTCCTGTTGCCCTCTTCTGTCCTGTCCTCCACTTCTCCTTCACCCCATCCTTTTCCCTATTCAGGTGTTATCAGCTTCATTGCCATCCTGGTGGTTGTGGTGATCGTCCTGGTCAGCGTGGTCAGTCTAAGGTTTAAATGTCGGAAGAACAAGGAGTCTGAAGGTACATGCCCTGACCCTCAGGGCCCCCTTTGCCTCTCTTTTGATGAGGGACCCAGAGCTAGATTCTGGAACTGACACCCAGCCTGGAGTTGAGGGAAGGAATGGCACCACTAGGGGAAATGGGAGGGTCCACTGGGTGGGCTTTGAGGGGCAGATTGGGCTTCTGAGTTACAGCCTGTGACCCCCAATCCATGCCTTTGGATTTTTACAGATCCCCAGAAACCTGGGAGTTCGGGGCTCTCTGAAAGGTAAGACTGTCAGAGGTATAAGGGAAGAATCATCTACTGACCTCTTACTCCCCCATTCCAAGAAGGACCAACACTTCCTGCCTTCACACACACACACACCCACACCCACACCCACACACAGAATCTTGACAGCCTCACCGAGACCAGGGCTCGGGCAGGTGATGGACTGGAACACTTCAGCCCCAAGACTAAGTCTCTATAACCCCTTCGTGAAAAGTGCAGGAATTCAGATTCTAATATACTCCTTAAACAAGAAGGTACTTATTTAAGGAACCACTTGTTGAATACCTTATATGTGCCAAGCACTATGGTAGAAATTTTTGTAATATCTCAAATTCTTAGAGGAGTTCTTCAAGGCAGATATTACTGCATTTTACACATTTAAAAAATTAAGACTTAGGAGAGGTTGGAACTTGGTGAAGATCACACAAGTAGTAGGTAGCAAAACTAAGATTTAAACACATGTCTTTGGGGCTTCAAAGCACACACTCATTTCATTATAGTCCACCACCAAAATAAAGGTTTCTTAAAACAAATGTTAAGTTTCACAACCCTCCAATTCCTTGACCCCCATTGCCCTACAGCTCCTTCTGTCTATAACCCATGTTCTCTTCCTTCCCCAGCTGCTCCACAGCCAATGGAGAGAAAGACAGCATCACCCTCATCTCCATGAAGAACATCAACATGAATAATAGCAAAGGATGCCCCTCAGCAGAGAAGGTGCATTTTTCCTGGTTCCTTCCTCCCTTCTCCCTCCTCCTCCTCCTTTCAGGCTCCACTTCCTTAACCAGAAAGGAGATACTTTCAAAGATCCAGGTTTTTCTCTCCTCTTCCCTACCCCACCACTCCCAGTTAACTTCATCCATCCTCATTATGTATTTATTTTGCAGGTTCTTTAAAAACGACCTTGGGTCCCTGTGGATCTGACGATGATGCAGCTTCCCTGTGACTGTAAGAAGGAAGGCGATGGGATGGGTAGAGGCAATAAACTAGATATAAGTTATTTTATTGTTTCACATCTACTCCCAGATCTAAAGGACATTAGCATTCCTCCAGATCTGGGAGCAAGCTGCCAGCATTAGAGACTCTTTCCCACATGGACAGTCACCCTAGAAACACAGCATGCTCCTCCTACCATCTCAAAGTCACAGGGAGGAGGAGTCTATAGGGCCAGAGCAAGGAAAATGACAGTGAATTGGTCCTTTCTATTTTGCATTAAAATTATTTTCTAGCCTGCAGTCTAATTTCTTTTAAGGTCTATGTTCCCATGGGTATTTCTTAACAGAGTGTTCTAACAGCTCTGGGGCCTCCTTTTGTAGGTAAGGCATGTGTGCAAGTTTCTACCCCCGTGGGGAGCTCTCTGAGAAACCTGGGAGGTGGAGAGAACTTTTTGTCAGGTCTGCCTTGTTTCACCTGGTTTATTAAGTAGTGACGAGGACTAACCACTCCAACAGAAGGGAGAGAAAAGGAGCTGTAAACAGTGATCACTGTCACCAGTAAAGAAGTTTTAAGTTTGGAGAGTGAGAACATGGGACACATAACGCATTCTGATTAGAAAACTCCGGTGACAAGAGCTGAATAATATAAGGGCAAATGTCCTCTGCCTGCCCCAGGTAGACTTGCCTCATTTTGGTCCTAGCTGTGGGAATAGCACTGGGAAGGTTTGGAGCGAGGATAGATCTGTGACTTTGTAAACCCAAATCCACTCCCTTTGCCCCACACAACTATGATTTTTGCGTCCAAGACACAGAATGATGTCTCACAAACACTGTAAACTTGTTTCAAGAGAATAAGAATGCAGTTATCTTAGTCATCTCTACCATGACACTGGTTTGGAAATGAATCTTGGTTGGGGAGAGTCAATGCAAGAGTCATCTGGGTATGTCTACATGGAGTGCTACAGGCATCTGGTTGATGGCAGTTTAGAACATAGATTACCCATTCTGAAGGAACCATATGCTATTTTTTTCTGGATTTAGTCTCTGCAAGGAGAGAGAACGCTTAGAACAGAAAGTTTCACTCTACTTGTCTCAGTGAAACTATTAAAGTGGCCTGAAGAAACCTACTGGATTCTAAAATTGTCTAGGGCAGAGGATTTCATAACCTGCTCATGTCTGTAGCTCCCATGTGGTACACTGTGCTCAGCACACCAGAGATCATGAAAACTGGATCTTGAGTGCAGGAAATCTAGTCAAAAGGCTGGGCTCTGACACAGACTTGTAGCTTGATTTTGGCGAAATCATCCCAATCTCTGAGCCTATTTTCTTACTTTTAAAATGAGCTGGGTAGACTACCTGGCCTTCACTATCTTTTTGGGTTCTTATATTTTACAGTTCTAGAAACTCTAGATGTAAGAAAAAATGAACACAATCTTTTAAGTAGAGATCACTCTGGGTGGGAGCCAGAGACAAGTCTTGGGTGACTCTAGGACTTAGATTCTCTGGACTTAGATTTTCCTGCACGTTCATGTGTATTAATGTGGAAGAATGATCCCGACCTGGCCCTGTCTCTCTCACAGGCTACTTGGTAGGTAAAATGGAATAGTAAACGTGGAGACACTTGGGAAGTAAAAGTACTAGCTGGCGATTGCAGCAGACAACATGGAGTACCACCACACAGGTTCCACTTCAGGATCAAGACCCTTGATCTTGAATTGCTGGGAGTGTTGGCTGCTGAGGGCTCATAGCTGACTGATGACCAGTTGATAGGGTGGGGAGGTGGGGATGAAGACCTGGACCCCTTGCCTCAATTTCTCCCTCTGCTTAATCCTGCTTCCCTTATTCCTCACAATTGTAGTTCCAGGAGCACTCACCAATAAATCTTCAGCATGCAAATCTCAGAGACTCTATTTCCTGGAGTACCCAACCTATGACAGCAAGACTATAGCATTTTAAAAAACAATTCAGATATATTTTATTTAAGCCACAGTGCAAAAAACATGTGACTTCCAAGCTAGTTCCAGCACAAAAATCCATCATTGGGACAGAACTCTGCAGGTGACCTAACAATGTCTAGAAGTACTGGATTCTGTTTGAATTGTTATTGTTATTCTGACTGCCATGGGTACTTAGTTCAGCTGCTTATCATGCTGGACTAATTAGGTCAAGGACATGGTTTTCATTCTAGGTAAGTTGACGTCTTCAATATAAGGCCACAGACTTCCCCCTGACTCTGGACAATGTCCTGCAAATATGAGCTGTTAGTCCTAAGGTATTTATATATGGGAGAGATGGGGTGAACTTGTATTAGTATGAGATTGAAAGGCTTTTACCCTGAAACTGACATTGCAATACCACATTAGCCATGTTGATTTTCCCATTGCCAAATAACTACCCTTTGGAAAGGGGTTGAGGATGAATTCACTTAATGCTGAATTCCGCTCTCTGGTAAATTATATTAGACAGGGTTCTGCTGGAGGATCCTACTACTTATGTAAATACAAGACTCCACCTCTGACAGGAAATCCAAGTATATATAGCCTTTCCCTGCAGCTTCCCTGAGACCACATCTCTTCCTTTATGTCTAGACAACAGGATGGTGGCCATTTAGAAGACAGCTTCCTCCCTATTCTAACACAGGACTAAAGGGCCCCAAAGCAGGAACGGGCGGCAGGCATGGGTGGTTGCTGCGTGTTCTTCCCTTGCTTCTCCCCTCATCCTATGGGGGGGGCAATCAACAAGCCAGCTCAGGAGCACAGGCCCAGTTGAAGAGAGGGATCATTTACTCAGTATCTTTCTTCCAGGGCTGGATGGGGCAGCACCTCAATCATATAGGGCACATGGCAAACCTCAATATCACCAGAAAAAATTCACTACAGTTCAACAAGTTTTTCTAAAAGTAAGAAGAGAAAACTGATAGAAATTCGAGGCTGGCTCTAGGTAAAATGGTTTAGCAGGTAAAGAGTCACTGCAGGGTCCCCAGCCTAGGTCTAGAACACAGTTTCCCAAAGCCAGGCTAGTACTACTCAATTCTATTTGAATCTGCTGGAAAACATTGTGTGCCTCTGCTCAGTAGTTTCCCCTGGATCTGTGGATGTCCTTTCTTAGCTCTTTGAACTTCTTTATGCACCTACCTTCCTCTCTTTGAGAACTGCCAAGTTCTTGTCCTTTATTTCCTTCCCAGGTGCTCTCACTCTTCCTGCTGATTGCTTTCCCCTGGCACCTCTATCTGGAGGCTGTTGAGCCCACAGCTTCCTCTTTTACCAAACACAGAGATTGAATTTGACAGTGGGAATTATTTTTGTTGCGTGGTTGGCATGCTTAAGCAAAAACTGGCACAGAAGTGTTCTAAGTGTTGAGGTTTGGAGTTCTAAGTTAGTCCTGGTGATATAGTCATAGAAAAATTCATCCAGAGGTGTTAATTGAGGTGTAAATGAGCTCTAGGATATTTGTGCATGGCAACACCTGAGAAGGTTGCAAGCTTAAACCATTGTTTACTGATCTAGGAGTAAATGAGCCATCTAGAAGAGGAGGAAGTGAGGTTTCAGAGGATGATGGGAAAGGTTGTTGAGGTACCAGACATTTTCAAGAGGCCCCAGCTTCCCAAATCTTGTCCAGCATTCTTGAACCTGGACTCTACTCCTAAGTAGCCCCATAATTTGTAGCACCCCTTCGCAATCCAATTCCCCCTACAATGCTCTAGTACCCCCACTCTCAACCAGATACCTCTGACTTCATGGTACTCTGACATCTTTGAGTACCTCCAGACCTTAGCCCTGTGCCCCTGGACTTCAAGACATATTCCACCTTCCCCTGTACATCTTCTAGATCAGTCTATCTAGCCTCCCTAAACCAAATACACTTCCTTCTTATATTCAACCACCTAAAAGATGTCCCTGATCAGACCCCTTGTCTGAAGAGCACAAGTGGCTTCTTCAGGACCCAGCCTTCTGAACACACTGATGCTCATATATCCCACAGCCATGACTGCAGGGAAGGGATGGAACTGCATACCACTGAAGGCATTTACCCTTTCAGTTTGTGTCTAGGGCTGTACATCTCCCCACTACACTCCAACTACCTAAGTAACTGCTGGTTGATATCATAATTGACATAACCAATTTGGTCTTCCTTGAATTCCAGGTAATTTTTTATTTGGGGATGTACATGATCATTTTTCACTTTTGCAGACCTGATTTTTGGCCATCTCAATTCACCTGCAGGGATGAGTCAATGACACTGGACCTATCCACCTATGAAGAATTGCTTTTATTCTTTGCTAGGCCCCATACGAACCTGGGTGGGGAAAAGCAGGAATATTTCTTCATTTCCTTTTTACTAATCTCCTAGGGCCTGGTCCTTCAGAAAAGAAGGGAATGGGCCAAGGAAACGAATGGGATGGAGGAGAGGAGAAAAGTCTCGGAGGGGCCCTGGAGTAGGATGGGATGAATGAAGGATAAGGAACAGCAAAGATAGGGGATCTAATGCCAGCTCCAATACCTGCCTTTTTCTTCTTTCCCTACCCCTGACTCCTATCGGTCCCTCTAATGAAGCTATGCCAGAGGAGCCGCCCTCTAACCACATATATCTCTCACTTTCTTATTTTCTTGGTTCCCCCTAGGGTTAGGTTCGACATCACCAAAACCTGTCCAGGACCGAACATACACTTTGCACAGAACAGGCATCAGCTATATTTAAAAAGGACATCCCTGAGGATAAAAATAGTCATAATGTCACCCTCTAGCCCTTAGTTTGCAATGCCATTCCCAGGATGGATCTCATCGCGTCTCCCTGAACGTCCGAAGTGTTAGGCGGGGCCAAAGCCACTATCCCCACTCTACAAATGAGGAAAAGCGCGGCCCGCTGTGGCCACAGTTTCAGGCTGTGAGCCGCTAGTCATAAAGCAGTCAACCGGCAGCAAGGGTCGCGCCCCTTCACACCGCTGCATCTGCGACCCCTGGCGCGATCCCTGCCGGGAATTGTAGTCCAATGACCCTCCGCTCCTATGGATTGGACTACAATGACCAGCATGCCCCGCGCTTTTTTGCGCCCCCTTCCCTTTCCGTCTCGGGCGCGGGGGAGGCTCGGCAGACCTGCTGACTGGGAAGCGGTATGGCAGCGACGCTGGGCAGCGGGGAGCGCTGGACGGAAGGTATCAGGTCCTGGCCGGAGGGTGGGACAGGGCAGGGTCAGGGAGAAATCAGGGATGGGGCTCCTGACGGCGCCTGAAGGGGCTGAGATCCTGGGCCTGAGATGAAGGATGGAGGTCTATGAGAAGATGCTGGGCCTGAGTACGGTTCCTGGTGAGGAGGGAAACCGCCCAGGGCAGGGGGCCGGGATCCGGAAACCAGGAGCGCTGGCTCAAGCTGAGGACCCGGCCGCGTACCCAGAGTCACCCGTGACGACTTGTTGCCTCCGGCCCCCAGCCCCGCCCAGGGCCTGCAGCTGTCAGGCCCGTCTGCGCCGGGGTCAGCGGGGTGACGCGGTTTCCCGCAGCTTGCTTACTCGGTCCTTATCCTCGCCTCCAAACTGGGCTACCTGACCCTCGGCCTGGGTTTGGTCTTGTCCCTGCAGCCAGCATCAGGACGGATGGGCCAGCTTTTTCCATCCTACAGTCAGGCAAAGAGTACTGAGCCAGTGCCTATTATGTACTCTGCATTATGCTGATCCTGCAGCGGGATTTGACAGACATGGGCCCCGGAGCCCACAGAACTCTAAGTCTACTGAGGGAGTTTGACAGGTAAACAGTCAGTTACAAAACAGGGCCAGAATGTCCTGGGCTACACAGCAAGGTCATAGGTTTGGGAGGCATACTGACTAGGCACTCAGCGTGGCCTGGATGTCAGAGGCCTCATGAAGAAAGTGTTACATATGATGACATGAAGGGTGCGTTGGAGTTAGCCAGACCTACTTAGAGAATAGTTTTGCAGGCAGAGGGAACAGCATGTGCAAAGGCACAGAGAAAAGAGAAAGCATTGATGATCTGAAGGGAGTTTGGTGTGGCTAGAGCATAGACTACAAAGGAGCTTGTGGTGAGATTTGAGGCTGGAGAGACAGGCTGGGCCCATGATAAGAAATCTGGACACCGAGCAGTGGATAGTCAGTAAGAGATGTTAAGCAGGAGAAAGGGTTTTTTAAAATCTTACCCAGATCCTCCATACAGGACACGAGTACTCTGCCTTCTTTGACTATATTGCTATGGCCCTCTTCGTACTCTGCAGGCATTATGATTAATTAAATACTCTCCTTTAAACTATATCCTCCTTGTGGTCAGGAGTAGGTCTTATGCATACATCTCCTTGATCTATCTAGCCAAATGTATTGTACATATTAGTTTTATAACTGTCAGTTAAAAAATTGAACTCATTTCTACTTTAAATCTTAGTGGTGGGAGGCATTGCGACAAAAAATAATGTGTTATGATCAATTCACTTCTGACCATGGACGACAGAGAAATAGGCTTTCCCTGTGCTGCCCTAAAGCCAAGGTATTGGGCAGATGCCTCTTGAGCCCCTTTACTGGCTCTGAGTGAAGATTATTTGCTGACCGATGACTGTAGGTATGGTGGACATTATTATGCTTCATGTTTCTGGCATTAAAAGTTTTTCGTGATTGCCTCTGTATTTTCTATATTGTTTTCTCAAGGAAGATGTTTCTTCAGCTTTGTATGGGTGTTTAGAAGTCAGCATTGATGTCAGTAACCTGGGCCTCACACTCATTTGCCTACAGGCAGCCTCCCAGATAGCTTAGGCCAGTAGCAAAGTTGATTTTCAGGTCAGACTGAAGCCTCATGGAGGTGCTGTTGCTTTGCAGCTTACATTGATGCAGTTAGAAGAAACAAATACCCAGAAGACAGACCTGAAAGTCATGACCCCTGTGGTTGCTGTAACTGCAGGAAGGCACAAAAGGAAAAGAAGTCTGAGCATGAGTGGAATCAGACCCGGCAGGGTGAGGGGAATGCCACTTATACTGAGGAGCAGCTGCTTGGAGTACAAAGGTGAGCCTGTGGTGGGATTAAATGAGTGATTTTATGTACAGTGCCTGGCACAGATGATGTGTTATGTAAGTATTGACTGCTATTATTATTTTTATTACTATTATTGAAGCACAATAGCTTCTTGGCCTCAGAGGCACGGCTAGATGGAAGTGGAGTGTTAGGGTATAATCTGAAGTAACTGCCCTGCTTATACTGTAAGAGAGACAGGGGAAATGAGCTTGACATAACAGACACCTGTACAACATTCTACCCAACAACAGCAGAATGCACATTCTTCTCAAGTATACATGGAACGTTATCCGGGATAGACCATATATTAGGCTATAAAACAAGCCTTAATAAATTTAAAAGGATTAAAATCAAACGCTGTATGTTCTTTGAAATTGACAACAGAAGAAAATTTGGGTAATTCACAAATATGTGAAAATTAAACAACATATTCCTAAATATGTTGGTCACAGAAGATAAATAAATAGGTCACAGAAGAAATCACAAGGAAAATTAGAAAATACTTTGAGATGAATGAAAATGAAAACACTTATAAAGCAACTACACTCCAATAAAAATTAATTAAAAAAATGAAAATACAACATACCAAAACATATAGGATGCAGCTAAGGCAATACTTAGAAGGAAATTTATAGCTATAAATGTTTATATATTTTTTTAAAATCTCAAATCAATAACCTAATCTTCTAAAAAAAGAAGAACAAACTAAGTTCAAAAAGCAGAATGAAGGAAATAATATAGAGTGGAAGTAAATGAAATAGAGGATAGCAAAACGATAGAGATCTACAAACCAAAAGTTGGTTTTTTGAAAATATCAACAAAATTGACAAACTTCTAGCTAGACTGACCAAGCAAAAAAAAGGGAGAAGACTCAAATAACTAAAATCAGGAGTGAAATAGGGGATATTACTACCAATCCTACAAAATAATGATTATGTAAGAGAATACTGTGAACAATTATATGTCAACAGATTAGATGACTTGAATGAAATGGATAAATTCGATTTCCCAAAAGAAAAGCCCAAGCCCAGGTGACTTCACTGGTGAATTCTACCAAATGTCTGAAGACAAATTAACTAATCCTTCATCAACTATTTTAGAAAATACCAAAGAAGGGAATTCTTCCCAAGTCATTCTATGAGACCAGTATTATTACCCTGTAACCAAAAACAAAGTCATCACAAGATGGGTACAGATTTCTGCAACATTTAAAAAGGATTATATATCTTGACCAAGTGAGATTTATCCTAGGAATGCAAGGTTGTTTAACACATGAAAATCAAATAATGTCATACACCATATTAATAGAATAAAAGACAAAAGTCACATGATTGTTTCAATAGGTGTAGAAAAAGCTTTTGACAAAACCCTGCACTCTTTCATGATAACAGTATTCAACACACCAAGAATAGAGGGGAACTTCCTCAACCTGATAAAGGTCATCTTCAAAAAATCCACAGCTGGGGGCTTCCCTGGTGGCGCAGTGGTTGAGAGTCCGCCTGCCGATGCAGGGGACATGGGTTCGTGCCCCGGTCCGGGAAGATCCCACATGCCGCGGAGTGGCTAGGCCCGTGAGCCATGGCCACTGAGCCTGCACGTCTGGAGCCTGTGCTCCACAATGGGAGAGGCCACAACAGTGAGAGGACCACGTACTGCAAAAAAAAAAAAAAAAAATCCACAGCTGGGACTTCCCTGGTAGTCCAGTGGTTAAGACGCCACACTCCCAATTCAGGGAGCCAAGTTCGTTCCCTGGTAAGGGAACTCGATCCCGCATGCCGCAACTAAAGATCCCACATACCACAACAAAGATCCTGCATGCCTCAACTAAGACCTGGCACAGCCAAATAAATAATTAATTAATTTTAAAAAACTCCTTAAATTAAAAAAAAAATCTACAGCTAACATCATACTTAATGGTGAATAATTTGATGCTTTCCAAGATCAAGAACAGGACAGGAACAAGATTCTAGCCATTTCTATTCAACATTGTGCTAGAAGTTCAAGCCAGGGCAGTTAAGCAAGAAAAAGAACTAGAAGCCATTCAAATTGGAAAGAAGAAATAAAAGTATATTCACAAATTATATGATCTAGTATAGAAAATTTTAAGCAATACCCACACACACAAACTATTAGAACTAATAAATTACTTCAGCAAAGTTCAGTATAAGATCAATATACAAAAATTATTATTTTTCTATATGCTAAGAATGAACAATCTGAAAATGAAAACAATTTCATTTATAACAGCATCAAAAAGAATAAAATGCTTAGGAATAAATTTAATGAGAGAAATGTAAGATTTTACATTGTAAACTACAAACTTTATTAAAGGAAATTAAAGAAGACCTAAATAAATGGGAAGATTGCCTGTATTCATGAATTGGAAGGCTTAATATTGGTAATATGGTAATAGTCCTCAAATTGATCCACAGATTTAACACAATCCCTATCAAATTCCCTGCTACTTTTTTGCAGAAATTGACAACCTGATCCTAAAATTCATATGAAAATGCAAAGGCCCCAGAGTAGCCAAAACAGTCTTGAAAAAGAAGTACAAAGTTGGAAGACTCACACTTCCCAATTTCAAAACCTACTACAAAGCTTCAGTAATGAAGACGGTGTGCACCAGCATAGGATAGGCATGTAGATCAATGGAATAGAATTGAGACTCCAGAGATAAACCCTTATATTTATGGTTAATTGGTTTTTGACAAGAGTGCCAAGACAATTTAATGAAGGAAAGACTAGTCTCCAACAAATGTTGTTGGGACAACTGGATATCCACATGCAAAAAAATGAACTTGGACCCCTTCCTCACACAAATACAAAAATTAATTCTAAGACCTAAATGTAAGAGCTAAAACCATAAAACTCTTAGAAGAAAACAAATGTAAAGCTTTGTGACATATGGATTAGGCAACGATTTCTTGTTGACACCCAAAGCCCAAGGGATAAAAGAAAAAATAGGCAAATTGGACTTCATCAAAACTAAAAACTTTTGTACTTCAAAAGATACCATCAAGAAGGTGAAAAATCAACCCACAAAACAGGAAAAAATATTTTCAAATTATATATCTGATAAGGGAGAGAGGGAAAGAGAAAGGCAGGGGAGGATCTGCCATGGAAGGAGGGATCAGAAACTAGGGTGGGGAATCCATAGGATCCTCATGGGCAGCTCTTGGGGAAGGGCCCTGACCAACATTCCAGACCCTGCATTATAGTCCCAACTGTGTTAACTGACTTACTATGAACTCTTCAACAAGGCTCTGGGTCTCTGCCTGCCTAACTGAATTGTGTGGTAGCAAATAAATGGAGATACTTTAAATGCCCATCAGTAGGGAATGTACATACATCCATAAAATGCAAGAATATGCAGCTTTTTTAAAGAATGTGGTAGGTTTTTATTTTAAAGTATATAGTTGACTTACAATGTTGTGTTAGTTTCTGGTGTGCAGCAGTGTTATATGTAACTATATATATATATATATATATTCTTTTCCAGATTCTTTTCCATTATAGGTTATTACAAGATATTAGTGTGCTATACAGTAGGACCTTGTTGTTTATCTATTTTATATAAAGTAGTGTGTATCTGTTAATTATAAACTCCTGATTTAATTTATCTCCCTCCTCTCCACCCCCACCCCTGCTTTCACCTTTAGTAATCATAAATTTGTTTTCTATGTCTGTGAGTCTGTATCTGTTTGGTAAATAAGTTCATCTGTGTTATTTTTTTAGATTCCACATATAAGTGATATCATATTTGTCTTTGTCTGACTTCACTTAGTATGATAATCTGTATGTCCATCCATGTTGCTGCAAATGGCATTTCATTCCTTTTTAATGGCTGAGTAATATTCCATTGTGTATATATACTACATCTTCTCTATCCATTCATCTGTCGATGAACACTTAGGTTTCTTCCATGTCTTGGCTATTGTAAATAGTGCTGCTATGAACATTGGGATGCATGTGTCTTTTCAAATTAGAGTTTTCATCTTTTCCAGATGTATGCCCAGGAGTGGGATTGCAGGATCATATGGTAGTTCTATTTTTAGTTTTTTAAGGAACCTCCATACTGTTCTCCATAGTGGCTGCACCAATTTACATTCCCACCAACAGTGTAGGAGGGTTTCTTTTCTCCACACCCTCGCCAGCATTTACTATTTGTAGACTTTTTGATGATGGCCATTCTGACCAGTGTGAGGTGATACCTCATTGTAGTTTTGATTTGCATTTCTCTAATAATTAGCAATGTTGAGCATCTTTTCACGTGCCTGTTGACCATCTGTAGAATGTGGTAGATTTGTAATAATAGCCAATATTTACGTCATGTCAGATGCTATCAAGCATTTTAATGAATACTTCATTTAATTATAACAGCTGTGAAATATAGGTATAATTATCAGCCCATTTCAGAAGATAACACAAAGGCACAGAGTTAAGTCCACAGCAAGATCAGATGCCAACCAAGGCATTTTGACTCCAGAGTTCATGCTGTAGTCCACCCGCTCTCAAGGTGTGGTTTGGGAACCCCAAGACCCTTTTGGGGAGGGGTCTGCAAGTTTAAAACTATCTTCCTGATAATACAAACATATTATTTGCCTTTTTCACTCTCATTCCTTCAGGATTATACAGTGGAATTTTTGAGAGGCTGTATAACATGCCATTATATCATTTTATAAAAGACTTCTTAGATCAAAAAGTTCAGAACCAACACTCTGGTGATCTAAACTGTTATCCCTGTACTTTTCATCTCTATAAGTTATGGATCAATTCCCAAGATAAATTGTTAGTTAAAAAAAAATGAGATATAGAAGGGTGATTATAATATGCTTCCATTTATGTAAAAAAAATGGGGAGGTGTCTATACATGTACTCTCTCTGTACATAGGAATCAGAGAAAACTTTTTTTTTTTTCCCGTGCCACATAGCTTGTAGGATCTCAGTTCCCTGACCACGGATTGAACCTGGGCCATGGCAGTGAAAGCCCAGAACCCTAACCACTAGGCCACCAGGGAACGCCCCACAGAAAACTTCTAACTGTGGTTATTCTTAGGGTAAGAGATTGGAGGACAGGGAATGGGGAAGCAGGAAGATTTTTCACTGTATATAGTTTAGTACTATTGGATATTTTTCTTCTACCATGTGAATATGTTAACTTTTTAAAACAAAATTTAAACAGATAGCCATAAGGGGAAAAAAGGTAGCTTTTAAAAAAAAAAAAAGGATGGTTAGGGTATTTCTTCTGACTTTGCTGTCCAATGGTTCAACTCTGAGGACTTAGCTTGGGCCTTAATATTATAAGGGTTAGTATACTTGTTCTATCCACTTGCAGGGATATAGAAAGAAAAAAATATTAGATGTAAAAATACTTTGAAAGGAATTAAGCTGTCACTGGGAGGAGGACATTGTTAGTGAATTGTATGTTTCATTAACGTGTTCACCAGTTTTCTTTTAGGTTTGTTTTGGGGCTCACAGATTGGAGAGGGGATTGATTTACTATTTTGCAGTTAATTGTACAAAAGGGGCCTTTGTAGACATACCAAAATATATTTCTGATTTGTGTTTTTAGGATCAAGAAATGCAGAAATTACTATGAAATTCTGGGGGTTTCACGAAATGCCAGTGATGAAGAGCTTAAGAAAGCTTACCGAAAACTCGCCCTGAAATTTCATCCTGACAAGAACTGTGCTCCTGGAGCAACAGATGCTTTCAAAGGTCTGATCCTAAACTAATGCTTAATTCTGCCCTTCTTATGTTGTTTGGTCAGAACAAGTTGTTTTCAGCCTCCCCTGTAATTGTTTTATAAGGCCACAAGCAGGGTTTTGTTTTTTCCTGCCACACCTCTTAGATAGTGATTATTAGCATAGCTCTCTCCTGTCCTCATTCACTTACCTTAATTTCTTTTGGAAAAAATATTTGGTTTCTCAGTGACACCTTTTGGAACCTTTCATTCCTCGATTCAGCAAATCTTTATTGAAGATCTATGTGCCAGGTGCCATGGTGAGTAAAACAGATATGGTTCCTCTTGTGGAACTTATAGGTTGGTGGCCACTTGCAAGTAGGGCCTAGACAGCATTTCCAAACTTCTTTGACCATCAAAATATTTGTTCATGAAACCTCTGTTATTAACATGTATGAAAAAGCTTTATACAGCTTTGTAAAGAGCAAAAACATGGTTATAGATCGACTCTTTTTTCCATTGATTTCCGTGATACTTTCAGTGATATATTCTTTTTTTAAATTTTTTTAAAATTTTTATTTATTTTTGGCTGCATTGGGTCTTTGTTGCTGCAGGCGGGCTTTCTCTAGTTGCGGCGAGCGGGGGCCACTCCCCACCGCGGTGGCTTCTCTTGTTGTGGAGCACGGGCTCCAGAGCGTAGGCTCAGCAGTTGTGGCGCACGGGCCTAGCTACTCCGCGGCATGCGGGATCTTCCCGGACCAGGGCTCAAACCCGTGTCCCCTGCACTGGCAGGCGGACTCTCAACCGCTGCGCCACCAGGGAAGCCCCAGTGATATAATCTTAAAAAATATTTTGGATCCAGCACGTAAATAAAAGTCTTACTTAAGAGCTTCACTCTCAGGAATGTCATTGATTAAGGCAAGGATTATCAATGGATGCCGAAACCATTGGGTGATAGGTTGTTGTTGCATAGGATATTCACATAATGTCAAATAATCACCCACAGAATACTTATTGATTACACAGGGGAGATTTTCCTTTATAATGGAGATAGCTAGCTGTCACCACTTTAACCAAGTGATCCAACTTATCATCACCAATACTAGAACAACCTAACATTACATGTTGTAATACCATGTGGTATTCTTGCCAAAATGTTTGACCTGAATCTAATAAAGAAGCAATCAAAATATGGGACATTCTACAAAGAACACTGAACTACTCTTCAAAAAATTCAATATAATGAAAAACAAAAAAGGTAGGGAGACTGTTCTAGATTAAAAGTAACTAAAGGGACGTGAAACCAAATGTAACTCATGAACCTTGCATGGATTCACTGGGTGATAATGAATTGATGTTAATTTTCTTAGCTATGATATGATGTTGTGATCATGTAGGAGAATATCTTTCTTCTCCGGAGACGTAGCTAAAATATTTAGGGGTGAAGTGTCATAATATCTGCAGCCTACTTTCAAATGGTTCAGCAAAAAAATGAACACATATTACATTATATGTGTATGTGTAGAGAGTTGAGGAAAGCAATATGGTAAAATGCTAACAATTGATGAATAAATGTAAAGGTTTTTATTGTACTATTTTTTCGTCTTTTCTGGAGATTTGAAATTTTTCAAAAGAAAAGGTAAAAAATGATAGATCTGAGACATTTTTTAAAGTCAGCATTTACCTCAGAGGGCAAGCTACCCTTGTTGATGTGCCATTGTGAATCTAGTTCTCCCCACAGTTTCTACAAGGAAACAGATAACCCACAATTTCCTCACACCTTCATGTAAGGTACCTCACAGACTAATGCCATTTCTCTGAGAAATCTGCCAGATTTCAAGGGATGTGAATGTTTAAGCAACTCTGTTTAGGCTTTTCTGTTTGTTTTTTCTGCTTAGCAGTTTTATTGCTATAAATATTTAATACAATTGCCTAGCTAGAAGAATCATAAGGAAATGCTCTTTCTGACTATGTTTCTGATAGTGTTGACTGAATTAAAGGTAGGTGGGTAGGAATGTCTTAAAAGATTTTTTTTCAAGATTTTTTTGATTGTTGGTACTGATTGTATGTTTAAATGAAATTGGACAAAGTTTGCACATTTGTGCATAGGGAGGAGAAGTGATGGTATGCATATGTAATCTATTCAGTCTTTGATCCCTCTTTGAGACATTGAAGATACTTTTTTTTGTTGTTGTTCCCTGACCAGGGATTGAACCCAGGCCCTCAACAGTGAAAGCACAGAGTCCTAACCACTGGACCGCCAGGGAATTCCCTGGAGATACATTTCTTAATTTCTAAAGACCATTTTTAAAAGTAGGTTGAGGGGGGGGTTCCCTGGTGGCGCAGTGGTTGAGAGTCCACCTGCCGATGCAGGGGACATGGGTTCGTGCCCCAGTCTGGGAAGATCCCACATGCCGCGGAGCGGCTAGGCCCGTGAGCCATGGCCGCTGAGCCTGCGTGTCCGGAGCCTGTGCTCCGCAACAGGAGAGGCCACAACAGTGAGAGGCCCGCGTACTGCAAAAAAAAAAAAAAAAAAAAAAAAGGTAGGCTGAGGGACTTCCCTGGAGGCACAGTGGTTAAGAATCCGCCTGCCAATGCAGGGGACACGGGTTCAATCCCTGGTCCGGGAAGACCCCACATGGTGCGGAGCAAGTAAGCCCCTGTGCCACAACTACTGAGTCCGCGTGCCTAGAGCCTGTGCTCCACAATAAGAGAAGCCACTGCAATGAGATGCCCATGCACCCCAATGAAGAATAGCCCCCGCTCGCAGCAACGAAGACCCAACACAGCCAAAAATAAAAAAAGTAAACTGAAATAAGACTGATGAGTGAGGACTTTGCTTTTAGCCAAGCAGGAGGATTTTTACTGATTATTTTATTCAGGAGATTGTATGTGACTTCATGTTAGAATACCACTACTTATGTAGGAACTGTTTCCAACCATAAACTACTGCTCTCAAGTGAAATAACACATTTTTGATGACGGAGAACAGTACTTCTTAGTTCATCTTGAGTCCAGTGTTGTTTCAGGCTTATCAGACTAGATCATGGAAGATTTCAAGGGCAAGCACTTTGGTGAACTTTCTAGGCCCAAGCACCTCTCCTTGGGTCACTGTGAAGTTGTCCAGCACCAATGAACTCCGGGCTCTTCAATGCTACTGCTATGATCACCCTCAGCTACAGCAGACTATGTACTCAGGTGCTTTTTGTTTTTGTTGCAGCAATAGGAAATGCCTTTGCAGTCCTGAGCAATCCTGACAAGAGACTCCGCTATGATGAATATGGAGATGAACAGGTGATTTTCACTACCCCTCGAGCCAGACCTTATCATTATTACAGGGACTTTGAAGCCGACATCACTCCAGAAGAGCTGTTCAATGTCTTCTTTGGAGGACATTTTCCTACAGGTTAGTATCCCAAAATTATCGTTTAAGAAGTCATAGGGACTTCCTGGCAGTCCAGTGGTTAAGACTCCATGCTTCCACTGCAGGGGGTGCAGGTTCGATCCCTGGCTGGGGAACTAAGATCCCACATGCCGCTCGGCGTGGCCAAAAATAAAAACAATTCATATATATTTTGAGATCTGTTTGAGGATGTGATAGAGGGACCATGGTATGGAGGCAGCAGCAAACTTTGGAATCAGATAACCTGGGGTTGAAGGCATGTCTCCACCCTCCAGCTATGCATGATTTTGACTTAGTCCGTCTGATCTTGTTTCCTTCCCTAGAAATGGGGTTGATAATACCAACTTCACAAGGCTGCTGTGAGGATTGGATATTTTTTTAAGTGTTTTATAAATTAGAAGCAAAATGCCTATATTGTCATTATTGCAAAATAGCATTTATATAAAGGTAAAGGTTAGAGAAGTACCCCCAGAGAGTTGGAAGTTGGGTTAATTAAATGCCTGGGAAGTAAAATGAATTTTGTTAGGTGCTATTAAAGATAGTAGTGACATAATTTGATATTGGGCAAGGAGGCAGACATGAGCATGTCAGACAGGATTCATGGCCCAAGTGCTTTCTTTCTTAGCCTCTTGGGGTTCTCTCACTCCCTGGTTACAAAGGATTATTTAAATAAGGGCGAGAGGGCTAAGCATGTCCCATTTCCAGCTGGTTCACTTGACATACCTACTGTTATATTTTTCTACTGAGTAAAATGGGACAATACTCTACCCTCAGAGAACCTAGTTGGAAGCAAGGACCTTGGAAAAGGCAAGGAAGGGGTGTTTGCCATATTGCATACTAAGTATTTTTCTTTCTTTTCCAGGAAACATTCATATGTTTTCAAACGTGACAGATGACCCCCACTATTACCGCCGGCGGCACCGACATGAGAGGATGCAGACACGGAAGGAAGAGGAAGAAGATAAGCCTCAGGTACCTGGGGAGGACAGGACAACAGCTGCCCATAAACACTTGTACTGAGCTGACCTTTATGTAGTATGATCAGGTTTTTGAAGTTCAACTTGAGATATGTTGCTAAAATGTGCTTTAGGAAAGCACAAGCCTGGCAAGAAGAGCTGGATAATTGGCCCAAATAAGCCAGAATGTTACCCCCTCCCCCGTCCATTCTTTGGTGACTGTTCCGGGAATTCTGTTCACCTATGGGGCTGTCTTGAAAAACGTTTTCTTGACTGCAGAGAATAGGAACCCCCTTCAAAATATTCAGTACTAAAGGGGGTTTAAGGTAAGGGATCAAGGGAGTCTCATGAAGCTTAAGGGCAGGAAGCTTGCTGGGCCTTATGTCAGATGGGAACCAGGAACTGGGGTGCTGTCAGGCCCCCATGCAGCTGTGCTCTCCATGACTCCTGGGGCCAGACTGTCTCCAGTTTTCCTGCCTCCCTGCATCTGTTTTGTTCTCCCTAAGCAGCCTGGCTTTTTTGCTTCCCCTTGCAAATGTCCAGTCTACAGTGCCTCAGAATATGTGTCCTTTCTTCAAGTGACTGCCTAGCAGTGAATGGTGATGAATCTCAATCCCAGATGCTTAGGAGGGAGAATGTGATCATCCCTGCTACGGTTTGATGTCCCCCAGATGTCCCACAGTCCGTTCAGCTGAGGCCAAGGCAACAGAGTTGCATAATAACATGACCTCATGAGAGTCATAGTCTGGGCAAGCTCCCACACAGGTGTCTGCTTCATTGGTCTTAGAAAAGGGGGCTGCAGAAGGATTACTGAGTGTCAATCCAGATTGTAGGTGGGCCTTGTTCAGCCTTTTCAGCAGACGGAATGGGGCTGTTTGGTACTTCTCAGCAGAAAGTACAACCTTCCCAGAAAAGCCTTGGGCTATGTGCAGTACATCAGTAATTCATATTTTCTTTGGGAAAACTGTTCTCTTTTCAGTATACTTTATATTGATGAAGAGCACTTACACCAAATGCTTTTTCTTTTTCAGACTACATATTCTGCATTTATTCAGTTACTTCCAGTTCTGGTGATTGTGATTATATCTGTGATTACTCAGCTGCTAGCTGCTAATCCCCCATATAGTCTATTCTATAAATCGTAAGTCAAATATTTAGAAATATTTCTTAACAACAAGCTGGTACATTACTAACATTCCATTTCACCTTTTGTTGTAGAAAACACTGATTTTGTGTTTAAAGGAACAGCTGGATAGTAATAATGCAGAGACTCAAAAATATTGTACGTTAGGCAGTTTCCCAGGCACTCAGGACCTGGATTGTTTTGTTCTACAGCGACACCATCTGGTCAGCTGAAGAATAGCAATGGCTGGTTTCTGAAGGATTAATAGACGAACTCCAGGTTCAGATTAAATCCTTAACATTCCACTTTAGAGTTAAAAAGGACCTTACTGAGCTTGTGATAGTATCGCTGGACCCCTGTGAGTCTGAGAACATAGTAACTAAGATCTAGTGATTATTTCCAATTTAAGAAATTGCAAGAATAGTACATTTATTCATAAAGCTATACAGTCAAACCATAGTATCTCATTTCTTTGCTTTTGCTAAAAATATAGAAATCATTATAAAATTTGTGTTGCATGGAAAATTTGAGCTCTGATAGGAATTTTAAAATTTCTTCAATTAACTATTTCAGTTAAATCAGTTCTCAATTTGATCCCTAGACCAGCATCATCAGCATTAACTGCCAACATGTTAGAAATGCAGACTCTTAGGCCTTACTCCACATCTACTGAATCAGAAACTCTAGGGGTGAGAACCAGCAATATGAGTTCTAACAAGCCCTCCAGATAATTCTGGTCCATACTAAAGTCTGAGAATCACTGGATTATTTTTTTAAATTAATAATGGGAAATGAGTTATTACTATTATGGTTTAGCAGACAAAAACCTTTCAAAATGTGGACTCCATGGAACCGTACCTAACAGGAAGAGCTCTTGTTGGTGATCACTGTAGACTAAAGACTATCATTCTAGATCAATATCTTCATTTTACGGAGAGGAAAGCTGAGACTCAGAGGTTATTGCTGTCGGGACACAATGGCCTGATTCCCTCTTATTTCCTGACTTCCCATATTTCTCCATATGCTACTGCTACCTCCTTTCTTGTCAGGCCAGTGGGACAGACAGGAACCTACCCTGATAACAGCTTCCCAGAGGGAGGCAAGAGCAGTCATGGCTCTTAGACATCCAGGAAGATCCATAAGTTGAAAGATCAAAGGAAAAGGCTAGGAAAAGGTCAAATATAACTCCTTTAAGATGGACTTTGTCCAGTTTGGACAAAATCAGCTTGGATTTTGCACATTGCCATCACATTGTTTTAACTTGAATTTGAACTCCCGTCTGTACTTTCTTACGGTTAGACTTCAGTTAACCCAGACCTGTTAAAGTTGCCGAGCACCAGACACCTTTGGATATCTTAGACCCACTGAGAGTTAGCCTGGAGGTATCATTGAAATCTTTTGTCTTAGTTTTTCGCAGTTCTCACCTAATGGCTATGTGTAAAGTACTTTTTATCATGTCCTAAAAATTAGAACTAAGTTGGTATAAGCTGTCTGGTTATTTTTAAATAGTTTATAGTAATAATCATTTCATTCAACCAACATTTACCAATAGCCACTCTGCGCCAGGTGCCATGCTAGGTCCTATACAATATAGAAATTGTTTTTTAAGCATTCAGCATTCTACTTTTAACATAGAAAGCAGTCTAAGAGAGGTCAATCCAGATAGCTGCACCCCCATATTCACAGCAGCATTATTTACAGTAGCCAAGACATGGAAACAACCTGAACACACACACACACACACACACACACACGTGCGCACTATGGAATATTATTCAGCCGTAAAAAATGAAGAAATCCTACCATTTGTGACAATATTGAGGGACCTTGAAGGCATTATGCTAAGCGAAATAAGTCAGAGAAAGACAAATACTGTATGATCTCACTTATATGTGGAATCTAAAAAAAAAAAAAAACAAACCAAACTCAGAAAAAGAGATCAGACTTCTGGTTACCGAATGTGGAGGAGAGAGGGAAGGGGAATTGAAGGAAGATGGTCAAAGGTACAAACTAACAGTTATAAGTTAAGTAAGTACAAGGTATGTCACATACAACACAGTGTTACAGTAGTAACACTGCTGTATGACAGAAAATGATAGGAAAGTTAAGAAAGTAAATCCTGAGAGTTCTCATCACAAGGAGAAAGGTTCTTTTTCCTTTATTCTTGTCTTATTTATTTTCTTTTTATTGTATCTATATGAGAAGATGGATGTTAGCTGAACCTATTGTGGTAATCATTTCATAATTATGTAAGACAAGCCTTCAGGACGTATGTTTTAAATTTAAAAAGAGAGAGAGTGAAGAGAGGGAGGTGAATCCTTTAAGGAAATAAATATGTTGCGATTGAATCCATTTGAACATGCTCACATAATAGCAACAATGATGACATTACACTTACTGCTTTGCTTGAGAAATAATAAATGTTAGATGTATTAGGAAATGATACCTGCATCTGCCCTATGAAGAGGTGACTGTGTGAATGATCTCTGTGACGCCAGTGCTAAAAGTGATATTGCCAAGTATGACAAGCATACCTGAGCCTCTCTCTCCTTGTTTCAGGACCTTGGGCTACACCATTTCTAGAGAAACCCAGAACCTACAGGTGCCTTACTTTGTGGATAAAAACTTTGACAAGGCCTACAGAGGAGCATCTCTGCGTGACCTGGAGAAGACGATAGAAAAGGATTACATTGATTACATCCAGACAAGTTGTTGGAAGGAGAAACAACAAAGTAAGATGCTCTAAAAGGGGCTTTAGCTGGTGCCATGCTTCCAACGTGAGGCATCCCCAGCTTCCTGATCCCTTCTCTCTCCTTGTCTGAGCTACTCATGTTTACGTGAACAGGGATAGGACAGAGGCCCATTCAGGATATTACAAAAAAAGGGAAGTTTATTGACAGGATACATGTGGCCAGGACTGGGAAATCTTAGGAACTTCAGCAGTATTAGTTGCCTATCTGTCTGTCTGTCTCTGAGTCTCTACATCTCTCTGCCTATGTGCCCTCTCTCCTCTCTCTGCCAGCTTCTTTTCTTTGCTTTTTCAAGCTCTCCTCCTTCACAGCCTTAATTTGCCATGGTTTATTTTGGTTGCTACCCTCCTATTCACTCTCCCAACTTCCCCACCCCCACAAGTCATTGGCCCCTTTCTACATCACAAGCTTCCTGTTTAAGTAGCTTGCTGGTTTGGTCCATGATTTCCTAATTTCACATTTCCCAGAGGGAAATCATGGATCCAACCTAACCAAAGTTTTATAGGTTGTTGTTATTGAGTTCAGTGCCCCTTCTCTTCCCCTCCAATCAGCTGTGGCCACACAGAACAAAAGCGACTCTCCCAGGAGCAGGTCTTCCACACTGTTTCCCTGGAGACAATGGGGGTGACAGTGTTGGCTTCCAACCCCAGTGAGTGTTCATGGGGAGTGCGCGCGCGTGCGCACACACACACACACACACACACATATATCCATTAGTAATTGTATCTTATAAAACTTGGCTTTGGTTAATTTTTAAAAAGCAAACGAACTCATTTGTTAAAACCTAGTCTGTCACTGGGTGTTGTTAAACATCTAACAGCGCCTGATAAATTTAGATCCTCAGTCACAGTACTGCTAAGTCCTCGCTGACCCATCATGCATCCCAACCCCACCCCAAGTTAGTCTCTCCTTCCTCTGTGTTTTTAAAGCACTTGGCTCATCCTGCTAAGACAGTGCCACCCTCACCATGTTAACGTGTTCTGTAGGTACATGACAGTCTCCCTGCTGGACTCTGGGCTCTCTGAGGGCAAAAACCATGTCTTACTAATTTTGTGTCCCAGGCCCTTGGCACAGTCTTTGCTTCAGAACAGATGCTCCACAAATGTCTTTTGAAGAGAGGATTCTCAGGACTGGAAAACAGTGAAACTGCTGAGGACTAGGAATCACTGAGCAGGGCTAGTGTCCTAACCCTGCCCCTGAGGGACCTTATCTCAGTAGGGCAGAGCCCATCTGACCTCTCAGGTGCATTAGGAGCTTGGTAGGCAATGACTTGGATGTAAGGGGGAATTCAGCAGGAGGAGGAAGTTGCTTTTTTATTGAAAAAACTGAGGGGTCAGGAAGTACCCCTACCCCACTGTTAAACTAGGTTTTGCAAGTTTCAAAATCAGGAAAGAATTTTGGAGCAAGATAGAGGCCTTAGACTTAAAGGCATTATAAACGTGGATCCAAATCAGGTGAAGGCCACAGTGTATGTGCTAAGAGTCTCCATTATTTTAGACTCTGAGAGGGTTTTGAAATTATGCAGAGAGCTCACGGTAAGGATTACACCTAAGGTGGCTTCTAGGCTTTTGTCCCCATCCTCATGAGGCCTACTTTCAGGGCTTTGGAACCCTCCAGGTATAAACAGATCCAGTGGGTGAGCATGATGCGTGTACCCACAAGTTCCAACCCGGGGGTTATCAGCACACACCCCTTAAAAATCTATTTCTGGCATTTAAGGATGGTGGCCGTCCGGAGCCTCCACACAACCCAAGTGCCATTTGAGAACAAGCAGCATCTGCCCTCCGGATCCAGCAGCAAGTGCAGCCAGCATGGTTAAATTTAGCACATGGAGGTTGTAAAAATAAATCCGCTTGAGAACAAAGTTCACTCTTGGCAAAATACCGAATGGAAACTGTTTTTAGCAAAGTTAGCCACTGTCTTTTAAAATCTTTTGTTAATTTCTTTTCTCTGCTTTCTTCCTCCCAAGGAGGTTGTATGGATTATAGAAGGTGGTATGAGTATAACGCTTAGCATGGTGTCTGGCATATAGTAAGTGGTTGGGTCCTGACTGAATCCAGACCTTGCTTGGCCTTGCTCGACTGGATGCAGCACTGTCTTATGAGGCTGGATCATGATGGTCATTGGGATCTGTCGGGGTCTTCCAGCTGTCAGGACTCTGATCCGGGCTGTCATGCAGGGTTTTTTGTTTTTTGTTTTTTTGCGGTACGCGGGCCTCTCACTGTTGCGGCCTCTCCCATTGCGGAGCACAGGCTCCGGACATGCAGGCTCAGCGGCCATGGCTCACGGGCCCAGCCACTCCGCGGCATGTGGGATCTTCCCGGACCGGGGCACGAACCCGCGTCCCCTGCATTGGCAGGCAGACTCTCAACCACTGCGCCACCAGGTTAGCCCATGCATGCAGAGTGTTTCTGAGAGAGGCTTTGGGACTTGCCTCTCTTGGCAATTTGCCTGAGTCAGCTTACCTTGAAGGTGCAATGCTCTGTCCATCTATTACACTGGCATTCAGGGCTCGGGAAACATTTTGCAGAGAAGAAAGGATGTTCCCTTGATCCTGCCCCTGCCAAAGATTTTGTTTCTTCTTAGAAGTTATTGAATATTAACAGAACTTGTGAAAAGTAACATTCATTGAGTTAACCTTTTGTTCATTGAAGTGCAAAAGGATTCACTGGCAGTTTGGAGAGAAGTTTCTCCAAGCATGGTCATGGGGGTGTGCGACATAGTTCCTTGAAACACTGCCCTTGTGCAAGGTCATTGCTCTCAATCTCTGGAGCATTGAAAACTGGTTTCAATGAACTTTAAAAAAGCAACATCATGTTTTGAGAAAAGCATTCATATATGTGCAGTTCTCTTTCATCAGCTTATTACAGTGGTTGTCAGTGTATAAAATAGTAAGAATCACTAGCCCTTAATGTTTTCTGGAATGAGATTTCAGGCAATGAGATATTTGGATAAGGTCAGTAACAAAAAACCTAAGGAAATCGTTTCAAGGAAAAGCAAAGCCATAGGATCTGCTCTATATACTGGTGTAACTGTGACTCAGAGGACCGAAGGGACAGCCTGGTTTCACAGAGCCCTCTTGAACAGGTTTCCCACATGCCAAAGAAGCCAGACAAGTGGAGTCAGTGCCTAGCTCTGGGCGGAACCAAGGAGCAGAGGGCTTTCATCTGGGTGCGGTGCGTGATCCGCCATGAAGCCACATCACCTGCGAGGATGCCTGGGCGGGGGGCAAGCTCTGGCTGGCGCGCACTGCAAGCCCCACACTGCGGGGTGAGAGCACATTGTTCTAGAGCCTAGGACACCCCCTGTTTGCCAAGCAACTGCTGGGCCAGGGCCCAGCCTCTGAACCCCCATCGCAGAGGGCGGGTTTTCATGCATACCCACCCCTCACCCTGGAGTCCTGCACTTAATCTGCACTTTGGGCCTTACTTGGTGTGAACGGAACCATTGTGAGCAGAAATGCCTGTATTTTGTGTTGATAGAGACTTATTCAGAAACCACTGTGCATTGTTCCCTCTGGCTAGGTATTAAGTCCTGTTTCCAGGCAGTTTGCTGATTAATCAGACAGGTGCCTCTCGTTCCACCAAGAAAAACAAAATCTGTCAGCAAGATGACTAAGAATGGATAGACATATTTCAGAATGATTAAAATAGCATTTTCACAAGTGTGGTCCTTTAAACATTGAGTAGCTGCCTGCTATTTGAGGCTTTCAGAAGCCACGCAGCCCCTCGAAGCATGCCATCCTGTTAATACACAACACGTCTCTGGAGTTGCTTTTCAGGCATTCCTTCCTACGAATGTCTCTGAAACTAAACAAAAGGATAAAAAAGAGAGGCAGCCAAACCACTGTTGAGTCCGGGAGGACAGCAGAGATTATATTCTGGTTAAAAATAGAATGACTTTCTCCACCATGAAGAGAAAATGAAATACATTTCGTCAAGGAGACAGAGGTCACTGGATCCAGATGATTTCACTTTTAAAAGAGCCCAGCTGCCTTTGGCCTTTGAGTTAGGGGCCCCACATGTGGTGAGGGAATGAAGAACGCCGCCAGCAACCTGGCCTTCTATAGAAGGCATGCCTGCCAGTGGAGGGCTCTGTGTCAGTCCGCATATATGAGTTATGATCCAGCAACGCAGAGGGAAGGATGAAGCAGCTGTCTTTGTTTCAGATGACAGGAACAAGCGATTGGACTCTATTCTCTCCCAACTGCCATCTGAATACCATTCGTAGGAAAGCCCTGAAACAGGGTCTCCTCTTACCGCACGCGTGCAGGTTTCCTAAGTCTGGTGCCAAATGTTCTGTTGATAAGAACTAAGTCCAGTGCTTTTGTAATAGAGCACAGATACTGTTGGACTCCAGGATCACAGGTGTCCCTTAATCCTCAGCACCTGGTGGGTGTAGCGTAGCTGCCTGATACGTGTTTCTTGAGTAAATGAGTGTTTCTTAAGTTTAATTGAAAGACAAAGCATTAAAGTAAAAGGAGCTTTGCTTCCAGAAGTATTGAAGTGAAACAGAGGGGCTCAACTTTCCTGATGAATTGTTACCTCTTTTATCTTTCAGAGTCGGAGTTGACCAACTTGGCAGGATTATACAGAGATGAACGATTGAAGCAGAAGGCAGAGTCGCTGAAACTTGAAAACTGTGAAAAACTTTCCAAACTGATTGGCCTACGCAGAGGTGGCTGAGAGGATGGTAATCCTATGCAGGCTCGGGGTTTTGCTACGTGTTACTGTTTATGTTCCTAATTCCATTGTATAATACAAAATTAGGAAATGACGAACATTTTACAATTTGCTAACTTTGTTTGGTGGACAGAGTTGGAGGTGCTTCAGCACGGAGCCAGACTTGTCATCACAGAATCCTTCCTGGGGATTGGCTCTGGGGGCCAGGAGCAGGTCACCTAAATTGAATTAATGGCAAAGCATTAGATTCAGCCCCCTGCTCTGCGCCTACCCTGCCTCTAGAAATGTAGTTCAGGGCATCCCAGAGCAGATTCATGTTTTCTTCCTTCTTCCCTTCAGTGAAGTCTCAATAGCCAGTCATTCCTAGGCTTAGCCAAAGCAGCTTAATATTGGTTGTTTACAATGTGCACTGAGAATTATACCTCTCCCTTCATTAGAGTCATTGTCTCCCCACCAGATTCAGCTGTTGGAACAACTCAACTTTCCATTTTCTAAGGGAAATGTGGAGAAATGTAAACTGTTGTAGTCCACAGTTTTCTATTTGTCTAATATCTGTTCAGAGTTACTTAGCATTAGCAAACTGCCTAATTTGAGTTTCTTTTACTTCCTTAACCCTCTCTCTTGTAGAGAGCCCAGAAATTAAGTTATTGAGTGAAACAATTCAATGGACACATGGAAGCAGGGGCCAGGGGTGAAGGTAAAATGCAAGACTAAGTCTCGGCTGCTCAGTGCAGGTTCCCTAGTCCATCACAGAACCCAGAGAATGTTCTTTTTGGCATTTCCCCTTGGAGCATCACACTTGAGCTGAGTCCCTACACCCCACAGAGGTACAGTGGTCAGACCTAAGAGGAGGCCCTGCCAGCCAGCTGGGCTGTTTGCTCAAGCCTAGAGATAGAGGGGAAAGACCCTCCTCAGTCTGTGGCTATGGGGGTCTGGCGTTGGCCCCAGCAGTCACTTTGTTTAACCCAGTGCCCTGTAGTTTGTGATAGGGGATGCTTTTTCATGTAGTCAACATTTGTTGAGTGCCTGGTATGGAATGAGAACATTGGCCCAGAAAGGATGCATGGTTGAACTGGGTCACACAACTTGTTGTAACAGAGCTAGATGGTAGGCCAACTATCAAGTAGGAAGTGTGTGATCATCCCCATTGCTCAGGTAATTCTAGCCATATTGGTTAAAGCAGAATCTTTCCCAAGGATGCTCCTCCCCCCACCCTGGGATCCTGTATCCTTTCTATGGCAGTGCTATATCCACTCAGGACACCTCTCTACATCACTTCTGTATACAAAACAAAAGCAGGCAGCTCTTCCCACTGGTGACAAGGAGGAGGGAAGTTGTTGCCTGGACTGTGTGGTTCTGGGCCTTCCTGTGGAGGTGAGCTACCAGGATTGAGCAGCCCAGATTATATCATGAATCTGAACCCGGAAGGATCAGTAGGTAAATGTAGTCTACACTCCATGTTTTCTTCAGGATGGAAGAAAAGTTCCTGTTGGAAGGAGAGTCTACATTAAAACTTGTTTCCAAAGTAGAGTTTCTCCTTTCAGATGCATAGCCGTGATTTGGGCAGATGAGTCTGGTATTGTCCCACGTGTGGGCATCCCACAGGGTCAGGAGATGAGTCCAGAGGTAAAGAGTGGGACTTTGGAGGCTGGTAGGGGCACCTGTTCAGCTGTAGGGAGGGAGAGCAGCTCCAGAGATAGTCAGATTTTGTCACCCAATGAAGTCTATCCTCCTGGGTTTTGGGGGGCTTCCTTGATCCCCTCTGAGTGACTGAAGGGGTTTACATGGTAAAATGTGCCTGTGAGCCAAATGAGCTATAGAAAGTTATTTTCCTGTACACACAAAAATCAAAGCTCTCCTGTCCCCAACCCCAATCTCTGCTAGAAAATGGGCCATAATTAAACTGACTTGACAAGGTAAAAGACTCTGCTCTAGATGCCCGTGAATAGCGTAGCCACACCTGGATTTCATGACAGAGATGAGTTATCTGTGATGATACTAAATAGAGGCAATACTAACTCACTTCATTAAATGTCAGGTCTGTTGTCTGTTTTTAGAGCACTGACGGTACTGTTTTATTTATTACCTAATGGACTGCAACACTCACACCTGGTTTTCCTCAAAGGAATGGTATTTGCTTCGGGTTGAAGGATAGTTTAATCTATTTAGTACTGTCCAGAATATTGTTAAGCTATAATTTCCTGGGTTGCATTTTAAGATGGGTTGTCTGCATGATGGTAAAATAAGCGTTTTCCTCTTGCCTACATCATTTGGAAAGTTTTTATCATATATAAACTCTCTAGGCATGGCGTATTCTTGCTCTCAGAACTTGGCATGCAACTCTAGACTATTTCTGTGAGCACAAATGCAGACTGGAGACGCGTGATGGGAGTGGGGCTAAGAAATAGGGCTTGAGGCTCGAGCAGAAAGCGAAGCTCTCCTAAGAATGGAAGTGCCCTCTGCACTGCATGATCAGCAGTGAGAAAGGTGGGATGAAAACCCTTCTCATCACAAGGGGCACTGCAATTTAAAGGAATCCGTGTCCCCAGATTAGCAACCCTGGGGTTCATCTGCTCAAACTAGAAGACTTCTGAACTTCCTTGATGAGCTCCAGGCCTCACAGCTTGGGAGAAGTGACCAGCAAGAAAATGCCATTGCTGTTCTTTCTGTTGGAAACTATTAGAAATTACGCCGAACTCCAAACCCCACTGGAACGTGGAATCCAGCAGCCTAGTCAAGCTATGTGTTACTCTCATTTACATCCTCACACTCAGGACTGGCTTTGTGAGGAGGCACTGTTTGGATTCCAGAGCTTTCTGTTATGAATAGCCACACACGCGGGTTCATTGTCTGCATGCACTGTTCCTCACAGGAGCTAGCACTTAATTAGTATTTATTTTAGATCCATTTAAGGTATATGCTTAGTGTCCTAATATATTTATTTTTGGAAAGGACCAACTTATTATACATCTTATTTTTTGAGCCTGCATTGTTGATAACCTGTGCAGTGACCACCAAGTAACTATATACCTGTGTGTTAGATATTGATTACATCTTTTGCATCACATTCAGTATTTGGAATTAAAGATGTGAATGTTCTGTGACCAGAGCCAGGTTTGACACAGATGGAATCAGCTCCTGGTGGAGGAAGAATCCTGAAAAATCTGGTCACCTGATCCATTGCATCTGGATTGAGTGTATTTTAACAGAAAGAAATTAAATGGTTTTATATAAAAAGAATGGCTTTTTATTTTTCCTTTGTTCTTTTACCTTTGCCCATGGCACCCGTAGGTACTGCATATTGCCTGACTCCTTGGAGCCACTTAGGACTAGACAGGCTGTTGACCTCTGCTCCAGTGTTCCCTCATACATCAATGGAATTATTGGTGTTTAGCATAATAGATAGCATTGGTGGCATCACCAATTCAATATTTGTTTTCCATCAGATGTCAGCAGCTGCAGCATATTACAGCCAATGTACACATCAAATCTACTTAGCATCTGAACATCAGGTGTTATCCCAGTTCCTTGCTGGCTTTGTTCCTAATGGTCCTCAGGGTAGTCTTGGTTTAGAAATACAGGACATTGTTAATGTAATAATAATACCTTTCATGTGAAGAAATATTAAAGTGATATTCAATTCAGCAAAGATGGAGAACTTACTATGTACCAAGTGGGCTGAACTTTTGGGATGGGGGTCAGGAAACAAGTGAGACCCAGTACCATAGCTCCTGGAGTTCACATCTAATGGGGAAAGCCAATTAGACAATGCTCCCCAGTGGGATGAATTTCAAAGGGGAGACCAAAGGAAGCTTGGGAATCTATAACAATGGGATTTAATCCAGGATGGAGGATCAGTGAAAGCAATTCTGAGGAAAAGAGATTTGAAATGTAATCATCCTTCATACAGAGTGCAGTGATTTTTTAAATGGGGATAGAAGCAACACCATTGGAGTGCTCCCATTTCCACAAATAGCACCACCATCCATCCAAATATGAAGTCAGAAACCCAGGAGACTTTGTGTGGCAGACTTAATTTGGTGTCCTCCAGTGGACCACACCTAATATCCATGACCTTGTGTAGTCCCCTTTCTGACCCGGGCTGGCCTTGATCTTTAATCAATAGAATGTGGCAAAAACAGCAGCTTGCATTTTTGCACTTAGGGGAAACCAGCTTCCATTTAAGTCCCACCACCCTGAGACCACCAAGCATGGAGAAGCCATGCAGAGGAGAACCAAACAACTGAGCTGGCAGCTAGAACTGAACCCAGACACAATCTGAGCCAAGCTGGTTGCCACCCACACTGATGATCACAGCAGAAATGAGCTGCCCTGCCAAGCCTGATTCAAACTGCAGAACCGTGAGCAAATAATACACTGGCTAATGTTTGTTTCTTTTTTTTTTTTTTGGCCGCACCGAGCGGTATGTGGGATCTTAGTTCCCAGACCAGGGATTGAACCCGCGCCCCCTGCATTGCAAGCACAGAGTCTTAACCACTGGACCGCCAGGGAAGTCCCCTGGCTACTGTTTTAAGCCATGACATTTTGTGGTAGTCTGCAGCAGTAGATAACCAAACACCTCGACTCCCTTTTCCCCATATCCCCTCCATCATTAAGTCCTATAAATTCTACTTCCAGAACATCCTAAATCCATCTTCTCTCTTCATCTCCTCTGATAACATCTGACTCCCAAATACCATCCACTTTCTCTGACAGAAACTACTGCAGTAGCTGCCTAAGTAGTCTCTGTGCATTTACTTAGGGCCATCTCCAATCTATACACCTTGCTGCAACCAGAGAGATCTTTTCAAACATAAATTATAGCATATCACCCTCTTGTTTAAAATACTTCAGTACCTTTCTTTTGCCCCTGTAATAAAAATCAGCAAAGTCTTCAGTATGGCCTAATACTTAAGGTTCTACCAGGTTTCCGGCCGCTACCCCTGCTTGTCCTGTACATCTTTTTCTTTTCTGCCATACTAGCCTTTTAGTTACTACACTATGCCAACCCTTTTGCCCGAGGGACTTTGTATATACTGTTCCCTCTTTCTGGAAGCCTTTCCCATTCACTTGCCCCTGCCCCCTTTGCAAAGTGCCTCCTGGTTAACTTAATAGGTTTCATTCAGCTCAAACATCTCTTCCTCACACCTGACACCCCAGGCTGGGCTAAATCTCCTTTTAAATTACTCTCATTCCTCTCTTTCTTGTACCTCTCATAGCTATAATGCTATTTACTTGAATAGTGACTTAAATTGGGATTTATTTGGGTGTTTATTTGATTATTATCTGTCTCCCCCATTAGACTAAGTTCCAGTCTGGTTTTATCTGAACTGAACCTTGAAGGAAATGACATGTCACCTGTCAGGACTTCCTCTGGAAGTACAGCTCAAATTCTTTGAAACTACTTCCATCAAAAGGTAGGATGGGGCTTCCCTGGTGGCGCAGTGGTTGAGAGTCGCCTGCCGGTGCAGGGGACGCGGGTTCGTACCCCGGACCGGGAGGATCCCGCATGTTGCGGAGCGCCTGGGCCTGTGAGCCATGGCCGCTGGGCCTGCGCGTCTGGAGCCTGTGCTCCACAGGGGGAGAGGCCACAGCGGTGAGAGGCCCATGTGCCGCAAAGAAAAAAAAAAAAGGTCGGATGTGTCCCCACTGCTTGAATACGGACTCTGTGGTTCCTTGACGAATAGGGTTGGGCAGAAATGACACTATGCCAGTTTTTAGGCCCAGGCCTTAAGAAAACTGGCATCTCTCATTTCGTCACTTTGTGGGTTTTCTTTGTTTTTTGTTTTGGAACCCAGGCCCCCGGCAGTGGAAGAACAGAGTCCTAACCACTGGACCACCAGGGTATTCCCTCCGTTTCATCACTTCAGATGCTTTCTTTTAAACCCAATCACCATGCTATTAGAAAGCCCAAGTGGCGCATGGTGAGGAACCAAGAACCTTGGTCCTGAGTCTCAGATGAGCTCCCAGCTGACCGCACCAACTTGCCAGTTATGTGAGTGAGCCGTCCTGGAAGTGGAACTTCTCATACCCTCACCCCCCAGCCCACTAACCATCCCAGGCAATACGACATAGAGCAGGAATAAGCTTTCACTATTGAACCCTGCCCAAAGTGAAGATTCCTGAGCAAAGTGATTTTCTTAAGCTGTAAATTTTGGGTGGTTTGTTAATACAGCAGTAGATAACCAGAACATCAACCAGTATGACAAGCCTGTGCAGAAAGGCAGCACTTCCCAGGGCAGGATCACAAAGCTATCTGTGATGTCATGTTATCCTGAGCTTTGCTGAGCCCCAGCTGGCTAAGAACCTGTAGTTTTTGTTGACATAGAGTGGGAGTCTGTGGCAATCCCCAACCAGGGTGAGCGTCCCTCATGTCCATGCTAGTATGCAGGGTGCAGACCTGGATCCAGGGTTCTCTCTTTGCTCATAACTTCCCATCCTCAGGAACTGGCTGCTGGAGCCTTTTAGGGTTTTGCCCTAAATGTGGAGGGCAGCTGGCGGAGGTGAATGTTGAGTGGCAAGGGAACATCAAGCAGCACCTCCTAAAAGACCCTAGAGAGGGGACAGAGTTCGTGGGGAGATTCAGTGATTGCTGCCCCAGAGCAATGTGCAGCTTTGTCCAGGGTAATTCAAAGGAGCATTCGCATTTGAAAGACAAAGTTCCTAGAGGTCTCTGTCCTGAGGCACATAAACCACAGAGCATCCTATAGTCCCATGATATCCAATACAGTAGCCACTAGCTAATTATGGCTATTTAAATTTATTTGTTTGTTTGTTTGTTTGTTTATGACTGCGTTTGCTCTTTATTGGTGTGCCTGGGCTTTCTCTAGTTGCAGTGAGCAGGGGCTACTCTTCCTTGCGGAGCATGGGCTCTAGGCACACGGGCTTCAGTAGTTGCAGCACGTGAGCCATTGTGGCTCATGGGCTCTAGAGCCCAGGCTCAGTAGTTGTGGTGCATGGGCTTAGTTGCTCCGTGCATGTGGGATCTTCCCGGACCAGTGTTCGAACCCGTGTTCCCTGCATTGGCAGGTGGATTCTTAACCTTTGCGCCACCAGGGAAGTCCCTGGCTATTTAAATTTAAATTTTAATTGGAATTTTAAAAAAATTTAAAAAGCAATTCCTCAGTCACCTGAGCTACATTTCAAGTACTGCTGAGCCACGTGAGGCTACTGGCTGCTGGTACTGGACGGTGCAGAACATTTCCATCAGAAAAATTCTGTTGGACTCTACAGCTCTAGGCCCTTAAAAATTGATCAACAGAGGTGGCCTTGCCCTCAAGGACATGAGAACAGACACAATAAAAAAGGAAAGTTAAAACAAGGGCTACCACTGGGAGAGCCACAGGAATGGCCATGTTTGTCAGGTCACAACATCCAGCCAAAAAGAGGCACCTAAGCAGCTAAGGAGAGCAGCCTAAGTGGCTTACCTGAAATTTCAACTTCCCTTTGTGGTCATCGACAACATTTTTTCCAAACTCCTTCTTTTTTTTTTTTTTTTTTTTTTTTCTGTACGCGGGCCTCTCACTGCTGTGGCCTCTCCCGTTGCGGAGCACAGGCTCCAGATGCGCAGGCTCAGCGGCCATGGCTCACGGGCCCAGCCGCTCCGCGGCATGTGGGATCTTCCCGGACCGGGGCATGAACCCGTGTCCCCTGCATCGGCAGGCAGACTCTCAACCACTGCGCCACCAGGGAAGCCCCAAACTCTTTCTTAATATAGTCATTTCCTACTTGGGGGTTTCAAATTCCATAACTTCAGAATCCACTATGTTCAACCAAAATGCATCACAGCATTATGGTTAAGAACATGGACCCTGGAATCAGACTGCCTCTGTCCAAACCCTGTTCCAAGGCTCACTAGCTTGGGTGACCTTGGCTTATTGGGTTATTCATTCTCATAGAACCTGCATTTTCTCATCTGTAAAATGTGGACATTAGAACCTACTTCACAAGGTTATTGTGAAGATCACATGAAATAACACTAATAAGGCATAATGGTGTCATGAAATAGTGAATACTCGATAAATATTAGCTCTGGTAATAGCTAATATCTAATAGCCTGAGCATAATCTTATTTGGGTTTCAAAACAAGCCCTCAATGAGGATTGGTGGGGATGTGTGATCACCTTATCCTTCCCTGCCTCCATTTTACAAGTCTCCTTCATGCCTGACTTCAGTTCTAATATATTCAGGCTCTTCAGGCTGCCCAGAGCCTGGTACCAGAATGTGAGGACTCTTATCTTGGGTGAAGCCACTCTCCTTTTCTATTCTTGAGCTTCCCTTCATTGCTTAGGCTCAGGCCCCCTAAATACTAAGTGTGTTCCTAGGAGGAATAAAGATCACAGGAGGCTGGAGTCTCATACTATGGGGGAAATTTAGAGATTAGAGTGGAATAAAGAGACATGTGAAGCTAAATATACAGGGGTTGTCTCAGCTGACCCTTGCTTCAGGGTCTTGCAGTTTAATGGGCCCTGGGAGAAGGGTGAGGGCTGGTGTCTGAGTGTTGCCTGCCCCTCGGTCCTTACAGTAAGTATAAGCCGGGCCCTGCCCGCTCCTCAGGACTGCCTGAGAAACATATCATATAATAGATGTGCAAATTCCCTATAAACTTAAATTACTAACAGTGTTGGAAGTTCTCTTCCCCAGTCGGCTCCTCTAAGAGAGCGGCTCCTTTAAGAAGCGGGCCCCATCCCTGCTAACAAAGGAAGTCCCCGCCCCTGGTTGCCAGGGTGCTTTGTGGCGTCTCATTCTCATTGGTGGGCGTCAGCGGGGAGGCAAGCCGCGGCAGCCATTTCCAACGAGCTGGCGGGGGCGAAAGATGGCGACGCCCGTCTGGTGGTCGCGGGGGCGGTCAGGATCAGTGTGTCTCGCCTTCGATCAACTGCGGGACGTGATTGAGTCTCAGGAGGAACTGATCCACCAGCTGAGGAACGTGGTACGCAACCAGAAGAGCTGGGGGATGCCGGACTGGACGCCTAAGTGGTGGGGGCGGGGCCAGACCCTGTCCCGATGCCAGGGGCGGGCCGATAGCACATTGCCAATGGCGTCATCACGAGGAGGCGGGGCCCAGATGTGTTCCGGCTGGTAGAGGTGGAGCCAAAAGGGGGCAGTGTCTCGTGAATATTTACCGGGGAATTTTAGTCAAAGCCAAGTTGTTTCCTACTCTCTTTGACTGGTTGTGCAGGGCCTGATAGATATGCCCATCTATTCACTGAGCTTTAGTTTCCCCATTTCGTTTTTTTTTCTTTTTGGCCTCGCCACATGGCTTGCGGGATCTTAGTTCCCTGACCAGGGATCCAACCCCGGCCTCTCGCAGTGAAAGCTGGAGTACTAACCACTGGACCGCCAGGGAATTCCCAATTTCCTCATTTCTAATTGAAGATGACTTCACTGACTTGCCAAGGCCTTTGTGTGCAGAGTAACTATAACATCCTTCCTATTATGGAATCCCCTCCCCATGATGAGTGCATTAAGCACAGAATTGGCTCTTCACATGTTGACTTAAAGGCTTCCAACCCCTTTATGTCCCTTTGCTTTTGCTTTTTTGATCAAACCGCCGTTCATGGGTGCAAAGCACTGGAGCCACAGATTACATGGACAGGCATGGTAAAATCCTGGCCAACTGGAGTTCATAGTTTTTCTGTTTTGTTTTTTTATCTGGGTAAGAAGGTGGGGACACATAAAACTGACTTCACATCTATTTCTTTAACGGTAGTATGCAGCTCTGGACACTGAATTACCTGCATACCTTTAGGTACCCAGGTCTTTCTGTTGGCAGCTGACCTTTGCATGTGTGTTCTCACTGTCTGGAACACTTTTCTTTTCCATCCTCTTCTTCTGGCCCACCCCTATTTAGCAGTCAGATATCAGGTTGACGTCCCCTTCCCTTGAAGCTGTTCTGACCCTTCCCCAGGCCGGGTCAGGGGCCTCCTCTGGGAACCTCCATCATAGCACACACCATGTTAGAAGTGGTGGCCATGGGCTGTCTTATCCACGAGACTTCTTGCTCCTTGAGGGCAGGACGTAGAGCTGAGCATCAGTGAGTCTTGTGGAATGAACTCTCCCTTCCCTGGGCCTCAGTGTCATCCTAGGTGCCCTGGGCATCCCATTATCTATCCTCAGTCCTGGTCCCTAGAGAAACCCCTACCACCCCAGACCCTCCCTGAGCCAGGCTCTGTTGCAGATGGTTCTCCAGGACGAAAATTTTGTCAGTAAAGAAGAGTTCCAGGCAGTGGAGAAAAAGCTGGTGGTAAGTGATGGCCTCTGTCAGCTTCCCCCATTTCCCAGGATCCCTGTGACTGGGTAGAGTCATTGAGTATTAGCCTCTGAGAGCCTCCAGCCCCAATAGTAAGGACAGAATCTTCCTGTACCCTGGCTTCTATGTGCCCTTCTGAGAAAGGGGGCTGGTTAAGGGAGCCTAGGAGACCCAGCGTGGCTTGGGGTAATGAGGTCACTACTGCTGCCCCTGCAGGAAGAGAAAGCTGCCCATGCCAAGACCAAGGTTCTCCTGGCCAAGGAAGAGGAGAAGTTGCAGTTTGCCCTCGGAGAGGTAGAGGTGCTGTCTAAACAGCTTGAGAAAGAGAAGCTGGCCTTTGAAAAGGCGTGAGTGGGCCTTGGTAGTGGGGGAACGGTTGGGGGTTCCATCTGCCCATCAGCCTTCCCACCCTTTCTTATCTTCTCCACTCAGGCTCTCCAGTGTCAAGAGCAGAGCCCTGCAGGAGTCCAGCAAGAAGGACCAGCTCATCACCAAGTGCAATGGTAGGCGGGAGGCCCGCACTCCCTCCCATGCTTACATGCGTGGGCTCTTCCCTAACAGCCCAGTGCCTGTGTCCAGAGCAGGGTTTCACCCCAACTTGTGTCCCTGGCTGAGGATACATGCAAGCCCAGGTGGGCCACACCTTTGCAAAGGCCTTCAGCGAGCAGGCAGGCCACGGAAATGAGGGAAGTAGTTGGTGTACAGTATTCCTCATGGCCATAAAGGAATGGGCTCGCTCCCATTTTTCTTGAAACATATGACCTTCTTAGTCCACCTTTTTGTTTTCCCACTTTTGGTGACTATTAGTAATAGTGTACTTTACTTATAACTCTGTTAGCAGAGGAACAACGGGGCAAGCACAGTGCTGTGTGGAAGCTGACCCTTAGTTTCAGTGTTGGGGACCCAATAGGAGGAGTGGGGACTGTGGTAATGTGGAGAACCATGCCCCCTCTCAAGGGCCTAGCACCTCTGCTGTGGGAATAGGGGCCCAGTACTGTCAGATCTTTAAAAAAGAAACTGGAAACCACATTTTAATGGAAGCGTTTCTGACTTTTTAGTGTTGGCAACTGATTTAGAAATTTTTAAAGTATTGTATGGGCCAGGGAAAATATGTCTGTGGGCCGTTAGGTTTCAACTCTGCTCTATGCAGATGCCTGTGGCCACTTGTTGGCCCAGTTGGTGCCCTGAGTTGTGGGGCACTTTCAGTGAGCTACCCAGTGTCCTGAGACCTTAGGACCCACTTTCATTTTCCCAGAATGCTAAACTCCCCTTACCTAGTTTAAGAAGTAGATGTAAATTCCATATACAACATTTCCTTCATTCACTGCAGCATTCATTTTGAGTAGGCCAGAATTCAAGCCCAAAAGAGGTTCAGTGTCTCTCCTGATGGGCCCCCACCTGGAGCCTTGGGCACCCCCTACCCACCAATGCAGCCTTCTCTCTCCCCTGGTGAGTACTGTCACAGGAAAGATGCCAGCAGGCTGCCATCTTGATCTGGCCAGGTGGGCTAACGAGCCTTATGGTTGTTTGATCAAGAGCTCCTGTTAGGGCTTCCCTGGTGGTGCAGTGGTTAAGAATCCGCCTGCCAGTGCAGGGGACATGGGTTTGAGTCCTGGTCCGGGAAGATCCCACATGCCGCAGAGCAACTAAGCCTGTGCGCCACAACTACTGAGCCTGCGCTCTAGAGCCCGCAAGCCACAACTACTGAGCCCGCGTGCCTAGAGCCCGTGCTTCGCAACAGGAGAGGCCACCGCAATGAGAAGCCCACACACCGCAACAAACAGTAGCCCCCGCTCACCGCAACTAGAGAAAAGCCCGCGCGCAGCAACGAAGACCCAACGCAGCCAAAAATAAAATAAAATAAATAAATAAAATTTAAAAAAGAGCTCCTGTTAGGACCTCCTGGAGCCCAACAGGCAGTCAGTGCCTCCATACCCAAGGATGTTGGTCTCCTAGTCCTTCCCCTTTCCCTGGACATCCCCCCACTTCCCTAAAAGGAACCTAGGGTTCTTTCCTGGTGCTGCTAGAGGCCCTTCCTCTACGACATTTCCTAGAGATCAGCCAGGGCCTCGGGGGCTCTGCGTCTGCTTGTGGAATGTGTGTGAGTCACGGGGAGGAGCCTGGCTGCCTCCCCCAAGAATGTTCTGAACTCCTCCAGTAGGGCATAAGCCCTCACCTGAGGAGATCTGGTGACCTGAGCTACCCCCTGGCCTGTCTCCCACCCCCGCTACCTCCCTTTGCATGGTTCCAGTTTTACACTTACATAGTTCCTTATTCTTCTCAAAACGCTTTTCTAACCATTCTCTCATTGGGTGCCATTTATTCTAAATTTAGCTCTCATTTATTTTAAAAGATTCAAACACACTTATGGTACTTTTTTCCCGTAAGAACTTCACAAGCAATCAGTTTGGATTCACTGGATGACCTGAGGAAGGAGGTTCAATAGTCCTGGTCCTGTGACCCAGCGAGCCCATGTTTTCATTCTTTCCCTTCACCCATGTCTCTCTGTAACGTGTGCCTTAACTTTTTATCAGATCTTCTCTTTTGAAACCTTCACTGCTTCAGTATATCTGCATTTTCAGAGCTTATGTTCTAGTTAATCTTTGTCTAGCCTTTAAAAGCAGTAGGATTTTCTTCCTTTGAGAATCAGAATTTTCCAGGACTCCCTGAGGGACATTATGTAAATGAAGCAACCCCAGATCCCTACAGCCTCACTGGATTTTAACCCAAGACACAAAACTTACGCTTGCTTCTAATGCGCACTTAATCTGGGGGTAAGCTTTGCCACCACTATCTCCCTGGGTCCTCCCCACCCGCCCTGTGGAATAGGGATCCTGTCTTCTCCCCTGAAGCCCTAACACAGGGCTGGGCATCCAGCTGGTCCTCAGTAGGTCTGGTTGGATTGAAATGACTGAATTAGGTGATGTTTCTAAGACCTAAAGGCCCAGGGGACATCCTGTTCATTCCACAAAAAAAAGTATTGTACATCTAGTATGTGCCAGGTACTATTTTAGGCCTTAGGGCTAAAGCCGTGAATAAAACAAAAAATCCTTGTCCTTGTGGACCTTATATCCTAGTAGAGGAAAAGACAAATGAGCAAAATGTATGGTCTGCGAGATATAAGTGCTAAGAAGGAAAATAAAGCAGGAAAGGGGGATAGGAAGTATTGGGAAGGGTTGTGATTTTAGACTAGGAAGGGTCTCGCCAAGGAGGTGATATCTGTAAAGAGCTGCAGGAGTTGAGGGCAGGAGCCATTCATCCTCCTGCTTTTGGGCAGGGCTGACCATCTCTCTCCAAGGGCCCTTGCCTGCCCTCATGTGAGCTACCTGGTCCAGAATAGAACTGTAAAGTCACTGACACATTCATCAAGATGTTGTGCCCTCCACTCCCACCCCATCATGACTCCATAATAAACTCATTCTTATGAAGGCATTAGCAACTACTGTTGGACAACCCCTGGGTGGGGGGAGCCAAGTTCTGAAAAGACCCCTGAGGGAATGCCTTATTTCAGGAAGGAGCGCATGGGATGGGAACCACTCCTCCTGCCTGCCTCTCTCCCCCACAGAAATTGAGTCTCAGGTTATAAAGCAAGAAGATATACTTAATGGCAAAGAGAATGAGATTAAGGAGTTGCAGCAAGTTATCAGCCAGCAGAAAGAGATTTTCAGGTGAGGGGTCCGGGCCAGGCTGGGGGTTGTTGATGGAAGTGGGGAGCCAGACCTCTGGTCCCTACCCTTGGGCTGTCCCCAGCCCATGCCCAGCTGGCTCCGTTGCAGGAATCACATGTCTGACTTCTGGATCCAGAAGCAGCAGGAGAACTACATGGCCCAGGTGCTGGACCAGAAGCATAAGAAAGCCTTGGGGATGCGTCAGACCTGGAGCCGCCAGTGTTCCAAGGAAAAATAAAATGGTCATCTCCTTCCTGTTATCTGGCTGTAATGCCCAACCTCTGCCTCCTCTGCTGTGGTGGTCCCCATCCTGACCCTTCCGATCCCTGCGGGTACCTCCCTCAGGCCTCACAGTGGCCTGGACCCCAGGGAAGAGGTAGGGTGAAAGGCAAAAGACACTCTCCTTCCTTCTTCCCTGCCTGCCTTTTGGACCACCACCTGCCAGGCCACTGCTGTGTTCAGAATGGATGCTCCTCGAGTCTCCAGCCCCTACTACTCCCCTCCCTCCCTCCTTTGGGTAGTAGTGGGGGCCCATGGGGGTATGGGGTTGTAGCCTAGGGAAGGACTACTTGGTTGTCTAGTAGGCACTGTCCCTTCTTACTCTTGGTATTAAATTCCTTCCTACATAAACAACCCTGGTTATCCCAGTGCCCTGGTAAATTTAACTCTCCCAACTTGAAGGGCTTTCTGTGTATGTGTTGTGTATGTGTCTGTGAGAAGCCCCGACTGGAGAGTTCAAAGATGGTGGGTTCCAGGACCACAGTGAATTTGGGAAATCAGTTTCCATCACATAACAACGCTGTACCTGTGAATCACATTTGCATCTTCTTACACATCTCCCAAACAGAAGCTTATTAGTCTGCACAAATGGAGGAAGGGGAAAGGACAATGCTGTGTTGTGTGTTTTTCTTCTGCTATGTCTATTTTTAAGGTGGGATAACTGTGTGAAGGGGCTATGATGTGCTCAAGTTGCATATGCAGGGCTGGATGTAATGGACAGGCTGGATCCTCTCAGAAGCCATCACTAATGTGCCCTAGGTGATCAAGGGGACACACCAGGCAGGGGTCCCACTCAAGGGAGGCTGAGTCAGATGTGTCAAGTCTAGCCTTTCCTGGCTCAATGTGAGAATGAATGCGTAGGAGGGGCCAGTGCTCTTGCTCCAGGGCCAGCTGGGGCCTGAGTCATAGCAGGACCTTGAAGCCAGAAGTTTAAGGGCAAGTGGTGCCCATTGTCATTGTCCCAAGAGAGTGACAGGTGGTGGCTGCTTCCCCATCAGCACTTGTCCCCAGGGCAAGTCCTGAGGTGGCAGGGGCTGGAATGAGGGCCTTGTGAGTGCATGGGGGAGCACAGAGCTATTCTTGCCTCAGAGGGGCTTTAGAGAAGGGACCACAGCTACCCCAGAGTTTCCTAAGAGATGCCACATCAGCATCCGGGACTTGTTCTGGCAGCCTGAAAAGCTAGAACTGTCCCCTCCAGCCTAGGTTTCCACTTAGGGCAGTGGGTCCAGCCAGGGACAGCAGTTTTTTGAGGCCCCAGTACAACTTTTGGAGTCGGGGGGAGCGGAGCCCTCCAAGCCATGCTCCTCTATCAAAGGTGAGGGGGGAATGCACTCTTATGAGCTCTAGCGACAGACTATGGGAGGGCTAGGGAGGAGGGTGCACTGCAGTGATGGGAAGACGCGGGGGACTGACATAAAGATGAAATTGTTAGCAAGACCTGAGTTGTCTGGTCTCCTGGCTCACACTCTGATCCACATGCCGTAGTGCTTGATCTCGGGCAGGTCCCTGCTTAGCCTCCGTTCTGTCACCTGTGATGGATGAGTGGAGTTGGGCCTAGCTCCTGCGTACAAGTTGGATGCCTGCCCTCCCCTCCCCTTCCCGTCAACCAAAGCCTCGAATACCACCCCAGGCTCTCCGGCCGCGCCGGAGAAGGGGTCTGGGAGGGTAGGACCCAGGGCCCAGTTCTCTCCGGCTGCCTACGCCGCCGTCTCGGGAGCGGACGCGGCCGCTTTAAGGCGCGGTGACCCCACGGCACCCGCGGGCGGGGCGGGGACAGTGCGGGCGTCGCGGCACCAGCGGAGGCGAACGAGAGGGAGAGAGTGCGCGGCGTCCGGCCCCAGCATGCTGACCGCGTTCACCCCGCCAACCCTGCCTGGGCTCCCAGGGCGGCTGCCCGCGGCCCCCGCGCGGCGCCAGGACTCCTCCAGTTCGTCAGGCTCCTACCACACGGCTCCGGGTTCTCCAGAGCCCCCGGACGTTGGGCCGGACGCGGAGGGCAGGGCGAATTGGCCCACGGTGGCCCCTGTGCTGGGGGAGGGCGCGCAGCCTCGCCTGTCCGTCAGCGCCCAGAATAGCCGCCAGCAGCTCGGGCCCAGCTCGGGTTTCCCGCGAGGCCCGGCCTCGGGCCCTCGGCCACCCCAGCCCCAGCTGCGCATGCTGCCGTCGGGGGAGATGGAAGTCATCTTCGGCGCCGGGCCCCTGTTCAGCCGTTCTGACGCAGAGGATAGCGAGGTGCACCAGCTCACGACGCAGGCCTTCCGCAGCCTCTCTCCGCCCGGCTCCGCGTCTCCCATCCCTGCCGAACCGCAGCCCCAGGGCCCCGACGGTGGCTCCCGCTGGGCCACCTACCTGCAGCTGCGACCCCGCGGGCCGAGTCCTGCCACCCCAGCGCAGTTCGAGTGTGTGGAGGTGGCGCTGGAGGAGCGTGCCGCGCCTGCCAGGCCCCGGACGGTGCCCAAACGTCAGATCGAGCTGCGCCCCCGGCCCCGGAGTCCCCCGCGGGAGGCCAGCGCGCCGCCCCCGCGACTGTTCCTGCGCACCGGCTCCCTGGACGAGTCTCTGGGCCGCCTGCAGGCTGCTGCGGACCTCGTGCAGACGGCGCTGGCCAGAAAACTGAGCCCCGCGACCCCTGCCCCAAGCAGCGCCACCTTCGGACCCACGTTTCCGCCAGAGCCTGCGGCCCCGGAAACGCCCCGCAGTACTCGAGTGGCCCTGAAAGAGGCCAGGTCTCGGCCACCTCGTGTGCATTATAGTTCAGCCCCCGCCAGGGCCCCACGACCGTGGCCTAGCCTCCGTGAGCGCGCAATTCGGCGCGACAAGCCCGCGCCCGGGACCGAGCCGCTGGGTCCAGTTAGTTCCAGCATCTTCCTGCAGTCTGGGGAGAAGATCCAGGAGGCGCACCACCAGGAACCCAAGACTCGGTTCCCGCGAGAGACTCCGGATCGAACCGTCCTGAAGGCACAGAGTCCGTCTTCCCAGTCTAGGGCCCCCCGGGAGGTTTCGAGTAAGGCTGTGAGACCGAGGAGCCCATCCCCACTGTGGCAAGCCCCAAATGGGACCGTGCGGGGTCCTCGCTGCTCCTCGCCCCAGAACCTGTCCCCGTGGAATAGGGCTATCCGGAAGGTGAGTGGCCCGTCGCTCCCCGAGGCATCCTCCGCATGGGGAAATCAGGATGCTGCTGTCACGGAAACTGTCAGCAGAAAGAGCCCTTCCCCTCCGACCCTTTCCCAGTGGAATCGGGGTGTTGCCAGTGCAAGAAGCCCATCCCCCGAAGCTCCTTCCTCGTGGAAGGTTCCGCATCCGGCAGTTGGGGATACAGTTGAGGGGAGTAGGAGCCCGTCCCCGCCAAACTTGTCCTCATGGGAGACTCCAGATCGTCCTACTGGGACGTGGAGCCCATCGCCCCAAGAGACGTGGGACTCCACGGTGCAGAGCTCAGCGGTAGTGTCTACGCGGGAAGCTATGAATGGCGTAGCCCAGGAGGAACTGGTGCCACCCACGCCATCTGCACCCGGGACTCCAGAGCTAACAGAGGCGCAGAGTCCGTCCACGCGGGAGATGCCGGATCTTGCCTTCCGAGGCAGCCAGCTGTCGCCAGCGGTGGCTGCACCCCAGCTGCCCCTCAGTCGCCTCGTGGGCACCCTGGATGCCGACGCGCGCCCGGAAGCCTTGGGCTCTGGAGAAGCGGCCTCGGGACGCCCGCGCGTGGCCATTCCGCGGCCCCGCGACGTGCGCAAGATGGTGAAGACCACATACGCGCCAAGCTTCCCGGCAAGCACCCCAGGCTCAGGGCTGCCTGCACCTCCTGCGGAACCCCGCGGGGAGGAAGGCGGCGCATCCAAGACACAAGAGCTTCAGGCGCTGGGGGCCCCCGCCCCGGCTCACTACACTTCCGTTTTTCTCAAGGACTTTCTGCCGGTCGTGTCACACCCCTACGAGACCCCAGAGCCAACCGCAGACACAGTCCCCCGGGACGTTACGCAGCCCAACGGGGTCCTGCGGCGGAGGGCAGAGAACAGCACGGCGAAACCCTTCGCGCGCACTGAGATCCGCCTGCCTGGTGCCTTGGCCTTAGGCCGCCGGCCGGAGGGAACCCAGGGAGTCGTGGTGCGCGGTCCTGGCGGAAAGAACAGGGATGCAGAGCCCCAGCGCCTGGTCCCCGACGACAAGGGTCGTGCCAGCCCTCTAGGCGGCGCTCGCACCTCACCCCAGAAGTCGCCGATAGGGCCGGCAGGGACCCAACCTCCCGGACCGCCCCGCCCCAGCTCCCCGCAGGCGTACCCTAGCTCGAGCCCTGGAATAGCACCGAAACAGAAGACGCCACCTATGGCCCCTGAGCCCGCGGTTGCGGTCCAGTCGCCCCTCCCGCGGGAGCCCCAAGCGTCCGCTGGCAGAGCGGCCCCGCCCCAGGCCCGCGCCGCCTCGGCGCCTCCCATGGACCGGTCCCCGGAAGGCCCCTCCCAGGGGGCGCGCAGGCCGCCCGGGGCCGCGCACCCGGGGAAGGTCCTGGTGGACCCAGAGAGCGGCCGCTACTACTTTGTGGAGGCGTCGAGGCAGCCTCGGCTGCGGCTGCTCTTCGACCCCGAAAGCGGGCAGTACGTGGAGGTGCTGCTGCCACCCTCGCCCTCGGTGCCACCCCGCCGCGTCTACACCCCGCTGGCCCTGGGCCCCGGCCTCTACCCGCCGGCCTATGGGTCTATCCCTGGCCTCTCACTGCCACCATCCCCGGGCCCGCCGGCCTTCAGCGGCCCCCAGCTACCCTGGGCCTCCGAGGCGGGGCCCCTGGACGGGATGTACTACCTGCCAGTGAGCGGGGCACCCAGCCCCGCGCCTCCTCTGCTCCTCTGTGCTCCACCCTCCAGCTTGGGTCCCGCCCAGCCGAGCAAGGGCTCCTTGTTCCCCGTGTGAGGCCCCAGGGCCTGATCCCCATGGTGTTGGGACCCGTTAATGGCCTTGGAGGTTCTGGCATCCAGTCCTGTGCCCTCTTTTCCTTCTATCACCTCTTTCTTTTACCCACCTTATGCAGTCTTCAGGCCAGAAGTTACCTTCAGAGTGCTTATCTGAGACCCCCAGCGTTGATGGAGCTGGAGCTCAGGAAATGGCTGCCTGTTTCCTCCCCCCGACAAAATCGTATACCCCTTTCCCAAGCATTCCCAGAGTGTGGTGTGTTGGGGGGCTGTGTGTGTGTGTTGGGGGATGAAAAAAATGCAGAACGTGAGAGTTGTGAGTTAAGTTTTATTTGGGGCAAAATGAAAACTATAAACCTGGGAGACAGCCTCTCAGCACTGAGGAACTGCTCCGAAGAGGTAAGTGGGGGAAGTCAGTGTATATGTGGGTTTGGTGAAGGGGGATACAGGCAATCAAGACCACATTTTGGCAGAAGGTTGCTGCTAGTCACAAGGAGCAGATGTCCATTAATGATTTTAGTGCTTTTCTAGTTATGAGAAGATGCAAGAAATTGGGCTCATAAAATCTTCTCCTGAAAATATCTGACTATCTAAAGGCCTTTTCTGCCAGTTTTTCCCAGAGCGCAGAGGGCCTCATTCCTGATCTCTGCCCAGAACTCCTTTCAGGGTGTATTGAAGGTCAGCGATTGTACTGGCTAGTGATTTCATCCTTGTAGAGGCAGATGGCAAGTGACAATTTTTAGTTGGTAGTGTGAGAAATCCCAGGACATGGCCCCAGATGCCGACCTGAGGGGGTGATGGGGTTCCTCGGGGGCAGCAGGAAATGGGAGCTGCAGGGGACAGGGCTGCCCCCAGAGGTAGTGAGCTGTCTGTCTCCCTGAAGGTGGGCCCAGCAGAGGTGGAGCAGGCTAGTGAGCACTGATGGGATGAAGAGAGAAAGACACTGGCTATCAAATCTGTTATTCTTTGCAGAGGATCTGAGCCTTGGCCTGGGAGGCTGTGGGGGAGAGTGGCTAGTGCAGGCCCTAGGTGAGTCTCATCTGAGAGAGGGAGCTGCGGGGACAGGTGGTAGAGGTGGAGAGGGAAGTAATATGGGAGAGGCTGTGGAGGGTCAGCCCGGGACTTGGGGTGGGGGTGCTGCGGGGAAGGTGGGGAGGTGACTGTAGTCTCCAGCTGGGGGTACCGCCCCTCATTCTCCCCTCAACCCCAGCCTCTGACTTGGCTTGTCTAAGCCCTCAGAGCTGAACTGGCTGGTCCTGGGGTTAGGAGTGGAGGTTCCAAGCCATTCCCACCGAGGGTGGGGGACAGATGAGTGCGTCGTCAGGAAAGTCTTAAAAGCACGGAGGATGGTTGAGCTGTTGTCCCAGAGGAGACTCTTGACCTCTCTGGGTGGGGTGGAGGGTGGGTTAGGGCTGGCAAAAGAAGGGATGCCCCTGTGAAGAGCTCTCATCTGGTTCCACTGCCCTGGTAGCAGGTGTGGCAAACATGCCTAGGGAGGGGCTGGCTGTACAGGCTGGTCACAGCATAGGAAGGGACAGGACCTAGGGCCTGTGTTCCAATTGCCTTGAGATTCCAGGAGCTTCTGAGGAGAGTGGAGGGAGATGCATGGTGTGGGAGGTGGTCTGCGTGGGGGTCTGTGTAGAGTTCTGAGTGAAGTGGCTGGGCCTTGTGGGACTGGTATGTGATGTGATGAGTTTGGGGAAGAAGAGTTACCATTAGAAGCAGTGTCAGGGATGGAGATCAATGCCTTCCTTAAGTTCCAGGCCTCCGGGGGGCCTGGATCCCTTGGAGTCACTGCCCCCTTGCCTTGAACTGGAAGCTGACTGAGAGAACTATGAGTCAGAATAACCTGGACATCTTTCTGTGGCTGGAGATCCTGGTCCTGATGGCAAGGAGGGCCCTGGGCCACTCCTGGGCCCCTCACGCATCGTGGTGTGCAATAAATCGCTGACCCAATGGCCACGATGGCTGGAACAACTGGTGTAAGGTGTCTGATTTCCTGCTGCGGTCCCTTAACACCCCCAGAGTGCCCTTCCATGCCTGGGTGTGGCCTGGGGGAGGGGACCATGTGTATCTTTCATACACTGTGGCGTCCCTGCCTCAGTGAACTTGCCTCTCAGGGAGGGAGCCTTGGCTGGCAACCACGCCTGTGGCCTCATTTCTCCTGGTGGCCGAGTGGCCAGTGTGCCTTGGGGTCAACAAGGCTTGGGTTCCAATCTCAGCATAGCCCTTCTAGCTATGTGGCCTTGGATTTGACACTTTTCTCTGAACCTTTGTGTCCTCAGGGGTAGATTTAAGATGACAGTAACAAGCCACCTCCTTCCCCGAGGGGCTCAGCGCAGTGCCTGCCATGTGCTCAGGTCCCAGGACATGAGACGTATCAGCCCCCATGTGTCCTCACCCAGGCCCAGCCCCTCTCCTTGCCTCATTGGCTGGAGCCGGGGTCCCATGAGAGGAGGTGTGCGAGCGGTGTCTCCAGGGCCCTGGGGGAAGGGAGAGAACAGGAGGGTGAGGTGTCGGTTTCCCATTGGTCTGGGGCGGGCTCTCTGCAGCAACCCCCACTGCGCGTACACACGTGCATCCCTGCACCCCAACCACAGTCCCTGCTCGCTGAGCCAGCTCCACAGACCATGAGGCTGTCGCTGCTGCTGCTGCTGCTGGGGGCCTGGACCATCCCAGGGGGCCTTGGGGACAGGGCCCCGCTCACAGCCACGGCCCCCGAGCTGGATGATGAAGAGAAGTTCTCAGCTCACATGCCTGCTCACCTGCGCTGTGACGCCTGCAGGGCGGTGGCCTACCAGGTGAGCCCCCCACCCCCTGGCCTCCCCGCGAGCAGTTCTCCTGCCCCTACCCAGGCCCCCACCCAAGCCAGACCCCTCCATCTACCTCAGATTCCACTGCTGGCCTTGGATCCCCAAACCCCGCCCCACCCCCAAGGCATTGAGCTAGACTCAGCCTTCCATGATATTGCCATCTTCACCTCACCAGCACTGGCCTGCCTCAGTTTACCTGTCTGTCTGCCCAACAAAGAGCAGGCGATCTCTGGGACACCAGGGAGTCACTAGCTTGTCCTCTCGTACTCCTCCCTTTCTAGGACCACCCTTAAGTCTGGACTCCTTCCCAAGGCATGACTGGGGAGCATTGGTGTATGTGTACACGTGTGCATGTTTGTCAATCCCATGAATCCATGAGCATGTGCGTGTCTTGAGTTCACATACAAACCTATCACGCGTGCCTGAGTACTTCTTGTGTGTGTTTGTGTGACTGTGTGCACGCGCACGCACACGGGGGCTATGAGTACACGTGTCACTGAAGACTGGGAGGTTTTTTTTTCTTTCCTTGTTCTTGTGGTTTCAAATAGTGTGTGCTGATGGGCAGGTGTGCCCTGGGGGAGGGGCCCCAATGCCCAGGCCTAATTCTCCACCTCAGTGTTTCCCACCCACCCCCCATCCCAAGGCAGCGGATCCTGCCTCAGCTGGCGTGGTCCTAGCTTTCTGGACCTGGGGGAGGGCCATGAAGCCTGCCTCACAGGTGTTCCTGCTCAAAAGGCTCCATTTCCTCGTTCTTCCTCAGAGACACAGGCTTCTGTTCCCCCCCGCCAATCACCCCTCCTTTCACACTGAGCAGTTCTGAAGCCCTGGTTCCCAACCCCTCCTTGTTGCAGATGTGGCAGCATCTGACAAAGGCAGAGGCCAAGCTTCACACCCTGGACTCCGGGGGCCGTGGCAGGCTGAGCGAGTCGGTATACACAGACGTCCTGGACCAGAGCTGCTCCCAGACCTGGCAGGGGTGAGTTGAAAATCTGGCCCCTGCCCCCCTCCTCCAGGGGCAGGCTGATGAGTGGGGCTTCTCATTCTCCCACTCACACACCACACACTCCACTAGGGCTCTGGCCCAAGGGTGGGGACTGGCTGGGACAGAGTCTGAGCTCTGGAGCTGGGAGCAAGTAGAAGAGTAAGGTGGCCAGGAGACAAGGTTGCTGTGTGACTTTGGGCCAGGAGTTTCCCCTTTCTGGTCCTTAGTTTTTCAGCAGGGAGGATCAGAATCTGGGCACTAAACTCGGCAGATGCCCAGTGTGCCCAGCTTCATGTGGTGACGGGAACACTAATGCTGTCTCCCTCTCCTCCCACTGCCTCCAGCTACGGAGTTGGAGAAGTGGACCAGGTGAAACGTCTCATGGGCCCAGGACTTAGGAAGGGGCCGGAGCCAAGCATCAGTGTGATCATCATGGGGGCGCCGTGGCCTACCAGGTCATGACTGGAGGATTGGGGTGGGACGGAGCCTTGGTCTGCCCCACTGTGGGCCGGGCAGAGTCTGAGGCTCCTCCTGGGCTCCCCTAGGCTCTCCAAGACATGCTTTCACTACCTGGGGGAGTTTGGAGAAGACCAGATCTATGAAGCCCACCAACAAGGTCAAGGGGCCCTGGAGGCATTGCTGTGTGGAGGCCCCCAGGGGGCCTGCTCAGAGGAGGCACCAGTCACAAGGGCAGAGCTCTAGTCCGACTCCTCCTTCCCCTTCCTGGTCAGCCCCTAAAGGGAGCTGGGCTTCCTCTGGATCTGTCCCCTGCCTTCTGCAGGCTACCTGGAGGGCGGGGAGGCCTTGTTCTTCTGTGCTGCCACTCTCCCTCCCTCCTTCAGCTTCTGGGCCCTGGGGCCTGGGGGGTGGCCAAGGCCTTCCCCTCTGGACTCAAATAAAACCAGTGACCTCGATTCCTTCTCTCTGCAAAAGGTGCTTGGGGGGCTGGGAGGATAGACATTGGTGTTTCTGCTGACGTCCCTCCTAGAGAGGGCCAGGTACACGTCCCCCACAATTTCCCAGAGGTAAGTGAGATCTGTCATGGCTGGAAATGTGAGTGAGCTGTCAAAGGCATATGGAACCAGTTATCTGAACGGTTGAAACCCCAGATCCCTCACGAGAGAAAAGAAAAGCCAAGGCAAACTCCATAAGCAGGCTGCCTGTGGACATACCCACTGCAACCACTGTGTGCTACTGTGCCCCTCCCAGAACACTAGTCTTCCTGGGTCTACACCCAGCAGCTGCTCACTTTCTAGACTCTGCTTCTGACCCCAGCTAGCATGTTTGAGCTCTCGGTGCTCACCTGGGACAGGGCAGGGCAGGACAGGGGTCCTGGAACAGGCTGGATTCAGTATCTTGGCTCTACGTCCTGCTCTCCCCAGAAATTCTCACCTGGGGCCCTTTTCTTAGAAACGGAGAAAAGAGCTCCACCTGGTTCACACCTGGGTCTGGGTATCTGGGGTCAGTGGTGCTACAGCTTAGTTTCATTTGTGTCTCTGATCCTCTGAAGCTCTGGAAAGTGGACAGAACAGACACTCTAATCCCCTGTTGACAGGTGCAGAAACTGGGGCTCAGACAACAAAAGAGGCTCAGGCAGAGTCCCAGGCTGAGCAGTGGCAGGGCTGGGAGGGGATTCAAATTTGGGGAGTGGGGGAAGGTTAGGGCTGAAGGAATGGGGGTGTCCCAGGCAGGCCCTTACCACTCTGCACCCCAGCCCCCTATGTTCCATCACCTGTTCCCCATCTGCCTGAGGCCCCTCCTCCTGGCCCTCAGGAGAGAACTCTTAAGCACCAGGCGAGCCAGGGCCCAAGGAATTGGCTAAGCAGTCAGTAGTATCAGGTGTGGAGCCGGGAGCCCATGACGTGCACCTGCGTGGCCCTGTGTTTTTGTGGCGTGATTTAGAGACACTTTGCATCAGAGTCTAGGTGCTCCGGGTCCATTTGTGTGATTGCGTATCTGAGACCATGTGCAACTTCCCGGCTTTGTCTCCATGTGTGTGGTATGTGGTTTGGGTTGATATGAGGGTCCAACGGACAATGTGTGGAAGGGGTAGGGGTGTCTCCTCAGCCCCTGGGAAGTACCGGGGAGGAGAGGGTGGGGAGGAGAGTGCCGAGGAGTAGAGGCTTCGAACTGGTCAGATGACTTTGGGAACCTGGGAACAGGGGCCAGGATTTGAGAGGAGAGGACAGGTGGACAGAGGAACGGGCTGGAGGCTGGACAGGCCATCGGATTCGGGGCTGTGACATGAAGCTGCTACCCAGCTGGATAGCGGTGCTGCGGGGGAGGCCTTGGGGCAGGGCCTGGCCATGGGCACAGCGACCCAGAAGTAGGTGGACCCTAATGGGGTTGGGGCAGCGCAGAAGAGAGCAGAACCAGGGCCCTCAGCCCCTGGGCTCTCCCCAGCCCCCGGGAGGGGAAGACAGGCCGGGCCCAGGCCGGCTTCAGCGACCGCGTAGCAGTCACGCAGGGCCCGGTGCTTAGAAAGACCCCACAAATCAGTTTAATGCTCTGCTGTTGCTACTTTTAAATTTATAATACTTTTGGGCTTCCCTGGTGGTGCAGTGGTTGAGAGTCTGCCTGCTGATGCAGGGGAGACGGGTTCGTGCCCCGGTCCGGGAAGATCCCACATGCTGCGGAACGGCTGGGCCCGTGAGCCATGGCCGCTAAGCCTGTGCGTCCAGAGCCTGTGCTCCGCAACGGGAGAGGCCACAACAGTGAGAGGCCTGCGTACCGAAAAAAAAAAAATTTATAATACTTTTGCAACAGGGGCCCCAGATTTTCATTTTGCACTGGGTCCCACAGATTACGTAGCTGGTCCTGACTGGGAGGGGAAGGGAAGGAATCCTTGTCCTGACACAGAGAACAGACAAGACCGGGCTAGCCTCAGCAGCTCCTTCTCCGGAGGCCCATCTGTTCTGTGCCTCAGGGACCCTGAGGGGCAAGCGGAGGTGGTGGGGAGTGCAGTCCTGTCTGACATTTAATGTATAATTAACAGCGTGGGCTCAGTAGTTCAGGCCAACCTGAATTTTTGGAATGGCTTTCTAAAACCTTGCTACCTGTGTAGCCTTGGTCAGATCACATCTCCTAAATCTGTTTCCTCAGCTGTAAAAGAGGTTAATGGCACCCAGCACCTGGGGTTAAACATGACAATACATAGATGTTGCTTGGCACGCAGTTGTTCCTAAGTAACGAGATGGGTTATGATGATGATAATGATTAACTTTTGATTAATAAGCAGGGAAAAGCCTCATTCAGAGTGTGCCATAATATGTGCCCATTTTCACTCCCTTTCCTCTTACCTCACCCAGGGCCTGGTAAACTTCCAAGGCCATCCACTCCTCACCCCCACTCCGGCCCTCTCTCGGAAAATACCTGTCCCGTGCCCAGGGTCAGGTGCGGGCAAGGAAGGGTGTGCTCGGGAGGTAAATGTGACAGAGGCTTGGGCGGCCTTTTCCACTATGGCCGGAGTTAATATATTACCCAGGCCTGGGCCCTCCTTTCGCAATCGGCGCTGGAGATCTGGTTACAGATTTACTTCAAACAATGTCGGCTATGCGGATTAAAGTCCTCCTTGGCCTTCGTATAAGCCGTCCCTTCTTCTCCTCAGGAACTGCTCACACCTGTGCCCCAAAGATGAGGGCCCAGGAGGACCCTGAGGGCCAGACACAGGTGCTGGGGAATGAGGGGAGCGGGTGGAGGCAGGGTGGGGCTGGGAGCCTGAGCAGTCCTTGCTCCCTGGGAGGGCAGAGACAAAGGTTCTGATGAACTGGATCAAGAGTGACTGTCCCAGGCGGAATGTGGCAGTTGGGGGAGGGGTGGGTGGCAGTGGGGTGAAGGAGACTTCTGCTTTGGGACTGGCTCACCCCAGCTTGGGGGCCGGCGGGGGCCCAGCCTACCGCCCCATTAGTGACACCCCAAGGACCTCTAAGGAACAGAGGGGGGACCAGAGTACGTCCAAGAGGGCCTGTCACAGTCTCCAGCCCTCTTGGCCTCCTCTCCTGGTACCCCTGGCCTTCTGACATATGGGCCCGTTCCCTTGGCTAGAAGGCCCAGGTTCTGAGGGCTCCAGGAGCCAGTACAGCGGACTCATCCCTGCACAAAGCAACGTGAGCTGGGAGCCAGGTGTAGCCAGGCCAAGGGGTAGCTGGGTGCATGAGCACTGAGGGAGGGTGGGGATCCCATTCTGAGGAGCTGACAGGCCACTCGGGCTACCTAATTGATTCTGAAGCAGAATGGACTTTTCTGGTTCCCATCACTCCACGCTGAGTTACTTCTCTCTGCTGCCCCCAGCATGAGTCCCTGGGCTCAGCAGGGACCTCCACGAAGGACCCCCCGACGGCCCTGTGCACAGAGCCCAAGTCTGACATGTTGTACAAGATCGAGGATGTGCCGCCCTGGTACCTGTGCATCCTGCTGGGCTTCCAGGTGGGCGTCTCCCCAGGGCCTTCCCACCCCCGCCCTGCCTGCTCCCCAGCCCCCTCCCTGGCCAAAGAGGTCATCTTGGGTAACAGGAAGAGAAACCTAAAGTCGGAAGCAGTGACTGTCACCAAGCAGGGGTGGGGAAGAGGCTTGATGGGGCCTGAAAGGGACAAGGTATCACCTGCCAGGCGGAGTGCCGGTGACAGGGAAGGGGGCCCACTCCACAGAAGCTGCAGGAATAACTTGGGGACAGATTAGTAACCCCCAGAGAGGTGAGCAGTCGCTCTGTGGGGATGCCTTATGGGAGTTATCAGTCCTGGGTGGGCACACTGGCAGGGGTGGCACGGGCTCAGGCCCACTGAGGCAGGCGTGAGGACTGTGAGGGTTCCCCTGCCTCCCTGTGAGCTCTGTGGGCCCTGCCTCATGCGCTCTCCCCACACCCCTAGCATTACCTGACCTGCTTCAGTGGCACCATCGCTGTGCCCTTCCTCCTGGCTGAGGCGCTGTGTGTGGGCCGTGACCAGTACATGGTCAGCCAGCTCATTGGTACCATCTTCACCTGTGTGGGCATCACCACCCTCATCCAGACCACACTGGGCATCCGGTGAGCTGCCCCACTCCCACCCCTACCCCACCCCACGTAGACACACACGCAGTGATCCACACAGCAGGAGCAGTCTCAGAGGACTCTTGTGGGACAAGAAAAACTGCTATCTGCCCCCACCTGCTGCTTCTGCTTCCAGGCCAGCCTTAGAACCAGGCAGCTGGGGTCCCACCCTGGACCCCAGGTGTTCCTCAAGGAAAGGGAACGTGCCCTAGCTGGGGTCTCCTCCATTAAGCCATACTCTGGGTAATTGGGACCACTCACTCCCCTGCTGCCAGGGCTTGTGTGGGCCTCTTCAGTGGTCCGTCCTCCTGGGGGCCCCCTGCCCCCGCGTGCACAGTCCTAGGCCTGGGTGGCCTAAGGATGGTCATTTGTATGGTGGGAAGATGAAGGAAGGTTGTGAGTGGAGCTTGCATGCAGGAGCTGAGCTGTCCACTTCCATGCACGTGGCCCCTCACAGTGCCGGAGCTGGTGCTGAGAAGGAAAGGGAGCAGGTTGTGAGCCAGGGGCTCCATTTGTTTTCTTTCTTAGGCCCCCAAAATGTTACAGAGTCCTGCCTGGGGCCTCAGTGACTTACCTCTGTTCTGCCCTTGCCCTTGTTCCTCTGTGTCTCTGTCCCTGTGTGTGATTCTCCCTGTGCCTCGCTCTGTGCCCCTCCCTCCCCATCTCCCCTGTCTCTTTGTTCCTGCCTCCCCACCTCCCAACCTGTCCCTGCTGCTCTGTGCCTCTCTTTCCAGGCTGCCGCTGTTCCAGGCCAGCGCCTTTGCATTTCTGGTCCCAGCCAAAGCCATCCTGGCCCTGGAGAGATGGAAATGCCCTCCAGAAGGTGGGCACATTTCTGGGGGCTGCACTGGAGAGGGGAGCCCCAGGAGCCTGGAGGTCTGGGCGACTGTTCCATGTCCATACCCCAAGGTGCCTTCAGGGCAGCATCTTTACTTTCTCTCTGTCTTTGTTCCCTGTGCGTGTGTGTGTGTGTGTGTGTGTGTGTGTGTTCCTGTCTACGCCCCCAGAGGAGATCTATGGTAACTGGAGTCTGCCCCTGAATACCTCTCATATTTGGCACCCACGGATACGAGAGGTGGGTTTGCACGTGGGGTAGAAGAGACCTGGACTTGAGGGTGGGACTAGATGGGAGGGAAGGCCACTGCTGAATTGGGGGATATGAGGACGTGGTCCAGGAACTTTTTTTTAACATAGAGGTCATGGCTTCTACATAGTGACTTATAGCTGATCTTTGCTTTTCCAGGTCCAGGGTGCAATCATGGTGTCCAGTATGGTGGAGGTGGTGATTGGGCTGATGGGGCTGCCTGGGGCCCTGCTTAGTTACATCGGGCCTCTTACAGTCACCCCCACTGTCTCCCTCATTGGTCTCTCTGTCTTCCAAGCTGCTGGTGACCGAGCTGGCTCCCACTGGGGTATCTCGGCTTGGTGAGTGGGCACCAGGCCTGATCCTTGCTCAGCCCCAGTCCCTCAACCCCTTCGTGTCCTGCCCCCTTAGCCTTGGCTCTTGCCCCCAGCCCGGCCTACCAGCCGTTTTCTCTTTGTGCTTCTGTCCCCAGCTCCATTCTTCTGATTGTCCTCTTCTCCCAGTACCTGCGAAATCTCACCTTCTTGCTGCCCGTCTACTGCTGGGGAAAGGGCCTCACTCTCTTCCGCATCCAGATCTTCAAGATGTTTCCCGTGAGGAGCTGACAGGCGGTTCGGGCTGGCACTAGGGCAGGGGCTGGACCTATATCCAGGGCCAAGGGCAGGGGCAGCAGGGGAGCTAGAGGCAGAGTTGAGGTCCTAGCCAGGGATAGGGGCTGGGGTCTGAGCTGGGGCTGGGGCACAGGCTCGGGCTGGGGCTAGGGCTTAGGTAGGAGCTGGTTAGCCTGGACCAAGACCTCCTGGGCCCTCAGTGCAAGCCTCACCCCCCCTCCCCCACTTCAGATCGTGCTAGCCATCATGACCGTGTGGCTGCTCTGCTATATACTGACCCTGACGGACGTGCTGCCCTCAGATCCCACAGCCTATGGCTTCCAGGCACGAACAGATGCCCGAGGGGACATCGTGGCTATTGCTCCCTGGATCCGCATCCCCTACCCCTGTAAGCAACCCCATCTGGGCCCCTCTGCCTCCAACTGAGCCCATCAGTGAGGCCCCTGGTGACCCCAGTCCAGCTGATGACATAACAAGTATTAGCTGCACATTTATAGTGTGCCAGGCAGAGTGGTGGTGTACTCCAAGTCTCACTCCAGCTTTATGACTCTAAGTGACCCCAAATAAGCTCCCACAACTGTATAGCTCCCACCCCAGCTTGAGATCTCTTTACCCCTTCCCCTGCTCCACCCAAGTACTGCCTAGTCCGCTCCCTGACCCACCTAGGAACACTCATTGCATCCAACCTCCCATCTCCCTGTTGATACAGGTCAGTGGGGGCTTCCCACAGTGACTGCGGCTGCTGTGCTGGGAATGTTTAGTGCCACATTAGCAGGCATCATTGAGTCCATCGGAGATTACTATGCTTGTGCCCGCCTGGCTGGCGCACCACCCCCTCCAGTGCACGCTATCAACAGGTATGCTCATCTGCCTTCCCTGGTATCTCATCCCCTCAAGGGTCACTCAGGAAGCAAACGTACAGACAGAATTGAATCCCAGAGGTGGGGGACAAGGAGTTGGGCAAGTCACTAACTCTCCAGGACGGGTTCTCCTTACTTATGAAATGGAGATGCTCTCATCACTCACTCTGTGGTGCAAACAGCTGAGGAGACAACGAAGTCTAAGGGAAAGCTACAGTCACTGACAGCCTTCCATGTGTCTAGCTCTTTCTCTCTTTATTTATTTATTTATTTATTTGGCTGCACTGGGTCTTAGTTGTGGCACATGGTATCTTTTTAGTTGCAGCACATGGGCTCTTAGTTGAAGCATGTGAGATCTAGTTCTCTGACCAGGGATGGAACCGGGGCCCCCTGCATTGGGAGCGCGGAGTCTTCACTGCTGGACTACCAGGGAAGTCCCCATGTGTCTAGCTCTTGATGTGCGTTCTCTTATGCAATCCACTAATGGCTCTGTTAGACAGGTACTCTTAATATCCCCATCTTACAGATGAGGAAATTGAAGCCCAGAATTACCTAAGGATTAAGTGCCAGGGCAGTGGGACTAGCATTCAGACCTGGGCTCCTGGCTCCCAGACCCACCTCTGGCCTGGAGTGGGGAGTACTATGGACAGATAGTTGCAGCTCACACAGACACAGCCCTAGAGACTCTGGCCAGGGCAATGGGAAGACACAAGCCAGGCTAGAGCATGGACCAAGGCACCCACTTGCCCTTTTCTTACAGGGGTATCTTCACCGAAGGCATCTGCTGCGTTATCGCAGGGCTGCTGGGCACGGGCAATGGGTCCACCTCGTCCAGCCCCAACATTGGTGTCCTGGGGATTACCAAGGTGCCGCGACTAGCCAGAGCAGCAAAAAGCTGTGCCCCCATTCCATGTGCTGCAGGCCCCACCCCAAACCTGTCCCTACTTTGGCCTAGCCCCACCCTGCCTTTGACAGGCCTCCCCTGCATCATGCTCTGACCCATATGTACCTTGCTCTTATAACAGGCCCCGCCCACCCACCGCGCCCTTCCCCTCCCGCAACTAACCCCGCCCAACTTCACCCCCTGGGTCTAGCCCCACCCCTTGGCTCCCTGGCAGGTGGGTAGCCGGCGTGTGGTGCAGTATGGTGCGGGTATCATGCTGGTCCTGGGCACCATTGGCAAATTCACGGCCCTCTTCGCCTCTCTCCCTGACCCCATCCTAGGGGGGATGTTCTGCACCCTTTTTGGTGAGTGTTGTGCGTGCTTTTGGGGCGTGGTTGCCGTGTGGTGGAGCCCACCCAGCCTGCGAGGAGCCTCCAGCGGTTCTTTTGTTCTCTCAGGCATGATTACAGCTGTGGGGCTGTCTAACCTGCAGTTCGTGGACATGAACTCTTCCCGCAACCTCTTCGTGCTTGGATTTTCCATGTTCTTCGGGCTCACGCTGCCCAATTACCTGGACTCCAACCCGAATGCCATCAACACAGGTGCCTCCACCTGTCTTACCTGTCTCAGGGTGGGGGAGGTGTGGTGGGCCTCGACTCTGAGCATAGCCTCTTCCCTCAAAGGCTCCACACAGCCAGAGCCACAAATCCTGCCCATCTCTGGATGTTAGCAGCTGAGAGGCTAATTAACAGCTGTGCTTTACTAAGACACTTTCTGTGGACAGGTATGAGCTTTACATATGCTCATTTAATTTTCACAACGGCTCCATGAAACAGATACTATTACCATCTTCATGTGACAGGTGAGAAAAGTGAGGTTCAGAGGGGTTAAATGATTTGTTGCAAGACAAGTAGCAACCAGCAAAACTGGGATTTGAATCCAAGGATGGGAGAGGCAGAGGTGTATAATCTTGAAAGTGAAGGTTTTGTACTGTTCCATCTCTGTGCCTGCTCAAGGAAGTCAGCAGGCTGCACCAGTGGGGAGAAAGTCTCTGAGCTCTGTTCTCCAGATGGGGCCGTGACACCCATTAGCCTTTGGCCTATTCCACAGGCATTCCTGAAGTGGACCAGATTCTGACTGTGCTGCTGACTACAGAGATGTTTGTGGGTGGGTGCCTCGCTTTCATACTGGACAACACAGTGCCAGGTATGGGTCAGCCCTGGGAAGGGAACAGAGAACTAGGTTGGACTCAGAGGCAGTCCAGCAGATGTCTCCTGAGCCGGAGCTGTGGCCAGGTCAGATGCAATGCCTCAGGCCCTGCAGGGAGAAGCAGAACAGATGGGCGGGAGGGAGAGACCACCAGCCTGATAGAGGCACAGGCTTCCCTCTTAGTCTTGAAGATGATGTGGCTACGAGAGTCATTCCCGGGCCCTGTAAATTGTTTCTTTTCCATTTCTTTGTTGCCACTGGGTTGAGGGTTGCTTTTGCTTTCGCTTTCTTAGAGTAGGACAGATGGAAATGTAGCATCAGTATGTTGGCAAAACTCACTCCAAATATGCCAGTGACTTGTCATGTTGGGTACTAGAAGAGCCCCTAACGTTTCTCTTTGGTATCAGGGCTTTTTACGGGGATCATGGAGGATACTTTGTGGGGTCCCTGAGAATCCTCCTGACCCATGTTTATGTGCCCAGTAAATATATAAAAACTAAATGTCACCAGGTGCTCTAACTAGTAATAAGAATAGTTAGCATTTACCAAACATTTATGGGTCAGGCATGGAGCTAAATGTCTCATTTCATCCTCAAAAACTATCCTGTGAGGCAGAGGCTATCAACACCATTTTATATGAGAAAAAAGAATCAGAGGTTAGGTGACTCACCGAAGGTCACAACACTTGCTGATTTAAAACACTGCAAATTTGGGATTTAAACAAGTCCATCTGATGCAGCTAGTCCAAGGCCTGTGTTCCAGTCACTCCACCACACTGCCTCTGCTAGAGAGTTTCAGGGGAACTGTAAGATCAAGGAAAGCTCCGTAGAGACAGGGGCTGGATTGCATCAGTCCACAGAGATGACAGATGGAGGATGATAGCTCTCCATCTTCTGCGACTTAACAGCCTAAACATAGCTGTCCCCACTTGTTTTCCCCTCTCTGAAGGCACAAGTGTCTATTCAGAGCACAGGAATCAGCGGCTGGCTATGCACAGCTGGTGGGTTAGAGTTTGGGCAGGGAAGGGCCAGGACTCCCTGGCACTTTCAGGGATTTTAGATAGCATCAGATGAGGGAGCTTTTGGTAGCAGCTATCACTTAGATGGATGGGTGAGACCTGACCATGGTACCCCCCTTGCCCACCAGAGGAAGCTGAGGTGGGACCTGGAGAAGCTCATCCTGCGGACATGAGACAGGGAAGTGGCAACCTCAATGCCTAGGGAATCCACAGAGATGGAGGGCATCTGGGTGGGTATCTGTAGAGGGGTTTGTGATTTGGGCAGCTGGATTAAGCTACCCAGATGTTAACAGCCTCAGAGTGCCTGAGTTCCTCACATCTCTATCCTTCAACCCAACTGCCCATCAGCAACCATCCCTGCCAATGATCAATATATGTATTATGCTACATAATCTTCAACAGTCCTTCAATGTGCATGATGAGGAATCTGAAGCTCAGAGTGGTTAAATCACTTGCCTAAGGTCACACAACCTGGTCTCAAGCCCAGGTCTGGCTGGCTCAGAACCTTGTCCTCAACAATGGAATTGCAGAGCTTTATTCTGTAGGATGGGTACATTTTGCTGATAGACCACTTTGCATTTGCTCTTACTCTTTACCTACCCACATACCAACCTTAGAGGGGCAGTTAGGTTTAGTTCAGCAAGTGCTACTGGAGCAAGCACGGCCCTGAGTTAGACACTTAAGGGTAAAAAAACGTTAAGTCAACAAGATAGAAAGTAAAACTGGGTTTAAAGCAATTTAGAGCAATAAGGTGAATGAGCCTCGGCTGGAGTCATCTGGAGGGCTTCCTGGATGATTCTGGGTGGGGCCAAGAAGATTAGGACTTGGAGAAGCACTGGAGAAGGCAACACAGGTAGGGATGTGGAGGGGAGGGGAGGGAGTGTCGGGCTGGCTCTTGTGTCCCGGCAGTGGTGAGGAGTGGGGCCATCAGTCACCTCAGTCCTGTGCCACAGCTGCAGCTCTTCTCCCTCCACCCTGCCCACCTGTGCTCTTTGTGCAGTCAGGCCCAGCTCAAACAGTACCTCCTCCAAGTGGTCTTCTCTAAGGACGCCAGCCCTCCCTCAGTGCCCTCTCCTCTGAGACTTTGGGACACCTTTGGTTTCTCTACTCATGGGGCTTTTCAGCCTGGGCTGCCAACGCGTGGAAATCTTTGCACTAGATTTACACTGTCTCACAGTCTTTGGTCAACCCCAGCCCTCTTGTGAAAACCTCAGAGAATTCACACATCCCTCCCATACCTCCTAAAGGAGATTTCCCCTAGTTGTAAAAAATCTCTCTTGCGTATCCCTACCACCAACAAAGATTTTACTTAGCTTGACTTTCTGAAGTTTGTATTATAAAAACAAGAGTTTATTTTCCAAATATGGAATCATAATATTGAATATTAATACTGATTACAGTGTTTCAAAATATAACTTCCTGCCCTCACAGCAGTCTGAGCATTATTTGGTCCCCACTGGCCCAGCAGACACCAGCCCCATACTCGAGATGTAGGCCGACAATTACTTAACCATCTGCCTGCCTTCTTGATCATAAAATTTTTGTAATAGTGCCTATACACCTCCCACCAATGTTTCAAAGAAATTAGATAATAAAAGCACTTAGCACAGACCATGGCACACTGTAGATACACAATAAATACTAATTACGTATAACCAGTATCCCTTAGGGTTCCCTAGAGCTCTAGCCAAGTTAAGAGCTGAGAGATCACAGATTCAACTTTTCAGGACCAGAGAACTGAGAATCAAGACAACTCCGGAAGTCTACCTTATGACTAGGTTATGGGAAGGGGAGGTAGCAGAGGATTGCTGGCTCTGGTAAGTGACCCCACTGTCCTCTTCCAGGAAGCCCAGAGGAACGAGGTCTGATACAGTGGAAAGCTGGGGCCCATGCCAACAGTGAGATGTCTACCAGCCTGAAGAGCTATGACTTTCCCATTGGGATGAGCACGGTAAAAAGAACTGCCTTTCTGAAATACATTCCTATCTGCCCAGTCTTCAAAGGATTTTCTTCAAGGTCAAAAGACCAGCTTCCAGTTCCAGAAGATACCCCACAAAATACAGAAACTGGGTCTGTGTGCACCAAGGTCTGAAAAACTGTGCCCAGGAAAGGTAGGATGTCTGTTAGTCTATGGCTTTTGTGGGAGGGTTGAAAAATCACAACATTCTTATGCTTTAACCAAAGAGAAAACAAAGTACTCAGTTTCCATTTCTGTGACCTATTTGAATGTTTTCAATCAGAAGGCATATTGGGTAAAAAGTCAATATACATATGTGGAACTCCTTAGCCATTTTATAGTGACAGTGGAACTTCCCAACAGGTGTGGGCCAGTAACCTTGTAGGAGGTTACAAGTATACTGAAGTATTGATCCCTTTGGCCTTTGGTTATCTGGGCTGATACTGGGTCAACTGGAGCCAATGAGACATAAACTCTAGCTACAGGCAGCCTCATCCTTAACACTCCAGTATGATAAATCACACTTTATGACATAGAAAAGGTTGAGAAATAACTGACATAGCACAAGAATAGGAAAAATCCTCTCACATAAGGTGCCTTGTTTAAATAGTTGTAATAAAATAAAACCCCTACGAAACAGAGTGACTTCAGCTACCCTAAAACTATGCCACATAGGCCCAGATGCGGTAATAATGTGTTTCAAGCCCTTAAAAAAAATCAAAGTAGTTTTAATGTGCACACTGCCTCAGACAAGTTCCAACAAAGTGAGAGCTTAGCTTAGATGACTCCTTAATTGTAATAAGTCACTTAAATAGAAATTTCTATGTACCAGGGATTGTCTTAAGTACTTGATGTGTATTAACTAATCACACAATCCTGAGATAGGCTGGTCTTTGCTCTTAATCATTAGGTTACAATGCCTCTCTAATTCAAATTTATAACCTCTAATTATGCTGCATGATGATAATTTGGCAGTATGTGGAAATGAACTCATTTGCCCCCGTCTAGGCTCAGAGAAGTGATCTGTAACCCTCATATACTTGGCAGCCTGCTGTGCCACTTGTGGTACTGAGCTGTGAGAGAACAGAGGGGACTGGTGGTATTATGGCTCCAAAAAGAATGAGAGCCAAGCAGGATCGTCTGCTTTAGTGTCTTAAAAAACCCACCTGTTTATTAGCTTAGTAAGGTAGCTACTAAAAAAACACCAGGCACAGGTACGCACACCAAAGGATCCTAGGAAGAATGTGACCCAGAACTGACTAGATGGTCTTCTTAATCTTGAGCCCTCCAAGCTCAAGAAAAACACAGAGGACATTATCAATGACTGAGTAGGGCCGTGGGGCAGAATTGTATGTGGAACCAGGAAATTGCTAGTTGGTTGACAGCCTATCCCAAATAAATATTAGCCACAAACCTATTATTAATTAGCTTGTGAGGGTGAAAAAGGGGAAGGTCCAGGTGAATCAAAAGAGCAAACCAGTCCAATCAGAGCAGCAATGGTTTGTGAAGGGCAAAACTCAATGAAGGTTATACTACAGTAAGGTTACCGTTATACTGGTCAGCCAGAAAGTTTCTTAACATGGATATATATAATTGTCTTGACACTGCAGCCTGAGGTGATCAAGGTGGGCTACGCAAGGGGCTATGGGATTTATTTTACTGCTGTATTTTGGACACTTATATAACAACATACTCGACACTATGGAATCTAATAATAAAGCCTGCTCTCTCAGCAAATCTTGCCAGCAGGGTTGTCCTGAGGGACTGAGCCCACGCTGAAGGAAGTATCACCACTGGAGAGTCTGTATTCCAGCACCAATAAACACAACCATCTGCTCAGTTCTACTATTATTTATTTTTTTAAATATTTTTGAAAAAATATAATTTTTTTACAATATTTTCAACTTAAACACTATTCACACTGAACACGTATGGCAGCTTAACCTACCCAAATAAGAAGTTTAAGAAGCCAAAACTGTTCTAGCTTTGTTAAAAGAAAAGTTGTGCTGCAGACTATTGTAGTGATGGTTAACAAAGCAAGGAAAAGCACCACTCAAATCACAGGTTACAATTTCTTTGTTCAATTGATTATGGGTTGGTCAAATGTTAGACTTTACACAGGTATAGCTTTGATGCAATGACTCCTTAGAAGAGGATGCAATTCTCAAATCACATACTTTCTCAGATGTAGCATTAGGGGAATTCAATATTTCTTACATGATAACATACCATAAAAGCTAGGACTTTGGTTACTAAGGTTACAAGGTAGTGAACCTAAGACATACTTGTTTATAAAAAATTATTTCAAATTAACTAACAAGCCTTCATCAGAAAAAGAAGATTCTTTCTGATGGGGACAAATGTAAATTTAAGTCTGAACTGAGAAATTAACTTAACTACTAGAACTTAAATTTACTCATTTAAAAAAAGTTTAGACATTAACAAGCATTAGTTAACCCTAAGGGACCAGTTTAGTCTCAAAAAGGACAATTCACTAAGATTTAGAGGTCATTTAATTTGGTGCTTTGACACAACTTGACTGGTGCTTCTTTCCTCGCTGTCTTCACATCAAGCCATGGGGCCAATTCTATTTTCAGTAAATGTTTGACAGCTTTTTACTTAATAACAGTCCCAGCACTTTTATTAAGCATGCAAGACTAACAAAACTTTGGCAATGCATAAGTGTAACACAGTGACAAGAGAGAGCTTTTACAATTAAGTCTTCTAATACTGCCTTCACAGTGTGGAAATTGTGCTACATCCACCAAAAGAGGGCCCCGTCTACTCAAATATTTTAGTACTTCACCCCAGGAACAAACTCCTTTGCATTTGGATTCAGATTGCTCTTGACCTGGAAAATAAGTACATAGAAAAGCAAGTTCATTAACAGATAAGCTTCAGATACTCAGAAGCAGTCAACCCAGATCCACATGCAAAAACATCTTCCAAAAATATAAGACAAAGGCAAGAATTCAGATTGTAAGGTCAAACTTAAGTCAAAAAAAAAAAAAAAAAAAATCCACAGCAGGGAAAGGAGGAACCAGAGGTAAGCTACGTATATTATACCAAATTTTATCAACTTTCTAAAGAGAAAGTAGAAATTGAAATTAAATTTGCTTAAGTATAATCAGAAACTCACTAACTTCACATCAATTAAAGGAATGTCTCAGAACACGGAATTCTGTTCATTTAACTGTGATACTTGACTTACTATTTAAACAGTTTCATACTATGCAAAAATACTAAACAAGTGTTGAAATGATGATAAAAGTGATTGGGGAATGGTTTATGGATTAATTTTACTTTATGATGCTCCTTGAAAATATGGAGTTGTCTTTCTACAACTGCTGTATTCTAATTCCCACAGGTAGCATGGTATATAAGAGGAAAAGAAAACTGCGTGGGGAGTCAGAAGACCTAAGTTGGAATCCCAGCTCTGCTAACTAACTTCTTATATAGGCCTGGATAAGTCACTCTTTGGGACTTCATTTTTGCATCAGTTAGGGGAAGACTGGGCCAAAGCCTCTAAGAGCCTGAGAGACTTGTACCACCATTATTTTGTATTTCTAAATCTTTACTTTCCTAAGCAGATGTGTCAGCATATAGGGAATAGCTGGAAATTTTCCTCTACCACATCTCTGAATGCAAGTTATCAAGACAAAAAGAAACCAGGACGGATTCCAGGGCCTGAAATGTAGGCATGCTGGCAGGATTTTAGATTGAATCTGAGCCCCCAATATCACTTACTTCAAGACCAAAGCATATTAAACAACATGTTGGAGCAATAATTTAAGTTTCATAATTTATATACAACCATTCCCTTCTCTCAAGGGAAATATATCTAAACTTTAGAAGTCTGAGGTTTAAATTTAAAAACAGTGTTCTTGAATGTCCAATCTTTTGGCAGCTACAAAAGAATGAGAAGGAATTAACCTCAAATAGACTGAGTCAAACAAACCAGTTTCTAGACAATGGAAAGATACTGGGTCCAGTTAAAGTTACAGATTATGCCCAGCAAAGGGCTTCCCTCCTCAGAGCAACTAGGATTATTTGTGGAGTGCCTAATGTAGCCGTAAGCAAGCATATCTCAACAGACTATTCAGATCATGTATCTGCTCAACTGGGTTACTGTCATTACTGCCACAAAAGCTATACCACAAGTAAATTTCAGTGTTCTCTATACAGCCCTTTAGAAAAATGGTTTCCAAATGCCTGATAGGGCAGGCTGGCGGTATCCTCTGGGAGTGCTTTTTAAAAATTAGCATGCCTAGATGATTGATTCTGCAGGTCTGGGATGTTGCTGAGAAAACTTTTGTAATGCTTCATAGGTAATTATGACATACAGCCAGGTTAGGAAATCACTGCACAGTGAACAGAAGACAACTGCAAAAATTACTTCAGAGTCTAGGGGTAAGTTCCAGAGAACCATCTTGTAGAAGCAACTAGACAGATTGTCCATATGGAAAGAAAGTTTAACATTCTGACTTTAAATTATTTTATCTTAATTTTAGCAAAGGAATCATTAGGTTTTACTCTAGTACTGATGCTTAGTTATCAAAATTCCTGAAAAAACTTTTCACTACAAATAAGCCATCAGCAATGAGACACTGAGAATAACTAAAAATGTAAAAAGATTTGTGTTCCTTTTCTGCCAAGAGCTTGTAAAAGTCCTTATCACAGTTCCAAATGGAGTCAGGGTAACTCAATGAAAATCCTGGGTCAGGAAAAAAAATCTCAAATTTTATCTTTCAGAAAAAATTTGTAATTTCACCAAATATTTAAGACAATTAAAGAGCAAAACCTCTCCATCAAGCTACTTTTGTATAGGCAAGTCACATGAACATCCTGTGTACTCCCTTTTGAATTAATGCTTTAAGACATTTCCTAGGGCAACATAGTTATCATAACTAAAAGCAGTGGCAAGAAGTCTGTTAGTAGTCTCAGGCTAGTTCCAGAGTGTTGCCAGAAGTCACTCCGTATCATAAGTGAGACCAGGAGGCCTCTGCTTCCATAGTAAGAAGCAGCAGAATTTCTGAAGGGGAAGAGATGTAGAACTCTTCTTAAATAGATGGTTGCTAGCTTTTCCACTTATGGGAGAGATGAGCTGAGCTAGGTTTTAAAAAGATGAAAAAATAACTCTTTACCACAAGATCTTCCAGGGAAGAGCCATCACTGATAACAAGGTCATTAAATTGGTCTTGGATTTGGTCCATAGTTTGTGGGAGATCTCGAGCTGGAATAAACCACTCATGTTCCTCTTCTTCTTCCAGCATTTCCTGGAAACAGCGTTCAATAAATTCTTCTTCCCATAACTCCTCTTCTATCTGGATTTATAATAAATAAAGGGTAAGTTATAGCATACTTGGTAAGATGACATCACTAGAAAAGGCTTAAAGAATCTTGAACTAAACCATTTAGAAACAATGTTATACCTTCCTCCTTTGCTTCTGTGCTAAGGAAAAAAAATCTTTTCCATAAAACCTGGAAAGATCTGTTTAGGGTTCTGCTATGTCTTTATTTGTCACAGCAGAATATTCTTTTTTTCCACTGAGGGTGGCGGGGAAGAAGTAACAAAGAAGTGTTCTCATGGAGGAATGTGTATCAGAATTACCTATGATACTTCTAAAACTATATACAAACCCTAAGCCCACTCAAAAATGACTGGAAAAAAAAATCTTTGGGTAGGACTTCCCTGGTGGCACAGTGGTTAAGAATCCACCTGCCAATGCAGGGGACATGGTACAGTGGTTAAAAATCCACCTGCCAATGCAGGGGACACGGGTTTGAGCCCTGGTCCGGGAAGATCCCACGTGCTGCGGAGCAACTAAGCCCGTGCACCACAACTATTAAGCCTGCATTCTAGAGCACGTGAGCCACAACTACTGAGCCCTTGCACCACAACTACTGAAGTCCGCACACCTAGAGCCCATGCTCCGCAACAGGAGAAGCCACCTCAATAAGAAGCCCGCGCACCGCAACAAAGAGTCGCCCCCGCTCACCGCAACTAGAAAAAGCCCTCATGCAGCAACGAAGACCCAGCGCAGCCAAAATTAAAAAAAAAAAAAAAAATTATTTGGAGGGTAGGGTCAGCAACTAAACAATCTCACTGAAATAAGACTACATTGCTTTACTCTTGAATATATATAACTGGATATGGTGAAATCAAGCTGGCTACTAATTATCAAAGCCAGGATCAGAGAGAAACTAGATGAAAGGTAGAAACAGGTGCCAGAAATATGGGAATAAAAGACATCTATCAATGTATGAGAGTTCTCTAAAAAGAACAGTGGTGTCAGATTTTGAGGCTGATCAGAATGAGAACCTTACATGAAAAACAGTACAATCTGTACCCCAGTACCTGTGCCTATCTGCTCCCGATTCCAGCTCTCTTGACTTTCACTGCAATAGAACAATCTGACTGGTGTAAGGTAGTGGTTTCCAAACCTAATTGCTCACTGGAACCACCTGGGAGCTTTTAAAAAACACGTTTCCCGGGCTTCCCTGGTGGCGCAGTCATTGGGGGTCCGCCTGCCAATGCAGGGGACACGGGTTCGTGCCTCGGTCAGGGAGGATCCCACGTGCCGCGCAGCGGCTGGGCCCGTGAGCCATGGCCACTGGGCCTGCGCGTCCGGAGCTTGTGCTCCGCAACGGGAGAGGCCACAACAGTGAGAGGCCCGCGCAAAAAAAAAAAAAAACAACAAAAATACGTTTCCCAGGCTTCACCCTAAATCCTTCTGAATCAGAATCTCTGGGTAGGACCCCGAAAAAAGCTCCCTAGGTTATTTCAATGAGCTGTTAAACCTGGTAGTAATCAGCATCCAACTAAAATAGGAGTGGTGTGGTGGCACATAAATCCATGTATTTCATATATAAGGGACCAAGTGAAAAACGCATTTCAGGGAAAAGTACATTTATATTATTTGACAGCTGTCATAGGCTACAATAAAAGAGCATGTTTATACACAAAACTAACTTGTCTGTTGAATTCCTCTTCATTTTCCATCCACATGTACTCTGCAAATGGATTGTCATCTTCATGAGAATGACCGTTAATAATCACATCTTCATTGATGATGCTTGGGCTAGTACTGCTGCGACTTGGATCTTTCATGGTTGGTGTTAGATATAGTTTTTAGCCTTAAAAGAAGAACAATACAGTTAATCTAGTCAGTCATTCTTTCAGTTCTAGCATCCATTATTACCAGCCATCATGATTAGGTATTAGATGTACATGATATATTAACGCACATGATAAACACAGCAATTGGAAAGCTTTGTTTTTCTCCTAAATGATTTTAATGTTTAAGAAATAGCTGAGAATAGCCTAGATTCATCTAATGTTTTCTAATAACAGTAAACAAAGGCAATCAATTGTTTAAATGGAATCCCCAAACCATCCAATTTTTTTTAAATTGGATATTCTGTGCTTTATAAAACAAGCATGGTTTGGAAGACTTAAGTCATCAAGAGACTTTATGAAAAGCAAATCCTACTTTTTAAAATTGTTATTAAAAAGCCCAGGGTCTCCCTGGTGGCGCAGTGGTTGAGAGTCCGCCTGCCGATGCAGGGGACACGGGTTCGTGCCCCGGTCCAGGAAGATCCCACATGCCGCGGAGCAGCTGGGCTTGTGAGCCATGGCCGCTGAGCCTGTGCGTCTGGAGCCTCCGCAACGGAAGAGGCCACAACAGTGAGAGGCCGGTGTACTGCAAAAAAAAAAAAAAAAAAGCCCAGAGACTAGAAGTGAAAACTAACAAACTTTTAATAACTCCTAGTTCCTTAGTTGCGAGGTATAGCTCTGGCTCTCTCGACTTCATAGCCCATTCTCTATTTGCTTTATCTTTGGGTCCATGTTGAGTTCCTCCATGTCTGGATTTTCCCACTGTACAGTAAGTATCAGGCATCTAATCTCATATAGTAGATCTGGTTTCTTATACTCTACTCAATAGGTGATAACATGATCTAACCTAGCTGATATGTTGCAGGCTAAAAGTATGAAGCATAAAGTTTCAGATTCTACAATAGTCTACCAATTCACTGACTCTGAAATTGCTAAAAAATGGGTTTACATAAAGCAAGAGTCACTTGTACATAAATCCAAACATTAGTGTGACTTGTGCCGAAGGAAGGAAATAGCATACCTAATAGAGTTAAAAAAAAAAAACTTCTTCAGGCCTTCTTAAACTTATAATCAAATAAAATACTAAAACCAAAATCTCCTACTAGAAATAGTTTTTTTCTTTGGGTAAGGTTCAGGGAAAGACTTGCTCTATGTATGTTGCCTGGCCCTTTTACATTCATTTTATGGACTTATCCTTAGGAAAACTTAAGTATAATAAAACGTATAGCTGTTCATATAACATGAATTTAGTCTCTAAGCTGTGGTAGGGGGTCCTATCCTGGCATACACATGCATTTCCCTCAAGACTGAATACTAATGACAACAGTCATCATGGTGGTAGCATTTTCAATTGTTAGGAAGTCCTGAATTAAAAATTACTGAGAACTTCTGCCTTACTTATTCATTGTTGTATGTATATGAAAGAAAGGCAGAGACAGACAGATTTATGTGCTAGGCTGTGAGTAGAAAGGAAACATGATGTGGGTTAAGAAAGTGAAGCACTGTGAAAGCAGACACGACAGAAAACAGATGATGGATATCTTTGATATTTTTATTTATCATTAATCTTGGATTAAATAAACCCCCTTATTATTATTTTTTTTTGCAGTACGTGGGCCTCTCTCTGTTGTGGCCTCTCCCATTGCGGAGCACAGGCTCCCGGACGCGCAGGCTCAGCGACCATGGCTCACGCGCCCAGCCCTCTGTGGCATATGGGATCTTCCCAGACCGGGGCACGAACCCGTGTCCCCTGTATCGGCAGGCGAACTCTCAATCACTGCGCCACCAGGGAAGCCCAACCCCCCTTATTTTGATAACAAGTGTCGTTCGACTAGAGAGCAATCAGTTCCTCTAAAGAAAATTACTCATTCTTTTTTTTTTTTTTTTTAGAAAATTACTCATTCTTATATGTCAAGGCTACCAAACATTTATATGCTCATCTTTAAACAAATTACATTTTAGACTAGACTCAAATATTATGAAAAGCAGGGGGTCAATTCTGCTTTGCAACTGGATGGAACTTTGTTTACTCTGCATATGAACTGATCATTAAACTACATTCAAAGACACCCCAATTTATAACAGCTTTACATTATTATTTTCCCAACATGTGTCCTATCCCAACTCGTACCCATCAAATCCTACATTTCAGAAGACCACAATATTAATAAGTGACATATCTTTAGTTAAAAACAGCAAATAAAAATCATGTTTAGCACACAGTACAGGATATCCAAGTAGAATTGAATAGTTAAGTAGCAATTATACATGTGAGACATACTAGAAATACTACTAACTTGTGTTTGAATGTGCTTCAGGTGACTAATTATCTATATATAAACGCAATTTTTTTAAAAGAAAAAAGTGTTCTCCGTACATTTCACAAGCATAACAATGAAACAATGAAAAATCTGCATCAGCAAATTCTATAGTCTGAGAATCTCAAGGGACTCCCTCCCTCCTTGTTTGATGCCAACCAGTAACAAATAAAATATAAACAGTGCTTAGCCTAAAGGGCCCAATCCCTGCATTTGACATGTCTCTAGGTCAGCTTTTTGCCGATTATCACCTCATCAAACAACCCGTGGCTTTGGTATAGATCCCAGTGAAAGAGTCTATGAAGGACAGTAAATGAAATTTCGGTCAAGTAATATTTGGGAAACAAATCATAACTGGAACCAGTAAAAATCAACTGGAGCCTGGGCACTAATCTTACACCTTAAGATAGCTGAGGAAGGAACAACTGCTGACCAGATTTCTGATACAGCTAGCCAAGTGAAAAGCCAGAGGGGTAAGTATCATTTACTTTCAGAACGTTGACAGACCTACAATTACTGAGTACAAGGTGTTCTAATATAAGGTATTGTATCAGATTTTAAATTTTCTTCTATGACCTGTTTTTTTTTTTTTGCGGTATGCGGGCCTCTCACTGCTGCGGCCTCTCCCGCTGTGGAGCACAGGCTCCGGAGGCGCAGGCTCAGCGGCCATGGCTCATGGGACCAGCCGCTCCGCGGCATGTGGGATCCTCCTGGACCGGGGCACGAACCCGTGTCCCCTGCATCGGCAGGCGGACTCTCAACCACTGGGCCAGCAGGGAAGCCCTATGACCTGTTCTTGATCCTTCTTAGACCACACTCTTTAGATTGTGTCGTGTGTTTTGCTATTTTAAAAAATTGAGTATATAGTTCAAATACCATAAAATTTACAATTTTAAATTGTTAAAGGCAAATGTAGTAGCCAATGCCTGCAAAGAATAACAGTTGGGGCAAAAAGCCTGGGAGGAGGCTTCCCTGGTGGCGCAGTGGTTGGGAGTCCGCCTGGCGATGCAGGGGAGCTGGTTTGTGCCCTGATCCGGGGGGATCCCGCGTGCCGCGGGGCGGCTGGGCCCGTGAGCCATGGCCTCTGAGCCTGAGCATCCGGAGCCTGTGCTCCACAGCGGGAGAGGCCGCAGCAGTGGGAGACCCGCGTACCGCAAAAAAAAAAAAAAAAAAGCCTGGGAGGAAAGGCTGGTGAAGGAGATGCTTTGGGAATAAAGGCTTTGAAAAGCTCCTGCATATTCTGGGAAACCTAAAAGGCCATGGGCATGCCCGCACACCTAGAGCCTGTGCTCCACAACAAGAGAAGCCACTGCAATGAGAAGCCCGTGCACCGCAATGAAGAGTAGCCCCCGCTCGCTGCAACTAGAGAAAGCCTGTGTGCAGCAACGAAGACCCAACACAGCCCAAACTAAATTAATTAAAAATAAATAAATTTTTTAAAAAAAGAAAAGAACTAGCTGACATCTAAGCTAATGGCACAGACTTCAATGGCCACACAAAAAATAATACAAGCTCTTACAAAATTTTTTCAGAAAGGTCACTAAACAAATAACAGAACAAGCAGAACAACCACCCTGGGGAGAGGGGAGAAGATGATTTCCAGAGTTGCCATATAATAGTCACAATGTTCAGTTTTCAACAAAAATTATGAGGCATGCAAAAAAATAAGATAGTATGGCCTATAAACAGGAAAAAAAAAGAAATTAATAGGAAGTGTCCCTGCGGAAGCCCAGACATTAGGCTTATTAGGCAAATACTTTTTTTTTTTTTTTTTTTTTTGCGGTACACGGGCCTCTCACTGTTGTGGCCTCTCCCGCTGCTGAGCACAGGCTCTGGATGCGCAGGCTCAGCGGCCATGGCTCACAGGCCCAGCCGCTCCGCGGCATGTGGGATCTTCCCAGACCGGGACACGAACCCACGTCCCCTGCATCGGCAGGCGGACTCTCAACCACTGCGCCACCAGGGAAGCCCTAGGCAAAGACTTTTAAATCAGGTGTTTTAAATGTCCAGAGAGCCAAAGGAAACCACGTACAAAGAACTAAAGGAAACCATAAAAATAGCAAATATCTTCATCAAATAGCAAATATCAATAGAGACAAATTATTAAAAAAAGCCAAGTAGAAATCCTGGAGATGAAAAGTACAATAAATGAAAATTCTACTTGAGGATTTATAGCAGATTTGAGCAGGGAAAGAATAAGCAAACTTGGTAAGTCAACTGAGATTATTCAGTCTGAGAAACAGAAAGAGAAAATAATGAAGAAAAATGAACAGAACCTCAGAGACCAGTAGGACACTGCTACATGTACCAACATATGCATAATGGGAGTCCCAGAAGGAGAAGAGAAAGAGTATTAGAAGAAATAATGGCCCCAAACTCCTCCAACTTGATGAAATCTATGTTAGTCTACACATTCAAGAAGCTCAACAAACTCCAAGCAGGATAAACTCAAAGCAATCCACACTGAGACACACTGTAATCAAGTTATTGAAAGTCAAAGAGAGCATCTTCAAAATAAGATTAATAGCTGATTTCACATCAGAAACCAGAGGCCAGAAGGCAGTAGGAAAACATATACAAAGTGACTAAAAAAAAAAGTAAGACATTCCCAGATAAGTAAAAAAGTAAGAGCTTATTCATCACCAATAGACCTGTCCTATAGGAAAACCTAAAGTGAGTCCTTCATGTTGAAACAAAAAAATACGAGCATTAACTTGAATTCATCCAAAGAAATAAACAACAATGGTAACTACATAGGTAAATACAAAAATCACTAATAATGTATTTTTTGCTTTATAACCCCTCTTTCTCTCTATACGAAACTAAATTATTACTAGTTCAGACTTGTTACAAACTAAGATGTTAGTTGTAATTCCCAGGGTAACCACTAGGAAAACCACCAAAAAAATATATAGTGAAAGGTGTATTGCTGGGGTGTATTATCATCCCATTCAGAGGCAGCCCAAAAGAAGCAGCTTCAAGACTCCAAGAGTCAATGAGCTCAAATCTATATAAGTCTCTTGTGGCTGAGAAAAAATTTTTCTCTAGAACAACCAACCAAAACTAAAAGAGGAACTACTGGAAATACAACAGAAGCACCTAATTTGCTTGAGTGATGTCTGAGGGCACAATGTAGATAATAACTCAACAAATACAGTTAAAAAAAAATCTGGTAATCAAACCATACCAATCTGTTGCTATCTTATCTTTGTTCATGCTTCAATCCAAACCACTTTAAAACTGGCAGAAATGAACTGAGAAAGCCAATAATTTCCCCGCAATTTTTTAATGTTCATATTTACTTCAAATAATGTTTATTATGCTTTAAAATCCTAAAATTATCAGAAAATTGTAATTCAAATAATTTTTTAGCCTTACTCTCATAAAAGGATTTTTAAAATAACATAGTAATACTAACTCTGAACAAGCTATATTAAATTACTAATATTAAATATCTAGTAGTTGTTAGACTACACATAGTTAAGATTTTCCTAAACAAAAATTACAAAACAGTAAAACAGCAATGTATCATCTTACAGTGTTTTCAATAATCATTTAAAAAATTTTGTACATAGTTAGGAAATCTTGTTGGAAAAAGAAGCATTAAAGTGAAAGAAATGTACATATACAAAGTACATCCTACTTAAAAAAAAAGTTAGGGCTTCCCTGGTGGCGCAGTGGTTAAGAATCTGCCTGCCAATGCAGGGGACACGGGTTTGAGCCCTGGCCCAGGAGGATCCCACATGCCGTGGAGCAACTAAGCCCGTGCTCTAGAGCCTGCGCGCCAAGAGCTCATGTTCTGCAACAAGAGAAGCCACGACAATAAGCCGTGCACTGCAATGAACAGGAGCCCCCACTCGCCACGACTAGAGAAAGCCCACGCACAGCAACGAAGACCCAACACAGCCAAAAAAAAAAAAAAAAAAAAAAAAAAGAAGTTAAATGTACAAAACAGGTCCTAAGTGTATGTAAGTTTTTTCCTTTTGATCTCCAATCCTACTCAGAGGTAATCAATGTTAACAGCTTAGTACGTGTCCTTTCATATCTCTTTGCTTATAGAAACACACATAAAGGATTTATATATTTTACAGAATCATGCTAAATATATTACATGAAATATCCTTACTAATCAACATGTAGAAGTACACTTTACTTTTTAATTGATACAGCACCAATTACTCAACAATTCCCCCTTTGATGCATTTACATTTCCAGTTTTTTCATTACAAACAATCCTGCTTCGATCACCCTTGTACACATATCCTTTTCTATTTGAGCTTTCTGTGGGATACATTCTGGTAAGTGGGAATAACTGGGTCAAAGGCCGTGTGCACTTGTAGCTTTAAGAGAAGACAGATTATTTGCCAAAAATATTATGGTAGTGTACATTCCTATAATACACTGAATGCTCCCATTTCTCTGCATCCTCAACAGTTCTCTATATAAGCAACATAGCATTTTACTTTTGCAAACAGATGGGCTTAAAAAGAATCTGTTTTCCTCTACAGCTCCTGGGATATGCTTATCTTGCTTAGTAAGTCTTTTCCTACCTTGAGGTTATATTTCCTTTATTTTCTCTCAGTATTTTTATAGTTTCTTTTTTTTACATTTAAATCTTTAACTAGTGTGAACATTTCTTTGAGTATGATGTGAAAGATCTATATTTTTCCATATGAACACATCATTCATCATTATTTAATGAAAGCTTGTCCCTGATGTTTATCATAATCAAATTCCCACTTACATGGTTTCTAGATTCTTTGTTCCAAGATGGTGTATTGTATGTATACTGTTTAATCCCCAACTTTTATTTTGAAGAATTTTAAACTTACAGAAAAGTCATAATAATAGTACAGTGAACATTTGTATTTTTCATCTAGATTCATCAACTGTTAACATTTTGCCACAGTTGTTTTCTCTATACAGTTTTTTTGCTTAACCATCTGATAAGTTGCAGACATTATGACCTTTCATCCTCAAATATTTCAGCACTGTATTTTACTCTTTTGATTACAGGAGCCTTTCAGTAAGTTTAAATATGTAGTAGCACAACTCACATCTCAACTTTCTTTGGGGGGTGGAAATCTTGCACTTTTATTCTTCATACGAACTTTAGAATAATTTTTCCATAAGAGTCTGACTAGAATTTTATTAAAAATTTGCAGCTTAATCAGGATCATGTTTTTATATTAAGCCTTCTGGCCAGGAAGATGGTACATCCGTTTACTTGGAATTGTTTTAACATTCCTTAAAACATAAATGAGTCAGGACTTCTTTTTACCAATAATGGTGGGCTAGGTTATTTGGACCAGTCTTTCCATTGAAAACTGGAAGTGTCGGATGCCATAGTCTTAAAGAAACACTTAAAAGCATTAAAGTGTTGAAGAGTAAGTAAAGTGGGAATTCTGAGAACAAAGTGGAACTTTTAAACACTGAAGCTGCCTTCGCACTGAGGACTTTTGCCCATTAGCCTTCTTTGGGTTGACCCTGGATGCTTCATGGGGCAAAAGGCATAAAGGTCAAGGTGGAAAACTGAAGAGAAGATCCTCCCCACTCTAAGCTGGGACCCTAAAGGGCTATAGGCTCAGGGTAAGGGTGAACCAAAAGCAACTCCCACTCCCCACCAAGCAAATCAAAAGGAAAAGGTGGAATGGAACACAGACACTGTGACTGTGGTTGGTCCTCCTGTGGATAGGAGGAATAAATTCATCACCTGGGAGGTCCAGAACATCCCAAGTCATGAAATGAGTATGAAGTAGTCCTGACTTGGTAGTGTCTCTAGTGCCAGTGCCTGGAAAAAGCAACTGTAAAACTCCTTGGGAGGAAGGCATCTTCATGCTAGGCCTTAAGGACCTCCAAAAATGATTTTTCAAGGCCAATGAAGAGTTCAAAATGAAAGATAACTAAATCCAGAAGGAAAAAGCAAGATACAACATGCAAGAATCAGAGCAATTTATAGAAAGCATAACCAGACCCATGTGGTAGATGACAAAAATGATCATTACATATCAAGCTTGAAAATATCTTCAGAAAACAGCAAAATATAAAAAGTGCATAGTAGATTTGGAAAAGAGCCAAATAAAACTTCTAGATATACAGAAATCACAACATAAACAAAAATGTAATAAGTCTGGCAGCAGATTAGATACAATAGAATTGGAAAACAAAAGAAAGTACCCAGAAAACAGCAAAAAGATAGAACATACAAAAGAGGATTCAAACAATGTAGAGGGCAGAGTGACAACTATCGAATTCCTGAAGAAGAAAAGAAGAAACATAGGGCAGAGGCAGGATCTGAATATTGCATATTTGATGAAAGCAATCAACCAACATGTTTAAGGAGCCCAAGAATCTCAAAGTAAGATAAATAAAAAGCAAGATATATCAAACTGCAGAATATCAAAGAGAATTCTAAAAACCAAAGACATTATTTTCAAAAAAGAATGAGAAAAACCAGCTGCTTTTCAACAATAATGAAAAGCAAAAGACCACACTGAAAGAAAATAACTGCAAACCCAGATTACTAGAACTCTACAGAAAATAGTTTTCAAACAAATGAACTAGAAACTTCCCATCCTTATATTAAGGAATCATTTGAATAACAAGAATTATGGGATCCCTGAAGACAAATGAACCTAAAATTATAAGGGCTTGGTACTTTTTAAACTAGTACATTATTAACAACCTTTAATTTTGTTTTTCTTGTTTTGATTCATCTATTCAGGTTTTCTACCTCTCTGGTTAACTATGGTAATTTTTATTTCACTAAAATTTTATTTCTCCATGAAACTATCTAATTTCTCCTATTTCATAGCTAATTTGACTATGTTCCTCTTTTCCTCGATTAGGCCTACCAGGGATTTATCGTAGGAAAAAAAAAAATTCCAACTTTGCAATTTGCAGAACAGCAAGTGTAATAAAACTCTTCATATATATAAAAGAAAGGTGTGTGTGTTCACAATTTGCAAATGCATAGAATCTCTAGAAAGACAAAAAGCAGAGAAGCAAATTGTATCTGATAAGGGAACTATATCTAGAATATATAAAGAACTATTACAACTCAGGGCCTCCCTGGTGGCGCAGTGGTTGAGAGTCCGCCTGCCGATGCAGGGGATACGGGTTCGTGCCCCGGTCTGGGAGGATCCCATATGCCGCGGAGCGGCTGGGCCCGTGAGCCATGGCCGCTGAGCCTGCGCATCCGGAGCCTGTGCTCCGCAGCGGGAGAGGCCACAACAGTGAGAGGCCCGCGTACGGAAAAAAAAAAAAAAAAAAAAAAAAAAAAGAACTATTACAACTCAATAATAAAAGGACAACCAACCAATTTAAGATTTTTTTTTGATGTGGACCATTTTAAAAAGTCTTTATTAAATTTGTTACAATATGCTTCTGTTCTATGTTTTGGTTTCTTGGCCGAGGCATGTGGGATCTTAGCTCCCTAACCAGGGATTGAACTTGCAACCCCCCCCCCGCCCCCCGACGGCCATTGGAAGGCAAAGTCCTAACCACTGGACCGCCAGGGAAGTCCCCAAAACAACCAATTTAAAAATGCAAAGGATCTGAATAGACAGTTCTCCAAAGGCCAATAAACACATGAAAAGATGCTCAACATCCTTAACCATCAGGGAAAATGCAAATCAAAACCACGAGATACCACTTTATATTAGTGAAAATGTGGAGAAATGGAATGCTCATTCACTGCCAGTGGGAATGTTAAAATGGTGCAGCTGCTCTGGAAAAGTCTGGCAGTTCCCCAAAAGATTAAGCACAGAATTACCTTATAACTCAGCAATTCCACTCCTAAGTATATACCCAAGAGAAATAAAAATGTCTACATAAAAACTTATACACACAAATGTTCACAGAAATATTATTCTTTTTTTTTTTTTTTTCCGGTACGCGGGCCTCTCACTGCTGTGGCCTCTCCCATTGCGGAGCACAGGCTCTGGACGCGCAGGCTCAGGTACACGGGCCTCTCACTGCTGTGGCCTCTCCCATTGCGGAGCACAGGCTCTGGACGCGCAGGCTCAGGCTCACGGGCCCAGCCGCTCCGCGGCATGTGGGATCTTCCCGGACTGGGGCACGAACCCGTGTCCCCTGCATCAGCAGGCGGACTCTCAACCACTGTGCCACCAGAGAAGCCCGACAGAAATATTATTTTTAATAGCCAAAAAGTGGATACAACCCAAAGGTCCACCAATTGATAAATGGATGAATACTGAAAATATGCTAAATGAAAGAAGCTAGTCACCAAGGAACACATATTGTATGACAGATGATGGGAACAAGATTTCTTTTTGGGGTAATGAAAATGTTCTAAAATTGACTGTGGTGATCAATGCACAACTCTGGCAATATACTAAAAACTACTCTACTATACACTTCAAATGGATGAATTGCATGGTATGTGAACTATAGCTCAGTAAGAGCTGCTAAAAACAAAACTGAGAATACTGGTTACCTACAGGGAGGAGAACTAGATGGCTAAGGATATTTTTTGTATCTTTTTTGGGGAATGGATTACCTATTTATTTATTTATTTTTGCGGTACGCGGGCCTCTCACTGCTGTGGCCTCTCCCGTTGCGGAGCACAGGCTCTGGACGCGCAGGCTCAGCGGCCATGGCTCACGGGCCCAGCTGCTCCGTGGCATGTGGGATCTTCCCGGACCGGGGCACGAACCCGTGTCCCCTGCATCGGCAGGCGGACTCTCGACCACTGCGACACCAGGGAAGCCCTGGATTACCTATTTAAAAATTCAACTTTAATAAACAAAACTCCTGCTTTTGGTTTTATTGATCTTTTCTACTTATTTTTTATTTTATTAATTTTACTTTTCTCACATTATTTTTCCCTTCCTTTTTACATAACTTCAATTTGTTGCTCTTTGTTTTTCAAGTTGACAAATGTTTATTTTCAACCTTTCACAAATAAAAATTTTTTATCTATGAATTTTCCCTAGAAATTTTAATATACAGTTACCAACTTTAGGTAACTACAAATTATTTAATTTATAATAAGCCAGAGATTATTCAGAAGAATATTCTTAATTTCCAAGTAGTTAAGGTTCTTTTTTTTTTTTTTTTTTTTCCCGTACGCGGGCCTCTCACTGTTGTGGCCTCTCCCGTTGCGGAGCACAGGCTCCGGATGCGCAGGCTCAGCGGCCATGGCTCACGGGCCCAGCCGCTCCGCGGCATATGGGATCCTCCCAGACCAGGGCACGAACCCGTATCCCCTGCATCGGCAGGCGGACTCTCAACCACTGCGCCACCAGGGAGGCCCGTTAAGGTTCTTTTGGTTACCTTTTGATGCCTGATTTCTAGTTTTATTATGTTATAAAATGCAGCCAGAAAACCTTCACTTTTGGGAATTTATTACAGTTTTGTTTGCAGACAACTAATGATTTTTGCAAAATGTTCCTTGGGCCTAAAGAGAAAAATGTGACTTGCATTTCTTTTCTTTTCTTTTTTTTTTTCAATTTTTAAAATTGAAGTACAGTTGATTTACAATGTTGTACCAATCTCTGCTGTACAGCAAAGTGACTCAGTTATACACATATACACATTCTTTTTTTATATTCTTTTCCATTATGGTTTCACAGATATTGGATATAGTTCCCTGTGCTATACATTAGGACCTTGTTGTGATTTCTATTTCTTACATAAAAAATGATGCATATATATTAGGCTGGTCTTTTTTTTTCTTTTTTTTTAAACTTTACCTGTTAAATTCTGAAAGTGATATATTCAAGTCCTCTACTGTAACAGCTAGATTACTTGACCCAGTCTGAGGATCTGTCTCACAGGGAATTAACATTTTTGGTAACTGATGCTTGGTATTGTCTTTCATCGTAACTTCGTATTTAGCTTTCTTAGTTTCTTTTTACATTCTATTCCTGTAATGTTTACTTTCCTATTTTAAGCAGATTTTTAAAAAAATACTTGATTTATTTTCTGTAACTTACAAACTACTGTGGAATTTCAGTTGGTTTTTTCCCCCCAGTTTTGAGATGTAACTGACATACAGCACTGTATAAGTTTAAGGTGTACAGCACAATGATTTGACATATCTATTGTGAAATAAGTTTGAACAGTTTTCTATCGATTAAAAAAATACTCTATACACCCTCAAACCAACCCAAGACATTTAGAATGCTTTACCTTCTTCAATATATCCAACCCAATCCCTGCTCCCAGACAAAGCAAGACCTTTAGAATGATTTTACCTACCCAATTCCTCTCCCCACCCCATATCCTGAGTTTTGTAGAAATAATTGAGCACTGTTAGATCTACACTATTAGGTTTTCCCCTAGATTATATATATAAAGAATCACCTTCCCCTAACTTGACACCTTTGTTTTGCCTTAATATTTCTTCAAAAGGTTACAAATTTCTAAGCTACTTCATGTCTGAAACTGTCTTTTGCTTTCATATTTGAACAGTAATATTAAGTGGGACAGATTTAGACTTGTCCTTTCTATCAATAACCTACGAATATTCCAACTTTCACTGTTGTAGAAAATGAATTTTCTTTCTTTTGTAAACATGCTGTTTACATCACGCCTGATATGAGAGCCTAACACCTAAATTCAGAGATTTTGCCAGATTCTGGTTAGGTGAGAGCTGTTTTTTCTGATGCCTGGCACTTTAAATCTACAAACTCTTTATTTCAGCTGTTTGTTCCCTTCTGAAATGCCTCTTACACATTCTGGTTTCCAGCAGTGTCCATCCTTTCATAGTCCCTACAAAATTTTAAAATATGGAAATCTTTTAAGTTTTAGAAAAGTCTCCCCCTACTTTCTTAAGAATTCTCATTAAACACTTCATGATATATGTAAATCAAATTACGCTGTATACCTTAAACTTACACAGTGCTATATTTCAATTATATCTCAATAAAACTGTAATAAAAAAATAAAAACATTAACTCTTCAAAAAAATTCTCATTAAAATTCAAACAGGATTCTCTTTCCACTTTTTTCATTAAACTGACTCCACAGGGAATTCCCTGGTGATCCAGTGGTTAGGATTCCGGGGTTCCACTGCTGGGGGCCTGGGTTTGATCCCTGGTCAGGGAACTAAGATCCCACAAGCCGTGGCACGGCCAAACCCCCCCCCCCAAAAAAACTGACCCCACAGACATAACACCTTTTCTTATTCCACTGGACTCTACTTTGAACTACAGTAGACTCCTTAACCTTATCTGTACACATATATATTTTATACATATGTATTTTAGAGAAGATAAAGAAATTTCTGCATCAGCCTCTGTATTTAATTCAGAAGTCTGTGAGCAGCGCTGAATATTTTGTTTTAATGTTTGGCAGTATAAAGGAATGATTAAAAGCATGGGCTCTGGGATTTCCTTGCTGGTGCAGTAGTTAACAATCCACCTGCCAATCCAGGGCACACAGGTTCAATCCCTGGTGCAGGAAGATCCCACATGCCGCGGAGCAACTAAGCCCGTGCGCCACAACTACTGAGCCTGTGGTCTAGAGCCTGCGTGCCACAACTACTGCGCCCGCGTACCTAGAGCCTGTGCTCTGCAACAAGAGAAGCCACTGCAATGAGAAGCCTGCGCACCACAACGGAAGAGTAGTCCCCTCTCGCCGCAACTAGAGAAAGCCCGCGCGCAACAACGAAGATCCAACGCAACCAAAAATAAACAAATAAAAATAAAATTAAAAATTAAAAAAACAAAAAAGGGGCTCTGGAACCAGGCTACCTTTCTAGCCATGTGACGATGGGCAAGTTATTTAACCTCTCTGTGTTTCAGGTTCCCCATCTGTACCTAGGCAGACAGCCTGGCACATAACAGTATTCTTAAACACTAAGAGCAAATATAAATTTGTATAAATAAAAATAATAGGTCCAAACATCTGTAGGAGTGAAACAATGTCACAGAAAAGTCCCAGAGAGTATAACCCTAATCTCAACTGTAGTGTAACCAGGGTGATCAGGTCAGAGTAAGGATGGCTCAACACTGCTGATAAAAGCACATCAGAAATACCATCCTTATTTATAAAAACTGATACAAAAAATAAAAAGCAAAGAATTCAAATAAACCCACGCTATCCAATGTGGTAGCCACCAGGTACATGTGGCTATTTAAATTTAATTTTAATTCAATACAATTAAAATTTTAGTTTTTCAGTTGCACTTGCTACATTTCAGGTGCTCAATAGACATGTGCTTAGTAGCTATCTTACTGGACAGCACCACTCTAACCGATGAGGACATTAAGAAAAAAGATTTGAGTTATTGGAACTGAACCTCAGGCTGTAACATATACAAACTATTAATGTATCTGTGCAACAGGGTGATCCAGATCAAAAGACAACAACTTGTACAACTTTAACCTTGCATTGGATTCAAGTCCCAGATATGCCACTAACCACCTAGAGGGCCTTGGATATGCTACTAAATTCCAGGCAACACACTATAGTGGTTAAGAGCACATAATCTCTGGAGTATTTGGATTTGAATTCCAGCTTTTATTAGCTATGTAACAGTGGGCAAGTTACTTCACATTTCTCATTTATAATCTTCATTTTACAGTAGTACTTACTGCCTACAGACATTAAAGATTAAATACTTGTAAAAGCACTTCGAACGATGCCTGGCATTACTAAGTGCTATGGAAATTTGTGCCTAATAAAATAATCTCTCAAGTTTCTATTTTCCCGATTTCAAAATGGGCAGGATAAAACTTACTCTGCCTAGGACTTCCCTGGTGGCACAGTGGTTAAGAATCCGCCTGCCAATGAAGGGGACAGGGATTCAAGCCCTGGTCCGGGAAGATCCCACATGCTGCGAAGCAACTAAGCCCGTGAGCCACAACTACTGAAGCCTGCACAGCGCAACAAAGAGTAGCCTCCACTCGTGGCAACTAGAGAAAGCCCGCGCACAGCAACGAAGACCCAACACAGCCATAAATAAATAAATAAATAATTTAAAATTTGTATTAAAAAAAAACTTCCCCTGCCTATTTCACAGGTTAATAATAAATATGAAACCCACTTAGCTCCCATCCCTGAAAGAAACAGATAAGGAGGCTATACTTTTGGGAGAGTTACCTATCTTTTTATCATAGACACTTACTTGTGAGAAAAAATTAAGTTCTGTTCAAGTTCACAATTAACAAATAATATAAACAGACTAATTTGCCCCATATATCCTCTCACAAACCGGAAACAGAAGCAAAAAACAGCAAACACTGGGAGTCTCATTAAAAACCCTGAGAGACCCTTATTTGCAAAAATAATCTGCACCCCACGAAATTTCAAACGCAAACCAACACCCGACCAACTGCTCAAAGGCAAATTGTGACAAATTATGCTATCAGGTTAACAAGATAAGCCAGCACATGCAAAATGGGAATTTGTCTTCTGTTGAAATGTCAAAAGCTGTCAGCTGTTAGACCTCATCCCATGGCATACTGGAAGCCAAATTCTTTCTAGAGTTTGCGGTTTCTGTGAGATGATGGGGTTGCAAAATCAGGGAAAATAAGACAATAAAAGGAAGCAGAAAAGGCCACCTTTTGCAGTTACTACAGAATACCATTGCTGACTGCTTCAACAAATGTTTTGAAACAAACAACTTTACCATAAGCCATATATTTTTGATGGTGGAGGGAATAAGCACAGTAGTAGAAATTAAAAAGTGAGATAACCAAAATCAAAAGAATATGAATTGGATGGGTTCATCTGGTTCAAAACAGTCCTGGAGTAGGAGCTGCCAGTACTCCAAAGGCCCTCCTATCCCGAGCACGGAATACAATGTAACTAAAAATAAGGGTCAGGGGAAGGCGAAGAAACCGGAGAAAGGGGGATCATCAGAAAGGTACAGGCTCGTGGACGGTTACAGAATGCTCCCCTAGGACGCTCGCCAGCCCGCCAGTCCCTCCGCCCCTTTCTCTTCCCCCACCCAAGCTTCTGGAGGAGCGCGCAAGCGCAGCAAGTAGGGGCTGCGCGTGGCGACGCGCAGGCGTAAAGTGGGGAGAAACAATGAGCTTTGTTGCCGAGGCGGCAGTGGGGGGCAGGGGAAAAGGGTATCGGAGGGTGGGTGAATCGATTGGAGGGAGGGGGAGCACGCGAGAAAGTGCTATCCCGGCAACCCTCGCGCGCCACCGAGGACCCGGATAGAGAGCTGCGAGGTCCAAACCATAATAATGACAATGAGAAAAAAGCGACGGCCATTTCTCAGAGAAGAAAGAGACGAAGTCGGTCCAAGATCATCCCTCAGACTCGGCTGGAAGAGGCAAGGAACAATGGGGGCCATACAGGCTTGGTGGCCAACAACCCAGGGGACCCTCTAGGCCCCTCAGCCGTCGCCGAGGTGCTGCCCCTCGACCGCCGGGCCGCCGCACCCTTCTCGCCGCTCCACCCGAGAGAACCCCTCACCCAGTGCACGGCAGCGGGGACGGCAGCCAACGAATCTGGTAGGCCTCCGCGGATCTCCACAGGCAGCGCCGCTACCCCGCTCGACGCGCGCTTCGCCCGCCGCCTCCCTTCTCCAGTCCAAACAAACACCCCAGCCCGGAAGTGACTTCACTTCCGCCGCCGCCGCCGGCTCCGCCTCTCGTTTTGTCATCGTTGCCCTCCGAGGCCACCAGAGAGCGCGCGGGAGAGAAAGGGCGACCTCAAAGTTCTCGTCGCCTAAGCGGCACACATGTGCATGCGCAACGGCCTTTCCGGCGTACCCCGGCGCCCGCGGGGAACACTGGGAGTCCTGTCGTGTTCTCTCAGGGAAACCGGAGTGGAGCTGGGCTAGTGTCCCCACGACCGCCCATCCTTCAAGAATGATGGGATGCAGTGAGTGGGGGAGCTGGGAAGGAGACCCAGGAAAGATACACAGACGTGGACTATTCACACCGCAACGGTTACCTCAAACACACTGACATCAAATAGGAACATCTAGATAACGACAGCGCACTCACACACCCAGGAACACACACCAAACGTGATACACAGCGTCAACTACGAATGACATGTACCAAATCATATCCAGAGATCCTGACACAGAAACATAACGCAGAAATAATAAACTAAGACAAATTCACAGAGGCATGTTAACTGATCTACAAGCACCTGCACTCATACACGTTCAGGAACACACTTTTTGAAGCTAGATCTTAACACACAGGGGCAAATTACCGAAATATATATGGTGCCCAGGCTAAGGGAGGAAATACTCTGTCCAGAGGTAAGATAGAAGGGTGAGACCTAAGGGTCCAAGAATTTCCGCGTCCATGATCTTGGATGGGCTGCCCCGCACACGTTACTCTAATCCATGCTTCATCACTGGCACGTCCTGATATATTTTTAGTGATGCTAATCAAGCTACAGTGTATAAGAAAATTCTGAATATACATTATATTTGAGAGGGGACACACAAAAACTAATTTCTTCCCCTTGGGGAAGTAAAATGAGGGACTGAGATTTATCTTTTTACTCTCTTGTAAAATTTGAATCTTTAAAAAACCACAAGCTTTTATAGCTGCTAAAACTAAAGAAAGTTCCCTCCATGAAACGCTTGAATCCAAGCGAGGGCTTCTCTCTAGGGCCTTTTCACTCATTAAAAATCTGCTTTGGGGCTTCCCTGGTGGCACAGTGGTTGAAAGTCCGCCTGCCGATGCAGGGGACACGAGTTCGTGCCCCGGTCCGGGAAGATCCCACATGCCGCGGAGCGGCTAGGCCTGTGAACCATGGCTGCTGAGCCTGCGCGTCCGGAGCCTGTGCTCCGCAACGGGAGAGGCCACAAGAGTGAGAGGCCGCGTACCGCAAAAAAAAAAAAAAAAAAAAAATCTTTGAGTCAGCCCAAAACTCCAAAGAAAGTTTGGCAGTTGTCCCTTGGTCAACCACTTTGGCCACATTTGCAGATCCGTATCCTAAACTGGAAGGGCTGGCTTTCTTGCCTGCTGAGCCAACAGCTCTGGGGAGGAAGATGGTGCTGTTTTACTGGTCTGTGGAGCATGATTCATTCAAGGAACCTGGAACTATCAACTCGAGGCTAGAAGAGGCATGAACAGGAGGGAGAACAAAATCAAAATAGGTAGTTTAATCTGTAGATGACTCTGGCAATCTTAAAAGCTAATCATGGAGATAAATGGAACTTATTACTTAACACAACCTATGTAATTTGTTGAAAAATAATCTTTGCTAAATCTTGGCTTATTTTAATCCGAACCATTCAAAGGCTTATGTTGTTTTTCTCACACAAAGGGGTTAAAGATCTCAATTCCCAGCTCACAGTGAGTTCACCATTGTGGCTGAGAAAGCCTGATGGGCCCAGGGTACTGTCATGTTTTTATGCTATGCCTGGATGGTGGTGATGATGGTCTATGAATGGAAAACACTATCACAATAATGAAGGCTAAGCAGTTTGCCAATGATGAGGAAAGACTGCAATGGAACCATCAGAGGTGCAGTTTTAAAATGCTGCATTCAACTGTCTCAGGCACTAACAATTCTAACTTGAGATGGAAGGTGAAGTAGGAATCAGGAATCAGGAGAGGATGGTTATGAAGGCCTAGGATGGCTATGAACAGGTTCCCACTCTCCCCGAATTTTCAAAATGTAGAATGTGTAAACCCTCTTGACTCAAACACTCCACGTATGAGGAAGAAATCGGACATATATATAGATACGTAAGGATATTCATAGCTATGTTATAAACCAAGAAACTGAAAAGCCTATCAATAGGGAATTGGTTAAGTGAATTACGGTATTAACAATAAAGCAAATTATTAAAAAATGGCTAAGATGGTAAATTTTGTGTATTAAAAAAACTGTCCTGGGCTTCCCTGGTGGCGCAGTGGTTGAGAGTCCGTCTGCCGATGCAGGGGACATGGGTTCGTGCCCCAGTGCGGGAGGATCCCACATGCCGCGGAGCGGCTGGGTCCGTGAGCCATGGCCGCTGAGCCTGCACATCCAAGAGCCTGTGCTCCGCAACGGTAGAGGCCACAACAGTGAGAGGCCCGCGTACGACCCCCCCAAAAAAACAAAACTGTCCTAAAAGGAGGGTCAAATTTGTAGAAAGTAAGTTGTAAATGTAAAATAAGCAAAGGTTTTTGCAGAAGGGTGGTATGAGGAAGAAAAAGTTCCCCTTTTCCAGTCTGAGCCAAGCCCTTCTTGCTGGTTTTGCACAGCCCAGCTACTTAAAATGAGATGGGTCAGAAACACACCTTGTACTTGTGAGCAGAAGCAGCCACCATCAGGAAAATGAGTTAGGTTTTCACTAAAGTTTCACCATCCATTACACCAAGAATCATTTAAACTCCAATTCTTTTCCACAGGTTTTCATACCACAAAATAAGAGTGCACACAGAGCATGAACTAGGGCTTATCTTGATACAAAGTGTAAGAAAAAAGGGGTGGCATATATCAAGAACAGAGTTGGAAGTTGCCAAGGAAGTGGCTGTGATTTAACAACCCTGGCAAGACTGCTAATAGAGCAAATAGAAATTGGTCCTACTTTTGATATCAGGTGCAATGACTGAAACTTTAGTATTTTGTCCTTGTCCAAGGTAGGACATTCCTGCTGCTCTTGGTATATCCATTTGGATCAGGTCCTCAGAACCAATACATCAATGCTGCCATTTATGAAGCACAATGACAAGATGGTTCAAAGATCATTAAACTTGTATCTAATGGCAGCAATTTTCACCCGAAGTTTACAAATACTATTGGCATGGGTACGTTTGACTTTTCTCTACTACATGTAACATACTGCCCTTCAATTTTCCCATTCTCTACTGTACATTTGGCTTTGCAGAATTCTTAAAGCTGTATGGAAATTATAAATCTAAGGCAAGAACTATAATTTCAAGGAAAGGCCAGGGCTAAAAATCTTAAGATAAAGCCTTTAAAAAGTATTAATATAGCCTTTTAAAAATTAATCGTTATCTGACAGTCCTCTCCCTCAGAACTTTTCCAAACTAACTAGTACCTTAATTGAGCTCTAGCTTGTGTCAACTATAAAGTTTGTAATTCAGCAAATTAAATATACATGGAGTGATGAGAGGTACCTTCTTCCATTTTGCCATTCACTTGAAACTTCAGTAAATTAGCTGTTCAAGACTTTATTAATGTTCCAAGCAAAAGATAAAGGGTTGACTTGGGAAAGCAGTATCTAGGGCTCTGAAATGGGCGTCTCCCATTAATGGCTCTTTAAAAAATGCTTTGCGAGTGCCCCCAAATAATTATTTTCCAACATTCCCCTTATTTTTAGTTTTTAACAGTAGCAAAACCAGTACTTCAAGCAACAGTATCTAAACCAGGTGTTTGATTACAACTGCCTAGCAGTAACACTTCAGCTACAGATAAACCAAAGTGTGGCCTCTATCCTTGACATCACCATCACCTTGGTAACTTGAAAAATGATAATTATTAACACCCACCCTACACCTAGCAAATCAGAAATTCTAAGAACAGGGCCCAGCAAGGTTTAAATGAAGCTTCCGGGTAATTCTGATGCATGGTAACATTTGAGAACCACTAAAGGAAAAGAATTCACAGAACCATTTTGTTTATATACCATGTTGGATAAGAATCTTGGTCTTACCCATGACAGTCAAAGGACCTGCATCAGACTGGAGAGGCACTCCAGCTTAACAAACAGCTCAAGGTCCTTCCTTGTCAGGGAATATAATCTCAAATGCATAACCATTCAATACCTGAGCTTTCAGCTATCCTAGGCCATTTTCTATGATGGAGACCAATACAGAACAGTACAGAGATACTCACTCCTAGCCCTAGTGCATATTATCCTAACCAAACTGTCTATACCAATTTTGTTACTGATTTAAAAATATAATCTGCAGTGTTCCTACAGATTTCTACTACATACCGTGAGCTTCTTTTCCCACAATGTTTATTCATGATGTTGTTTTACAGGTCAAAGCCACCAAAAATGCACTGTGAACAAAGCGAGGCATAAAGTATGTGTACCCTTTCCCTTTTATAAACTTAATGCCACCATAATACTTAATAGGGTATATACATCCTTGTCCCCATCACCCTAAGGGGTAAAAGAATTCAGAGAAAGGATATAACCTTTAAAAGTTCCTTGCAATCATACCATTTTCTAGAGGAGGTACTTCCTGGTGTACTCTATAGCCAGAAATTCACCTTCCTCATTAATAAAATCTTAAATAAAATTTTTAGGATACACAATACTAAGCTAGCCAACTCAAGCCTTACCAGGGTCACTCTCATATGCCAAATTTATCAACAATCGGTTAAAAGAAAACTGTAAAACAAACATGAAGGTGTTTATAAAAGTTTCCTTTACCCAGGATTAACAGCAGATTAAACTAAAAACTAAAATGGTGGTGGGGAAATTTTCAACTTTATAGCTGGTTAAAGTGGAAACATTCCTCTTAAATAAAGGTTTGCCATAATCTGGGAAATAGCTGTTACAGATTTATTAATCACTAGCAATTTATTTATGAGAATTTCTGCTTTCCAATGAAGATATTAAACATTCTTTTCTACAACTTGGTATATCTGACAAAGTAGGATCTATGAAAAAAGTTATCATTGACAGAAAACAATCAAGGGATTCCTTGATTTGTGTACACAAAATGCTTTGTGTAGCTGCTGTTAGTTAAAAGTTGGAGTTAAACAAAAGCAGGTAATTAGTAAAGGCCAAAATTAAACTACAGAAGTAAACTGGCAAGGATTTTTTGTGCATGTTACACTTAAAAAAGTGTCATCTGCCCCTCAGTGGTAGATCATATTTCTTTCAACTATTTGATATATCCTTTAATACACTTGGACCTAAGAGTTTCAAAGAGAATCCCTTAAATTCTTGTTTTAAATCAAAAATTTGTTTGACAATAATCTCTCATACCTATAATTCCAACAACTTTGAAAGGCTGGTAAAACCAATTCTTGTTATTCCATGTTACTTCCAATTTTATCGTTAAATATTTAGACATGTCTAAACATGAGCTTTTACCATTTCCTCACCCGTTAACATCTTAAAACTCCAAGGTTTTAAAAAACTATGAAGAGTCCCATTTTCAGTTATGTAACAGGAACAAGAAATCCACCAGCACCAAAAGCTTTAAAACTCAGATCTTTAGTAGCACTCTTTAGAACACTCTAAATTAAAAATGTAATAATTTGTTAAAGCATGCAAAAAGTGTAACAGTGAATAAAAACCACAACTGACAAATATATTGGTTAACATTTCAAACATGTATAACCAATGAACATGGCCTAGGTTTTTTTTTTATTGGTACTCACTTCAGAAACTTGAATCCACAGATATAAGCAGTATATAACCAGAAAGTTACAAGTAAACACAGATTATACATGCAAATTTGTGTTCACAAAGGTCACATATGCAGTATATGAATTAGAAGCGTGCGTCTAAGATTATGGCCAAACTGGTTTTAAAATGCAGAAATGTAAAATTACATCTTGAAAATATGAAGAGATGGTCTACACACTTCAAAAATCAAATGTGCTTATACCAGATGTATGACAGCTACAGGATTCAAGTGACAAGCAATATCGCAAGAAATTAACACTGGTCAAAGAGAATGGGAATATTTTTACATTTCACTGAAAAATACAATGACTACTAGAATACGAAATCTAGCAGGAACTTAGGGAAAAAATTACAAAATCTAAAGCCAATTACTTAGTATTTCTTATTACCTAAACAGCATGACATTAAAAAGAAACTGCACCTGCATTTTAATTACCAATCTCACATTAATCAAGTTCTCAAAAATTGAAACAAAACCAAAAAATGCTTCGAACTGCAAATGAAAAGTCTGCAAGGCTCAGATTAAAATGTGGAATGTTTCAGATGAAAGTAGTAAAAATACAATTGGTTTTGTTCTTTATTGAATGGAATCAAAAGTTTTGACATTTCTTTGAAGCTTGGAACTACTAAATTTCATTTCTCTGAATGTTTCTACGTATCTTTCTTAGTGGTGCAAGTGTCTTAAGTAGCATATGAAGTCAGTCTCTAACAAGTATTTCTGTCTGTTACCATTTTGATAAAACAAAAACAATTCTTCATTAACTTAACCGTATATGTATTTTTGCTATAACACTTAACACATGAACAGACGTCTATTATTTTTCCACTATAACAAAAGAGTACAATAGTTTTCTTCTAACTATCTGTATTGTATTTAAAAAAGGTTAACATTTAAAAACAAAGAACCATTATTTTCTTTGAATTCATTAAGCTTCTTGCACATCTTAAGCTTCCTTCTTCTGCCTGCGTTCTTCTGCCAATTTATTCAGAAATTTCTGAAAAGAAAAGAGAAAAAAATTTTTTTACAAAGGTTAAGTCACCACAGTGAAACATAACAAATGGATTAACTCCAAATATTCTATCCATGTTTAGGGACTTGAGTCTAATTTAACTATAACCTTATCAATATTTTTAAGATCCAGTTATTCTTATTAGGCAGGTATGAAACTAAACTGGACACCACAGTAAGGCATAGGAGAAAAACGGTAAAACATGGAAAAGTTATTTAATGTGCAATTAAGACTAACTTACAGAGATGATCAAAGACCATAACAGCCACACAGAAGAACTACTGCTAAACCCCAAGAACTTAGTTAAAATGACACATATTTATTCAATGACCCTTCCACTAAGCCAAGCAGACAAAATATTTATATTAAATTGCTACTACCACTGAAAATACACAGTTCTTAATGCTCTAGTAGCTTTATATTATAAATCAGTGTTATCTACAATTAAGTTATCTAAAATTATGAATTCTTTAACTTTCAAGTTTTTCCCCATTATTTATTTCAATACTTAGTCCTTAAGCCACTAACTAAAACACCAGACTTCAAAATATCCAAACAGAAATTTGTTATGCTTTACCATGTTGTGCTTTTTTAATTTATCCTTTTATCTTTATATCCTGTTGATCATGAAACTTACTGAAGTGTCATTATTAATATATAATAATTTAAAGTCAATGTAAAAATCATTAAGTATGAAGGGATGTGGCACTTTATAAAGCTGGCTTTCAGGCCTCCAATATCCAAATTAGAGAAATCACAGTCTAACAACCATTTGAGAATACTCAAATAACTTTAATTATACCAAAGAATTTATAACATTTAGAACTATAAATTTAGAAATTACTCAATTATCAACATTTAGTTAAGAGTGTTTTCTAGAAAGAGGCTTAATTAACAGATGTTTCTAGAATTCATTTAACTGCTCAAGGCCCATCAATAAAGAATGTTATCTCCAGGATAAAGCATGCTAGGTCCACAGACAGTACTTTCCATAAACTTACATGATTTGCTAGTTTTCACTAAAGAACTCTACTCTTTTAGATATAGCCTTACCTTTAATTTCTGATAATGAGGAAGGCTGCTGCAATGAGTATTCTTTGCAACTTCTTCATTTGTATAAAAGAGTGAACACAGCTTACAGTAAAACCCTGTTTTAGGTATCACATAGTCTATACCTAGAACACAAACATACATTCTTACAAATTCAGTAAACTGAAGATTTTAATAGTGTTCTCAAATCTTTTTTTCCTGTCAATATAATTTGAATGAGGTAACATTTGTGACAAGTCTAATATAGCCTAAGCTAAAACAAAACAAAACCCATGACATTGTTAATAGTTTGTACTTAAATCTTGAAATAGAAAAGGTAAACAAAACAAAAAGCAATGTGAAATTCTCAGAAAACTTTGAGAAAAGAGAACATATTATGGAATGGTAACAAAAGATAATACAAAATCAGGAGACATGGGTAAGAGGAAAAAAGAGTGTTCCAATTAAGATTTACAAACTGTTTTGCAGAGAAGTAAATTAAGAATGTTATCAGAGCTTATGTAAGACCAATTTTAAAAATCTTATTTAATAAGAGTTTGGGGAGAGTGAGAGGGGAAGAACAAAGCCTTAAATCTCACCAACAGGAACATTGGGCTGATATGGTCCAATTCTATACTCATCTGGGATTGTATAGTCCTCCTTGTTTTCATCACTTTGGCCATCTGCGTTTTCACTTGTATCTTTGTTGGGATCATCAGCATTCTCAGCAGACTCAGCACCTGGTTCTGTATTTTCCTCATTTTTGATTCCATTTTCCAACGCTGCTTCGTTTTCTTGGTCAAGTTCCTCGATCTTGTCCACCTTAATTTCAACCAAACCATCATCATTTTTGTCACCAGATTTAAATGCCATGCCCGATTTACGAAGTTTCTGAAGTTCCGAATCTTCCTCATCACCAACCTCATCTAGAGTGACAAAACCTTCCATACTCCCTGGGAAACGACGCTGTTAAGAAAGACAAATTTACTCTGCAACAATTATCCTGCAGCATCCCTTCCATTTGCTTTACTTGAAGGGAAAGGGATAGCGTCTTTGCCTTCATTTTCTTAAAAAAAAAAAAAAAAAAAAAAAAGCTGACTTCTTCCTTTTTCCCCTCTAAATTACTAACCTTTTCAAAAACACCTTAGCCTGTTTTAAAACTAAATAATCGAAGGCTTGCCTCATACAAAGAGCAGAAAATAAATATGAGGACATTCATATTCTATACTTTCTGAGACTATTCTGCTGCTAGGGAATGTATCAAAGAACTGATCTGGTAGGTGAAAGATGTCCTTCAAAGAAGGTATCTTACAGTATAAATCTTGCTTAGAGAACATTCAGTCTAAAAATAGCACTGTGGTTTAAAAATCAAGCTCTGGAGCATGATTGCTTAGGTTTAGATTTTGGCTCTGCCATTTACAGGCAGTATAACCACAATCCACTCAATTTTAACATATCTCTATCTGCTCATTCATGAAATGGGGATAACAAAGTATCTATGGCATAGGGTCATTATAAGAATCAGTTAATCAGCACACACGAAGAGCTTAGGAAAACTTATTGCATGTAATAAGCGCTCAATAATTAGCTCTTAAGAGTGCAAACACAGCACTATCCATTTCCACGAGAAAAAGAATCTCAAGACTAACTTTTTTGACCAAGCCATCAAAAACTGGAGGTAAGTATTAGTTTCCTAGTAGCTGAGTACTGCTTAGAAGGAACCAATGAAATAGGATTATAAAAATCTCATTTCAAGACCCATTTATCTTAAGGAGCTCCAAACATAGGTAGTCAATACACCATGGGTCTCTTGAGTTACTATTCTTTTACAAAGTATGTATTTTTGTATTGATATCTGCCTTATATGCTCTTATATGTGACATGTGTTCTAAGAAAAAATGTTTTAAAACCTATTAAAGTATCTGTTCAAGGTTACATTTCTCTAATAGGAAAATTCTTCAAATTCAACCATTCTTGACAAAAGGTTTTTAGTAGCCTGGGTCAGTTAAGTTACTGTAAAATTCATACCCCATCTTTTAAAAAACAAGCTGGACCATAAAGGCTGCCTACTACTACTTACACACTATCATTACAAAACAGAATCATATGTAGTTTTAAGTCTTTCTCCTTCACTACTAAAAAGTTCCTTTTGTGAACTGACATTTTTCTTTTGAAAATTAGTCCTATTTAATCTATTTATTGCAGAGTTTAGACTTCAATGTTTTTATTATTCATATCTATTTTTTCCTAATATAAGTGACTTCTCTTTACTGTGACCCTAACATATATAACTTGAAACGTTTATCTGATCTCGTTTTCTACTAAAACAGGTCAACATATAATCTTCTTTTACCTTTTTAAGCTTTTTCTTGGCAGTTGCTGAAGCACTCGCATTTGCATCTTTTTTCACAACTTTGTCTGATGGTTCCTTTTTCCCATCAGATGCCACATCCCCTAAATTAGCAAGATCTGTCTCATCTCCCACTGAACTGCCACTTTCTAGCAGTGCTGCTGCTTCTTCTTCATCTACAAGTAGCTCATCTTCAGATTCAAGAAGCATGTTAGGTTCTTGTTCTGCCTGGTCATCCTTTGTATCTTTTTCACCATCTTCTCCTGATTTCTCTTCTTGTTCTTTACCTTCGGTTGTACTTTCAGTCTTCTGGGAACCATCAGTTTTGGATTTCTTATCACTTGGAGATTCTTTGCCATCTGGAGAGTAAGATCTTTTCCTGAAACCAAAAGATACATCTGAATTAATTCACCTGAGCTGGAAAACAAAAGTTTTTAATATACTAGTGTATACAAAGACACAGACACACACACACACACACAAAGGGAAATTACCGGGACTTATCTTTTTTCAGTAAGTCAATGCCTCTGTTGGGAATCTAAAAGACAAAATTTTACAGAAGTTAAATAAATGTATTAGAATTTGTAGAATATATAATTATCCAATTAACTAATAATTGATGACCATCCTTTATATATCAACTAAGCTTATTCAATCTCTGTAACCATACCTAAGAATTTAAGCTGCACATTACAATTCATTACAATCAACATTTCCATAGAGCAGTGAGTAATAAACACTTTGTTAACAGAACTGTTCAAATAAAATCTTAAATAAAATAGATAAAAGTAAAAAAGTGCTTTATACAGACATCAGTTTAAAAATTTCTGTACTAATGAAGACCAGAAAAAGAGGAAAGGTTATTCTCTTTCAATAACCAAACCCTATATCCTTGGCATATAAAAATGTTTATAAGAATGTCATGGCTTGAAAAGCATGAAAACAAACTTTATAATGAAGTAGAATCAAATACTACATACCCTGAGTACCAATTTTTTGTATTTTTCAGACAGGTCAACTTTTACACATCTTCCTTGAAACCAAAGGGCCTTTTTCAAACAGTGGTCAACCATTGCCATTGCATCTTCTCTGGTCTCCATCTCAATAAAGGCCTGAAAAAAAAAATTAGCAAAGACGTTATTTTTCAGAGAATTGTACAGAATGTTAGAGCTTATTTTTTCTACCTGTTAGGAGAATTTAATCTTTAGTATAGAGATAGCAGTAAGAGTTAAAAATCACCCAGTGAAATAAGGGCAATTTGTCAGATTTACAAAGTATCTTGTCCAAATATTAAACCACCTGTATGCAGTCTTTTTGCAAAAGTAACTGAAGTACTAAGCTTAGAAAATATCACTCAAAATACATTATGGAAAAGAACAAAAAATTAAAAAGTAAAAGTTTGGAAGGATACAAACTCATGTTGCTACAAAAGGGTTAACAAAAAAGAAAAGATGCTCTCCTTACTGTGAATTTTAAAAATGAAACACAAGTATGACATAACTTAATCCATCCATTAAATTCACATAATTTGAAAAGTCTTTAATATCCAGTGTTTGCAAAGCTCTCACTCTCGGACAATGCTGGTGTGACTATACTGTTTTTTGAAGAGCAATTTGACACCATCAAAGTAAAGAAAGCAAATATCAGGATCCAAAATTCCAATTCTGAAATTGTACCCTTCAATCAAATGCATAAATTCACATGCCACAAAGTCCACAGCAGCATTAATGGCACAGCCAAAATACTAGCAACTCTAATATCCATCAACTAAAGAAATTAAATTCATTACAGTTTACTCAATGGAATCATATAATGTGGAAAACAACAGTATGATATAATCCCATTTGAAGTAAGGGGAAAAAGTATACCTATATACACAAAGGAAGATCTCTGGAAGCAAACTCTGGAAACAAATAGTGTTATTAACCAAGCAAGAGAAAAGATCTTTACTTTCCACTTTTCTTTATTTATTCACTACAAATGAGAATATTAAACAAAAAACAAACAAAACTTAAAGCACTTTGAGAAATAATCTTTAAATAGAGCTTTACTGGAGTATAACTGCTTCACAATACTGTGTTAGTTTCTGTTGTACAACAAAGTGAATCAGCCATATGCATACATATGTCCCCATATCCCCTCCCTCTCGAGCCTCCCTCCCAATCCCACCTCTCCAGGTCATCTCAAGGCACCGAGCTGATCACCCTGTGCTATGCTGCTGCTTCCCACTAGCTAACTATTTTACATTCGGTAGTGTATATATGTCGATGCTACTCTCACTTCACCCCAGCTTCCCCCTCTCCCCACTCCATGTCCTCAAGTCCATTCTCCATGTCTATGTCTTTATTCCTGCCCTGCCACTGGGTTCATCGGTTCTTTTTTTTTTTTTTTTAGATTCCATACATATGTATGTAAGCATACGGTATTCATTTTTCTCTTTCTGACTTACTTCACTCTGTATGACAGACTCTAGGTTCATCTAACTCACTACAAATAACTCAATTTCGTTTCTTCTTATGGTTGAGTAACACTCCACTGTATGTATGTGCCACATCTTCTTTATCCATTCATCTGTCGGTGGACATTTAGATTGGTTCCATGTCCTAGTTATTGTAAACAGTGCTGCAATGAACACTGGTACATGACTCTCTTTGAATTACGGTTTTCTTAGGGTATATGCCCAGTAGTGGGACTGCTGGGTCATACAGTAGTTCTAATTTTAGTTTTTTAAGGAACCTTCATACCGTTCTCCAAAGTGGTTGTATCAATTTACATTCCCACCAACAGTGCAGGATAGTTCCCTTTTCACCACACCCTTTCCAGCATTTATTGTTTCTAGATTTTTTGATAATGGCCATTCTGACCAGCGTGAGGTGATACCTCATTGTAGTTTTGATTTGCATTTCTCTAATAATTAGTGATGTTGAGCATGTTTTCATGTGCCTCTTGGCCATGTGTATGTCTTCTTTGGTGAAATGTCTATTTAGGTTTTCTGCCCATTTTTTAATTCAATTATTTTTTTGTTATTGAGCTCCATGAGCTGTTTGTATATTTTGGAGATTAATCCTTTGTCCATTGTTTCATTTGAAAATATTTTCTCTCATTCTCAGGGTTATCTTTTTGTCTTGTTTATGGTTTCCTTTGCTGTGCAAAAGCTTTTAAGTTTACTTAGGTCCCATTTGTTTTTGTTTTTATTTCCATTTCTCTAGGAGGTGGGTCAAAAAGGACCTTGCTGTGATTTATGTCAGAGTGTTCTGCCTATGTTTTCCTCTAAGAGTTTGATAGTGTCTGGCCTTACATTTAGGTCTTTAATCCGTTTTGAGTTTATTTTTGTGTATGGTGTTATGGAGTGTTCTAATTTCATTCTTTTACATGAAGCTGCCCAGTTTTCCCAGCACCACTTATTGAAGAGGCTGTCTTTTCTCCCTTGTATGTTCTTGCCTCCTTTGTCGAAAATTAGGTGACCATATGTGCGGGGGCTTATCTCTGGGCTTTCTATCCTGTACTGTTGATCTATATTTCTGTTTTCATGCCAGTACCATACTGTCTTGATTACTGTAGCTTTGTAGTATAGTTTGAAGTCGGGGGGCCTGATTCCTCCAGCTCCGTTTTTCTTTCTCAAGATTGCTTTGGCTATTTGGGGTGTTCCGTGCTTCCTCACAAATTGCAAAATTTTTTGTTCTAATTCTGTGAAGAATGCCATTGGTACTTTGACAGGGATTGCACTGAATCTGTAGAATGCTTTGGGTAGTAGTCATTTTCACAATATTGATTCTTCCAATCCAAGAACATGGTGTATCTCTCCATCTGTTTATGTCATCTTTGATTTCTTTCCTCAGTGTTCTATAGTTTTCTGAGTACAAGTCTTTCACCTCCTTACGTAGGTTTATTCCTAGGTATTTTATTCTTTTTGTTGCAGTGGTAAATGGGAGTGTTTCCTTAATGTCGCTTTCTGATCTTTCGTTGTTAGTGTATAGGAATGCCAGATTTCTGTGCATTAATTTTGTATCCTGCAACCTTACCAAATTCATTGATTAGTTCTAGTAGTTTTCTGGTGGCATCTTTAGGATTTTGTATGTAGAGTAGAAAATTATGTCACGTCATCTGCAAACAGTGACAGTTTTACTTCTTCTTTTCCAATTTGGATTCCCTTTATTTCTTTTTCTTCTCTGATTGCCGTGGCTAGGACTTCCAAAACTATGTTGAGTGGCAAGAGTGGACATCCTTGTCTTGTTCCTGATCTTAGTGGAAATGCTTTCAGTTTTTCACCACTGAGTATGATGTTTGCTGTGGGTCTGTCATATATGGCCTTTACTATATTGAAGAAGGTTCCCTCTATGCCCATTTTTCTGGAGAGTTTTTATCATAAATGGGTGTTGAATTCTGTCAAAAGCTTTTTCTGCATCTATTGAGACGATCATATGGTTTTTATTCCTTAATTTGTTAATATAGTGTATCACATTGATTGATTTGCGTATACCGAAGAATCCTTGTATCCCTGGGATAAATGCCATTCGATCACGGTGTATGATCCTTTTAATATGTTGTTGGATTCTGTTTGCTAGTATTTTGTTCAGGATTTTTGCATCTGCGTTCATCAGTGACATTGGTCTGTAATTTTCTTCTTTTGTGGTATCTTTGTCTGGTTTTGGTATCAGGGTGATGGTGAATTTGGGAGTGTTCCTCCCTCTGCAATTTTTTGAAGAGTTTAAGAAGGATCGGTGTTAGCTCTTCTCTAAATGTTTGATAGAATTTGCCTACTTAACTACCACTTGGCTAGAAAATTCATCTATGATAAGATAAAGAACCACTCCACCTTGGACGCCAAATTACCGCCCCCGCCCTTTCTTCACTACAAATGAGGATATTAAAAAAAAAAAAGAAACAAAAAACTTAAAGCACTCTGAGAAATAATCTTTTTCAACACTTCTATATGTATATTACCTGACTTTTCATCCTCATCAGTATATAATTCTTAATTTTCCCATAAGGCTCAGCGAGCTTGAGGACAGCACTGTCAGAATAGCCAGAATGAGGTAAATTGCTGAGATGTATCACACGTCCAAGTTCTTGTTTTTGATCAAACTTCTGGTCTGGCTTCCCTTCAGGTTTCTTTAATTTAATAAACGGGAAAAAAAGGGAGGAAGGGGGAGTCAAACATTGGTAGGTATGCCGTAATTATTAGTTAACAGTTAAGATTATCCTAGATATTAGCAACAACTTAAAATAGCTGTTAGTTAGTAAATACTAAAATGATGTATCAAATGGTTGGTAATACAAATCTGGAAAAACAGATATTACCTTTATTCTTTTATACTTCTGGGATAAATGAACTCTCACTGGCTTGCCAAATACTAATGCTGGTGTGGTTGTATAATAATCCACCGCAGCCTGAGCATCTTCTGTGGTTGCCATTTCAATAAATGCCTAAAATGGCAAAAAAAATTATTTCCCCAAACCAACCAAATTCCACACTACCTTAAGTCTTTCCAAAAATGTTTAATCATTAAATAGAAAGCATTTTCAAGAATCTAAAAGCAAAACAAGAAACCCAGCATTGCTAATTTGCTATTTATTAATGATCACCTCAGATTTTATTACCGTCATGATACTAAAACTATCATTTATTATGCCTACTGAATCTGAAATAATTTGGTGCCATTTGGGTAAAAGTTTGAAATGGTTTTCCAAATAATTATTCTTGTATAGCCCTTATAGTAGCAGCAGTGTAATAATGACAATGTTACTGCTTAAGAATCACCATTTATAAAGTTACTAATAATCCATTAGTACTAGAATTTATTACTGATTAGTTCAACTATTGGCCCTTTGCTCTATATTACATTCCATATTGACGATTTAAGCTTACATTCTTTTTCTAATACAAAATTATGTAATCCCCTTAGGAAATATTTTAGTGATGAATAAATACTACACTTAACTCATACCTCATTAATTTTATTTAGAATCAGATGATTTGAAATAACTCCAAATGGTTCCACCAGCTGTAATAGTTGATATCTCAAGTTTTTCCCTCGCTGGAAATCCATGATGTGAACAACACGGCTAGTTTCCTATCCATTAGGAAAAAAATCAAGTTAGTAAACAAGTCTCTTTAGAAGCAATATGAAACAGGTTATGTATTATATTAAAACGTTTATAATCTACGGTCAACTGGAAAAAACTAAATATTTAAAATATGTCACCGGGGCAAATCTCAAAGTTTCAGAAAACAGTATCTGCACTGATATTTAAATTGACCACTGTGTACATAATTAGATAGCAAAGTTCTTAACTTTGAATCAAGGTGAGATCTCTAGACTATGGACATAGGAAAACAAAGTTTTAACTCTTATCAAAGTCATATATAAAAGCCTGATGATTTTCAAACTAAAGCTATCTTCCTATAATAAAGACTATGACACAAATTCAATTAGCAAGGATTCAAGTCAAATCACATTCCCCCGAACAGCTAAAACAGTAAAAGCCAAGAGCTTTATTACTGACCACTCTGCCCTTTTGCATGTGTCTTGGTCCTTGCAGGTTTCCATTTCCAGCACCTTTACAAGGAAAGAGTATATTTTTCAGTCTTGTAATAAATATACTTGTGCTACCAGGCTATTTTAATTGAAAAACAGACATCTTTCAAACACAAATGAAGGATATTACAAATATCATATGAGTACCACATGTCTTCTCATGCAATGTTATTTCTGAGTTACAGTTCTATGACACTTCTTTTGCCTAACATCACTGCATTTAATTTTTATGATAAAAGCTCTTAGGGAAAGGTAACATGAATTTTATAATCACCCAGATTTCCTCTTGGTCCAACTGCCGGTCCCCCAAGATGAAATGAGGGAGGCGGAGGTCCCAGAATTCCTGGTGCTGGGTTTGTAGATTGCTGCAACATGAAGGGATCACCCCTAGTATAATGTGAAAACATAAAATACAAAGCATGATCAAGTCCATCAGAAATAACTAAGATTTATTGCTAAAACATTTGTATGACTATGATTCCAATCTTTGGGGGCATTTTTGTAGGAAGTAACTAGGGAAAAATCTACAACCATAACATAAAAATTACTACATAAGATAGTTTCTAGAAATTCTTTCACCCACAGTGACTTTTACCAAACTCTCATATTCAATAAAGAAATTAAGAAAATATTGTTTATGAAATGTTGAAAAATTTAACCTGAATTCCTTACATTGATCTCCTTTACAAACAATAGCTTAAAAAATTTAACTTACATTGTGTGTCCTGTATCATTGTCAGGATTCCATTCTGGGTAGCTTTAAAAAGACCAGAAAATTAACTTTAAAATAAAACTGTCCTATTCCCAAAGTAGCCTCGTTTGGCCTTTAAAATAGAGATTATTCATTAGTAAAGTTATACAGAGTCTAAGTGTTAGAAATATTACAGTTTAAAAACATGACATGTAGATATTTCCAAAGGAAAATTTCAGAATTTCAAATTAATCCAAATGAAGGAGAATAAACTTGTTCTGTATTGCCTGAAAATGTAGGTAATGTATGTTGCAATTAAAATACTCCTATATTTGGTTTTTTTTAGCCATGCCACATGGCTTGTATCCCCAACCAGGGACTGAACCCGAGCCCTTGGCAGTGAAATCGTGTGTAGTCCTAACCACTGGGCCGCTAGGGAATTCCCTATATTTGTTAATTCAAAAAGAGGAAAAGTGCTGCACGAGGGACTGGAAATGTGGGTTATATAGGGAAACAAAGACTGACCACAGATTTTCTTTCTCCAATATTAAATACCAAGAGCAGAGCTGAGTTGTGGCACTAGACAGAAAGGACAGCCCCAACAGAGCATAGCATACGTAAAAATGGCCACTTCAGTGAACAATGGGTATCATATGCTATTTAGGCAGGGAGATTCTTTAGGAATTCAATTTCATTCTAGCAGGTTAAACCCAGAATCAAAAGTATCTCAAAAGCAAAAAATACATCCTGAAGGGTTCTGCTTGAAAACTAACTTGTAACTTCCAGTAATTTCTCCCCTTTCCACATCTTCTATATTCTTAGAGCACGTATTACTGTTACTGCAAATGCTCTTATGAACCTGTTCTATGTATCAAAGGCTATCTTTAAGTCTATTAATTCTTTCAATTTGTATAAAAAGAACCAACGTTTATTAACCCTAGAAATAATATTAAATAACCAAGTACCACTACCACTGCATCTAACATCCCATATACAATTCCAGATCTAAACATTTTGTTTGTAATTGGCATTGCCTGGACAGTATCAACTATGCAATAATAACAATGTGGATATTACAAGTAAACGGTGAACTCCCCAAAGCAATCAATGGGTGTTTCTGATTCACGATAAGGATTCTTTAAAGGTATTTCAAACTCCTACATTTCAAGAAGAAGCTGGCATCGACGACTGTGACTTGCTCCATTGATATGTTGACTCCACTCCTGTAGCAAAGTAAATTAGCAGAATTAACAAAAATAAAACTAACCTATTTTCATTTGAACCATTCAAAATCTAGGATGTTAATCTATACGTAATATCATAAGCAGAACAAACAGCTGCCCATTCACTAATCCCAATGAATTAATTTAAAACCATTTCTCTGAATCCTTGTAGCTTGATCCTGCCCTCAAATACGCCATGCACATTCTTGGAAAAACTGGATAACTTGGTTAATATACTAACAGACCTGACAGGGAAAAGATATAGAGTTAATAAAGATCAAGAGTAGTAACTGACCTTGAGATCAGTAGGCATATTAATTTCTGCTGTGGACGAAACTGAATTTTTATTTACGTATCATTAGAATTGCTTTTATAGAACTCTAAATATGATAAAATATCCATGCTTATATCACTTTAGAAAATATATACTATAAATGTGAATAATCAGTTAAAAATAGTATCTTTAATTTCATCCAGCCTTTGAGGTATGTTGCAAGTGTACTACAGCCATAAAAAGCTAAGTTGATTCAACAGGAGTGACCTTTCTAGAAAATGCTCCCATTTATCAAAAAACTAAGCTCCCATTATATTTCCCAAAAACAGAGAAGCAAATTTTAGGAGTGTCCATTTCTAAATTTTAAGGAGGAAAACATTTTATTTCTTCAGTATTTGCTCCTGTGTGATTATTTTAAATTTGAAGGGATTAATTTTTTTCCCTATTTTATGCAAATAAACTTTCCTTTCTTTAGTTAAAAATTCACATGTAAATGATTAACATTTTAGGCAATATAAGAAAGAGTTAGGAAAAGTTGGCTTTGCTGCCAGACTGCCTACATTCAATTCCCAAGGTGCCACTTACTAGATGTGAATTCTTCGTGTAAGTTATTTAAATTCACTGTGATTCAATATTCTCCTAGGATTTTGTGAAAAGTAATGAATTAATAAAGGTAACCTGTTTATCGGAACATTGCCAGGCACATAGGAAGTGCTAATAATAAAAAATTTTTTAATTAAAAAGAAAAGCAACTATTATTATATTGCTTATAACGAAAGCTATCTTGTTTTACACTTCCTGCTTTACAAGTATTATGTTTCACAAATCCCCACAAAATAAGCTAACTTTTCCAACACCCACACTACCTAATACATTATATTTGGAATATAAAACATGGTCAGGCAATGTTTTAAAAAGGGAGTCTCACTTAGAGCTGAACTAAAGTAAGGAACCAAATTATAAGAGACACCATTCTGAAACTTTTCAAAAAGTTATTTTATAAATGGGATCTAATCTTTAAAAACTAACTTACATTTTGAGAGTTTACACACATTTCTATGCCCTACTAAAATTAACTAAAACTGTGAAAGAGGTAAAATGGAACACATTCAAACAGAATGGTACTTCTAAGAACTTGGGGAATTATCTCTCAAAGCTGGATTGTCTTTTTAAAATAATGGCTAATAAGTAAGGAACTGGAAGAGATCTCTCCAGCTGGCTCTACAACCAGATATTTGGGATATAAAACATTTCTACTTGCAAAGCAACAGACCACTGACTTGTTGAAGGCCACTTTAAAAATGGCTGTAACCAAGAGGCGCCATAGGTAAAGTTCACAAAATTCAGAAGCGGGATTAAACAAATACGTTAACTTAGAATTTTCTTAACGAAAAATATTCAGATTTAAAATATCCTTGAGAAGTAGTGTGTTGGGAGAGGAGCAAAAGTTACCCTATTAGGCATGCTTCTAATTAATAGGAGATGGAAAGGATATCTAGTTGACCAGAAGTTATTTATATCCAATCCCCCATGATCTTTAAAGGTTCAAACTTGTGAAAGTGTGGCTGGTCTTTCAAAGTACTAGAAGGAAAGCCAAGATCAAAGAATCAGTTATATACCTCCCAAACCCACCCATTACTAATCTGCACTACCATACCTGATCTTTTACTGTTTGGTCTAAGGTGAGGATTAAGAGCCAAAAGGTTTTAAAAAAAACCTATATCCTTGGATTCTACATGGAGGTAACTCACACCAGATTAATAAAGAGTAAGGATTCACTTTTTGAATTCAGAAGTTCTGCAGGAAAAACTACATTCACCTTGATGTCACTGAGACAGCTAAATTATATAAAGAAAAGATAATTTGGAGAAGCACATGTGGAATGGCAGAATAAAGAATAACTTAAGGGCTTCTAGAATACTGAAAGGAAAATATGAACTCAAGTGACAAGACAGTGAAAGGGCTGTAGTGGCCAGTTTTCTTTAAGTGAAAGGAATTTTGAGGCAAGTTTGAGGCTGTGTAGAAAAGCAACTTGATGTTCTACAATGACCTAGAAAGAAATAAAAGCAACACCATCACTGAAAGTTACTTGAAATATCAAAAATAATGATGACAAATTAGATGTTTTTCACCTAAAAGTTTCTTATTTCATAGTAAGAAGAAGTTTTGATCATGTAGGCTATTTAACGTTACTACTAAGTGAAAAGAACAGATTTTCCAAGTTATGCAGCAATACCAGAGAGCAGGATTAAATGTTAAAAAAATTTTCATTATCTACTTTCTCTAAACTCATTGATTCTACATCAGCTATAAATTAAAAAGATCCTAACTAAAAGTGAGTATTTATTTTTTCCATAATGAAGATATCCAGAAAACATTAGCTATGTTAAGGAAACTAAAATACATTAAGAGAATCCAGGTGCTAAACTTCTTAAAATTGGTACAATTTACAAATACCATAAATTTTGTAAACCAAACAATCAAAGGGCCTCTAAAGTAATTCTTAACTGTTTCTAAATTTGTGATAAAATACCCAAACTAGCTAGGGTACATGCATTTTTACAGGTTAAAAGTACCTCTTGCACTAGGTAAGGTATCTTACTCCTGATTCAAAGTTTTAAATATTCAAAAGTATTCTTTTGTCAATTTAGGTCCATTTACTATCATTATTTATTAATACAACTGTTAAGGAACTAGAAGGTAGCAACATTTGGAGAGAAAAGTATAATCATATATAAAAATAGAAACTTTTTTCTGATTAAAGTCCTTCTTGGTTTTCTTTTGTGTTCCTTTACTGAATTGTTTTCCCATGTGTAAGCAGCAAGGTTAAATTACTGCTCAAAGTCAGGAAAAGGAGACTTCCAACAACAGCTTTTGATTTATGATGACTCCAGTAGCAAAGATTTTAAGTCCCTTAATCACTTTGAGACACTGTAACTAGCTATCTTCCTTAGAGTTTAGAGAACCTATCTGAAAATATTTCTTGTATTGCCATTTTTGCGAACAGGCAAGAAGTAACAAAATATTTTGAGTCACCAAAGTTTAATGGACCTTTTCATTAAATCAATTCATACCAGACCTAAAACTTGAAGTTTGGTACTGAACAAAAACTAAATTCCATGATATACTTAGTGTATCCAACAAATTTGAAAAAAGGAAAACATCAACTAAATTCCCTAACTTTTATGAGTTTGTGGTTCTGTCTAAAATGAAAATTAATCTATGAACGTAAATTTAGCATTTGAAATTAATTTATTTTGACATGGATTAAAGATTAAAATATTCCTTGTATACTTAAATTATTGATGCATTAATTCAAAAGATTTTTGTATTATAAGGAATACATACATATATTTAGCTAGGAATTATTCTTAAAGATATTTTTCAAAGTACTCTGTAAATTCAAATAATATAAGAAGTCTCTTCTCTTACTTATCTGAGACAAAAATATTGAGATCCAAACACAGAAAAGGGATTGACTGGTAATACTTTTAAAAAGATTAAAAACAAAATTGCTAATGACTTATATGATATAGTTTGCTCAAAAATCAACACTCACTTAAAAATGCATTTAAAAGGGATAGATATGAAAAGAAAATGACCCTTCCAAATGTTACTGTGAAGAAAAAACCCTGTAACAGTAACCATCAAATCAGTTTCATGGCAGCAACATGTTCCAGTTAAGTACAGCACATCAGGAAAAATGGATGGTCAGATTACAGATCAAGCTAGTGGACTGCTATAATGTTGACCTTAAGTCAACTGCACTGTATTTTGGGGGGAAAAAAACAGTGCGAATGATTAGCATTGAAAACGTTGAAAGAGAAAAGACAATATATTTAAAAGGATATTTTGAAAAAGTTCCCATTTTGCCAGATGTGATAATTAAAGCAAAGGAGAATTAGATTTTTTTTTCCTCAAACGACTATACCAGAAGTCTAAGCCTAAGTCAGAAAAAGAACATGCTTATGAGGAACACAGAGCAGGATACTGCAGTAGTTGATTTTCCCAAGTCTCTAAAGGGATAGATGCAATATGGGATAATAAAAAGTGAGTTCTGAAGTATGTTTAAGAAAGTTGTGGAAAAGGAGAAAAAAAATGATGAAAAAATTTCAGTTATAGCATGAGAGTTTGTGTTAAAGGGAAATTAAAAAAGGAAGAATGAACTAATCTAAAATATGAAATATACTGAAACACCAGGGCTCTACATTAACTCTTTCCCTGTAGCCACAGATAAGGAAAAAAAGAGAATTGTTCAAGAATACATCTTTACTACATACGAATCAGTAATTAAGACAGATGGAGAGCTGATTATCTAGCATCCTAAATGGCAGAGCACATTGACTGCAAAAAAATAAAAAAAATAAAAAATAAATAAAAAATACTTAAAACAATTCAACAAAGCAGACAAAAAACCTGCTTAAATATACGACTAAGAAGAACATATTGATGCCAAAAACCAACAAGATAATCCCAGTGGATGACAGCTTTGTGGCCAGAAGTAATCTAGGCAGATTGTATTAATGTAAAGCCCTGGTTTAAAATGCTCAAAAACAATTACCTTCGAAATAAAGTAAGTGTTCTCAAAAGTATAAAAATTCTTGATCAACTCAATGTCACCAGACTACAGAATTAGAGTAAAAGATATAGGTAAATACAGAATAGGCACTACAACGTAAAAGAAATTAGAAGTATCTGTTGCATTAACTCACCTTATTAGAATGAACTGGCAAATCACATATAGAGCACAGATGGGGATAACCCTTCGGTAAGAGTCCATGGAAGTCTTCAATATTGCTACTTGGAGGAGCGCCCCTCTTTTTCTCAAAGAGAGATCTCTCTTGTAAGGGGCCAGGACCACGTCCCATTCTCTCATACTCACTGTCAAATTTATGATAGTTATGCGAGGTCTCACCAAAAAAAGAATCATCCCTACACCTTTCTCCATCTCTTAATCTGTCATCTTCATAATCCATTCTGTCATAATAACCAGATTCTTGAGAACGACTTCCATGGTCATAATCAAGCACTGGGTTGAGACTAGGACCACGATCATCAAAACTATCTCTTCTAAAGTGCCTTTTTTCTTCCCAATCGTCCCTAGGTACTCTGTATGGTGGCTCCCGTGTAGCAGATCTGCCATCTCTACCATAACTCAGTGTAGGGCCTTCTTCAGTTCTCCTCCTTTTAAGCTGTAGAAGGATTTGGGGCAAGTTCTCAGGAGTAATCTTGTCCTCTGGATAACGACTCAGTTCATCTAAGTCTCTAGCAGACAGACCAAAGCTGGCCAAAATGTTACTGGCCTGGTCTGCATCTCCACGGTGTTGAGAAGACAAAGGGAGCGGACCTCTACTTCCAATGTTAAATATAGACTGCAAATTATGGGAAGAAGTACTAGCAGAAGACAGTGCACTATGAGCTCCTTGTTGATTCAATGAAGAACTCATTCCAAGATTCATTAAACTAGCAAGGCGTGCAGTACCCTGGTTCATCCTTCCAAGAGATGCTGGCATACTTAAAGACTGGGTAGCAGCAGCAAGAAGGCCTATTCCTGCTGCAGACAGGTCACGCCCATGACCCTGCGAGTCCCTACCGAGAGATGACTGCTGGAATGACTTGGACATTGTAGAACTATCTCTTGTCTAGTTTACAGATTAAAAAAAAAAAATTTAGAAGATGGCCAAAAAGAAAGCTCAAACTAGAAAACTAGGTTAACTTTGCTTCAAAAAATGGTAACGCCAAGAAAAAGGATCAATAAGGACTGTAGAATCTTCTTCAAGCTGAGAACCAGCAGACAACTCTGTAGAAAAATAAGCAATTTTAGTCATAAATCCCTTTAAGTAGATGCCGTTTTTTTAGAAAAAAAACTTATGCATCATGTTGATTAAAAAAAAACATTTAAGATCTCAAACTTACAAGGAATTACATAACTTAAACAGATTTCAGATGTATGCAGAGCCTGCATATAGATATTTAAAAAGTAGTCTTTCATGCTAAAGTTTAACTATTAAAGGGAATTTCATACTGAATTTAAAAACATTTCAATTGAAGGGTTAGATGTCTGAATACATCAAAATTTCAATAAAAATATAGATGGGTCTCTTCTTTTAGAAGAATAAAAATACACCCTATAGTATGATGCTTAAGTTCCAGAAGACTAAAAACAAAAAATCAAGGTCAGCAAGTCAAAGATGAATCAGTTGTATTCTGTTTTAGAAAATGAGACCTATTAACACTATCAGAAAGAACCAAGTAAAATCACAAGTAAACGAAGCTTAGGTGTCAAGTACCTAGTATAAGATTTAAGATCAAACACAACAGTTGAGACCTTTATGCAGCAAAATCAAATTGAGGTAAAGACAGATGTGAAGAAAAATAAGTGACTTCCTACAGTTTAAGGATTTCTGCACAAATTTAAGCCAAATAATTAACTGCCTTCTTACTGTCCATCCTATATCAGGCAGTTGCTTATTTCAGCTCTAATCTTAAAAGGTAAGGAGAACTAAATACGCTCAGTACAGAAATAGGAGACCTCCCAAGAAAAAACCCAGGTACAGGAAGTATAGGTGATTTAAAGAAGTGAAACTCCCCAAGGTAGCAGCCATCGACATTCACTTAATGCTCAGGGCCACAGCACCCCCAGAGCTCAAAACAGGTGAAAATGAAAATGAGATCTTGCTTACACAGATTTCTGTAAACATAGATTCTTTCACAAGAATAGCCCAATCACCTGGAAAATTTAAATTCTGAATGCGACCCTCCAAGATATGTTTCCTCCAAGACGTGAAAATAATGAAATTATTTTCATTTTCTTTCTTAAATTGTTATTTTACCTCAGAAATTGTTACATAAGAATTTGGAAAGCATTTGTGTGAGCTCATAAAGTATCAGTTAAATGATATACACAATAAATGTCCTTGATGAAACAATTTTATAATCACAATTACATACAGAGGTTGATAAGTCTTAAATTGTTTGCTACATAATTCTACTAGGAGGCATTGCTCAGTTAACTTTTATACATTTCATCACCCATACCCCTAAGTACTGTTAGTTTAAAATATTAAACTTTAATAATGTAAAAACCAGGCAATATTCAATAGTTACAAGTCTATTATGGGACCAATTCCACCAATGACAGATTAAAGTGAGGAAACACTGGATGAAAACAGTGGTAGAAGAAGTATAAAAAAAAGTTGGAGGCAAGACTTCAGATTTTACAAAAAGATGTAACAAAGTTAAAAAGACATAGAAATGCTATCAGAGGTGACTGGAAGTACAGAAGATGTTTTTGCACACCAAGAAAGACGAATTTGAGAAAAGACACTAAAGAAACTAGTTCTAGATGAGATCCATTATGTAAACTACTTAGGCCTTAAGATTAATAAAGACAAGACTAAGTGTACATCATTGGATGAAGGTTTCTTTGATATGACTTTTAAATGCCATACAAAATGCCGGTTGAAATACTGTGTAAACATTGGTAGGACCCTCTAAGTTTTCACATATACTTTGTTTAAAAAAAAAATCAATACCATTAAGAGGGTTTTTCGAAATCAAAATTTCAAAGTATCGAGGTTACTATTAATTGCAGCTTTGCCCTTCATTTGAGAGCCAAAGCTTTGTATTATTGAAAAGCTGGTCTTTTGAAAGAACTATTCTTTCCCTTAGGGAAATTATACTGCGGCATTATAATCGTATGTAAATTTTTTAATTGATCATATTTGAAGGGAAGTAAATGATTGTTGCATTACAGAATTATTTTTCTTTGTAGCATATATGAAATGGTGGATCTGCAAAAAGGAAAGGTTAAGAGAAGTAAAGGTAAAAGGTGATAACCTTAAGACAAACAGAAAATGGATGTCAAAAAAACTAAGAAAAAGGGCAAGACAAACCATGTAAATCCCATGACAACTTGTAATTCTTAAGAATAACAATATTTTTGTGACTCAGAGTTTCAACTTAAAATGCTCAGTTTCAACTTAAAATGCAGTCCCACACAAAGACATGAGAGTAGCATTACTGAAAAAGAACTTAAGTCAGACTTCTGATTGAAACAAAGTTCTTAAAAATCTTTTATTAGAACAAAGAAATTAAGAGAAATCAGACAGGACAGCACTGGTGCAAGAACATTTACAAAAAGTTCCTTTAGATCTTTGGTCAATGGTGAACATAAGACGAACAAGTCACTTTAAAAGGCTCCTTTAAGCAAGACCTACTGCCTATGAAAGTTAGCACAATACTGAGAGGTTTACTAAGTTACCAAGATCTTAAAAAAAGATTAGCTTCTTTTACTGTATTTTTCCCCATCATTATAAAGTTGCCTTTTCATAGAGATTAATAAAGCTTGAAAATAATTCCTTTGAGATAACTAATCTAGAATGTAATATCAAAATCCAATTTACCCATTTAAATTCTTTATATAATAAATTCTAAATGCCCATTAATGCAAAATATTTCACTTCTGAAAGAGAAAGTACCTCCACCCCACTCCCAACCAGAAAACATCAGAAAAAGAACGACTAATTAGGCTTGCTTTACAAATGCCATTTAACTACAATCTGATATTCAAATTCTCAATGAACAGATTTAAAGCTCATTTTAATACACAATTCTAAATTATTAACCTGGAACTTAAATCTAGTTCATGATATAAGTGCTACTAAAGATGTTAGCTTCACCTTCAACAGATGAACAAGTATCTCTATATATGGTTAAGAAATAAGCTTCAGTTAATAATATTCAACCTCCACGATTCCATGAATACTATCTGATACTCTTTATTGGATTTATTTTCTTCAACAATTAAAAGAAATGGAAAACTATAATATTTCAGAAAACAAATGAAAGCTTAACACATCCAGAAAGTTCGTAGAGAAAACAAATAGTTGTTCCATATTTTGATTTCCTATGTAAAATAAAGATTACCTATTAGTCCTATTACATATTCATTCTTTCAAAGGGTTATTTAGCAGGAAGTGAAATGACCATAAGCAGACTTTAGTTCTTTAAAAGACATTATAGAAAAACATCTTCAGCTTCTAAATTTAAAAATGCTATGTTTTGGGCTTCCCTGGTGGCGCAATGGTTGGGAGTCTGCCTGCCGATGCAGGGGACACGGGCTCGTGCTCCGGTCCGGGAGGATCCCACATGACGCGGAGCGGCTGGGCCTGTGAGCCATGGCCACTGGGCCTGCGTGTCCGGAGCCTGTGCTCTGCAGCGGGAGAGGCCGCAGTGGTGAGAGGCCCGCGTACCGCAAAAAAAAATTAAAAATTAAAAAAATGCTATGTTTTAAAGGTATCTAATGCCATCATATGGATTCTTAACTATGTTTTCAGTTGTGTGAAATAATCACTTCTTAAAAACAACTAATTTTAAGATGGTATAATCATAAAGGCTTGTAGAGATGCTCAGGAAAAAAATATCCACTTATAATAACCCTTTAATCTCACATAAAAATTTAACACACAACAGCTAAAAAACAATAGTTTCTTATGGTATTTCCCCCATCTGAATTAAAAACACAGAAGGGTGTAAGAAATTTTCAGATTTCCCACGTTCTATCAAGGTCAAACACCCTTGTGATTTAACTTATTCATGCGAAAATATGCCAAATACACGTAGCAACCAACAATACCAATACAGTAAAAATGTCCTAACCATTTCACTAACAGATGGCAGGGATAGTTCACTATTAGTAACTTAAAGCATTGACTACTCTGGTCAGAACTTTTAAAGCAAGCAACTGACTCATTTCCAATTAAAATACAGGATTAGGTTAATTACTCCTTAAAGTTTCTCATTTATTAAATTTATAATGGCTTTATAAATAACGTATCAACATAGTTTCCATTTTACAGTGTTAAGTAAATTTTCATTTTCACATTAGCTTATGTCACTATATGCTTTCCCAATATATGTTTATAACCTGTATTTCATTTAAGGGTTTCATTTTTTTAAAAGATTGTTATCTGAGGAACTATTCAATTTTATATATTGAGCTTGAGCCACTTTAAAAACTTATATTTTAGTCTGTGTTCTTCAGTGACATAATCTCATTTCAGTATGGCATGCCTTTAAGTGACTTACAAGGTTTTTTTTTTTTAAAAAAAAAACAAACTACTAATTAATTTAAATAGTAAACCCCCTAGGAAATACTGTTCCAGATTATTTTTTTAATTGAAGTATAGTTGATTTACAATACTATATTAGTTTCAGGTGTACAACATAGTGATTCAGTATTTTTGCATATTATACTCCACTGTAAGTTATTACAAGATAACAGCTATTATTCCTTTTGTTATACCGTATATCCTTGTTGTTTATCCAGCTCTATTAATTTGTTTTGTATAAAGCAATATGTACCTCATCACACAAGATAAAACCATATAATGTGTCGTGCCCAGGAAGGCTGAAAAACAAGTATTATTTTTAAATGCTTTAAGACTGTTGGTGTTAATCCAATCACAGACCTGGATTCAGCTTCTAGCCCACTTCTTGATCCTTAGGCTAACACAGCACCTTCATCTGCTAAAACAGAAATCTTCACGGTAATCTACAGAAGGGATTCCTATTATTCAGACTTGGAACATTTTTCTTCTTCCTAGGTTTAAATTTTTTTCCTAGTGACTTTATCAACTAGACATTAAATATTTTCAGATTAAGCAATAGAGAAAACTGATTAAGTAAATTCATACTATAGGAAAGAAAATTATTCCATTCAACTGGCAATTTTGACTCTCGATTTGACCTAAGACACTAACTTGGCTAACTCTCCTCTCTACTTAAAAGCAAAATTTGTGGTTTTTCTCAAGGCACCATTCTGCACTCTTAAAATTTTCCCCCTCCACTCACAACTTTATGATTTACTGTTCTTGGTTTCCACAAACATTTGTACAACTCTCTGATTTGATATAAGCTGAGATTTTTAGAGCCCAAATGCCTGGATTTGAATCCCAGTTCTACTACAAAATAGCTGTGTGACCTTGGGCAAATTACTTAACATCTCTGTGTTTGTTCCCTCGTATGTAAAATGGGAATAAAAGTAACACCCATTTCATAAGACTTGGTACATGGTAAGCACCATAGTGATCATCTACTTTATGCAATCTGATCTTCACAACCAATGAGAAACTAGAAGTAAAAGGACTGGCCCAGAGACATAAACACCTTTCACTTTCACTGCACTATTTCATATGTCAACTATACTATCATGTCTCATCCCTTTCTATTTAAAGTCAGATTTAAAATCTGAACTCTGTTTCTGAACCAGAAGTCTGCTTTAAAAGACCAGATTTAGGGCTTCCCTGGTGGCGCAGTGGTTGAGAGTCCGCCTGCCGATGCAGGGGACATGGGTTCGTGCCCCGGTCCGGGAAGATCCCATATGCCGCGGAGCGGCTAGGCCCGTGAGCCATGGCCGTTGAGCCTGAGCGCCTAGAGCCCGTGCTCCTCAACAAGAGAAGCCACGGTGAGAGAAGCCCACGCACTGCAACAAAGAGTAGCCCCCAAAAGCCCGCACACAGCAACGAAGACCCAACGCAGCCAATAAATAAATAATAAATAAACACACACACACACAACTCCCTACTACTTACCACATGAAGTCCACACTCAAATACAATTATTAGCTGGAATGTGTCTCTCCGTTCTCCACTTAATACTAGTAATTCTCTTAAGGCCCAGCACCACCCCCTTTATATCATACATTATACAAACCTGTGTATATAAACACCAAAGTTTAGAAACAACGTTAATAAAACCTTAGATACCTTCTACCTACCAATTTCCAGTGATTCCTCCTCCCCTTCTGCAGTCTCTTGTTTTTAAGTCTTACCACTTAATAGACATATATCTTTTTAAACAGTGTTAATTTTGCATTTCTGAATTTTATACAAATTGGCTTAAAATGTATGTATTGCTTACTTTTTAAAACTGATTTACACATGAATTACATCTACATTTTCACTGCAATATAGATACCATTAGGGCACATACACTTATCTGTTTTGCAGATGATGAACATTTAGACTGTTTCCAATTTCCTGTCACTACCAAGAACGCTGTTTATGAATATTTCTCGGTTTCCTGATGCTTAAGTGTAAAGTTTCCTCGTCCATTCTGCTTTCCCAGAATATCATAGCCCACAAGGAAACACAGCTAAGCATTAAAATTGTTCTGTTGTTCCACATCTTTTCACAGCTGGAAATTTTTTTTTTTTACTTTTTGATGTGAACCATTTTTAAAGTCTTTATTGAATTTGTTACAATACTGCTTCTGTTTTATGTTTTGGTTTTTTGGCCCCTGGGGGGGCACGTGGGATCTTAGCTCCCCCACCAGGGATTGAAGCCGCACCCCCTGCATTGGAAGGCAAAGTCTTAACCACTGGACCGCCAGGGAAGTCCCAAGAAAATTTTAAGTACAAAGGTTTGTATTTCTTTGCTATTACTGTTTCTTTCCCACCTACTGTGTGATTCAGGTGTTCAAACACTTGACTTTAAACTTTCACATATGGTATAAGCTCTTCTATCAGTGACTATACCAGAGGGAGATGTTTAATATCCTAGAAATTCCCACAGAGGGGGGAAAAAAAAAAAAAAAAACAACACCATACACATCACCTTTAAAGACCAGAAAGTTGTCTATTAACAATCTATGATACTACAAATCAAAGATTCTACTGAGACTCTAGTATCAACAGATTACTTTCCATATTTGCATTTACTGCTAACTGTGACAACAACTATAGGCATTTCCCCCCTCTTAGCTCTTCTTATCCAGCAGCATATCCAACAGCAAGAGCTGGGAAGACCTATCATCCCACCCCCCACCATGGGAACCCTCTGTTTTCCTACTAACGTGTTCTGACAGGTACCAACAACCACAGGCTATTGGTACTCTACAAAAGGAAGGCAGAGATTTGCTATTTTAAAAAGTTTCCAGAAAAAAACCAAGTATTTTATATCAATGAGCCTTAATCTTTGGAATACTTTTTAAATTTTTAATAATTAAAAATTTTAAGTTAAAAGATTTTAAGTTAAAAAATTTTTAATCGGGCTTCCCTGGTGGCGCAGTGGTTGAGAGTCCGCCTACCGATGCAGGGGACACGGGTTCGCGCCCCGGTCCGGGAAGATCCCACATGCCGCGGAGCGGCTGGGCCCGTGAGCCATGGCCGCTGAGCCTGCGCGTCCAGAGCCTGTGCTCTGCAACGGGAGAGGCCACAACAGTGAGAGGCCCACGTACCGCAAAAAAAAAAAAAAAAAAATTTAATTAAAAAGAATTGTACGTGAGCTTTCATTGCTACCTCATGTAAATTTTAATTTCAGCAACTCCTGAGCCTTTTCTATACAGACATTAGGGCTTGACCTACAACTGGAAAATCACATGGAGGCTGCAACACATCAAAGGTATTGCATCTATTCAGACCTGCCACAGTAATAAATTATATTCAGGTGAGGAAAGATAACACAGCATTTATCATATAACTTCTAATGTATTACAGTTTATATTTAAGCTTACAGTCAATATCATCTGCGATAAGTCAAAAACTAACGTACTTTAAAGGGTACGTATCCGAAGTCCTCTCAATCCACTGGCTTCTCTCTACTCTACCTTTATCCACTAAACAGCTTTTCTACCTATAAACTTTTTAACAAGCATGTCACAACCCTTGATCCTAATGGTCCAATGAGAAGACCCACTATATACCTAGAAATTTTAAATTAAAGCAATTTCCTGGACAGTGTTAATTAGCCCTGGAATAACCACATATATAAAAAATTGCAAAACTACACTGTCTACAACCCTTCCACCTCACCCACAATGAATTTAGTATTATCTACCCAAAACCTTAAGTCAGTCAAGTATACTTAGAACCTGTTGTCACAGTATGGTACAATTTTAATACGATTCTAACTAAGAGAGATACATAAAAACAAAGCACAGACTTTTAATTAGAAGATCTGCTAAGAACACCACCTAACAGACCATTACCCAATTCTCTAGTTTTGATCATTTAAAAACAGCTAATGGCTGCAGTTCATATCATAATCTAATTATTAGTCCTAATAATAATTTTACATAAGAATGTCTTCAGATTTCTCTGTACACACATAATAACAAGGGTATCTTACACAAGCGCTTCTTTCTGTCACTTTTGAACACTCTGCACTTGATTTCAAGAAGCTGGCCCATTTCTATCTCAATTCCCCTCAAAAATACATGAGATCCTAAAAAAACAAAACATGAGATTCTGGTATTTTCAGCAGTTCTAGCATTTTCAAAAAATGCTTCATTTTTCCTCATTACAAAAGTAAGTATAAAGTCTTGTGGATATTTCAGAAAAAAAAGAAGGAAATACAAATGACCCACGATGCTAACATCCAACCCAAAATTTTGGGTATATCTCTATTTTTATGCTTATTTACATGTTCCTTGAAACAACAAAAAAAAATCAAATTTGGTATTGGTGGAGTTTTATTACACTTTCTTCCCAATGGGTACTATATTCCACTATAATTTTCCCATCACTACTCTCCTCTTAAAACACTTCTAAATAGCTGTATAGATTACCACTTGATGGCCACACTACAATTAGAAGATCTCCAAATGTTTTATCTTCTGGATTTTTAATGCTTAATAACCAACATTAACATTTATGTACACCAATCTTTGACACATTATTCCCTTATTTACAGGATAACTTCCTGTAAGTATAGTTCTTCCATTTTTAAGTCTATTTATTAAAACATGCAGAGCCTGAAGCAAGTATCCAATCAAAATGCAAGCGTTCTAGAATACACTGGCATCACTGTCACTGGTTAACTACATAACAACGACTTCCTTGGGGTTTAATTCTCTCTTCTATAAAATTAGGAATTTGAACTACCTGTTATTTCTTAAATTATGTAAGATATTTTCTTTGCATTCTTCAGTTGCTAAAGTTTAAACATCATTGACTTGTAATAATACTTGGCGTTTACACGTCCCTAAAAGCATTAGTAGAATTAGTAGGTTTAAAGACTCCTTTAACATACACAATGTTTTAAGGTCAAGGGTGGTTAAATCCTTCTGAATTAATTAGCTCAAAATGCTACGTAAAAGCAACTCCACTTACACAAAGCTGAGGAGATGTGTAAAGATGATAATGTGAAAACTTCCTCTCTGGGTAAAGCATACGCTAACGTTATCAACATATAACGTGTAAAGGAAGAAATGCCAATTTAAGGCACTTTCAACACAAACGCTTCTGGCTAACGATCTCTTTTCCAAGTCTTATTTACATGACCAACCAGAAGAACCTTCACGTAATACTTCAATCGTGTTTAATTTTAAGTTAAGTGTAAAAGTCACACAGAGTTTTTTGTAACAAAAATCTGTCCTCCCCGCCTTCTTGATTTCCACAACAGTACTAACGTGAAACAATTATGTCGAGACACTCCGTAGGTGACTGAACCATTTAGCTTTTTAAAAGGAAATTTTATTTTGAACATGTATAAAAATTGCCTAAAATACATTTTTTGCCCGCAGAGTACAGCTGTTTAAATTTGCCTGGGAGAAAACTGTTTTGTCGACTATCTAAAATTATTAAACCAAGCTCTGTTCAACACGCAGAACGCAGCATCAATGCAAAATCTCATGACTACGACCTGGGAAATCAACGACTCGCACACTATTCCAGCGCGCTTGAAGACTAGAATTTCGGAATCGCCATAACTGTTCTAGAAATATCTGGCTGGAAAATTGTAACTGATCCAATAAGCCTATGCCACAGAATGGGGCCACAGAGCAGGATAAACACCTAGGAGATATTGCTCCGCCGTAAATGGGAAAAGTCCCTGTAGAACACAGAACATGGCACAGCGCCGGCAACGAAAAGAACAACGATGCCGCGACTACACCAGGGTGTACTCTAAACCCTTTGTTTGGAAACCGGAAGGTCCCCACACCACGCCATCCTCTCTAGAGAACCCTAGACTGAGAGTATTTTAATAAAGAGGGAAAGGAATGTGAGGTGACTCTCTAAACAACAAATCTCCTGCCTCGCAGCGCACTGAAGAAGGCTTTATCCACGACGCAATACGATAAACAAGCGTTAACGTTTCATTTTTCGGCCATTTTTACGCGATGGCGGGTGAGGGGAATTGTTTCTGAGGTCCGGCTAAAATCGCGCGCGCCTGTGTGTGGGCAGGAGACAGGGGAGTCTTAGGGGGCGCTATGAAACGATGGGCGAGGAAAGGAGCGAAGGCCGCGACACCAGGAAAAAAACGCCGCTCAAACGGCTAGGCTTTTCAGAGTCTACGAAATCCTCCATTTTGGGGCACATTTTCAGGCGCAGAAGGGAAAAAAAAGCAAATATATCTGGGGCTGGCCCTATCTTAACTATCCTCCCCAAACGGCAGGCCCCCTATGATTAGTCGGTCCCTCAGGCCTCGAGCGCTCCTCCCTTCCCCTCAGCGCTGCAGTCCGCGTGTAACGGGCTCGTCGTCCCGCCCCCGCCCACATCAAGCCCAAGACGCAGGAAGCTCGGCCGATCGGCTGCCCTCTGCGCCCCCGGCTCTCCCGCCGCACCCTGGGCCCTTGACTGGCCGCGTGTCTCCCTCCGGGGCCGCTCACCTCCGCCGCCCGAGAAGGCTGGTTGCGCCGCCACTGCGCTCCTAACATGGCGGCCGCCGATCAGGCGGCTCACATACGCAGCGCGGAGGGAGGCAGAGCGGGCGAGCGGGAGCGAGCAAGAAAGGCGCGCCGCCGGCTCCCCGCGGCCCCTGTCGCCGTCGCTGCCTCCTCCCGGCGGACGCAGAGAGCCCCCGGCCACCCCACCCCGATTCTTACCCGCTTCTCGCCTACCTTAAGGAGAGGGAGAGGGAAGAGGAGAGGTACCTCTCTCGAAGCGAGCGGGACGCTGAGGCTCCCACAATCCCCCGCAGCAACGGCGCTGTAAGAGGTGGCAGCAGCGGTTGCAGCCCAAGAACAAACCCACTCTCGCGAGAGCTCGCCCCCACCCACCTCGGTCCCTTTCTGCCCCTCCCCCTACTCAGCGCGCGCACGTCGCTCGCGCCCTCAGCGGCGGTCGTTGTTCTCTAATCTTGTAGCCCGCTTATGGCGGGAAATGGAGAGCCGTAGCTTAGGAGTTCGAGTCCCATTCCCCACAAAGGACTTTTCTCGACCCCCTCCATATTGCTTGGTGCAAAACTTAAAAAGAGTATGCGTTAGAAGCTAGTCGCAGGAATCCCTGGCCTAGACCCAATTTCTATCCTCTGGTATTATCTGATAATTTGCTGAGGGGTCGTAGTTAGGGCCGGGAAGTGGGGACAGATACCATTTTGAGTGGTTTTTGATTTCAGATATTTCATGCAGAGGGTCATTGAGGAGAAAGACAGCTATTGAAAAGACCGCCGCAGCCATTTGGTGAATCTGAACGTAGAACACTCAAGTACCCCATGAGCAAAGGAGTATACAGCACGTGTGGAAATCCTGAGAAATTGTATAGATAAGGCCGGAGGAAAGGGCCATTTCCCTGGGGTTTCAAGTTTAAACGCAGAGGGACAGGGAATCAACTGACACCTGAGGTAAATTAGTGAATACAAGTCAGATTAATAGCCCTGAAAAATTTAAAATCTAGAGTATGCTAACTCAGATTCATGTCTTTGAAACGTCATTCTGGGTCCACTGTGAAGATAGTGGAAAGGGAAAAGATGGAGAAGAGCAGAGACCTGTAGAATGCTGAAGAGATTGTTTGGGACAAAAAGCAAATCTTACAATGAGGTAGAGTTGAATGGCAAGAGAGACCAAGTGAGTAGAGGTAGGGGAAAAAAGCGAAGAAGGGGGAGGCAGAGAAATTGTACTGCCTTGACAGCCCAGCCAAAGTACTTAAAGGCCAAAATGATCAACAGGGTCAAATGCTATCAAGAGGTCAAGACTAGGACTAAAAACATCTACAAAAGATTTAGCAACGTGGACTTCCAGTAAAGTGGGAGAGGAAGTCAGACGGGAGTGTATGGAAAGCTGTAAGAGGGAAACTACCAAATGCAGAAAAAGTGGCTATGAAGAGAGGAGAAAGCAGGGTTGGGGAAGATTTTTGTTTTACTATGGGAGAATTTTGGGCACAATTAAAATGTTTGCAGAAGAGTTATCTTAGGAAAGGACTGGTTGAAAAAAAAAAAAACAGGACGAGAAGGGATAATTCATATTGGACACTACTCAAAGGATGGGATCTGAAAGGAGACATGTCTTTACTGTAACAGGCGGTATGGAAAGGATGGTGCGGAGTTTTCATTAGGAATTATAGTCAGGTGACTTCAATTTTCTGTGACTAAGCCATCTGTGGAAAGGGCTAGAGCTGCATGAAGGAAAATTTTTAAATAGCTGTTGTGAAGAGTGAAACTGTAATCCCACACCTCCATTGTGTTGCATGATTTTCTACAGGCTTTGACAGGGCATTTGGTAGAATACATCAAGAACTGGGGGTTCTCCTGAATAAGTAAGGCGTAAGCCCACTAAGTAGTTAACTTTGGAATGAAATTTGGGAGTATCCTAAATGTTCAGTGAATCCTGGGTCCTCCTTCACTTGAAACCAGATCTGCTTTCTACTCTGTGAGTCTTTGATTCCAACTGACTTGGGATAAGACTTCACTTTATGTTCTCCCCAGATCTTAGATGAAAAAAAGAGGCTCTGCTTCTCTGGAGACAGAAACTTGAATGCATGCTTAGTTCAGATATGCACTTAACCATGCTTTTGTATAGGCTGTTAATGCAATCTGGTGGTCGTACAAAGAAGGAAAGGCAGGCTTTTTCAATTGAGTAATTATTTATTGAGGATCTGCTTAGTGGGTCAACAGCAAAAAGACACATTGGAAACCAAACTGATACAAGATTTCAGTCATCAAATGCCAATTTCATGAAAGACAGTGTACAAGGGTGGGTATATAATGATGGATAAGACAAATTACCAGCTCTCGAGGATCCCAGTCAGATGAAGATTGGACAAGGAGTCTGGCCTCAAGGTGGGCCCGGCTATGAAAAGAGATGGATCAAGAGCTCTATTCACATTTGGGTTTCTTGGCAGTGGGTGTGGTACACCAGGGATGATAAAGAGGGTACGAAGCAAGTATTTCTGCTGAGACTTTGGAAGGTCTAAGTGACAAGTTTGGAATAAGGCTTTAAACACCAGGATACAGTCTACATTTGAGCTAATAATGAATACCTTTAAAAGTTTTGAGCAGAAGAGTCATATTGATTGAGGACATGTATTTTGACACCACTAAGTAGCTCATAATGCATTATAATTCTGAGAGTAAAGTACCATTACTCTTGTTTTACATAAGAGATTAAGAAAGCTTGCCTAAGGTCATGTAGCTAAAGAGTGACAAAGCCAGGATTTGAACTCCCGCTCTAAATAAATCCAAACCCAGAGCTTTAAAGCATTATATTGGATTGCCTTCAGCAAAGCTGTGGTCTCAGAATCTCCTGGCAGTCCACCCTCTACTTTTTAAATAGATTTAATGCCCTGGAACCAGGCCATTTCAATACTTTAGGCTATTTAAAAACAGAAAACAGTTAACCAGTGGCCCTTTTTTAGCAGTGGCAAGGGAAGGGAAGTGGGCCTAAAAAAGGGTTTTGGGGGAATTCCCTGGTGGTCCAGTGGTTAGGACTCCACACTTCCACTGCAGGGGTCCTGGGTTCGATCCCTGGTCAGGGAAATCCCACAAGCCATGTAGCGGTGAGGGCAAAAATAAATAAATAAATTAAAAAAAAAGTTTTTGAATAAAGAATACATATAAAATTCAAAGCACACAACAAAGAGTTTTCCCCAACCACTACTCCCTTACATAAAGGCAACCACTATCAACCATTTGTATATTTTAAGGATTTCCTATAAACATAAACATATATATATACATACATACATACACACACACACACACACACACACACACACACACACGCTTGTGGTGAATTAAAGATTGCCACAGATAATCCTTTTCCGTACTTATGAAACAGTAGCATCGATTTCCCCCTTACCTGCCCTCTGTAAGGGCCCTGTAATTGGCTTTTAACAACAGAACACAGAAGTGATTTTAAGATCTACTTTCATCCACTTGGAAGTCAAGTGCCATGCTGTGAGACCACATCAAAAGAATCAAGGTGCTTCAGTCAACAGCCCCAGCTGAGCTTCCAGGTGACAGCCAGCGGCATCTGCCAGCCGAAGTGAAGCCTCCAGATGGCAGTAGCCCCAGCCAAATCCATGTGTAACAACACAACCACCCAGCAGAGCCCAATTAACCCACAGAATTTTAATACTTGTTTGAACTACTAAGGTTTTTTTTTTAGTAATTTTTTTTTTCAAAAAAATTTTTGGCCGCGTTCGGTCTTCGTTGCTGTGGGCAGGCTTTCCCTAGTTGTGGTGTGATCTATCTTCCCGGACCAGGGATCGAACCCGTGTCCCCTGCATAGGCAGGTGGATTCTGAACCACTGCACCACCAGGGAAGCCCCTGAACTACTAAGTTTTAAGGTGGTTTATAATGTGGTGACACACCAAAGTCTTATTTTCCCTGTTCTTATTTTCCTATTTTTTGCTATTCAAAGCATTAGTATTAAAAAGTTTGGGTACAGGAACTCCCTGGTGGCCCAGTGGTTAGGATGCGGCACTTCCACTGCAGTGAGCATGGGTTCGATCCCTGGTGGGGGAACTAAGATCCTGCCCATCACATGATGTGGTCATAAATCAAAAGTTTATGTACATATTACCCTATACATGTCAAAGTCTATGTGCAGTTTAAAATAAACCCCTCATTTTCTAAACCTATGCTGTTGCTGTACAACAGCCATAATCTACACTCACTTTCTCAATCTTACTATCTATAGTTAACTAGTGCACAGCTTGGAGAAAACTTCTGTCATTGCAGAACTTTTAATTATATAGTGCTGTTCTAGAGCAGTGGTCAGGCAAAATTTCTGTAGTGTCAAATGGCATCTTAGGCTTCAAGGCCCATGGTCTGTCAGAAGTACTCTGCACTTGTGCAAAAGCAGCCACGATTGGTCAATAAACGAGCATTAACTATGTTCTAATAAACATAAATATTGGAATTTTAATTGGAACTAATTATTCCTTTGATAACCTATCAAATTCTATTTGTAAATCTGATTGCTGGAAAATGGAGTTTAAGCTATGAATTTTACTTGCATTAACTAGGGTTAAGGATCACTTAACTGTTTATATCTTTTGCCATTACCTATCGGGTTGTTGAGCTTTTACCTCTTAATTTATAGGGACTGTATTAAAGAAAAATTAACTCTTGGCAAACATTTTATTGGTTGTTTGTTTTTCCATACAACATTTTAAAAATCTAGACATCATCCAGTCTTTTTAGGTATTCGTTTTGTTTTTTTCACTTAGAAGGCAAAGCTACTACACAATTATACTTTGTTTTGTTCTTGAACTTTTTGTTTCAGGATCTATTTTTGTATTCCCTTAATTGTTCCATTCATAGAGTAGTCTACTCAGGTGCCAGTACCACCCTTTTTTTTTTTTTTGGCTGCACCATGCAGCATGCAGGATCTCAGTTCCCCGACCAGGGATCAAACCCTTGGACTGCCAAGGAAGTTCCCACCCTGTCTTATTATTTTAACATCTGGTAGAGCTAGTTTTCCTTTATGACTCTAGTTCTAATATTATATTATTCATAATAATTCTTAATATTATGGTTTTCCCATATGAATGTTAGAATCAACTTGTCTACTTCCAAAAATTATCCTGTTATTTTTAATGAGATTTTAATAAACTTATGCTTTTCTTTAGCATTATGTTGAGATTTATTGGACATGGTATGACTTCCATTTAAGGTCTCATTTTTGTCATTTTAATATTTTCTTCATATATAACTTATACATGTCTTTTTAATGATTCCTAGCTTTGTCTTCCTTCCAGTTTATCTTCAAACTGATTACTTGCTACTTCAATGGACTATTTTCAGTTGACACAGCATTTAAGAAAACTTATTATCTACAACTGATTTTTACCTTTTCCCCCATTTATACATTTTCTTCTCATACCTCTTTGCCTTTGATAGTACCGTTGAACAAAAAGCTTTCTGTTTTAATCGGAACAGTTCTAGGGTTCCCCTATTAAGCATCACACAGGCTTTCAGAATAAGATACATTTTACCAGGCTTGGAAACCTGACTCTCAGCAATTTTAGTAAATGCCATTTTAGCATGTTGGGATAATATGTAACTTTTATTGAGATCAATTAATTGCAAATATTTTTGATGTATTCTTAAAATAATCTAGGAATAATGTTATATTTTTATATAATGGTTTATCTATCAAGGTCTTTATGTCCCTAATTTAGCAGGTATATTCCACTATATATGTGAAACAGAAAAGAGAATCCAACTCCCACCCTCTAAAAACATAAATTCTTGAGGAATTTTTAAATGTCTTGAAATTCTTATTCTGACCCTCTCATTGAGCCCATAGTTTAGTAGCACAGGCACTGGAGAATTTTAATAAAATATGATAAACCCTACCAAAGAGCAAAGCTAGGAGTGGGGATGTGTGACATCTTTCAGGGACTACTGAAATGCTTCTCTTCTTGCTTCTAGTCTCTTACACATCACAAATGCCACATACCTTGTTTCAGGCCATCGGCATCTTGGCCACTACTGCTGTAGCTTGAGGAAGCTTCCTTTTGCTGTTAACATACATAGAACATATACAGATATAGTCTTTACCCTTGATTTTTATTTATTTATTTATTTATTTTTTTTTTGCTGTACGCGGGCCTCTCACTGCTGTGGCCTCTCCCGTTGCGGAGCACAGGCTCCGGACACACAGGCTCCGCGGCCATGGCTCGCGGGCCCAGCCGCTCCGCGGCATGTGGGATCTTCCGGGATCGGGGCACGAACCCGTGTCCCCTGCATCGGCAGGCGGACTCTCAACCACTGCGCCACCAGGGAAGCCCTACCCTTGCTTTTAAAAGGAGTCTCCGTTGGGGACTTCCCTGGCAGTCCAGTGGTTAAGACTCTGAGCTTCTAATGCAGGGGGCACAGGTTTGATCCCTGGTCAGGGAACTAAGATCCCACATGCCACGCAGTGCACTAAATAAATAAATAAATAAATAAATAAATAAATAAAAGGAGTCTCCATGTACTTCATACTTCCTCTCATAGCACCCAGGAGTCTCTGTTAGGCTGAATGAGGTTGATGATTGAAGCTATATATGAGAATTAGTTGGAAGGGAACTATACATGAAACCCTCAAACCAATCACTAGCTTTGAAGTCAGATTCAGTGACCACCACCATACTTCCTGGACCAGCTGTGTGACCTTGGGCAAATAACAGCATGCACCTTGTAGGGCTGTTGAGAGGATTAAGAGATGTATAGAATGAATTTAGCAGTTTTGGCCCATGGTCAACATGCAGTAAATATTCTCCATATTCTATGTCCTGAAGTGTATTTACATAAATATTCTAAAATGACAAAACCATAGAATCAAAGATTATTCACTTTTATAGAGCTCCAGAGTAAACATGTTAAAATTATCCATTTAAATCTGGTTATAAGTTTTATCCTGGCACCTACTTGTCAGTGCAATGACTGCTAGTAAGAGAGGTTCTACAAGTTATAATTTAGAAAGATGTTTCAAAAATTTTCTTCAACATAAAGACACTTACAGATTATCAAAAAAAGTTTAAAAGGCCACACACATTTTAGTTAAAAGATGTCTCAAATTTGAACAACAAATCCTCGCAATTCCATTATTTTCATATAACACTTTGAAGCTAAATTTAGTTTCAAATAGTTAGCCACTGTTATATTTTTAGAGTCCACCAGCAAATGATTTGGAAACCCAACATCTTTGTTACCATGATTTTTCTTTTCAAAGTTAAACAAAACCAAACCAGCACTGTTATTATCCTTACCCACTGGGGTATTGTTAAAAAGTAGGATATACCTATGGTCTTACTCTATATTGGGTACCTTATGACACACTGATACTAATATTTACCAGTTGAGGCTCTTTAGTCAGCTGTCAGTAGAATTGAGGCTGCTTGGCTATATGGGAGTGAGGTAAACCTGTAAAAACTGGTGAATAATATCTTTCAAAGGACTGTTACATGGCATGGGGCTATCTAGCTCTGTGGTAAAACATGGTACAATGACACATAAAATGCGTGCTCAGTCAGGGAGGGTGGCTTCTCTGCTGAAGTGCTGCCTGGGCTGAGATCTCAAAGTAGAAAAAGTGGAAAAGGAAGATGGAATGGGAAAGGGAAACAGCATGTGCAGAGACCTAGACGCAAAAGGACTGAAAGAAACCAGCGTGTCCAGAATGAAATCTGAGGGTGGTAAACAAGAGAGGGCTAGACTGTGTCTTGTTCATCACGTATCCCCAATATCTAGCAGAGTTCAGTTCATAAAAGCTGTAAAGCCATAAAAAGGGTATGAGTTAAATGACTAGTCTTCTGACAAGATGAGTAAATAGCATAGGTTATTTACTCATCTTCCTCTAACTTGGCCCGGGAGATATTATACACACAAATAAGAGGGAGGTTAGGGATGTGAGAAACTAAATATGAAGAGTCCCCTGGATGAACAGATCATGATTGGGCCCTACTATACAGGGGAAAGAAATGGAAGCCCAGTGTAGAAAAGGGTAGAGTGCCATGGGAGTAGGGGTTGTGCCGTAGGCTGGCAAAGAACTCTCCTGGGGTGGCCAACATACTGTAACCATTAGCTCCTGGAGTTCTCCTCTAGAGAATTACAACTGAGGGGAAGAAGAGGAAGTTCTACCATCTGCCATCCTGGTGAAGTCCCAGATTCTAACTCACAGGCTCTGTGCCTTGAGGACATCTCTACTTTCCTTCAATTCATTAGTACACTAGGGCCTGGGCTTGGCTCCTCCCTTCTACCACCAGCTGATACAAAATTCCCATCCTCTTCTGTGAGCTCATAGGGTAAAAAAAATCCGTCATTTGGGGAATACAGCATCTACTATAAAAGACAACAGCCTCAACCAGTATTCTAAATGAAAGAGAATAAACGAAGACCATAGACTATGACATGTTGAGTACTAAAAATGGAATGTTCATAAATCATAGCAGTGTTTTCTTAGGTCAGTCTCCCAAGGCAACAGAAATAAAAGCAAAAATTAAAAAATGGGACCTAATCAAACTTTTAAGCTTTTGCACAACAAAGGAAACCATAAACAAAATGAAAAGGCAACCTACAGAATAGGAAAAAATATTTGCAAATGATGCTACAGACAAGGGCTTTATTTCTAATATACAAACAGCTTGTACAACTCAGTATCAAAAAAACAAACAACCCAATCAAAAACTGGGTAGAAGACCTAGATAAGACATTTCTCTAAAGAAGACATACAGATGGCCAATAAGCACATGAAGATGCTTGACATCACTAATTATCAGAGAAATGCACTTCCCACCAGTCAGAATGGCCATCATTAAAAAGTCTACAAATAACAAATGCTGGAGAGTGTGTGGAGAAAAGGGAACCCTCCTACACTGTTGGTGGGAATGTAAAGCAGCCACTATGGAAAACAGTATGGAGGTTCCTTAAAAAACTAGAGTTGCCATATGATCCAGGAATCCTGGGGATATATCTGGAGAAAACTCTAATTTGAAAAGATACAAGCGGGACTTCCCTGGTGGCACAGTGGTTAAGAGTCCACCTGTCAATGCAGGGGACATGGGTTCGATCCCTGGTCTGGGAAGATCCCACATGCCGCAGAGCAACTAAGCCCGTGCACAACTACTGAGCCTGTGCTCTAGAGCCCATGTGCCACACTACTGAGCCTGCGCACCACAGCTACTGAAGCCCGCGTACCTAGAGCCCGTGTTCCGCAACGAGAAGCCACTGCAATGAGAAGCCCGCACACCGCAACGGAAGAGTAGCCCCTGCTCGCAGCAACTAGAGAAAGCCTGTGTGCAGCAACAAAGACCCAACGCGGCCAATAAATAAATAAAATGAAAAGATACAAGAACCCCAATATTCATAGAAGCACCATGTAGCTGACAGGACCTAGAAGCAATAACACCTTAGTATCTAGAGCACATTTAGCGCCCAGGTCTTGGTTCTTTAATACCATTCTCCAATAAATGAAACATGACTCCTTAGATAAATGGCTAACTCTGGGACAGGAAAGATATAAGATGAACCTGGAGCATCTTATGATGCCATAAAGTGAGAAGTGTTTAAAAACAACAGCACAATGATGGGGGCATATCAAAGGGACACAGGAGTCAACTGTAAGAGCTCCCAGTGGCCAAAGATGCCAACACTTTGAACAAAATTAAGTTTAATACTGGATTATTTCCCAAAGCATAAAATGAATATCCATGAGTCCATAGTCATAGAAATAAATTTAATAAATGAGGGAAGAGACCAATTACTTTCTATAGAATTTCAATAAACTGATGTAAACATTTCACTCTTAAGAATACCACAACTCCATACTACTATATATAAAATAGATAACTAAGAACCTACTGTATAGCACAAGGAACTCTACTTAATACTCTGTAGTGACCTATACAGGAATAGAATCTAAAAGAGTGGACATATGTATATGTATAACTGATTCACTTTGCTGTACAGCAGAAACACAACATTGTAACTCAACTATACTCCAATAAATATATATATATTTATAAAGAAGGAATACCACAACTCCACTCTTCTTAAGTGTGGGCTGCACACAGTGACTTCATTCCAAGGAGTACAGCATTGGGGAGAAGGGGTAACCTTACAGTGGAAATACCTGAAAATATGACCTCAGCCACATGATCAAGGTTAACATCAATAGTAATAATTTATGTTGATAGTATGTACCCTTGATATGGGAGGAGAATGGTACTGTGGTCTTCCTTTCAAAATCATTTAAGATTTTGAAATCCTAATTATGAGAAAAACTCAAACTAATTGAGAAACTCTACAAAATGCCTTACTCAAAACCTGAGGTCATCAAAAACAAGGAAAGTCTAAGAAGCTGTCACAGCCAAGAGAAGCCTAAGGAGACATGATGACTAAATATAATATCTTCAGTGGGATCCTGGAACAGACAAAGGACATTAGGTGAAAACTAAGGAAATGTGAATAAAGCATGAACTTTAGTCAATAATAATGTACCAATATTAGCCTATGAATTGTGACAAATGTACTATACTAATATAAGATGTTAACATTAAGAGAAATTGGGTGCAGGCTACACGTGAATTCTTTGTACCATCTTCACAACTTTTCTGTAAATCTACAACTATTCTAAAATGAAATAAATTTCAAGGTCCATTTTATCACGCCTTTCCCAGGTAACAGTTAAGTCACCCTCAAAAAGCAGTATAAAATGTTCTCACACCCCAAAGGGCTTATAATGGAGATTAGGGAGAGCTAAAGTAACAGGGGCTCCTTTGAACCAGGCTTTAGGATCCTAAATTGACAAATATATGACCTAGCATGTTGGGTCATTAAAAGTGTTCCTAAATAACAGTAAAGAGAAAGGTGTTGCTAAGCAGACATTCTAAGTATTACAGTTGATTTGTTAATTCAGTGAAATTGTTTTCCAAGAGAATATTGACAGGTCCATTAACTGGATCTGTTCATAAAACCCTAATTAAGTAACACGACTCACAAGAGCCATTGTCACGGTTTTAGGTTCTTAATTAGTTGCTCTTACCAGGTTGTTTTCCTTTGTGTGAGTTCCTAGGGACTGAGCCACCTTTTTATGTCCCTTTGGGGCCTGCAGAATTTATTCCTCTGGGGTTTTTGTTTTCCTGATTAAAATTTGAGATATAATCCAAAATTTCAATGTAAATGTTCATTGACAAGTTTCTTTCAACCCTGAAGGAAGGAAAATAAATTGACAGGCGCCAGGGACAGCACTCAATACTTGGGGCCCCCTACTCATCCTGCTTTAATTTTCCCTCTTAATATAGTACAGGACCTGAAACTTGAGCAGAGCAATGAAAAGGGGCACTTGTGTTCACTAACTGCTATCTATGGCAGGAGGTGGCAGCTTGGATATTTACAGACCAATATCTGCCAGTCCAATTTCAGTTTTTCTTGCAGCAAGGGAAAAGGGTGATGGTGAAAGAGAAGGAATGGATAAAAAGCTACTCTGAAATGTGTAACTTCATCTTAGACTCAATAGGAAATCTTAAAAAAAAAGAAATCAAGCCGACAGGGAGTAGTAAGTGACCAATTAACTTCACTTATCAAGTAGGAAATCCCATTAAATTATTTTAATGTGCATGATTAAGCCACTGAAACCTCCTGGGGTATTGAATACAGGCACAAACACCAAATGAATTTCCCCTTTCCAAGTAGCAACATAGGGGCCCCTCCCTGCACCTGGGTAGCTTTACCATGCTCAGGAAAGCAATCTGTATGCTCAGAGGAACTTGAGATCCCAGATTTTAAACCTTGGCTATTCATGATATATAAAAATTTCCTCTTTCCTTTGGGACCATTTCTACTTCACTACCTAGGGTTGAGTTTGTGATCAGCTTCTGCTGGAATCCAGATTGCTATTCTTTCTTAGGGCCTCTTCTTTAGGTGTACATTAAAAGAGAAAACAATTATAAGTAACCCATTTAAAAAGTATATATAACAAACACTAAACACAAGAAATAAGGACTATCCTACTACTGGATAATTTACTTAAGTCACCTCAATCCTCTAAAAGGAGTTTAATACCATATGGTAAAAGCTTGCTCTAAGGCAAAGGTATTGATAACATAATTTTTTAGGGACACATGTTGGTACTGGCCCTAAATCTGTCACAAATGAGCTGTAAACTCCCAAGGCCTGAATTTCATTCCCTAAAACAGTTTGATAATTCTGGCCTGCCATCTGTTTTTGAAAGGCTCTCAAGCTTAGCATGGTTGAGGGGAATTTTTTCTTTCAACACTGAAAATTTCACTTTCAATGTCCCTAAATAAAGTTTTTTTTAAAAATAAATTTATTTATTTTATTTATTTATTATTTTTGGCTGTGTTGGGTCTTCATTGCTGCACGTGGGCTTTCTCTAGTTGCAGCAAGCCAGGGCTACTCTTCATTGTGGTGCGCGGGCTTCTCACTGCAGTGGCTTCTCTTGTTGCAGAGCACGGGCTCTAGGTGCGCGGGCTTAGTTGCTCCACGGTATGTGGGATCTTCGCGGACCAGGGCTCGAACCTGTTTCTCCTGCATTGGCAGGCGGATTCTTAACCACTGTGCCACAAGGGAAGCCCCCTAAATAAAGTTTTATTGAAACACAGTAATGCTCATTTGTTAACGTATTATCTATGGCTGCTTGCACACTGCAATTACAGAGTTGAGTAGTTGCAACAGATACTATATGGTGCACAAACCTAAAATATTATCGGGCCCTTTACAGCAAGTTTGCCAACTCCTCCTCTAGAACACAAGTGCAAACTTCCTGCATTGTTGGAAATGTCTTCTAAAGCTGGCCAGTAGGTAGTCACTAGATACTGATATGGAGCAATGGATTTTATTTGTCAATTTAAATCCACATGTAGTGTACAGCAGAGCTCTAGAATATGAGGGCTTAGTTTAAGTCTTGGACTTTTTTTTTTTTTGGCCGCACTGCATGCCTTGTAAGATCTTAGTTCCCCGACCAGGGATTGAACCCAGGCCCCTTGCAGTGGAAGCCCAAAGTCCTAACCACTGGACTGCCAGGGAAGTCCCAAGCCTTGGACTTTAATCATTCTTCTCTAAAATTCTAGTTCTCGCCATAATTTTCTTTTAAATAAGTTTATTTTTTTTGGCCGTGTTGGGTCTTCATTGCTGCGTGTGGGCTTTCCCTAGTTGCGGTGAGCAGGGGCTACTTTCCGTTGCAGGGCACAGGCTTCTCATCGTGGTGGCTTTTCTTGTTGCGGAGCATGGGCTCTAGGCGCGAGGGCTTCAGTAGTTGTGGCACGTGGGCTCAACAGTTGTGGCTAGCAGGCTGTAAAGCGCAGGTTCATTAGTTGTGGCACAGGGGCTTAGTTGCTCCGCAGCATGTGGGATCTTCCCAGACCAGGGCTCAAACCTGTGTCCCTGCATTGACAGGCGGATTCTTATCCACTGAGACACTAGGGAAGTCCTGCCACAATTTTTTTTAGAATTTTAAGTATTCCCACCTATAAAGAAAACCTCACTCCTGTTTTTCCTTTAGTCTCACACTCTGATCACACTCTCAGTACTTCTGACACCAGATGTGTGGGTGTTTTTCCCACACCAAGCAAATCTTGTCACCAGCTGGGTGCCCTGCAATTTAACTCAATTCTGACAATATCTACACCTAGAGATAACTTCAGATCCCAGAGGCCAAGGGCACAGTCCCACAAGACTGCTCCTTCTCCACTTCAGATGCCAGACACAAGTCCAGGTTGTTAACCTGTACTTCTGACAGAAAGGTTGTAAGTCAGAGATTGCCACAGCCTTCTCCTTGGGTTTGATTAATTTTTGCTAGAGTGGCTCAAAGAGCTCAGGAAAACAGCTTACTGTTTACCTGTTTATTATAAAAGGATACGATAAAGGATACAAACGAACATCCAGATGGAAGAGATGCGCAGGACAAGGTATGTCCTTGTCCATGTCGCAGCAGCTCAACATGTTGTTTACCAACCTGTTAAGTTCTCTGAACCCTATACTGTTGGAAGTTTTATGGAGGCTTCATCATGATCATTAACTCCATCTCCAACCCCTCTCCCCATTCTGGAGAATGAGTGTGTGTCTGAGAGAGAGAGAGAGAGAGAGAGAGAGAGAGAGAGAGAGAGAGAGAGAGAGAGAGAGAGAGAGAGAGAGTGTGTGTGTGTGTGTGTGTGTGTGTGTGTGTGTGTGTGTGTGTGTGACAATTCTAAGCTCTAATCATTGCCTGGTCTTTCTGGTGACCAGCCCCACCAGAACAAAAGACATACATCACCCAGAAAGTTCCAAGGGATTTAGGAGCTCATGGTCAGGAGCCACATTCAAAGACCAAATATTAGAACAAAAGATGCTCCTAGTGCTCTGATCACTTAGGAAATCAGAAGGGTTTTAGGAGTTGTACCAAAAACCAGGGGCAGATATATATATATATATATCAAGTGTGTGTGTGTGTGTGCATAAAAAAATGTATGTATATATATTTTTTCTATTATTTCACACCACCCATCTGAGCTGAAGTGAGTTAACTAGAAACTACATGACAAAAGCACTGCATACATTACTTATCTTGGTGTCATGAAGGGCTGTCAGACATCTGAGGTCCCAGTGGAGGAAGGTTTCTCACTCAGGTAAAGGCATCTAGGTTTCAAAGAGGAAAGGAATGACAGGCTACCCTTAAGGCAGGGTCCTTTTCTAACAGAAAAAAACTGTTTGCACCCAGACTAGGACCAACTCCACAGGAGGAGTTACTCCACTCTCAGAGGTGCAAAACGTTGCCCAAAGGTACTCAGCCACAGCGCCAAAACAGTACTACAGCCAGACCTCGATAAAGGCAGCATTTGCTCTTCCAACAGTGTAACACCATCCGAGGCATCACACTAGCCTGGACAGCTGACAATTGCTGGATGATCCCTGAAACAGTTTTCTTATTTGTTTCAGATACCCAAGTACCCCAGGTAGAAGACATGGATATAGGTATCCCCATGAATTGAACACGGACTGCAAAACAGAGGCCTAGGAGCACTGATTGCAGACTGTGCTGTCAAATCCTTTAAAAAATTGGGAACAGGAAACCCTTTCCCATGGCTTCAGTCATTTTATCCAACATTGAGCAAGTTCTTGCCATGTGCTGGGCACTGTGCTTGGGATCTAGCTGTGAACAAGGTAAGATACACTAACCTTTCCCTCACGGAATTTACAATCGCCCCACAGTTTCCTCAGATGGAATGACACAGATAATCTCAAAGATCCCACATGCCTTCAGACCATAATCACCAAAATCCTACTCAGCCTTTCCCTGAATAGGATTTGTTAGGGGCAAATACAGTTGATTCTGCCTCCCAATTGTTTCCTGATGGGCTCCATCTAACAAACAGGCCTGGCACATAGTCAATGTTGGAATGAATAAGGACATTTACCTGATAACTCCATACACAGACTGTCCATCTGCCACTAATTTCCTCTCTTCAGGAGGGCCAAGGATGCCCTACTTTCAAGTCATCCTAAAAAGAAAAAGATTTCAGTGTTCAACATCCCAGCTCCTAAGGCTGCTTTTTTGTAGAGACAGAAACAAAATGCTGTTTGTCATTTATGATTTACCATAATTTTTATATCCTCAGCAATTATTTTATTTCCCATTACTTACCTTTTTTCTTGCCTGTTACTACTAAAGACCTCTAGATATCACTTGTATTAAGAACCAGTAGGGCTTCCCTGGTGGTGCAGTGGTTGAGAATCTGCCTGCTAATGCAGGGGACACGGGTTCGAGCCCTGGTCCGGGAGGAGCCCACATGCCGCGGAGCAACTAGGCCCGTGAGCCACAACTACTGAGCCTGCGCGTCTGGAGCCTGTGCTCCACAATGAGAGAGGCCGCGATAGTTAGAGGCCCGCGCACCGCGATGAAGAGTGGCCCCCACTTGCCACAGCTAGAGAAAGCCCTCGCAAAGAAACGAAGACGCAACACAGCAAAAATAAATAAATTAATTAATAAACTCCTACCCCCAACATCTTAAAAAAAAAAAAAACCGACATATTACAGGCTATTCACAATGAACATCTGAGGTATTCACACAAAGCACCCAACATTTAGCTAAAAGAATCCTTTTAAGGCAAAGCCAATTGATAGAACAAAACTAGCTTTGATAAATAACTCCTCTGCCTCCCAACATCCTCACCAGTTCCTTCTGTAGAACTAAGATATCACTTTTCACAGAAAGCAGCAACTAAGTCAGCCCTATTGGACAACCTCCAGCATCACCCTGAGTGATAAGTGATTGCCTAGAACTGAGAAGCATCTCTTTTTTTTAGAAAATTAGCATTCTAAAACAATATCACTACAAAGGGGACTCAGTATCTACTGCTCCAAAGAGACAACAAGTCTGCCTACTCCTGAAAATCAGTAAGATATCAACAAAAATATACTGTCAACCTAAAGCATAAATTATTATCATTGTAGCTAGACCTAGTATCTAGAGCCCCCTCAATGAATTGATATTTTTATATTCTATTAATGAACTAAAGAATGCCCAGGGAATTCCCTGGCGGTCCAGTGGTTAAGACTGCACTTTCACTGCTGAGGGCCCGGGTTCAAACCCTGGTTGGGGAACTAAGATCCCACAAGCCGTGCAGTGCAGCAAAAAAAAAAAAAAAAAAACCCACCATAATTTTAAAGCAGATTCACATCTATGTTTCCTTGTAAGGCATGGCATTCTCACAGATAACTACAGCTATCCTTCTACAAAGGGTTTATCCTGACTAGCTCTGTACTGTGGGGGAGTGGGAGCTATGAAATCTGCAAAAATCCCATTGACTTCCACCCTCTATAAGGCGCCCCTCTTTTGTGTGTGTCTGCGCACACTTGTTTTGTTTTGTTTTGCCGGGGGTGGGGGGTGGGGTGGGGTGGGGGCGCAGCGCGGGGCATGTGGAACTTCCCCGACCAAGGATCTATCCCGTGCGGTGGAAGCTTGGAGTCTTAACCACTGGACCACCAGGAAAGTCCTATAAGGCCCCTTTTGAGCACTTGGTAGACTCAAAAAATAAAAGCCCAACTTTTCCTCTCTACTTATATATCCCTCCATTGCCTTTGTTCTGTTTCCAAGGCATGATTCAAGGAACTTCATACTAGCCAAACCTGTCGGACCAGAACCATTCTCCATGTTAGGTTTCTCCTTGCAAAGGCATGCTCTTGCAGATTTAACCTTAATGGAAAAGCAAATATGCTGGCATCCTGGTATAGTTAACAACATAGTTGGCATGAACCAGGCCCAGAATGCCAACCAGCTATATTGGCTGCTGTTCTCCCAGCAGTGTAACACTTGCCTAGGTACATGGAAACCTAGGCAGCTGCCTACAGCTGGGGCCAAAGGTAGGCTAATGGAGTTGCACTCACCTGGCGCTGCATCTTCCCAAAGTCCACAGCTGGCCCCTCTGCAATCAAAGCACTCCAGGTTAGAGTCAGCCAACAGTTAGTGAACACTTGTGTGTGGAGTTCAAGACCCCTACCCTCAAAACTCTGTAACTTGGTGAGGCCTGAGCCACAGAAACAATAGCAGGAAATAAAACAAATAGCTTTCCCTTGGTTAGCTTTATTGTCATATGTCATTTGTACCTGCATACCACAGCAGTTCAACAGTAGCAAATTAATGGTCTCATCAAGTATCAAATTAATGGCTCTGTCACTTAACACCCAAGTGGCAGTGGTCAAGTAACTTAACCTCTGTACCTCAGTCTCCTCATTTGTAGAATGGGGGTGTTGATAATAGTACCCGGGGTGGTTGGGAGATTTAAATGGAATATAAATTAAGCCCATAGGATAATATCTGCTATAGACTGATAACTCAGTAACACTTGTTATCAGGAGCTACATTCCAGGCAAGGAGATAAATACTGGTGAGTAGAAGGGAAAGTTATCCTGGGAGAGCAGTGAAAATTGGAGAGGCTGGTTAAAACTAGATTGAGAAGGGCCTCAATTATGTGACCTCTTGAAGAACCATAAAACAGCATCTTAAAAAATGATTGGATGCAGTAATCGGTGTGAAAGGAACTGGAGGCAGTTAGGTTGCCATTCCTGCCAACGACCCCAACTACTGGTTGAAAACAATAACCGAAATATTTGCAAAATGTTAATAAACATTCCTACACACTCACCCTTATAATTTATCTTATATATATAAAGTGAGAGTATCTAAGACCATACTTTTTTCCAGCCATCCTCTAATTTCACTCCTAAACGCCTCCAAACAATTTAGAGGAAAAGGAAAATAGAGGGGGCTTATTGTCCAGGTCTAAAAACGAATCCAAAAATAGCCTGTCCCTTTCAGGGGCTCGGGTTGAAGGGACTGACCGAGCTCCACCCGAACACGTGTTCCTCAGAAACCTTCCCAAGTCCCTGGCCCTGGTGCCTGGGGACCGAGACTCTCCGAGACCGGCTCTAGGGAACTCTCCAGGGACAGTAGGGATGGTAGGAAACAGGGGGCGACTCTGGGGGTACGATCCCCCAGCATCTCTTCAACATGCCCTCCGAACCTGGGGTCACGAGGGAACGAACCCCAATTTCGTCCCGTGCCAAGGAAGAAGCCTCCCCACAACTGCCTCTCGCCCCTGGCTGGTAAACCTCCAAGGACTCTCTCCCCTATTTGCCCTTACTCACCAGCACGTGTCCGGAGCTCGGCGGGGACACTGCAGCTCGGGTAGAGTCCGCAGGGGAAAGGGCAGCCGGGAGCCGAGGGGAGCCCCGCCCCGGGGCGGCTACTGGGCGGGCCCTCAGCGGGCGGGGCCCAGAAACCCCGCCCAGGAAAGAGTTAGAAAAATGGGAGAGCTGTGGCAGAGGTGAGCATACTCTCTTTTTCAGGAACTAGACCCCAGAAGAGAAAAGGTAGGAATCCGAACAAGCGTTACAATTATGACACCCATCCCATTTGTAACTTACGCATGCAAAGGGCGCTGGGTGTGGGACTGCTTAAGAGAAAACTTGGTGTGTCCTAGCGGGGCGGTGCTTCCCGCCTGCCCACACCGAGCGCCGCGGGTTCCTCTCACACGTGTGGCGTCTTTCGGTTGCCGCAAGCTCAGCCCACGCTTTTTCCACCTCCCACGCAGATCCTCTTTCTGGCTTTCTTCAGCAGTTCTGTCACTCGGCTAACGGATCGCCTGCCCACACAGGTCACCTTGGCCTTTGGGATCTCTCCAGGAGGTTTTCGGCTAGATTATGCTAGTCACTCCAGCCTAACCTGCGGGACCATCCCTGCGGCCCTGCAGTGGGATCCTTAGCTGAGCTGCAGCAACTAAAGAGTACTTTCTCTGCCAGACTTGCCTTTCACCGTGGCACAATAGCCAAAGAGGCCATATTTTGCCCACCAGGTTGCCAGCATTTCTTTTGAACACTAAACCTTCCCCCACTACCTGGAGTCAATATGATTCTCTCCTGCTGAACATTTGGTGAAGCTGAGGACTAGAAGGGCAAGGCCCAGCAGCAGTAATTCCAAAATCCATTCCATAATTCTCAAAATTCTAAAGCCACTTCGTTCCTATAGCTCCAGCATCCTACTGGCTCTGCTGATCTATTGCACCTGGCACCTTCGTCAGGTGAACCCCTGGGAGTCAGCCAATGCCCTTATCTGCCAACATGTTTTATTATCTATTTCCTCGGGTATTTCATAACAACAACAACAAAATGTGCTTCCTGTACACCCCCACACTTCCAGACCTCTGCTGAGAAAGCCCAGAGTCCTACATTGATTCCAGGAAAAGACTTTAGGCCCTAAGGACACAGAGCCACTGAAGTGGCAAGCACAAATCCTCCCCAGTTTTGATGGAATTGGACACAGGCTCTGGTAGGAAAAAGGCTTACATAAATACAATAATTAAAAACGTCACATGATCAGTGCTGGGCTGGTAGGCAGGAGCTCTGCTTTGCAGTTAAATAGGAAAGTGGCTGAAGACTGCTGCCATAATCAATGCCTGCATCCAGCTGCCACAGTGCGTTCATAAAGGAGGGTTATGAGAGCTATAAAACCAGGCAGATGGGGTGGATAATTGTCCTGCGGAGCTCTGCTAAAGGAGAAATTGCATTGGCATCTCATATATTTTGCTTTCTTCTGTTCCAAACACACAAAATGGAGAAGGCAGAGCTACCCGAGGATTCATGAAAAGGAAGGATGAGGTTTGTGTGAATGTGTGCATGTGTGCTTTCAGAGCAAAGACAGGAAGTAATTGAGAATAGGGAGATACCAGGGCCTTTGAGGAGAGAGGGACCAAATAACCTGGAGACAACTGGTTTCACAGATCAGTCCAGGGAGAAGGCAGGATGGAGGGAAGGCCAGACATCAGCAAGACTGAGAGATGTGCCATGTTCTCATGTGATATTGAAAATGTGGTCACCTTTTTTAGCTAGCTAGTGTGTCCTTTGAAGGAAAACCTAGATTATGATTTCTTCATTTCTCAGTTAAAAAATCCTTTATAGTCAACCTTCTTAATCTCCATCCTTTTAAATTCTGAATTCATTTTGGCGAGTTGACTTATATGGTCTTTTATTTATAATATCAACTACTTTTTTACCTTTTTGTTTGTTTCTTATTCTTGCAAAGACAAAATTGTTAGGAATAACAAAAAAGAAAAGGGAGAATTTATAGAAAAAAAATGCAGTGAGATGAAAGGCAAAGGATTAGGGAAGGTCCATGAGCTTTGAGTTTGACCTCATAATCAAAAGCCTGGCCCCAAGGGACACTAGGTTTCCAAGCTTTTTGCCTGCCTTTCCCTTTCTCCTTCATTTATCCTCTACTTCTTGCTTCCTTACTTGATGTCTTTCAGCCCTGAGACTGCTCTTTTCCTCTCCTCCCTGGACAGGAATAACCAGTAGAGAAATATTTAATCATTTCTACAATTAATCTGCCCATCAACATTTACTGACCATCTACCATTTACCAGACCCTGTTCAGGTGCTGCATATAAAGTCAGAGGAATAGGACTTCCCTGGTGGCACAGTGGTTAAGAATCTGCCTGCCAATGCAGGGGACACGGGTTTGATCCGTGGTCCAGGAAGATCCCACATGCCGCGGAACAACTACTGAGCCTGCGCTCTAGAGCCTGTGAGCCACAACTACAGAAGCCCACGCGCCTAGAGCCTGTGCTCTGCAACAAGAGAAGGCACTGCAGTGAGAAGGTCGCGCACCACAACGAAGAGTAGCCCCCGCTTGCCGCAACTAGAGAAAGCCTGCACGCAGCAATGAAGACCCAATGCAGCCAAAAATAAATAAATTTATAAAAAATAAAATTAAATTAAAAAATAAACTCAGAGGAATAGAGATTCCTGCCTGCCTAGAGCTTACAGTCTATTGGGGAAGAAAGATAAGTAGTATAGGTATCCTTGGGCATATGTCAGGGGGCAGCTAACCTAGCCTGGGGAGTCAGGAAGAGTACTAGAGATGGCAGTATTCCTTCTGGCTGATCTTAAAGGCTTAGAGTAGAAGAGGGATCTCTCCTGCATCCCTGTACTCCTTGCTGCTGCTCTGTAATAGCTACCAAAGTTAGAGTGGGGCCCTGCAGTAGTCCTTATTTCTTTTTTAAAATTTTTATTTATTTATTTATTTATTTGGCTGCACTGGGTCTTAGCTGCGGCACATGGGATCTTCATTGTGGCGTTTGGGATCTTTAGCTGCAGCATGTGAACTCTTAGTTGCGGCATGTGGGATCTAGTTCCCTGACCAGGGACTGAACCTGGGCCGCCTGCATTGGGAGTGCAGAGTCTCAGCCACTGGACCACCAGGGAAGTCCTTATTTCTCAAAAGCGTAGTTAGATTGTCAAGGATATAGAGAAACTGGAACCCTCATACACTGCTGGTGGGAATGTAAAATGGTGCAACTGCTTTGGAAAACAGTCTGGTAGTTCTTCATATTATTAAACATAGAATTTCTTCATGGCTCAACAATTCCACTCCTAGGTATATACCCAAGAAAATGAAAATGTATGTCTACACAAAAACTTGTACACACATGTTCGTAGTAGCATTATTCATTAGAGCCAAAAATTTGAAACAACCCAAATGTCCTTTAACTGACAAATGGATAAACAAAATGTGGTATATCTATACAGTGGAATATTATTTGGCCATAAAAAGAAATGAAGTACTGATTCATGCTACAACCTACGTGAACCTTGAAAACATTATGTTAAATTAAAGAAGCCAGACCACACAGTGCTTAATTCCATTCATATGAAAGTCCAGGACAGGAAAATCTATAAAGACAGAAAGTAAATTAGGTGTTGCTTAGGTTGAGTGGGGGTGGTGAGATAGCTAAGGGTTATGGGGTTTCTTCTTTTTTTTTAAAATATTTATTTATTTATTTGGCTGCATTGGGTCTTAGTTGCGGCATGCGGGATCTTTTTGCGGCACGCGGGCTTCTCTCTAGTTGTGGTGTGCGGGCTCTAGAGCACACAGGCTTAGCTGCCCCTGGCATGTGGGATCTTAGTTCCCGGACCAGGGATCAAACCTGCGTCCCCTGCATTAGAAGGTGGATTCTTAACCACTGGACCACCAGAGAAGTCCCATGGGGAATTAATTATAACTGAGGAGAGTCAAAAGGATATCGACTACTAAACTTAAATAGAAGTTGAAATTTTTCCCCTTCATATAAGGTACTTGGTGCAGCTTCTATGTCTACAATCCATTGTGTAACTGAATTTTGAACACTCTTTTCATTTAAAGTTATTCCAGGAGGTGGGTGATTTTGCAAAGCCAACAGTTCTTTCTGTAGTCATTTCTACATTGACGCCATGATGGAACCATCCCCGCAAGGCCGGTGAAGGCAGAGGTGCAGGGGGAGGAGCTGCTGTGTTTGCGTAAAGGCGTGGGGCCCAGCATCCCATGGGGTTTCTTTTTGAGGGGATGAAAAAGTTCTAAAATCGTGGTGATGGTTGCACATATCTGTGAGTATAATAAAAACTGTTGAATCGTATACTTTAAATGGGTGAATTGTATGGTATGTGAATTATATCTCAATAAAGGTGTTAAAACAACAATAAGAAGCATACCTGGGGACCTAAAAGATCTGCAATTCTGATTAAAATTGTGGGCCTCATGGTCATTGTCAATTTTAAGGTCTAGAAAGGACTTTTTATTCTGGGTCTTGTGGCCTTTCAGAGTTCCTTCCCCGGTATACAAAGAAAATGCATTTGGGTGGCCACACCCATTAATACATCAGCACAAACAGATGCAGAGGGGTAGACTGTGCATTCTCATACTTCCCCTCCCTAACTTGACTCTCTCATAATGTTTCGGTTTAAGATTTATGGTGTACCTACTGTGTAGAAGGTATATGGAAAGATCTAGTCTGTTTTTCCAATGGTTGAAATTAAGTTGCTAATAGGCTACCCTCTATATAAACAGATAAAGCTCTTTAGAAGATAGGCAATGTGGGGACTTCCCTGGTGGGGCGTGGTTAAGAATCCACCTGCCAACGCAGGGGATGTGGGTTCGAACCCTGGTCTGGGAAGATCCCACATGCCGTGGAGCAGCTAAGCCCCTGTGCCACAACTACTGAAGCCTGCGTGCCTAGAGCCCGTGCTCCGCAACAAGGGAAGCCACTGCAATGAGAAGCCCATGCACCACAACGAAGAGTAGCCCCCGCTCGCCACAACTAGAGAAAGCCTGCCTGCAGCAACAAATATCCCACGCAGCCTAAATAAATAAATAAATAGAAGATAGGCAATGTGGTACAAAGAATAGTTGCAAAGCATCCTGGGATCCTGGGCTCCCTCTATGGCATGTAGGGAAACATCATGGTGACATCAGCTAGAGCAAGACTAATTCCCAGTCCTTGATGTTGAGCAAGTTCCAAGACTTGGCTCCTTCCTCACATGCTTCCAATCACCCCTTCATTTGGTTTCTAGACTCAATTAGTTAGTCTATTTCAATTCCACCCCCACCCCCACAGTGTCCAAATTGGCCCTCCAGTACTGAAACCATGTGCCGGAAATTCATTAAGCTGAACACATGGGAAATTACAGAGGAGATTTCACTTGTCACTTGGGCTCAAATATAGAAAGTAATTTTAAAAGGACAGTGGCAAGAGGATATTTTTATCTTGCTTGTTTGTGCTGAATTTTCTTGCTGTCTCTCATTCTCTTCCTGGCTATCTCTCCTCTTCTTTGCTTCTTCTTTAAAATAAATGTTGGCCTTTTTAATCTTCATCTTAGGTTCTCTTCTCTTGCTTTATGGAGTCTTTTGTCTGCCTTTGTCATTCATTTATTCATTCATTCAACAAATATTGAATATCTACCAGGTCCTGTGCTGGGCACTAGGAGACTACAGTGGTGAATAAGACAGACATGGTCCTTACCATTATGGAGATTACAGTCTGATGAGGCAGGTGGACATCAGGTAGATTGAGATCAGTTTTGGTCACAGGAAAACCTTGAGGGAGTTACTGGCACCTTTCTGATGCTAAGTTTAACCTGCAGTAAATGTGCATGTGAAAACAGCGCAAATCCCAGCATGTTTGTGGGGTTAAAGAAGAAACTAAATATATCAGAAGGAATGCAAGGAAATCGAAGACCCAGGTTTCTGTGTGTTATGCACAAGCCCCTGGGGTAGAGAGAACATGGATTTGACAGTCAGATGTGGATGTGATTCTGACTCCACCACTTAAATATTAGTGGTTTGACCTCTGGACCTCAGTTTCCTCACCTATAAAATGGGGGTTGTAATCACTACACTTTAGGTTGTTGTGATGATTAAATGAGATAGCATATATAAGGGACGGGGCAGGTGCCCGACATATGTTGCTTCTGTTCCCATTACCTCCTTATCCTACCTTTGAATCTCACAATTACAAAAAAAAAAAAAAATCCAGTCTCTCATTTGATGGGAAACGAGGTTCTTCAGTTGGTATTAACCAATCATATGCCCAGAGAAATTGGTTACTACAAATTGCACTATACGTGCAATTTATGATAGATTACTCCCTTATTCTGGGGTAAAGGAAAGGCAGTAAAAAAAAATGAAATCATACAAAAAGACTGAAATAAGGTATAACAAAGGACTTCCTCACCATGAGGGCTGGAAATATGAATGGATGCCTCAGAGAGCTACAGAATCTTTTCTTTCTAAGAATACCTGTTTCGACTGGGCTAGGGAAGGTCGACCTGGAGGTAAACCTGCCAACCTCTTCATGTCCCATTTAGCCTAGGGAATCTTTTCAGGAGGAACTGCTGTTCTCCTTCCTTTTCCAAGCCAGGCGTCCTCTGGGGAGATGAATGCTGCCAAGAAGGCTTATTGCTCACAAGGAAAGGAAAAATGGCAGCTGCCATTTCAGGCACTTAATAAGTACACTAAATTGAGAAGCTGCTGATTTGGTTTACCTGATTCCACCCCCCTGATAAAGAAGAGATCTCTTCAATCAGAGGTTCTTTGAAACAAAAGGAAGCCTGAGCTCCAACTGCAGAAATTGGCAGAGGCAGCACTCAAAGGGATAAGCCCGGCTCAGCAGGTGACACCAGGGTTCCTGGATTCACTCCCCCGCCCCCGCCCACAGGAAATTTCAGGTTGCCTTTGTTCTGCTGAGTTCTTTTCAAAGGGCATTATTTTAGTTGTCCTTTCCTCCTTTACCACCATTTTTCTTTCTTCTTCCTTCTTTTCCTTATTCTCGCTTTCCTTCCCTCCTCTCTCGTGCCGCCTCCATTTCGTTTTCTCCACTACCCCCTCCTCCCAATCTATATCAGCTGTGGGATCTCGTCGCCTACCCCACTGGGAGTTCGGTTCCAAAAACTTTAGAATTCCTTCTTCTAAAGTAACAGTATTATGCTGCTAACAAAGGTGCTGCTCTGTATATTTAGAGAGCAAGGTTTTTCAGAGCCTTTCATATGCTAATGAACCGTGAGTGTCCATGGGGGAGGGGGTGCTTAGAATATTGAAACCCATTTACCCAAACCTCTTGATCTTTTTTTTCCTCCACAGAGCATATCCTGGGACAGGTGGTCTTTGGAACACATTTCAGAAACAATCATAATAGCATGTGCTAGTTTTTTTTTAATTGCTGTAACATTCATCATCATTTGATTTTTACAACTACCCTATGATAGGACAGGGAAGTTATAATAGCCTCATTTTATAGATGAGTAAAACTGAGGCGCAGAGAGATTGCATGCCTTGCTCATAGAAACATAGCTAATCAGCAAGCAAAGCTAGGTCTTCTTGTTTATGGCCCTACTCTCTCTGCACTGCCTTGTACTGTGTTTAAATATAATATATATGTGACATCATAATATGGCATGAGATATACGATATAGGATCTAAAAGACATACATACTATAAGTAGTGAATTATGACATTCATTTTTTCCCCATTCAACTAAATATGTATTGCACATCTATTATGATGTGCTTATCACTATTCCAGGTGCTGGAGACAGAGCAGTGACCAAAATAGACAAAAACACAAATTCTTGCCATCATGGAGCTTACATTCTAGTGGGGGAGATAGAAGTTATGAGATAAATATGTAAAATATATTCTGTTATATATGTTACATTATATATATATATATATGCCTTATAATCATAAGGGCTAAGAATAAAAATAGAGAAAAGGATAGGCAGATGTGGGAGTTGCAGATAAGGGGTGCAGGGGGTCAAGGAAGGCTATACTGAAAAGGCTACATTTGAATAAAGACCTGAAGGAGATAAGGGAGTGACCATGCAGAGGTTTAGGAGGGTGCTCCAGCAGAGATAAAAGCAAGTTCAAAGGGCCTCAGGCAGGAGTGAGCCTAGGGTGAGGGTGAGCTCGGGAGAGGGTGGGGTGGTAGGAGATGAGGTTAGAGAGATTGAGGGGTTGGGGTCCAGATGCCAGCTCTTATAAGGAAATGAAGTGATATAATGCAGATGGTATGCCATGATACAATATTAATAATACCATGTGACAGGTCTATTATGTTGCTACATAACAAATTACCCCCAAACTTGTAGGGTTTAAAACAGCAAAAACTTATCTCACAGAGCTTCTGGGGGTTAGGAACTGGGAGCAGCTCAGCTGAGCTGGCTCAGGGTCACTCGTGAGGCTGCAGTCAGGCTGTCCACTAGGGCCTCAGTCATCTGAAGGCTTGCCTGAAGCTGGAGGATCTGCATCCAAGCTCACTCACATGGCTGCTGAAAGAATGATGACAGGGAAGAGAGTATTTGCTCTGTCCCTGAGGCCCAGCATTGGGTCTGTTCAGAGACAAAGACATGGCCTCCTGAGACCCAGGCAGGTCTCCTGCTGACTCCTGCCAGGTTCAGCTTTGGCTATGCAGCCGGAGTCAGCCAGTTTCCTAAGTTGAGCAGCAGATGGCATCGCAGCCTCAGGAGCGAGCATCCCAGACTGCTGGCAAGAGCAGCAGCACAATTAAGAACTCAGACTCCTGCTTGGCATCTGCGAGTTCCTGGGGTGGGGGCCCCTGCCTCCCCAGCTCCCAGCTCAGGAAGTTTCTGCTCTGTGCCTGCACATTGGGATATGGTCAGGCTGGTATCTCAGAGAGTAGAGCTTGGAGCCCCCAGTTAGGAAACAGATGATGAACATAGGGTCTTTTCTACGATCCTTTCTGAAAAAGATGAAAATCAGAGGTTGCTGTGCCCAGAGCTATTGTGTTTTTCCACCACCGCCTATCCCTTGCTTGTGAGGGTCTGCACAGAGTATATCCTGGTTGGGGGGCTGACAGATCCCTGGCAGAAGCCTCCTGGGATGACCAGATGGGGCCAAAGACAATTTGAGGGATCAGAGGGCTCTGGAAAGCATCTGAGGAATCCTAAAGACTCAATATTGTATCTTTTTTCTCCCTAGTGACCTGAATGAGGAGCCAAGCCCCAGAGCTTTCTCCTAGCAACACAGGGAGGGTTCAGTCCCGCAGGCCTTCTTTTTGTGCCTCAGTCTCCTTCCTTCTCTCTGTATTTCTGACTCCTCCTCCTTCACCTCTCTGTTCCACTTTTTCTCTCCTTCCTTTTTCCTCTGTCACCTCTGTCCATTGATGTCTTTCCCTTTGTGGATCTCTTTCTTTCTCTGCTCCAGGATAGCAAGGAAAGCCAGTTACCAAACTGCCCTGGCAGAGTGCCTGTGGGCACTGGGCTGCAACACCATTGCCTGTCTTTAGAGGCTTGGACCCTCTCCACTCGGTCCACCCTCCCTCATTCCCTTCCTCCCTGCGGCTGCTGCTGCTTGATGACTGGTCCCAAGAAAACCTGTAAAAAGGGAGGTCCAGAGGTCACCAAGAGCATATATCTCCTCCCTCAGAGCCTGTGCTCCTTGCTTTGTAGCTATGGAGAGGAAAGCCCTCAGGGGCTTCCCAATAAGACTGAGATCCACTCAACCTCCAGTTCACTAGTTGCCCATATATGCCACTAGAATGTGAACTTGACAGCAGGGACTGTCTATCTTGCTCACTGCTGCATCCATAGTGTCTAGTACATAGTAGATAATACATATTTTTAAAAAAACAATAATGAGAGGATGGATGGAAGGATGAATGCTATGCTCTGTATTAGGTGTTGGAGTACTAACGTGAAAGGTGCCATCCCAGTCCATAAATAGAGAGGAACACCCAGAGAAGAAGTAATCCATAATAGTAACTATGTGGATGGTGGTGGTAGAAGCTGCAGTGGGTGTCTGAGTCTGCACTGTTAAGACAGAGAAGGCTTTGTTCACTCACCACTTCAACAGTTGTTCATGGAGAACCCATTAGTACTAGACTCTGGGTTATAGCAGGGGACAAAGTAGGCCCGCAGTTGGGTCTGGGAGATATGAATAAATAAATGGGTAGTAACAAACAGGATAAATGCTGTCTTAGGGGAAATAATGGACACTGGGGGCAGAAAGCAGAGGCAACTCGCCTAGTCTGGGGGGTTCTGGAAGGCTCAGTGGTGAAGTGAGTTCAGGCCGAGACCTGCTTGAAGGGTTAGTGGAAGTCAGCTAGGGAAGGAGAAGGAAAAGAGAATTCCAGGCCAAGGGAACGTTGTGTAGGGTCGAGAGAGAGCAGGCAAGTTTCAAGAAACTGAGAAAAAGTGTCAGGAAATCTGGCTGGAGTACTAGTATGGTGGTAGGCTCAGCTGAAAGGCACGCATCTGGAGAAGTAGGTGGGAGTGGGGTGAAAGCCGCCATACCAGGTTAAGGATTATGGCTTTACCTTGAGGGCATGGGAAACCATTTAAAAGTTTTAAGAAAGGAGGTGATAAGATTAAGTTTACAGTCTAGAAAGATCACTCTGGGTACAGTATGGGAAATGGATAGTGTAGGGCCAGAGTGGCATCCTAGAAACCAGTGAGGGAGTAGTCCAGGCAAGGAATAACAGCCTGAATGGTGATGATTCAGTGGGGATAAAGGTCATGTTTGAGTCAAGACTGGGGATAATTAGGAGTTTTCCTGGAAACAAACTTGGGTGGAGGGGGTGCTGGCGTTCCTGAGAGAGAAAATGCCTGTGCAAAGATTTCAAGAACTTGTCATGTGCTGAGAAGCTTGTGTGGTTATGTATTTTTAGCTTGGGAGAGGGCATGGGGTAGGTGTTAGGAGATGAGATAGAGAGGAACTAACCTTTGCTGAAGACCCTTGGAAGCTCAGGGTGACCCCTTTTGTTAGAGTTGGGGGAAGAGGGGGAAGGTATGGCCATCCTCTCCAGATACCTGAATTATCTGGAGGCTTCCAGAGGGTCCTGGTTCATCCAGGCATCTTCAGAACAAACGTATTACCCAGAAGCTGAAGGACAAGGGCAAACAGTAACCAAGGAGGTGAAGGAGGATGTGGGAACTGGAGGAAGCAAGTGGACCAAGACAAGGAGTGGGGAAAACAGAAAAAGACTGCCTGCCAAGCACAACCAGGTAGCAAAGCTGGGTGAGATAGGCCCCATCAGAGCCTGGAACTCTCTCTTCCAGCATTCTCTAGTCTCTGGAGTCTTTTCCTGTTCTGTCTCCAGACCTCAAGACCTCCTATGGACATCTCTAATTTTTCCCCCAAAGAAGAGATTTGGAAAAGGTCAGAAAGCATGGACCAATTAGTGTAATGCTTAAGAAATGGGCTCTGCTTCTTCCTTGATTTGCAACTTTGGGCGAATCACTTACTGGAGCCATTTTCCTCACCTATGAAGTGGGGACAATAATAACGTCTACCTCCTCGATGCTGAAAGGTTGAAATGAGGTAATGTGAACAGAAAGCTTACACAGTGAAGGTTCTCAATAAATTTTTGGTGTTATTGAGATTATGATATGAGCCAAGTGGGATGTGGGGGGCCAAGGGGGTACAGAAAGAGATAGGAAGGGATGTAAGTGAGGTGGGCCGAGTAGAAGGGAAGTGAGTTCCAACCTGTACAGATTCTTCATTGGCTTCCATGGCCTATGAGACAAAATCCTCCACCAATACTGGTTCCTGCCTATCTGTCCTGCCTCATCTCCATTACTCCCAACCTCACTTAACAGACTAAACATAACACATGCTACTACCTCTGATTCCCGGAACATACCATGTTCTTCAGTGTTTACATGAGCTATTCTTCTGGAGAGAAAATGACTTCATACCAATATACCAGGAAGCTTTCAGAGACCTGGAGCACATGTTAGGAGGGGACCTAGGGTGAGTCTGTTGTGGGAGGGGCATGGGGGACTAAGGGAGGGAGGAGCAGGGAAAGATAATATGGCTCAAATAAGTGGCATTTGACAGAGTTCTTAGGTGAGGGGCAGGCAGGCTGGTAGGCATGCTTCTCTTGGTAGTGAAGCTAAGACTGGAGAAGAGGGAAAGGGGAAGGGTTTAGGGGAGTCTCAGCACATACCTGGTCTTCCAGCCCCTCCCCCATTTTCTCTTTCCTTTCTCCCTTTAGGGACCGTGTTCTCTGGGAGGGAATTGCAAGCCTGGGAGTGTTCCCCAGGACTTACTTGTTTCTGTTAGGAGATGAGGTTCCAGGACACAAAGGTCCCATTACTATACTCTGTGGAAAGTGCCTTATGAGGGCTTATGCAAAGGGCAATGGGAGCCTGTAGACACAGGTAGGTAACCCAGCCCCTGGGAAGGATTGGCAGAGGAGGGAAGAGGGGCAGCAGGGCCTCAGGGCAAAGGAGTAGATGATCAAATGCAAAAAGTTTTCCAGGCAGTGGGCACAGCTCAAAGGGAGGCAGGTTCTGCCTGGTCCCTGTGGAAGATAAACATATTCTTCATCCCTCTCCTTTCCTCCATCTCCAGAACTGAACTCTTGTGCCTCTTTCTCCCAGCCCGCCCTTAGAATCATTGGCTATTAGAGCTAAAAGAAATCTTGGTGACTTGTAGGTCATCCCAGTCTTTTGAATTTTATATTTTTTGGCTGCACCGCGAGGCATGCAGGATGTTAGTACCTCAACCAGGGATTGAACCCGTGCCCCCTGCAGTGGAAACGCGGAGTCTTAACTACTGGACCACCAGGGAAGTCCTCTTTTGAATTTAATAGGTGAGGAAACAGAGACCCAGAGAGAGGAAGAGCTTGTCTAAGGGATCTCAGTGGATGAGGAACTTGGACTCAGAAGTCAGGGTTTCGTACTCATCTCTGCTCACATTTCCCAGTGCCACATTGCCCCCCATCTTACACCCCACATCCCAGGGGCAGGGTTTTTTTTTCCAGGTGAGGACAGGGAACCCTCTATTATGCAATAATAATAACTACAACAACTATCCTTTATTGAACATTTGCTGTGTGTCAGGCACAGTTCTACATGCTGGGGACATCAACAAAACAAAGTTTCCACTCCCATGTAGCTCACATTCTGGTATAGAGACCAAGTTAAATAAACAAACTTGTTCTGTGTCAGGTGGTAAGTGCTATAAAGAAAATTAAGGCCAGAAAGGGGGTCGAATGTGACTGTAAGCAGACTATTTTAGATAGGGGCATATATTAGTTATCTATTGTTGCATAATGAATTGCTCTAAAACTTAGAGCTTTAAAACAACAACAAACATTTATTATCTTTCACGGTTTCTGAGGGTCAGGAGTGGCTTAGCTGGGCGTTTCTGGCTCAGGGTCTCTTTTGAAGGTGCAGTCAAGGTGTCAGTCAAGACCCCAGTGTCTGAAGCCTTGACTAGGGCTGAAGGATCTTCCAAGATGGTTGGCTCACAGGGCTTTGGCCGGAGGCCTCAGTTGCTCACCACATGGTCCTCACTATTTGAGTATCCCCATGGCATGGCAGTGTGTGATCCAAGAAAGAGAGCAATGAGGAAGCCACTTTTTATTCTGCAATAATTTTAGATTTACAGAAAAGTTGCAAGGATAGTACAGCGAGTTCCTGTATACACTTTACCCAGCTTCCTCTAACATTAATATCTTACATAAACATGGTGCATTTGTCAGAAATTAACATTGGTACACAACTATTAACTAAACTATAGACTTTATTCAGATTCCACCAGTTTTTCCATCAATGTCCTTTTTCTGTTCTAGGATCCAATCCAGGATGACACGTTGCGTTTAGTCATCATGTTACCTTAGTCTCCTTTGATCAGTGACAGTTTCTCAGTCTTTCTTTGTTTTTCATGACCTTGAGAATTTTGAAAAGTACTGATGAAGTGTTTTGTGGAATGTCCCTCAATTTGGGCTTGTCTGGTGTTTTCTCCTGATCAGACTAGGGTAATCATAATGCCTTTTGTGACTTTGTCTTAGCAGTCACACACTGTTATGCCATATTCTGTTTAGAAAGCAGTCACTAAGTTGGACCAACATTCAAGGCGAGGAGAATTGAGTTCTACTTCTTCAGGGAATAGTATCGGATAATTTGTAGGCATATTTTAAAATTACTACAGGGGAGTCAGGGAAGGTTTCCATTATAAAGTGACATTTGAGTAAAGATTTGAAATAAACAAGGGAGAAGGCCATGGACATATTCAGGATAAAGCTTTGTAGGCACAGGGGATAGCCAGTGCAAAGGGCCTGAGGCAGGAGTGTGTGCAGCAAAGTTTGAGGACTGTCAGGAAGCCAGTGTGGCTTACCAGAGAGAGGAAGGGGGAGAATGGTAGGGCATGAGGTCATAAAATTTGTGGCCTGGGGTTAGGGAGGTAATATAGGGCCCTGTAGAACTACAGAACTACAGAATCCTATAGTAAGGATTTTGGACTTTATGCTGAGTGAAATGGGGAGCCATTGAAGGGTTTTGAGCAGAGGAGTGACATGATTTTAAAAGGATCTGTGGCTGCTGTGTGAATAGACTATGGGTGTCAAATGAGGAAGAACTCAGTGTTCTTCTAGAAGGAGGCTCTTCCATAGTCCAGGTGAGAGATAATGCTTATTGTCTCATTTAATCCCTAACTCAAGGGCTATTATGAGGATTAAATAAGATAACATATTTAGGGTGCTTGGCACACAGTAGGTGCTAAGTATAACAAAGTCTCGAGGAACAGCAGTGTCTAGAGGGAGTGAATGAGTATCTTTGGGTCTGGACAACGTGCTGCTTTTATGGCTCTAGGGATACAAAGAAAAAAAAAACTGAGTTTTTGAGGAGCTCAGAATCCTGTGGGTTGGACATTTCTGCAGAGGTAATCCCAATTCGACTGGCCAAAATGACTTGACACGGGGGCGGCTCTGGTGGTCCTGTGAGGAATGCCTGATTTGGGGAAAGTACAAAAGGATTCATCTGACACACAACTTCTGCCTTTGCCGTCTATAGTCTACTCACTTAGAAGCCAGGCCTCAAACTCAGGGCTGTCTGAATCTTCAGGCTCACGTTCCCAACCACTCTGATATAGTGAAATGGAGTAGGACCCTATGGTCCTTTCCCCACCATGTCTTCTGCCTGCCGTTTTGTTTTTTTTTTTGTGGTACGCGGGCCTCCCACTGTCGTGGCCTCTCCCACCGCGGAGCACAGGCTCCGGACGCGCAGGCCCAGCGGCCACGGCTCACGGGCCCAGCCGCTCCGCGGCACGTGGGACCCTCGCAGACCGGGGCACGAACCTGCGTCCCCTGCATCAGCAGGCAGACCCCCAACCCCCAACTGCGCCACCAGGGAAGCCCGTGCCTGCCTTTTGTCTGTAGAAAAACTTTAGCCAAAGAATACGTTTAATCAGAGAAGTGAGAAAATGCTGAAGCAAAGGAAAACAGTCAACTAAGACCAAATAATCATAGTTTAGTCATTAAACAAAGTCAAGGACCTTTAGTTCCTCCTCAAGGGCTATAGATAATATTCTGAGCCATATCCTGGGAGCTGTCTTGCAGATACTGAAACCCCCACCAGGTGGAAGAAGTTAACTCCATCATGACCAGACTGTAGCCATGACATAAGTTGCCAAAATTCTGAGAACTTTCCCTCAAAGAAATGGGGACAAATGGACTCTGGAACTGAAGATTAACTGTACTTAAAACAATCAAGATGACACTGATCAGACCACTGCATGACCAATTTCAAGATGACTGTCAGAGCTGACTGTACTGTTTCTGCACGTAGCCCCCTCCCTCTACCTATAAAACTCTTGCCCCCTGATTGTCAGTGGTGGGGGGGATTGGCCTTTGGACAACAGGAGTCTGCCCCCTCCCACCCCTACCCCTACCCCCCGCCCCCAGTTGGCAGCCTCTGAAATAAAGCAAACTTTCCTTTCCACCAACCTTGCCTCTTTATTGGCTTTAGAGCTGTGAGCAGCCAGATCCCACTTTTGGTAACAATACGGCCAATCATGTGGTGACATGGTTCTCTACACTTAACCCATGGCCTTGCTGGTTACAGCCTCGGCAGAAGCTGCTATGCAATGGATTGAGGAGTTTTCAAAACCCAAAGAGAAGGCTTCCCTGGTGGCGCAGTGGTTGAGAGTCCGCCTGCTTATGCAGGGGACATGGGTTCGTGCCCCGGTCCGGGAGGATCCCACATGCCGCGGAGCGACTAGGCCCGTGAGCCATGGCCTCTGAGCCTGCGCGTCCGGAGCCTGTGCCCCGCAATGGGAGAGGCCACAACAGTGAGAGGCCCGTGTACCAAAAAGAAAACCCAAAGAGAGAGGGAAAGCCAGGCTTATTATTCCTCTGATTGGCATTTACTGCAAGTAACAAGTAAATAACACACATAGTGGGAGAGGAAGTAGCTATCTGTTGGTTATGGGACTTCTGTGGTTAAGGCTTTGGGGAGGCTTCTCTGGATGAGGATGTGGGAAGGTCAGTGCTGTGGACCCCTCTCCCACAGACCCACCAGCACTGGTTCAAAAAACTGCAAAAAAAACTGCCCTTTTTCTTTTTTTAAAAGTGTCTGCCCATTTTAGATGGAGAAAAGTGCCCTCTGCAGGGCACTTCCACTTGGCCTCTGAAATCACCAACTGCAATTCTTTGGATGAGCTTTCTCTCAAAGAGAAACAAAGAAGCAGGGAAGCAAAAAGAACAAGAATGAGAGTGAGACAAAGAAATTGAGGAGGATACAATTAGAGGAAGCATAATTAATCATGGGACCAGAAGAGGCAGAACATCTGAGGGAAGTTACAAAAAAGAAGACAGCTGAAGGATAGGGAGAAGAACAGGCACTTCTTCCTCACTAAAGAACGGTCAGCTGATTACAGCCCCCTCCATGTCTGCAGTGATAGAGCACCTCCAGCACCTGCCCTCAGATCCCCCTCGTCATCACCCTGCGTGGAGGGCAGGGTGGCATTCACTCCTCAGGAGCTCCTCATCCCTTTGTTCCTTCATTCCTTCAACATACAGTTAATGAGAACCTCCTTTGGGTCAGAAACTGCTCAAGATGTTTGGGATATAGATGTGAATAAGGCAATAAGCACACAAGTGAGTTAACAAGTTCATTGTAGATAGTGGTAAATTCTGTGAAGAAAATGAAATAGTAGGATGGGGTGTGTTGGGGAGGCTGCCCCAACTAGGGTGTTGTCATCTGTGCAATGGGGTTAATAACAGGACTGTTCTCACTGGGTTGCTGTGAGGATCATAGGAGTTAATACATAAAGTGCTTAGCACAGTGCCTGGCACAGAGTGAGCTGTCATCTCTTGTATCCTAATGTGGGCAGGGCCTGTTTCTCGGACAAAGTTTTGTTACTTTCGTTGGATTGTCTTTCTCTGAAGGAAAGGACTATTATCTATCTTGTTTTCTGCTCTATAGAAAATGCCTGGTGTACAGTCAGTCAATACTTGTTGGATGGAAAAATAAATTCCCATTTTACCAATAGAGAAACCGAAGCTGAGAGTTTAGGGGAGTAAAATCATCCAGCTAAATTAGTGGCAGAGCAGGGACTGAAATCCAATCCTCTGGATCAGAAAGACTTCAGGCCCAGGGATTCTTAGAGGTCAGTCCTGATGCCCCTAGAAGCCCACCTGTTCTCTGGATATAGGGGGATGGAAAGTGGTGGGATGTTATGGGAAGAGGTTCAGAGAGGTTTCTGATAACACCTTAAGTAGACTTAAAAGGAGTCCTGTGCCCTGTGGCTCTCCTTACTCTCCCAACCTCTCTGACCAGCTACAAAGGTGAAAGCCACCCAAAAAACCTCTGAATCTTTTTCACCCCCACTGTGGGCTGCTCCCCAGCAGCTAGCCACATGGTGCAGAATCATTCCATCCCTTTCACCACTAAACCCTTGACTGCTGAGATGGCTTTCCTTCTTTCCTTCCTTGCTTCATCTTTCCAGCTTGCCCAAAGCTCTCCCTTTCTCTCCATCTCTAACCCTCTCATTCACTTCTCTCTTTCCAGATCTCTGATCTTCCTCCGTCCCTTTTCCATTTTTCCCTCCTTTCCTCCCTCCCTTCATAAAGCAATAGCCTTGCTCTTTCCTCCCTAAACTGAAGGGCAGGAGTGTAGTAAAACAAATGGATGTTAACAGAGTACATTTCCACTGTATTCATCCCCATGCAGAGAAGATTTATCAGGGTCTCTCACCCTGCACTGTTATGTAAATGTGGTAATCCAGTGGAAATATGATATCTGAGGAGTCTGAGGATAAAGTCACCATTAAAACTATCCATTACCCACTGGAGCTTGGGTTTGGTTAACTCACTCACTGCCTTGCTTGCCTCCTGCCTTTCCTCCTCTGGGGGGAAAACTTGACAGGTGGCAACAGCTTATAAAAAATGCTTTCTGCCTCCTTGGCTCCCTGGAGGTCATCGGAAGAATCAGATGTTTGTAAAGTGCCTGAGGAATTATAATGTGCTGCATAATTCAAGGATATTATTATTATTATTTTATTTTATTATTATTATTTTTTGCAGTACGCAGGCCTCTCACTGTTGTGGCCTCTCCCACGGTGGAGCACAGGCTCCGGACGCGCAGGCTCAGCGGTCATGGCTCACGGGCCCAGCCGCTCCACGGCATGTGGGATCTTCCCGGACCGGGGCACGAACCCGTGTCCCCTGCATTGGCAGGCGGACTCTCAACCACTGCGCCACCAGGGAAGCCCCGTATTATTATTTCTATTGTCACGTGGGCCATCTCTGTGCCTCTTCGATGTGACAGGTGTCTGCTCAGTCTGCAAGCCTGGGCTAACCCCATGCTTGGGTGTCTGTCACCCCCTTCTGTTGGCCTGCACCTATAAGCAATGCTCCTTCTTTTCTCTCTTTCTAAGTAGCCCTTGGGCACTCAAGAAGCACGTTGATGTTTGTTTGTCCGAGAAGTTTAATAGGAAGATAAGCTCCTGAGGGGGATGAGAATCCTAGGAGTAGCCCTCCACATTCCCACCCCTCAGGAGTGGAGAGTGGGGCAGGTCCACAGAGGCAATGAGAATAGGAAGGCAGGCTAGGGTCAAAGCCCTTAGCCCCAGTCAGACTTCAGGGCAGCTGTACCAAGGGCCTCAGGATTGCATGTGCTGCCCTACATTACTCAGAGGCTGTGCTCAAGGAGGACTACACTGCCCTCTGTTCCCAAACAGGCAGAAAAGCCTGGTGGTAAAGAGTCCTGGATTTGAGTCCCAGTCTTCTACTTTCCAAATTAGTTCCCCTCACTCCTCTCACTTGCAAAATGGCAGTGATAATAGTATCTGCCTCACAGGGTTGTTGTGAGGAATCAATGAGAAAACTTATGAAGTTCTTAGTAGGTAGTAAAATAATTTTGTTGTTGTTTTAAGTGTTGCTCAGAATGCTTTCTACATCATGGGTAATACCCCTCAAAGGCCTGGCTGTGGGGATATAGCTCTTACTTGGCCACCTTCCCCAAGAAAGGGCCCCTAAACCTGGGTTGTGCCTGCTCCCCTAGAGATCAAGCTGTTTCACCCCAGCAACCCCTGGGGGCCAGAGCTGAGGGACCGGAGGAGGCAATGGAAAGGCAACAAAAGTTTTGAGGGAGGTGGATGTCTCTTACATAAAAATGTCAAGAGTCAGAGCTGGAAGTAGAGGAGGTGGCGGGGGTGAGGGGAGGAGGGAAGAAGACAGGATGTCTCTAAGCTGCCAGAATCCGGATGGGGCTGCAACTCTAGGGCCCTGACACTTCCTGCCACCCCCAGTCTTGAGGATGAGTCACTAGAGGGAGGAGTGATAGAGGCATCACGCTCTGCCCACAGAGCAGCGGGCTGTTCCCCAAAAGAGGGCTGGTGGGAGGGAGAAGGAGATCCAGAGGCTTAGTGGCTGAGAGGAGCTGGGAAGAAGGGGAGAGAGGAGGAGCTCTCAAGGCTCAGCTTACCTCTTGCAAGTCCAAGGAGGCAGGCACCACCTTCCATCTCATGTGCCAGCTTCACTGCCCATCCTGGCCACAAATAGTCAATCCACAATTGCTCTTTTGACTTCTGTCTCTGCCCATGTTAGTTTGGCTCTATCCAGTTTTCCTTCTCTACAGGGGGTTGGGTGGGGTGTGGGAGGGTGTGCTTCACATCCTTTTGGGCATCCACAATGGGGGAGGGGACAAGGGACCACTCATCACTTTTCTACCTGGCCAAATCTTAAAGTCTCCTTCACTTTTTAATTTATTTATTTTATTAAAACATTAAAAAATTTTAATTATATATTGAAGTGTAGTTGATTAACAATGATGTGTTGTTAGTTACAGATGTACAGCAAACTGATTCAGTTATACCCATACAAGTATTCATTCTTTTTCAAATTCTTTTCCCATTTAGGTTATTACAGAATATTGATCTGAGTTCCCTGCACTGTCCTTGTTGGTTATCTATTTTAAATATAGTAGTGTGTACATGTCAATCCCAAACTCCCAATCTATCTCTACCCCTGCCCTTCCCCCTGGTAACCGTAAATCTGTTCTCTAAGTCTGTGAGTGTTTCTGTTTTGTAAATAAGTTCATTTGTATCATTTTTTAAAATAGATTTTTTTGGAGTATAATTGCTTCACAATACTTTGTTAGTTTCTGTTGTACAACAAAGTGAATCAGCCATATGCATACATATATCCCCATATCCCCTCCCTCTTGAGACTCCCTCCCACCTTCCCTATCCCACCCCTTTAGGTCACTGCAAAGCACCGAGCTGATCTCCCTGTGCTATGCTGCTGCTTCCCACTAGTTAACTGTTTTACATTCGGTAGTGTATATATGTCCATGCTACTCTCACTTTGCTCCAGCTGCCCCCTCTCCTCCCTCTCCCCTCCATGTCCTCAAGTCCATTCTCTATGTCCATGTCTTTATTCCTGCCCTGCCACTAGGTTCATCAGTTCCTTTTTTTTTTTAGATTCCATATATATGTGTTAGCATATGGTATTTGTTTTTCTCTTTCTGACTTACTTCACTCTGTATGACTAACTCTATGTGCATCCACCTCACTACAAATAACTCAATTTCATTTCTTTTTATGGCTGAGTAATATTCCATTGTATATATGTGCCACATCTTCTTTATCCATTCATCTGTTGATGGACATTTAGGTTGCTTCCATGTCCTGGCTATTGCAAATAGTGCTGCAATGAACCTTGTACTACATGTATTTTTTTGAATTATGGTTTTCTTAGGGTATATGCCCAGTAGTGGGATTGCTGAGTCATATGGTAGTTCTATTTTTAGTTTTTTAAGGAACCTCCATACTGTTGTCCATAGTGGTTGTATCAATTTACATTCCCAGCAACAGTGCAAGAGGGTTCCCTTTTCACCACACCCTTTTCATCATTTACTGTTTCTAGATTTTTTAATAATGGCCATTCTGACCGGTGTGAGGTGATACCTCATGGTAGTTTTGATTTGCATTTCTCTAATAATTAGTGATGTTGAGCATCTTTTCATGTGCCTCTTGGCCATGTGTAATTGAATTGTTTTTTTGATATTGAGCTGTTTGTATATTTTGGAGATTAATCCTCTGTCCATTGTTTCATTTGCAAATATTTTCTCCCATTCTGAGGGTTGTCTTTTCATCTTGTTTATGGTTTCTTTTGCTGTGCAAAAGCTTTTAAGTTTAATTAGGTCCCATTTGTTTATTTTTGTTGGACAGCTACATGTAAAAGAATGAAATTAGAACACTACCTAACACCATACACAAAAATAAACTCCAAACGGATTAAAGACCTAAATTAAGACCAGACACTATAAAACTCTTAGAGGAAAACATAGGAAGAACACTTTTTGACATAAACCACAGCAAGATCTTTTTTGACCCGCCTCCTAGAGTAATGGAAATAAAAATTTGTATCATGTTTTTAATGTGGACCATTTTAAAGTCTTTATTGAATTTGTTATGATATTGCTTCTGTTTCATGTTTTGGTTTTTTTTTTTTTTTTTTTTTTTTTTTTTGCGGTATGCGGGCCTCTCACTGTTGTGGCCTCCCCCGTTGCGGAGCACAGGCTCCGGACGCGCAGGCTCCGCGGCCATGGCTCACGGGCCCAGCCGCTCCGCGGCATATGGGATCCTCCCAGACCGGGGCACGAACCCGTATCCCCTGCATCGGCAGGCGGACTCTCAACCACTGCGCCACCAGGGAAGCCCTCATGTTTTGGTTTTTTGGCCAGGAGGCATGTGGGATCTTAGCTCCCCAGCCAGAGACTGAACTCACACCCGCTGCATTGGAAGACGAAGTCTTAACTGCTGAACTGCCAGGGAAGACCCTATGAATTTTAAAAATTCTGCATATAAGAGATATCATATGATATTTGTCTTTCTTTGTCTGACTTACTTTACTTAGTATGATAATCTCCAGGTCCATCCATGTTACTGCAAATGGCATTATTTCATTCTTTTTAATGGCTGAGTAATATTCCATTGTATATATGTACCACACCTTTAACCATTCATCTGTTAATGGACATTTAGGTTGCTTCCATGTCTTGGCTATTGTGAACAGCACTGCAATGAACATTCAAACCATGGTTTTCTCTGGCTATATGCCCAGGAGTGGGATTGCTGGCTCATATGGTAGCTCTATTCTTTTTTTTAAAAAAATAGATTTAATTAATTAATTAATTTTTGGGCTGTGTTGGGTCTTCGTTGCTGTGCACAGGCTTTTCTCTAGTTGTGGCGAGCGGGGGCTACTTACTCTTCGTTGCCGTGTGAGGGCTTCTCATTGTGGTGGCTTCTCTTGTTGTGGAGCACAGGCTCTAGATGCACAGGCTTCAGTAGTTGTGGCTTGTGGGCTCTAGAGCGCAGGCTCAGTAGTTGTGGCGCATGGGCTTAGTTGCTCTGCAGCATGTGGGATCTTCCCAGGCCAGGGCTCAAACCCGTGTCCCCTGCATTGGCAGGTGGATTCTTTTTTTTTTTTTTTTTTTTGCGTATGCGGGCCTCTCACTGCTGTGGCCTCTCCCGTTGCGGAGCACAGGCTCCGGACACGCAGGCTCCGGATGCGCAGGCTCAGCGGCCATGGCTCACGGGCCCAGCCGCTCCGCGGCATATGGGATCCTCCCAGACCGGGGCACGAACCCGTATCCCCTGCATCGGCAGGCGGACTCTCAACCACTGCGCCACCAGGGAGGCCCGGCAGGTGGATTCTTAACCACTGTGCCACCAGGGAAGCCCCAGTAGTCCTATTCTTAGTTTTTTAAGGAACCTCCTTACTGTTCTCCATAGTGGCTGTATCAATTTACATTCCCACCAACAGTATAGCAGGGTTCCCTTTTCTCCACACCCTCTCCAGTATTTATTGTTTGTAGGAAGTCTCCTCCACTTTAAAAGCCTTTTCCATGTCCCTGAGCAACCTGTCTATAACTCTGTTGCAGCACTTGTTTCATTTTGTTGGGATTTTTTTTTTTTTGGGAATGCCTGATCTCTTAGCCTTCCAGCTCCTCAGTCAGGGACTTCTTTATGTCCCTAGAGCCCATCCAGAGGTTAGGCAAAAATATATGGATGTGGTCTTGGCCCATAAATACTATTTTTTTCTTCTCTCCTTCTCTAGTTACTACTATTCTCTGACTCTTCTTTATAGTTTCCATTAACTGAGCACCTCCTATGTGCCCGGTATCTTTACACATTAATTTATTTAATCCTCATAATGACCTAATGCTCATTTTACAGATGAGATAACTGAGCTCAGTGAGGTTAAGTAACCCGACCAAGGTCACAAAGTCAGCAGGTGCCAGAACTGAGATTGGCCAGCAAAGCCCTCAGAATTTGGTTTGTTTATTTTAAGAATCTTTTTATTATTATTTTTAAATGCGATGATCAGACCTCTTAGTTGTAACTATTTCACATAGAATTTTTAGTTAGCTTTTGACTTACCTGCTGCTTTTCTTCATATGTATATGTATGTATATATATATATAATCTTTATTGAGGTATAATTTATGTACTAAGCAATTCATTTAAAGTGCACAATTCAGTAGTTTTAGTATATTTACAGAGTTGTGCAACCATCGCCACAGTCAACCCTAGAACATTTTCAGTACCCATTTGGAGTCATTTCCCATTTCCCCCCAACACGCCCAGCCCTAATCAACCACTAGTGTACTTTGTGTCTCCGTAGATTTGCCTAGTCTGGACATTTGATGTGAATGGAATCATACATTATGTGGTCTTTTGTGACTGGCTTCTTTTACTTAGCAGAATGTTCTCAAGGTTCATCCATGGTTTAGCATTTATCGGTACTTCATTTCTTTTCATTGCTGAATAATATTCCATTAATATTAATGGAATGGAATAATAATATTCCATTGTATGGATATTGTATGGCTATACCATAAAATACCACATTGTATTTATCCATTTATCAATTGATAAAAATTTGGATTGCTTCCACTTTGAGGCTATTATGAATAACATTACTATGAACAGTCGTGTACAAATTTTTGTATGAACACGAGTTTTCAACTCCCTTGGGTATATGTATATCTAGGAGTGGAATTGCTGGGCCATATGGTAACTCTGTGTTCAACCTTTTGAGAAATGCCAGACTGTTTTCCAAAGCAGCTGCGCCACTTTATTTTTTTTTAAATTTTTGGCCGTGTTGGGTCTTTGTTGCTGTGCGCAGGCTTTCTCTAGTTGCGGCGAGTGGGAGCTACTCTTTGTTGCGGTGCACGGGCTTCTTATTGCAGTGGCTTCTCTTGTTGCGGAACAGGGGCTCTAGGTGCATGGGCTTCCATAGTTGCTACACGCGGCCTCAGCAGTTGTGGCTCATGGGCATAGTTGCTCCGAGGCATGTGGGATCTTCCCGGACCGGGGATTCAACCCGTGACCCCTGCATTGTCAGGCAGATTCTTAACCACTGTGCCACCAGGGAAGTCCCTGCACCACTTTACAATCTCACCAGCAGTGTGTGAGGGTTCCAATTTCTCCACATCCTCCTTTTTTTTTTTTTTTTTACTTTACCATTTTAATCATTTAAGTGTACAGTTCAGTGGCATTAAGTACACTCACACTGTTGTGCAAGTATCACCACCATCCACCTCCAGAACATTTTCATCTTCCCAAACTGAAACTCTGTTCTCATTAAACAATAATTTCCCATTCTCCATCCTCCAAAAAGTTCAGTACTTGTTATTATCTATCTTTTTTTAATTATAGCCATCCTGGTGGTTTAACTTTTCATTTCTCTGGTGACTAATGATGTTGAACATCTTTTTATGTGCTTACTGGCGATTTGCATATCTTCTTCAGTGAAATATCTGTTCAGATCCTTTGCCCATTTTTAAATTGGGTTATTTGTCTTTGTATTGAGTTGTAAGTGTACTTTATATATTCTAGATTCAAGTCTCTTATCAGATTTATGATTTGCACACATTCTCACCCATTCTGTTGGTTGTCTTTTTACTTTCTTGATGGTATCCTTTGAAGCACAAAAAAGTTTTAATTTTGATGAAGTCCACTTAGCTTTTTTTTTTTTTTCCATTGCTCGTGCTTTTACTGTCATACCTAAGAAGGCTTTCCCTAACCCAAAGTCATGAAGATTTACTCTTATGTTTTCTTTTGGGAGTTTTATAGTTTTAGTTCTTACATTTAAGTCTATTACCCATTTTGAGTTGGCTTTTATATATAGTATAAGGAAGGGGTCTAAGTTCATTTTTTCACACATGGATATCCAGCATCATTTGTTAAAAGGCTATTCTTTCATTATTGAATTGTCTTGACATCTTTTTTGAAAATTAACTGACTATAAATGTGAGGGTTTATTCTGGAGTCTTAAGTCCATTCCATTGATCTATATGTCTCTTTTTATGCTAGTACCACACTGTCTTGATTATTATACTCCAACTTTGTTCTTTTTTTTTTACACTGTTGTGCTCCTCTGGGTTCCTTGCATTTCCATATCATTTTTAGGATCAGCTTGTCAGTTTCTGCAGAGAAGCCAGCTGGGATTTTGATAAGGTTTGTGTTGTAGATCAATTTGTGGAGAAAACCGTCATTCTTAATCAGGACATCATGCCATCTATCAATCCCAATGCAAAAGGAGACAAAAGGAGCATACCAGAGGACGGAGAGAAAGTGGTCATGCATATGGAGCAAGTAGAAATGAATCCAGATGTGGTGAGGTCCTAGGCCAAACAAGAGGCAGAATTTGGGAACACTGAATTCTTCCTTATCAGATGCATCTTCCATTAATCTGATTTCAGTCCATAGACTGAAGACGCTATGGCTTCTTCCTTCCCAAGATCATTCCTTCCTTTTCCCTAGGTTCTCTTCCAAATACCCAGAGATTATGAGAATGCCTTATATACCTTAATTGGTGGGATTTAATCAAAACTCCCTGCTGAAAAGACCCAGGTCTCAATAATGAAAAGAAATTAATCTCATCCCCAACCCCCTTTCTGCAGTAGGAAGTGTTACAGCTCCTTCTTGGCAAGTTTTGGAGAAGTTTGCCTACCCTGGGGTCTTTGTTCTAAGGAGACCCACATTTGGAGGGTGTGCATGGCTCTCCAAGGGTGGTCTGGGGTGTGCAGGGGTAGGGAATATGGCTGCAACTCTCTTATAGTCTCCTGATCTGGTGAACTCAGTTGGGCCCAAAGCATCTTGCTATAATCTGTACCTTCTGTACTTCAACCAGACCATCTTTCTTGCTAAGAGCTGGTGAGGGATGAGGATGAGAGATGGGGGTATAGGCTGGAGGAGAAGTGAGCTTAATTCCCTCCTAGTGGATGGGAAAGGATGTTTGAAATTGCTCATTTAGCAAACGATTTAGCCTGCTGTAGAAAATCCGATTACAATTCTTATTTTAGTCCCTGGCTCCTGGGAAGAGCAGCTTTGGGCTTTGTGAAGACCATGGTGCACAGTCTCTTCTGAATCCAGTCAAACAATCATCACCAATAAGATGCTAAAAGCCAGAGGCAGGGAAACTTCACCAGGTTTCCATGCCTCTTCCCACCCCTTCACCCTAGTCCCTTACATCATCAGTCAATTATCTGGTTAGCTGAGCCTTTTCTTTGCCCATTGCAATATAAATAGCAGGCATTTTATGGGTCCCCATTAAGCAATGTGATCAGCATCAATTACCTAATGAGACTCTGGAAGGTCGTGATTTAAAATCCTGTCTTCAGTTGTGATTCGGCTTTTTCTGGAGCCAACGTGATAATTGCAGTGACATCCAAACTAATGGCACTCCAGATGTGGGGCCTTTGCTCCCAGCTTGGGTTTGGCCACGGGGAAAATTCACCCTCTGCCAAGGGGCTGATCACTGTACTTTGTTCTGAAAAGGAGAGTTTTGTATGTTTTACCAGGGCTCAGGGAGTGATGACTAGATCTGCCTTTCTCTGCCCTATAGCCTTAGGGTCTCTGGGCATGTAAGAGGGTGAGACTACAGGAAAGTACAGGGACATAGGAGACGATCAGCTCCTGAGGGCAGGGAGTTTAGTCTGTTTCGTTCTTTGCTGTTTCCATAGAGCCTATAGACTACCCGACACATAGTAGTGGCTCCATAAATACTTTATGAATGAAGGACTAGAATCCCAGGATGGTCCCTTCAGCCAGCAAGTCCTTCAGTTTGCAAGTTTAGGTATAGTTCCCTGGAAGACAAGGAGAGATTTTTGTATTTAGTGGTGATCTTTCTAGCCTGAAGACTTAGTAATTGCCCCATGTGGGCTGGTAGTCTGAGATGCAAGCATTCGACATTGACAGTCTGGTGGGTTTCATCTTTCTCTCTAAACATCCCTACCCCCACCCCCAGACATGCTGGTTAAGGATGTTTTTTTCCAGAGCCACACAGGTGGTTCCTTTTCTTCCTCACCTTTCCTAGCTCCTCCCTTGGATAAGAAGCAACTTAAAGCTACTTGCCAAATCCATTTGTCAATTTTCAGTTATCATTTAGTCTGTGTCTCACCATCATTTGACTTAGTTCATGGCACCCTTCTTTTGGAACACTTTCTTCACCTGGCTTCCTGGGCACTAACACGTTTATGGTTTTCCTCTTGCTTTCCTAGCAGATCCTTTCCCTATCTTTATGCCTTCTACAAGTTCAAGTCCCAGGGATATATCTTTTACCCATACTCATTTCTAAGTAATTTTCTCTAGTATCAAGCTTTAAATACTTTCTATACTGATGGCTATATCTCTAGTTTGGACCTCTCTTTTGAACTACAGACTCAGATGTCTAATGCCTACCTGACATTTCCACTTGTATATCTAATAGCAATCTCAAGCTTGGTATGTCCAAAAAAAAATCTTGATTCTTTGACCCTTCTAGTTCGCCATTCCCTGCACAATCCTAGTGGCATCTCCCTTTACCTGGTTGCTCAAGTCAGATACCTAGGGGCCATTCCCGACTCCTCTCTTTCCCTCAGTCCCCACATTCAATCTATCAGTTAGCTCTGTAAGCTATGTTTTCAAACTATGTTCTGCATCTGACCACCTCAAATTAACTTTATCATTACCATCCTGGTTCAAGCCATCATCCTCTTTCACCTAGATTAGTGTAATTACTTCCTAACTGGTCTCCCTACTTCCACCCCTACTCCTTACCTCTTCTATTTTAAACTCAGAGTCAGAGTAATCTTTTAAGAATATTAAATTACGTCTCCCTTCTGCTCAAAGTTGTCCAGTGAGAAGATGCTTAGCATTATTATTCATCAGGAAAAATGCAAATTAAAACCACACTGAGGTACCATTATATACCCACCAGAATGCTAAAATTCTGACAACACTAAGTGTAGGCAAGGATGTGGAACAACTGGAACTCTCATTCACTGCTGGTGGGAATGTAAACTGGGAAATGCCCTAAGGTAAACTGTCACTCTCTACTAAAGTTAGACATATACTATTGTCCAATAATTCCACTCCTAGGTATATACCCAAGATAAATGAGTGCACATGTGGACAAAAAGACGTACAAGAATGTTCGTATCAACCTTATTCATAATAGCCCCAAATTGGAAACAAACCAACTGTGCATCAACAGGAGAATGGCTAAATAAACTGGTATATTTATTCAATGGAATACTACATAGCAGTAAAAAAGAATGAACTACGAATATATGTAAACTGATGTTGAGCTTTTGACAGGAAAAATAAATTTCTGTTTGTTTTTTTTTTTTGTGGTACGCGGGCCTCTCACTGTTGTGGTCTCTCCCGTTGCGGAGCATAGGCTCCGGACATGCAGGCTCAGCGGCCATGGCTCACAGGCCCAGCCGCTCTGCGGCATGTGGGATTTTCCCGGACCGGGGCACGAACCCGTGTCCCCTGCATCGGCAGGCAGACTCTCAACCACTGCGCCATCAGGGAAGCCCCATCATTGTGTTTTTATTTGAGTCCTTCCTTTCCTTCTGGTACTGCAAGATGCTCCAGGCTCACATTGTATATTTCCTGCTCCATCCCTAGAATCAGCCATTTCCAAGGAACTCTGGTTTCTTTTATTACAAAGAAGTTTCACTACTTGAAATTATATTATTTCTTAGCTTTCTATTTGTATCTTCCACTAAAATATTAGGTCCTTAAGTACAACCTTTTTTGCTTTTTTTTTTTTTTTTTTTTTGTGGTACACGGGCCTCTCACTGTTGTGGCCTCTCCCGTTGCAGAGCACAGGCTCTGGACCCACAGGCTCAGTAGCCATGGCTCACGGGCCTAGCCGCTCCTCAGCATGTGGGATATTCCCGGACCGGGGCATGAACCCATATCCCCTGCATTGGCAGGTGGACTCAACCACTGCGCCACCAGGGAAGCCCCCTTTTTTGCTTCTTCACTGCTATATCTCTATTACCTAGAATCGTATCTGGCACATAGCAGGATGTCAATAAACGTTTAGTGAGTGAATGAATAAATGAGTAAAGCCAAGTAGTATACCTTTTTATACATGTATTTTTTTTAACTTTAAAAAAAATAAACATTTATTTTATTTATTTATTTTTGGTTGCACTGGGTCTTCATTGCTGCGTGCGGGCTTTCTCTAGTTGCAGGGAGCGGGGGCTACTCTTCGTTTCGGTGCACAGGCTTCTCATTTCAGTGGCTTCTCTTGTTGTGGAGCATGGGCTCTAGGCGCATGGGCTTCAGTAGCTGTGGCACGTGGGCTCAGTAGTTGTGGCTCGCGGGCCCTAGAGCGCAGGCTCGGTAGTTGTGGCACACGGGCTTAGTTGCTCTGCAGCATGTGGGATCTTCCCGGACCAGGGCTTGAACCCATGTCCCCTGCATTGACAGGCGGACTCTTAACCACTGCACCACCAGGGAAGCCCTATACATGTATTCTTCATGGCGCTTTGACACTCATAAGGATTTGATTAAAGGATAGATGTATAAATGGATGTATATATAGATGTATGAATCAAAAAATGAATGAATGAATGACTAAAAAGATGGATAGATTATTGGATGTATGTATGAATCAAGAAAGAGATGGAAGTTGATATTACTACTATGCACTCCAGTTTTTCCTGATAGAAACTGGGTGGTAGGGGCCTCATTCTTGATTCCTTTCACACTTTCTTCTCCCACATTCAGTCAACCACTAAGTCCTGCCAATTTTACATCTCAAATACTTCTTAAATCCTTTTCCTATTTTTTTTAGTCCAACTGCTATTTCCCTAGAGCAGGCTCTCTTCATCTCTTGCCTGGATGCTGCTATGGCCTCCTAAGTCATCTGCCTTCAGCCTGTTCCTGCCCCCAACACCATCCACGTTTCAGCCAGAGGGCTCATATAAAATACAACTTTGCCCGTGTCACTCCTCTGCTTAAACCTTCAGAGTAAAGTCAAAAATCCTTAGCACCTACAATGACCCGAACACTGGCCATCTCTCTAGCCTCTCCTCTGCCGTTCTTTACCTTGCACTGATTTGTATGCCTCTGAAATATCAAACTGCTGGTAGTTCCCACCAGGGATCATGCTGCTTCCCTGTTCTGTCCTTTGCTCAAACTACTCCCCGCTGCCTGGAATGCCCTTTCCTCACAGTCCATAGCTCAAAATTCTTACCTGTTTCAATGTGGAAAGCATGTAACTTTGTAGTTGTGATTATGCTTATTAGCAGGCCCAAGACTAGAGAGCGAAATTTAAGGAGAGTTGTTCAAGTGAGAGTAAATCTTTAAATTTTGTGCTCTAGGTAGCTCACTTGACTCACCTTATTCCCTGTCCTCATCTCTTCTCCTAGATTGGGAGCTTCCTGAGGGTAAGAACTTTGTCTTTTATTCTTATAATCCCTAGCACAGTGGCAGGTGCTCAGTAAATGTGGGAAGGAGGAAGGATGAGTTAGAGGTCCACTGCCTGGGTCTTCAAATCCAGACTCTGTCTCTTACTAGTATGGGAATTTGAACAAGTTCTTCTCTGTTCCTCAGTTTCCTTATCTGTTGAAAAGAAATAATAATAATATCTCCATCATAGGATTGTTTTTCCATGTTAAGGGAAATTATCCATTTCATCAAAATTTAAAATTGATTGACCTAAAGTTCTTTACAGTATTCTGTTGTGATTTTAAAATTTCTACTTTATCTGCCGGTATGTCCCCTTTAAATTTTTTTGATATTGTTTATTTATGCCTTCTCTTTTTCTTGATTGAGCTTATCAAAAGTTTTTATTGATCTTCTATAGTATCTCTATTTCCCAATTTGTTAAAATTTGGCTTTGTCTTGTGAGTTCTTCTTCCTACTCTCTTTTGGATTAGTCTGTTCTTTTTTAATTTCTTGAGTTGGATGCTTTTTTCCAGCTTTTGCTTTTTTTATATAAGCATTTAAATCCACACATTTCCCTTTAAGTATCACATTATCTGCTTCCCACAGCTAATTTTAATTTCTAAATATCTTTTTTTTTTTTTTTGGCGGTACGTGGGCCTCTCACTGTTGTGGCCTCTCCCGTTGTGGAGCACAGGCTCTGGATGTGCAGGCTCAGCGGCCATGGCTCACGGGTCCAGCTGCTCCGTGGCATGTGGGATCTTCCCAGACCGGGGCACGAACCGGTGTCCCCTGCATCGGCAGGCGGACTCTCAACCACTGAGCCACCAGGGAAGCCCTAAATATCTTCATTTTGATTTAATTTTTGTCCCATGGGTCTAGAAGCATTTCCAAATGCATGGGACCCTTGTTATCTTTTTGTTGTTAAGTTCTATTTTGATTAAAGAAAGTGGTTTATTGACTTTTAAAAATATCTGATGAGATGTACTCTTCTGTCTAGTATGTGATCAGTTTTTTAGATGTTCCATAGGTGCTTGAAAGGATAATCATTGGCTGCCTCATAGGGTATTGTGAAGATAAATATTAGATAATACCTATAAAGCCCTTAAAACAATACTTAGCACATAGATCTCGAGAAGTAGTGGCTCCCATTGTTTTATTTTTAATTTAAAAAATAATAAATTTATTTATTTTTTGGTTGTGTTGAGTCTTCGTTGCTGTGCACGGGCTTTCTCTAGTTGTAGCGAGTGGGGTCTACTCTTCATTGCAGTGCACGGGCTTCTCATTGTGGTGGCTTCTTTTGTTGTGAAGCACAGGCTCTAGACGCACGGGCTTCAGTAGTTGTGGCGTGGGGGCTCAGTGGTTGTGGCTTGCAGGCTCTAGAGCGCAGGCTCAGTAGTGTGGCACACGGGCTTCGTTGCTCCACAGCATGTGGGATCTTCCCGGACCAGGGCTTGAACCCGTGACCCCTGCATTGGCAGGCGGATTCTTAACGACTGCGCCACCAGGGAAGTCCCCCATTGTTTGTTTTTTTTTTGCAGTACGCGGGCCTTTCACTGTTGTGGCCTCTCCCGTTGCGGAGCACAGGCTCCGGACGCCCAGGCTCAGCGGCCATGGCTCACGGGCCCAGCCGCTTCGCGGCATATGGGATTTTCCCAGACCGGGGCACGAACCCGTGTCCCCTGCATCGGCAGGCGGACTCTCAACCACGGCGCCACCAGGGAAGCCCCCCATTGTTGTTTTGTTGTTATTGTTGGTGGGTGACAGTCTTAGCTGTTGCTCTGTGTATCACTAGGTGCCCTGGGAATTAGGGAAATTGAGCCCTTTCCTGCAAGTCAGTGCTCTACAGTTAAGTATCTGCACTGGCTATAGGGTCCATTAATTTTTGACACACACAGAAAACACCACTCAGCTCATTATAGTAGAAACAGTTCAGAGTTTGAGTCACACTGACATGCACTGGGGTCCCGGCGTGGCCCCTGCCCCTTACTAGCTGTGTGACACTTCCCCTCCCCCAAACTCCTCTTTCCTTACTTGGGTATGATCTTGGACTTGCAGGGTTGTTCGGAAGATTAGGTTAAATGCTTTCAGCATAGGGCTGGATAAAAAGTAGAACTTTGATAGTGTTGGTTTCTTTTCCTTTCCTTCTACTGAGCCTGCAAGGAGAGAGAGGAAGGGAAGTTAGAGCTGTAAGGTTACAGCTGTCTCCACTCTCCTTTTCAGGACTTCTCTCCTTAGAAAGCCTAATTTTCATCCATGCAAGGCTGCCCTTCTCTGATGCTCCTCCCTAGGGAGCAGCTTGAAACCAGCCTGACTGAGGGAGAGGGAAGAATAAGGGAAGAGGATGTTGACATATGCAAATCAGCACCCAGCCTCCTGCCAAATTAGTGTGACACCTGCTTGGATAGAATTTTCCTTTTATCTCCTATCCGGAGCAGGCCAATTAATTTTTCAGGCTACCAGTTATCTCATAGATGACAGCTCCTCAGACCCTCAGTGAGAGCAGGGTCAACCTCCTTGGCTGCCACACAAACTTGGGATTTGCCTTTGCCCTTTCTAGGGTCCCCAGGTAGGCTGAACGTCTCAGGGACATCTCTGTCTTGCCCTCAGCTTTTGCTTCGCTTCACTCAACACTGACTTTTACCTTTCCTACTTTCTCTCCTTTAAGCCTTAGTCCCAGTGTGCAAAATGGGTTGGTTGGTTTTCCTACTTTTGAATCCAAGGAAGAGGAGGCACGAAACACATGGAGGGCAGAGCTAAAGGGGGCAGAATAAGGGAAGCCTGGACAGGGGTGTTTCAAAAACAGTCTCAGACAGAGAATTCCCTGGCGGTCCAGTGGTTGGGACTCTGTGCTTTCACTGCTCAGGGCATGGGTTCAATCCCTGGTTGGGGAACTGAGGCCGCGTGGCCAAAAAAAAAAAAAAAAAAAAAAGAAACCTCAGACAGAGATAGTCACTTTGCCTCCATTCTCGCCACTTCCTTTAGTTCCTTTGCCTCCTGTCATCCTGTCATTTCATCCCTCCCATTCTAATTCCCACACATAGCTTGGACAACATTCATTTTTACTCTGCTCCTGCCTCGAGGCTACCAGAGAAAACCACAGAACTGTGCTCATTGGCTCCAGGGTCTGATTTCCAGTCGTGGTCAGGCCTCCAGTGTCCTTTGGTTATCTTTTTTGTTTTTTTTAAAAATCTATCTATCTATTTATTTATTTATTTATTGGCTGCATTGGGTCTTTGTTGCTGTGCACAGGCTTTCTCTATTTGCAGTGAGCGGGGGCTACTCTTTGTTGCAGTGCGCGGGCTTCTCATTGTCGTGGCTTCTCTTGTTGTGGAGCACCGGCTCTAGGCGCTCAGGCTTCAGTAGTTGTGGCACGTGGGCCCAGTAGTTGTGACACATGGGCTTAGTTGCTCCAAGGCGTGTGAGATCTTCCCGGGCCAGGGCATGAACCCATGTCCCTTGCGTTGGCAGGCAGATTCTTAACCACTGCACCACCAGGGAAGCCCCCTTGGTTATCTTTGTAATCATCCCCAGCCCTTGATCTCTTTCATTCTTCTGCTATGGGTATTTGCGCTTGTTTCCAGTTTCAGCTGTTATGAATAAGGTTGCTATGGATATTCTCATACACTTCTTTTTGTGGACATATATTTTTCTTTTTCCTGGGTAAATATCTAGGAGTGGAATTGTAGGTTATAGGATAGGTGTATATGTGTATGTTAACTCTATAAGAAAGTGCCAACAACTTTCCAAAATGGTGTACCAGTGGGGCCCTTATTAAAAAGCAAGATCCCTGGGCTCTGTGCTGGACTTACTGAATCAGAATATTCCAGGAATAAAGGAGAGACAGCTGTATTTTTAGAAAGCTCCTTCTGTAATTTTAATGCAGCTAGTTCATTAATTGGCATTTGGAAACCACTGGACAACACTAAGAATCTTTACTTTCTTGTTTTTCATTCCCTTCTCAGTAAATGTAATTCTGGCTTCCATGTTCACCATGTATCATGCTTGTAAATAATGAAATAGTTGACTAACAGTGATTTAAGAAGTAAGAACATTTATTTATCTCATATAACAAGAAATCCAGAGGTAAGTAGCTTCAGGTTTGGGTTATTTCACCACTCAGTCCAGGCTTTGGAGAGTTCCCTGGTGGTCCAGTGGTTAGGACTCGGTGCTTTCACTGCTCTGGTCCCGGGTTCAATCCCTGGTTGGGGAACTAAGATCACACACACATACACACAGACAGACAGACGGACACACACAAAGATCCAGGCTTTTCTCATTTGCCTTCCTCAGGGTGTTTGTTCCATTCTTGAGCTTGTCCCCCCCACAGTCCTAAGATGGCTGCCACAGCTCTGAACAGCATGAGCTCATATACAACTTTCAAGCTGGGAAAGGAAGGGGTTGAAGATATCTATTGTATTGAAAAGGAAAATCTTTTCCACAAGCTTCTAGGCTTATTCCCAAGTCCCTTTGCCCAGAACTAGGTCACTTGTCTATCCTTGGGTTTAAAGGAGTGGGGGAAGGTGTACTGAGAAATTATCCAGCCTCCCCTGTAGTGGGAGGTAGTCCTTGTAATTAGGGAAGGAGGGTGGGAAAATAGCTTTGGGGTAAATAATTAACAGTATCTCCCCAAGACCTCACTACAACTGTTCTTTTGGTCACCTTAATTGCTAGATCCAATGTCTTCTCTCCAGTTTTCCTTGTACTTGACCTCTGTGTGATGTTCTACATTGCTGGCTCCCTCTTTCTTGAAGCTCTTCTTTTGTTTTCTGCTACATCTCTCTACATCTCACTTCTCCTTGGACTCCTGTCTATTACCTTTCTCTTCTTTTTGGTTGGCATTACCCTGGGTTTTTAACCAGACCCTGTCTGGATACCTCTGAGCTTCTAAACCAAGCAATCCGCCCTAACCATGTGACTAAGACTTAATGAGAGCTGTTTGTGGCCTACCCCTTGAATCTTTGTATTTGGCCATGGGCTTCCTTTCCCCCTATAGTCGTGATTCTCCCTCTGCTATCTATCTCTGTCTCTTCTCTCCATTACAGAGCTATTGCTCTTGATAAGGTTCTTACTAGATTTTTCTTAAGGACAGAATTTTTTTTTAAATTATTTATAACTTCCCATAGGGTAGGTCCTGGAACTGAAGGGCCCATTGTTTTCAAACACTCCTGGGGTTTTCAAATAGAAGTTGAATTGCTCCACAAAATTAAGACATGATGTATTTGGAGTCCCAGAGTTTAAAAGATCAAGAAGAGAGACACTAGAGTCAGTTGAGAGCTGGGTGATGGAAGAGTTGAGAAGGACCTTCCACTTATGCCTGAGTAAGAGAATTTGGATAGACATGTCTAGACCTGACTTTTCAAGTGAAACCATGTAGGTTGTGACCCCTCTCTGTGACTGCACAAATTTTTATGTAAAACTTCTGAAGCTACCATGTAAGTGTTGTGACTTGATTTCAGACAGACATCAGTGAGGGGGCCAAGGTTTATGAGGCTGGCAGTGTGGACAGCACCACATCTGAGTCACACCCAGACTATTGAAGTCTCTCTCTGATCTCTTAGCCTCTGACCTGAAACTGCTTCCAGCCCACCCTCCATGTAGCTGCCAGAAAGATCTATGACACAAACCTAGGTCATTTTCTTGTGGCATCTTATCCTGACCACGGATTGAACCCTGTGCCCTGTGCAGTGGGAGCACAGTCTTAACCACTGGACCACCAGGGAAGTCCGGTTAAATCTTTTATTTATTTATTTATTTTTTTGCGGTACGCGGGCCTCTCACTGTTGTGGCCCCTCCCGCTGCGGAGCACAGGCTCCGGACGCGCAGGCTCAGTGGCCATGGCTCACGGGCCCAGCCGCTCCGCGGCACGCAGGATCCTCCCGGACCGGGGCACGAACCCGTGTCCCCTGCATCGGCAGGTGGAGTCACAACCACTGCGCCACCAGGGAAGCCCTTAAATCTTTTATTAAAATTTATTTTTCTTTAATTATTTGGCTGCACTGGGTCTTAACTGCGGTTCGAGGGATCTTCGTTGCTGCTTGCGGGATCTTTAGTGGCGTGTGGAATTTTTAGTTGCGTGCGGAATTTTTAGTTGCAGCATGCCGGATCTTTTAGTTGCAGCATGCGAACTCTTAGTTGCGGCATGTGGGATCTAGTTCCCAGAGCAGGGATCGAACTGGGACCCCTGCACTGGGAGCGCGGAGTCTTAGCCACTGGACTACCAGGGAAGTTCCCTGCTTAAATCTTTTAATGACTCTCTAGTTAGTGTTTTTCAAACTTGGGGCTCATGGATCACTGTGGATGTATTCTCAGGGGTCTTCAGTACCCTTTAAGAAATGTATTATTTGGGACTTCCCTGGTGGTCCAGTGATTGAGAATCCACCTTCCAATGCAGGGGACGCGGGTTCAATCCCTGGTCTGGGAACTAAGATCCCACATGCCACGGGCAACTAAGCCCGCGTGCTCTAAAGCTTTCACGCCACAACTAGAGAGCCAGCATGCCACAACTACTGAGCCCTGTGCTGCAATGAAAGATCCCGCATGCCACAACGAAGATCCCGCATGCCACAACTGAGACCCGATGCAGCCAAATAAATGAATAAATAAATAAATATTTTTTAAAAAATGTATTATTTAATTTCAGGATTAGTTTTTTAAAAATGTAAGCATAGTCCGCCTGCCGATGCAGGGGATACGGGTTCGTGCCCCGGACTGGGAGGATCCCATGTGCCGCGGAGCGGCTGGGCCCGTGAGCCATGGCCGCTGGGCCTGCGCGTCCGGAGCCTGTGCTCCGCAACGGGGGAGGCCACAACAGTGAGAGGCCCGCATACCGCAAAAAGGAAAAAAAAAAAAAAAAAAAAAAAAAAAATGTAAGCATAGTCTGTAATACCCAGATGACTACGTTATAGCCAAACACTTTGAGATTTTAGTGTTGGTTTGCACTTGTATTTATTGATTGGGTTGGTGAGAAGTGATCTTCTGAAATGAGAGCATTTAATTTTTTAAAAATTTAATTAATTAATTAATTTGTCTGCGTTGGGTCTTCATTGCTGTGCACGGGCTTTCTCTAGTTGTGGCGAATGGGGGCTACTCTTCATTGCAGTGCGTGGGCTTCTCATTGCAGTGGCTTCTCTTGTTGCGGAGCACGAGCTCTAGGTGTGTGGACTTCAGTAGTTGTGGCACACAGGCTCAGTAGTTGTGGCTCATGGGCTCTAGAGCGCAGGCTCAGTAGTTGTGGTGCACGGGCTTAGTTGCTCTGGGCATGTGGGATCTTCCCAGAGCAGGGCTTGAACCCATGTCCCCTGCATTGGCAGGCAGATTCTTAACCACTATGCCACCAGGGAAGTCCCCAGCATTTAATTTTTAATGCTGTAATTATTTTTATCTCATTGTTCAAAGATATATCCTCAGCACCCAGAACAGTGTCTGGCACATTGTAGGTGTTCAGTAAAGATTTGTTGAATAAATGAATGAAGGAAGCATCTCAAACTGGTTCCTGATATCCCTGGGGATTCGCTACAGTTTGAGATCTCCTTAGCATGGCATGTGAGGCTCTTCACAATCAAGCTAGGAATACTCAACTGGTAATTTTACCAGACAGTCTGGGCAGGATGTGGAGGCGTAGTCCTTTTTAGAAAATAAAAAAGCAAAAGTATAAAGGATTTATGTACATTCTGACAGGACAGACATGATATGCAAATTACTTGCAAATATAATGCAGATGGCATGCAACTCCTCATGCAAATGAGTGTCCTGTCTTTGGAAACAACTGCTGGAGCATTCACTAATTTGTCTGTGATACTGGCAGTAAATCTTTTAAGGGCTTAGGATGCAAGTTGCTTTGGTGGGGATGTGCGTATACTGGGGAGGAGGAGGTGGTGGGAAGAAGTCTCTTAAATGCCAGCATGGTGCTGTAAGCCTGAAGCTTAGTATGAAGCTTAATACAGTATGCAGCTTAATACGAAGTTATTCTTCCATGATATTCCAAAGACTGGCTTGTTGGATTCGGCAGAGGGTGTGGGGGCAATGAAATGCAACTCCTTGTACCCTTTCAACTCTTTGGCAACCTCACATCTTCTGTCCCACCCATCTCACACTGCCCATGCTCTGGTCTACTGGAGCAGAGAGTCAGAAATCCCTGGCCTCAGGTCCTCACCATGAGGACTGCAGAAGAGCCTGTGATAAGAGCTCTTGTAAATCATGTCTGAGGGAGGTTAAGAGCATGATGTGGTGTTCTGCATTTCCTAATCTCGTGACAAGAAAAATTTAGCTGACTTTCTGCTAGACCTATTTGAAAAAGATGGTTGGTTACAAGAAGCATGGGGGCTTTCTGAGAAACATAGCTGATTAATTTCAATGCCAATGATGCAGTATCTCACTAAGTTGGAAGCTTACTTGGAAATCTAAAGGAAAAAATGTCAACTGTGATTTTTTTCATTATAAAACCTGTTCTTCTCTGTTCCTGATGTAAAAGGAAATTTTTGGTTACACAGACTCTTCTACAATGATTATAACAATGTTGGGCAAATGAAATAAAAGAGCCTCTAGTAGATACACTTTGAAATAACTCAAAATCTGTTTTTTCTCTGACACTTTGCTTTCAATCAGAACTGGGTTCAAATTCCCACCTCCCGGATACACAAACTTGGGCAACTTACTCAACTTTTCTGAGGCTCAGTTTCCTCATCTGTAAAATAGGAATAATAGTAGAAACCTCATGAAGTTGCTAGCAGGGTTAAATGAGATAATGCATGTACTTAGCACAGTGCCTGGGTCATAGTAAGCATTCAGTAAAAGTAGTTATTTGCAGTGGTAATCTGTGGATTTGCTGCCTAGAGTCCATTCACCCTGCATCTGCTAGCTGTTCCACATTTCCTTCTGGTGAAACATCATTCTCTCCTCCGTCCGTGTTGTTCTAGTGAAACTGACTGCACCCTCAGCATCAGGAGTAAAGCCTGTGACTTAGGTTTAAACCAATCAGACGATTCCATGCTCCAGGCCACAGTGATTGATTAAAAAATGGGGCCATACATGGAGTTACCATATGATCCAGCAATTCTACTCCTAGGTGTATACCCAAGGGAATTTAAAACAGGTCTTCAAATAAAAATTTGTATAGGAATGTTCATAGCAGCATTATTCATAACAATGAAAAATGGAAACAACCCAAATGTCCATAATGTGATGAGTGGATAAATAAAATGTTGGTATATTCATACAAGGGTAATATTATTCAGCCATAAAAAGGAATGAAGTACTAATTTATGCTACAACATGGATGAAACTTGAAAACATTGTGCTAAGTGAAAGAAGACAGGCCATATGTTATATGATTCCATTTATATGAAATATGCAGAATAGGCAAATCTACAGGGATGGAAAGTACACTAGTGACTGCCAGGGATTGGAGGAAGGGAGAATGGGGATGATTGCTAGTGGGTCTGGGGTTTCTCTTTGAGGTGCTGAAAATGTTTTGGAATTAGATAGTGGTGATAATTGTACAACATTGTGAGTACGCTAAAAACTACTGAATTTCATACTTTAAAAGGATGAATTTTTAGTAAGTGAATTATGTCAATTAAAAAAAACTAAACTTGGGACTTCCCTGGTGGTCCAGTGGTTAAGTCTACGCCCTTCCACTGCTGGGGGTGCAGGTTCCATCCCTGGTTGGGGAAGTTCCTCATGCTGCGTGGTGCAGGCAAAAACCACCCCCAAAACAAAAAACACTAAACTTAAAAAATAAGGGCACGTGACTTAAGCAGGCCAATGAGAGCCAATAAGACTCAATCCAATTATTTAGAGCTGTAAGGGTAGCAAACTAGTTTCCCCCCTGCAGGTCTCCAACTTGAGAGAATACAGGGTCTGAACGTGCTGACCTGTCTTGCTTTGTGTAGAGCCTGAGACTGAATTATCCCACCCAGGTGATAGTAGAGCCAAGCCATGGAGAGATATGAAGACCTGGTTATACATTGGAGTTTGTCTGTGACCTTCCTGGTTTTAGGACTGAAAGTCCTGTGTCCCATGTTGGTCACCCTAGTTGGAGCTCTAAATCTACCTCTGCTTGACCTCAGGACTCTGCCTGTAGACTCTCCAAGTACGTGAGTCAATAAATTCCCTTTGTGTTTTAGCAAGTGTCATGGGTTGGGTTTTCCAGAGGCAGGAACTGAGACTGGGTTCAGGGTTCCAGATGTTCATAGGGAACAATACCTATGAAAGGAAGGAGGCAGAAGAAGATCGGGTGGAGGAAGAAGTCCTTCGCCAATCCAAGAGAGAGCTCTGGAACTAGTATTGCCCTTCAGAGAGTCCCACACTGAACCAAAATGGTGGGCCCACTATATTCTTCTTTGTTTCTTTTCACCTGCAAACTTATAGTCATCCTTCAAGTCTCAGTCTAAATGTTACCTTTTGGGGGAGTCCTTTCCTGGAGCCATCAGTGCTGTTAAAGTCCAATGGCATTTGGAGCATATGTAGCAATTTGATTAACTAGTAATTGTTTTTTTGTTTTATGTTGTCTTCCTCGCAGTCTTCTAGCTTCATGAAGGAAGGGACTGTTCTGGTTAGCTATTTCTAGGTAACAAACTACCCCAAACCTTAGTGGCCTAAAGCAGAGGTTGGCATAGTAGGACCCATGTGCCAAATCCAGCCTACCAGCTGTTTTTTTGGTGGTTGTTGTTGTTTTTAAATTAATTAATTAATTAATTAATTTTTGGCTGCAGTGGGTCTTCATTGCTGCGCGGACTTTCTCTAGTTGTGGCAAGTGGGGGCTACTCTTTGTTGCGGTGCGCAGGCTTCTCATTGTGGTGGCTTCTCTTGTTGCGGAGCATGGGCTGTAGGCACGTGGGCTTCAGTAGTTGCAGCTCACAGGCTCTAGAGTACAGGCTCAGTTGTTGTGGCGCACAACTACTGAGTTGTGGGCTTAGTTGCTTTGCGGCATGTGGGATCCTCCTGGACCAGGGCTCAAACCCGTGTCCTCTGCATTGGCAGGTGGATTCTTAACCACTGCACCACAGGGAAGTCCCTCACCTGTTTTTATATAACTGAAAAACTAAGAATTTTTTTTTCACATTTTTAAGGGATTGTAAAAGAAACCCCCTAAACAAGAACAATATGTGACAGAGATGGTACATGGCCCACAAAGCCTAAAGTATTTACTATCTGGCCCTTTATAGAAGAGGTTTGCCAAAACAACCATTTTGTTACATCTCATGATTTTGTGCAACAGGACTTCAGGAAGGGTTTGGTTGGATGATTCTTCTGCTCTATGTGATATTGACTGGCACTGCTCATCGGCACTCAGCTAGAAATTGGTCTGGTCTAGAGGGTCCAAGAAGGCTTCACTCACATGTCTGGTACCTTGGCAAGTCAGCTGGAAGCCTGGGCTCAGCTGGGCCCCTTTCCATACTGTCCCTCCCTCAGAGTGATTGGACTTATGAAAGAGTGGCTCAGGTATCCAAAAAACCAAAATGGAAACTCCGAAAGATGGGGCTTATAATTGAAGAGTGTCACTCCTTCTGTATTCCATTGGTCAAAGCAGTCACAGGCCAACCCAGATTCAAAGGGAGGGGAAATATAACCCACATCTGAATGACAGGAGTGCAAAAAGTTGAGGTTTTCTTTAATTTACTTGAGGACTAAGTCAGCTCACTCACCATACATTGTCAGCTCTTAGCATACCACCTGGCTTATGAACTCAATAAATTTGTTAACTAATGGATATACTCTGGTAGATAAAAGCTGACCTATTTGTAATATGAAAATATTAGATTTGCAGCTAGATCAAAGCTGAGGTCTAACTGGACTCTTAGAAGCACTCCATTCCACATGTTCCATTTTGGGGCTACCATGGGTCATCTCTACCATGCCGCATCTCTCAGAGTATTTGAACTTCAGTTTCCTTTTTGGTTAATGAGGGACAATGTATCCTGCATCTCACAGGATTCCTATGAGAATTAAATGGTATAATGAATGCAAGAAAGTGATATAAACTGTAAAGTTCTGTTTAACATTAGGTTGTCATTATTATCATTGTTCCCCAGGATGAGGAGTGGACAAGGCCAGAGCCCCTAGATCCCCAGCCCTGGAGAAGGACCCCTGAACCTTACCCCACTCTTCAGCTCTTACCCCTGCCAGTTCCTGAGGAAAACACATTAGGAGGGTTCCCATGGCTGTGCAGTCCAGTTGTAGCCAGGGAAGATTTATTTCCCCACAGTGGCTCTAATGATGGTTCGATGGGTCTCATTATTCCATAATGATCTTGGTGCCAATGCCTCCCACCCTGGGCGTCTCTGCAGAGGCTGTGGGGAAATGGGAAGCCACACTAGGTAAACAAATAAGAATGATTAGTTTCATGTGACCAGCCCCTTGACACTTGAGCTGGCCTGTTGTGTGCTCCAACATATGGACTAATAAAGACACTGCTGAGAAAAACCACATTCAACTTGTCACTCTAACCCAGCTCAGAAAATGCAGTATTCTTTTCCCCAGAAGAACCCCCTTGAAACCCTCTGTCCCAGAGACACTGCCATACCTTTCATTTTTTTGTGTCTCATTTTTGACTGGAAGGAGGATTTGTCTGCCTTAGTAATACCTCTTCCAACATTTCTGCGAAAGCTCCTATAGAGTCTGGGCATGATGTATAATATGTGTGTAATATGTGTACGTCTGAGAGTGGGATAATTACTTAGAATATAAGTAGGGATATAAAGCCGGATCCCCTGTGTGAGTCTATAAGTACCCACATGTGTATATGTGTGTGATTTAACTTTGCCCAGCTTCTAGCACAACATCTGTGTAGCCAACAGGCATGGAAAAGAATAGTAATAGCTAAGAACTATTCAGCACTTACTGTGCCAGGGACCGGGCTGAATGCTTTATATATATTATCCCATTTAATCTCCATAACAATTACTGAGGTGAGTACTAATATTATCTCCTTTTTACAAATAAGGAAACACACCTCTAACATTGCTTAAAGTTAAAGCAACTTGCTTAGTTGGTGAGGGGCAGTCAGGACGTAAAACGTCTGTCCAGTTTCAAAGCCTGTTCTTACACTGCTCTACAACCCCAATTCTAGGCTCTCTGCTGACAACGATATTGGATTTGATGATCCAACATCCTGTGACATGCCACATGGCAAGCCTTATTCTCCACATGTGATCTCCCAAAGCTTTGGTGCTTGGGGAACTTTATTAGGGACAATGTTAGAGGAGAGAAGGGTTCAACCAATAGAGTATGGCAGAAATAATGCTACGTGACTTCTGAGGCTAGATCATAAAAATACCATGCACCTTAATGCTTGGTTCTCTTGGGATGCTCATTCTTGGAAACCAGCCACTAAGTTGTGAGGAGGCCAAGCAGATACTGGGAGAGGCCACTTGTCAGTGTCTTGGCTGACAGCCCCAGCTGAGGTCCCAACTGACAGCCAGCGTCAACTTCCAGCCATGTGAGTGAGAACCATGCCTTAGTTGAGCCACGCCAGTGGACAGTGCACAGAGCAGAGTCTATTCTTCCCTACCAAGCCCTGACCAAATTGCTAAATAAATGACTGTGGATGCTTTGTTATGCGGCTGTAGCTGTGTCTGCTCTGTGTGTGTGTTCCTGTGATTCAGTGCCTTTGTGGGTGCCCATAGGCAGTACAGTTGTGTCAGATGTCTGTGTACATGAGTAGGTGTGTGGTTGAAGGTGTTTCTGGAGACAGAATCATGGTTCTTGGGGTTTAGCTTTGGCCTCAGTGGGAGCTGTTTGGTGAGAACACTTTGAATCTTGTCTGTCTTCTGAGTCTCTTCTTTTGCGTGCTTTCCCGTTGAACCAGAGAGGCCTGTTTAGCTGAAAGCAAGTGCAGCTTAAATTTACTTACCTTTTTCTGGCCAAAACTCCCTGGAGATGCCAAAGCCTTCTAGTAGGTGGGAGGCTGCCATCCAGAGGCCTCACATCCCTTTCTCAGGGGGCTGAAAACACTGTTTTTTAAATTTTCCTTTTCTGCTACTGAGGCCTTCAGAAATGCACCTGAGCAAAGCACAGACACTGGGGTCGTTGATGTCTCCTGGGATAGAGAGACCTAGAATTCCTGACTGGCACCAAGGAAGCTGCTGATGGGCTCAAGTGTGCCCGGTCCCAGGGCAGAGGTCATCTCGTCTTTGCACTGCCTTAGCTGCTGCCCCCTCCTCCATCTGAGTGCAGCACAGGTAGTAGAGGACCCTGGTTCAGATGGCCAGTTCCTCTTGGTCTCCTCGGCAGTGCCCCTCAGCTTCTTCTTTTTTTTTTTTTTTTTTTTTTTTTTTTGCGGTACGTGGGCCTCTCACTGTTGTGGCCTCTCCCACTGCGGAGCACAGGCTCCAGACACGCAGGCTCAGCGGCCATGGCTCACGGGCCCAGCCACTCCGCGGCATGTGGGATCTTCCCGGACCGGGGCACAAACCCGTGTCCCCTGCATCGGCAGGCGGACTCTCAACCACTGCGCCACCAGGGAAGGCCCTCCCCTCAGCTTCTTGCTCTCAGCTTATTGCTTCTTCCATGTTGGCAGCTTGATTTAGCTTTTCTGGGAACGCAGAGAGCTCTCTCTAGCTTCACACTCCTGCCCTTGCACTGACTCTCAGCCTCTCAGGACCTCTAAAGCACTGTTTTCTAACAGAGCTTTTAGCGATGATGGAAATGTTTCATAATCTGCACTGTCCAATATGGTAGACATTAGCCACATGTGGCTCTTGAGCACTTGAAATGTGACTGGTGTGACTAAGAAACTGAACTTAAAATTTTATTTAATTTTAATTAATTTAAATCTAAATACTGCATGTGGCTATTGGCTACTGTGTAGGACAGCACAGCTCTGAAGAGTTCAGAGAGAAGAGTTTTTCTTTTATTTGTAAAATGGGGATAAAAATTGGCCCCATCTGCCTCATAGGGCTGTCTGAAGCAAACAAGATGATGAATGTGAAAAAGTTTTATTCACATAAGGGATCTGGACAGATAGACAGCAGTGTGAACTTATAGCTCTTTGTTAAAATTTCTGTTTTATGGCCCTTGCTGGACTGTGTTGATTTGATCTGTTTACATTTCTGTGTCTCTCTTCTGACTCTGAGCTCTTTAAGGGTAAGAACAGGTGGGATAGTATCAGAGATGTATCCTCACCGCATGTAGCATGGTACTCATGTTCAAGTAAATAAAATGTCTGGAGTTCAGAAGTGATTCCTGGCAGCAGGATTTAAAGTGTATGGTGAGGGACTTCCCTGGTGGCACAGTGGTTAAGACTCCATGTTCCCAATGCAGGGGGCCCGGGGTTTGATCCCTGGCCAGGGAACTAGATCCCACATGCATGGCAACTAAGAGTTTGTATGCCACAGCTAAGGAGCCCACCTGCTGCAACTAAGACCTGCTGCAACCAAATAAATAAATAAATTAAATAAATTAAAAAAAATAAAGTGTATGGTGAGAGCTGGGATTGGGGGGTACACAGAGAGGAGGGGGCAGGACAATAGGGTGGTGAGACAGAGAGCTAGGGCTCTGGCTCCCCACACTCAACATTCTAGGGCCATCCAGAGAGAGCAGGGAGCCAATTCCTGATGCCAGGAATGCTTTCACACAACTGGGTATCAGGCTTGTCAGAGATTAATTGAGAAAGTTTGATCAGAGGAGAAATGATCTATTCATACATTTTGCTTGTTGAGGTAGGCCAGATTGATCATATAAATCTCTGCCTAGCCAGGGCTCTGGGGGTGGGTGCTGTGGTTTCCTTTAATTGATGGTGGCAAGGTTGAAGGTGGTTCCCCAGGCTCTTTACCTTTCCAAGGTTTTGCTCTTCTGGGGAGTGGAAGAGGGAACTTGGAAGCTCTCCAACAGAGCTGTAAGGGACAGAAGGCTTTTTAGTTGTTGTTTACTTATTGAAAAGGAAATTTAAAACTTATTTCTGCTCAATTCCAAGAGTAATACAGGGAAACAGAGAAGAGACCAACGTGATCCCACCACCCAATCTGATCCTTGGATTTCAAACTTTCCACCTTTACAGTGGTCCTCCTTGTTTGGGGGCCACGAGAGTAGAGGCAAGCTGCTTAGGCCCAGCCCTGCACTCTGATTTTAGCAGCTCAATAGGCTTGAGCTTGGAGCTAGTTCCCCTGGGAAGGGGTTCTCAATCAGGGCTTTTAGAGGTTTGGGGATTGGGGGGACACAGAATTTTCCTTCTGTACATATTTGAACTGGTTAGATCTGTCCCAAGAAGGAAGCCATGCTCCTGTGAGTGTTGGCAGCTCTGTGTCCAGCTGGACTCTTCTCTTGGCTCATGCATTTAAGTAAGAATTCTGAGATTTGAGTTATTCTATTTTTAAGCATCTTACTCTTGTAGTACTTTATTAATATCTTTTTTATAACTTGTGTCAGGCTCAATTGTAATTTATATGTTCACTATGCAATGTACCACTGATGCAGTAAATACTTGTTGAACATTTATTATCTGTCCTCATGGTACTAGGCAGCGACACAAACTAGAATTATTCCTGGGCCCAGCTATTCTCACCAGCCTCCTGGGTGTTCCATGGGAAAAGTGAGCTGTTCCCTGTCCTTTCCCACCCAGTCCCAGGGAAATATCTTATGTAGGTTTTTCTAATAAAGTGGCACTACTCACTGAAGCCTAGGGGCTTGTTCTCTCTTTCCAGGCTACTAACCAAAGTTTGTTCATGGTTGTGAAGTCAATCTTCGATCTGCTTGAAGTAAACATAATCAAGAAAGTAGATTAACTGCTAGAAGCTCACATAATACATGGAAAAGGGAAAGTAACTAAACAGATAGGTTGATTGTTTGCTCTTATTGTTTAGATTATCCTTTCTCTGACTTAAATTCCCAGTTATAGCACTTTCGGACTGTATGAACTTGTATAAGTCTTTCAACCTCTTTGAGCCACAGCTTCCCTATCTATAAAAAGGGGGTGACAGTTCTGATCTTAAGAAGTTATGAGGGGCTTCCCTGGTGGTGCAGTGGTTAAGAATCCGCCTGCCAATGCAGGGAACATGGGTTTGAGCCCTGGCCCAGGGAGATCCCACATGCTGCAGAGCAACTAAGCCCGTGCGCCACAACAACTGAGCCTGTGCCCTAGAGCCCGCGAGCCACAACTACTGAAGGCCGCACGCCTAGAGCCCATGCTCCACAACGAGAGAAGCCATCGCAACGAGAAGCCCGTGCACTGCAACAAAGAGTAGCTCCCACTCACCGCAACTAGAGAAAGCCCATGTTCAGCAATAAAGATCCAATGCAGCCAAAAATTAAAAATAAAAACGTTATAAGAAGTAAATATAATGTATACGCAACACCTGGCATATATAAATAAGATTCAGTGGTAGAACGGAATTAGAGCTGCTGGTGGCTTTTATTTTTAAAATAATTGGTCGTTGTCAATTCACACATTACATAAGTAGATAAAGTAGGTGACTTGCAGGTGCCCTCTTCTGCATAAATTTTCTAAGGACTGTTTATTGCTTCAGACTCCTTATTGCTTTATCCCAACTGAGTCACGCCAGTTTGATTTTTTACTCCCTACCACCTCTGGTTTCTTTTTGGCCGCACTATGCGTCTTGTGGGAATCTTATTTCCTCAACCAGGAATCGAACCCTTGTACCCTGCAGTGGAAGCCCGGAGTCTTAACCCCTGGACCACGAGGGCAGTACCACCTCTCACTTTTTTCTGATGATCCTTCCGCTAGAAAGAAGTTAAGCTGTGGTTTAGGAACAAAACCAGGCCCGCGGGTACCTCACGCTGGCGGAGGGATACTGGGGTAAATAAGTTCCAGGAGGTTTGCTCAGATAGACGCTAGGGGGCGGGACTTAACAGAAGCCGGGAGGGGTGGGGCTGACAACTCCGATTGCGGGAAAGGGAGAGAGGCGGCTGTACGCTGTTTGGAAGAAGACAGTTGGGCGAGGAGGCAAGTGACATAATAGTCGCGCGCTCACGGCTTCTGACGGTGGCCGCTGCGTCTGCGTACGGGGAGCTGGTTGCCGCTGCGGCCGCCTGGAATTGTGGGGGTTGTGTCTGCCCCTCGGCTGCCGGGCGGGAAGCCGAAGGTAGGGGCGGTGAGGGCCGCCCGGCCCTGGGCCTGGGCTGGGGGCTCAGGGCGCTGCCCGGGTCTCCTCCCGCCAGAGGCCCTGGCGCCTTCCCAGCACTGTTGTGGGGTCCCTACATATCGCCCCCCTAGTGTCTGCGAAGCGGGACGTACAAGGGGGCTCTGGGCTCCTCACTGGTTTCCGCAGACGGGGCCTCTCAGCCCAAGGCTGCCTTCCCTACTTGTCCCTCTCAAAACGTCTCCCGTAACCGTGCTTAAAGGCCAGGAGATGAGGCAGTGGGCATCCGAGACGGGCTTTTGGCTTCGCATCTGTTTTAGTTCCCTTCCCTGTTCCCTTTTCCCGGCCTCAGTTTCTGCATTTGTCCAGCTGCTCCAGTGTTGACATTCTGGTGTCTCTTCATGTGGAATTGAGCCCTACCCGCGTCGTATATCCACTCCTGTCTTGTGTTATCCTTTGCCCTGGTAGATGAAATACTTGCCTTTAAAGTAGGGGTTAGAGACTTGGGTGTGTTACAAATCACCCAGAAGGTTGTGCATATCCCTGGGTTTTACTTACAGGAATTTTGGGTAAAGTGGGGCATGGGCACCTGCAGTCCTTCCCAGGTGGTTCTGATTTAGGTGGTCCTGAAATCCTCGCTTTGAAATTCTCTGCTAAAGAAGGCAGGAGAAAATCATTTGAAATATGAGCCCCATGTGGGAAAAACAAGGAGTCAGGAAATGCCCAACACCTAAGAGGCCAGTGGGGGCTTCCTTTGCCCTAGAGGAGCTAGAGGGCTGTTTGATGCCTTAAAAAATAATAATTTAAAAAATATGATTCATATGTAAGATCAATTTTCTAATATTTTTAAATGCTTGGCCTTGATTCAAGTCCAGCTGGCTTTCCGGCCTAAATAAAACAAAACAAAAAGGCAAACTGCTTTGGGGGATTGAGGGGGTTAGATTAAACCCAGACTAGGTAGGCAGGTAAAGAATGAATCCTCCATGTTTGCTAAGAGAAGAAATTGATTTTTATAAACATAGTGTTTGTTTTGACAGTGTGAAAGATGTGTTTTGTATTTGTGTCTTTTTATCTCCCAACCTACCCAAGCTCTTTTCCTTTATGATAAAACTATAGCCAGATTTGGAGATTGGATAGCAGGACTTGCTCTGTGGCTTCAGCTGAGAACATGGACCTTGGGTTTTAAAGGTGTTGCCACACCAAATTTATTTTTACCTTTCTTTTGGGTGTTCGGTGAATTTTATCAGCTAATTAATACATGTGCTGTTCTGATGAAATTGGCAACAGAAAAGACTTATTGCCCCCATATTACAGACGATGGGATTGGGGAGTATGTTAGTAGGGATGTGGTAGCTCAGGAATGAGAAATTGCCTTGTTCTGTGATTCCTGCTTTCTTCACCTTTCCTGCTGTCTTTGAATACGAGCTGTTCTCTGCAGAGGCCAATTTTGAGTCCTGGTGTGTTTCATTGACCCGAGAAAAGGATAATGAAGTGAAACTGAAAGTTAAAAAAAAGGGTTTGAAATAAACATGCCAGAACTTAATTCTCACTGAGTCTCTTGTTCTCCTTTAGAATGGTATGTGTAGGTGCAAGTGGAGGGGGTTGAGGGTGGCATCACTTAAGTGATATGGCCTTTGTTTTTGTTTTTTTTGGCTGCACCACCCGTCATATGGCATTTTAGTTTCCTGACCCCGGATCGAACCTGTGTCCCCTGCATTGGAAGTGTGGAGTCTTAAACACTGGACTGCCAGGGAATTCCCATATAAAAAAAATTCTTTTTGGATATGGCCTTTGTACAAAGTAGTTTTGAAAATCCAACTCTGACAGAGACATTTTTGAACCATATGAGAGATCAGTTTCATTAATACATGATACCATACTTTTTTTTTTTAAATCCCAAATGGCATGGGTAAGCAATCTTGTCCCTTGACTTCAGATGAATTAACGGTTCATTTGAAGTGGACCTAGTGGTGAACATGAGTTTTTTTTTTTTGGCCACGCAGCGAGGGTTGTGGAGTCTTAGTTCCCCTAGCAGGATTGCACCTGGGCCCTCGGCAGTGAAAGGGCAGAGTCCTAACCGCTGGACTGGCAGGGAATTCCCTGAACATGAGTTTTTTTTAAATTAATTAATTTATTTACTTTTGGCTATGTTGGGTCTTCGTTGCTGAGCGCGGGCTTTCTCTAGTTGCGGCGAGCAGGGGCTACTCTTCATTGCAGTGTGCGGGCTTCTCACTGCAGTGGTGGCTTCTCTTGTTGTGGAGCACGGGCTCTAGGCGCGCGGGCTTCAGTAGTTGTGGCGCACGGGCTCAGTAATTGTGGCGCGTGGGCTCTAGAGCGCAGGCTCAGTAGTTGTGGTGCACGGGCTTAGTTGCTCCACGGCATGTGGGATCTTCTCGGACCAGGGCTCGAACCCGTGTCTCCTGCATTGGCAGGTGGATTCTTAACCACTGCGCCACCAGGCAAGCCCCTGAACATGAGTTTTGATTCTGAATCTGTTTCTTATTAGCCATATGACCTTGGACAAGTTATTTCACCTCTTAGGGTTGGTTTTTCCAATGGATAAAAATGGGAATAATATTTTAAAGAGTGGTTAAATGAGGTAGTACATATGAAAGCTCTTGGGACATAGGAATGCAATAACTGTTTTCACCCTCAAAGAATGAAATTTGCTATAAATGAGAATATTCAAAAAGGAGCGTTTGTAAAGGCAAGTTGTGCCTTTTTCCAAGTAGGTGGATGCCTTCTAATTGTTATTTCATTTATGTTTGTGGATTCATGCTTTGACCTTCTCATCCTGCCTCCTGTCTTTTTCTTCATTCATTTTCTTTTTTTTAACATCTTTATTGGAGTATAATTGCTTTACAATGTTGCTGTATAACAAAGTGAATCAGTTATATGTATACATATATCCCCATATCCCCTTCCTCTTGCGTCTCCTTCCCACCCTCCCTTTCCCACCCCTCTAGGTGGTCACAAAGCATAGAGCTGATCTCCCTGTGCTATGCGGCTGTTTCCCACTAGCTGTTTTACATTTGGTAGTGTATATATGTCCATGCCACTCTCTCACTTCGTCCCAGCTTACCCTTCCCCATCCCCATGTCCTCAAGTCCATTCTGTACGTCTCTGTCTTTCTTCTTGTCCTGCCCCTAGGTTCTTCAGAACCATTTTTTTTTAAAGATTCCATATATATGTGTTAGCATAGGGTATTCTTTTTTTTTTTTTTTTTTTTTTTTTGGTATGCGGGCCTCTCACTGTTGTGGCCTCTCCCGTTGCGGAGCACAGGCTCTGGACGCGCAGGCCCAGCGGCCACGGCTCACGGGCCCAGCCGCTCCGCGGCATATGGGATCCTCCCAGACCGGGGCACGAACCCGTATCCCCTGCATCGGCAGGCGGACTCTCAACCACTGCGCCACCAGGGAGGCCCAGCATAGGGTATTCTTTTTCCTTTTCTTTCTTTTTTTTTTTTTTTTTGGGGGGTGTAGATATTCTTACACCCGTTTTATAGTTCAGGAAATGTAGAGCCAGGGAGTGGTCTCAGTTAATGGTACTCATGATAGGGTTGTTTTTTTTTTTAATTTTATTTATTTCTTTATACAGCAGGTTCTTATTAGTCATCCATTTTATACACATCAGTGTATACATGTCAATCCCAATCTCCCAGTTCGGTATTTGTTTTTCTCTTTCTGACTTCACTGTGTATGACAGACTCTAGGTCCATCCAGCTCACTACAAATCACTCAATTTCGTTTCTTTTTATGGCTGAGTAACATTCCATCTTATGTATGTGCCACATCTTCTTTATCCATTCATCTGTTGATGGACACTTAGGTTGCTTCCGTGTCCTGGCGTTGTAAATAGAGCTGCAATGAACATTGTGGTACATGACTCTTTTTGAATTATGGTTTTCTCAGGGTATATGCCCAGTAGTGGGATTGCTGGGTCGTATGGTAGTTCTATTTTTCATTCATTTTCTGTCCTTTCCTGAGTGAAGATGTGCTGTGGAGGCCATCTGCCAGTTTCTTGGAGTAAGCCTCTTTTCAGGAGAGCTAATCTGAACATTCTTACAATGCCAGCCCCTTGGTTGTGGATTCCTGGGGATTTTTCTCCGGGGCCTCAGCTGGTGCTTAGATCACGCTCTGTAGCACAGGAGTCTCTAATGCCTGGATTTGGTATCAATTTGGAGACCTGTCCTTGTGGAGCTAATCTTTTCTCTTTCTGAGCAAGGATGAATGCTTTATCCTTCTCTGAGTCGGCTTTAAGCTACAAGCCTTAGTCTTCCATAACATAGAGCTTCTTATTTTAATTATAAGAAAGGAATATCCTGCCCTTTTCTTTATTTACTTTCACCAAGGGTTTTACTGCTGAGTAGGGGAGGAGGATAGCCTGTTATCATTCAGGTGGGGCTGTCGGTAACCCCTGATTACTAGCTTCAACAGTAATTGAGTTAGTCTTTGGGATAAAAACCTCATAAAAGAGTCAAGCTGCTCAGGACACATGTGAAGCACCTGTCAGTATTTTCCTGATTTGTGAAGAGTTTACACCTGTAAACTTGTGTAAACCTGTAAACATCCTCACTTGTGCAATTTTCTACCTTGGAGATAGTGAGAATCCAAGAGCAACTGAACTATGTTTAGCCCAGACTGATAGACAAGGGTGTGGTTATGTTGGCTGACCATGTCTGCCCTCATTCTCCTAATAGTGTCCTAGGCACTATTTGAGGCATTGAGAAGTGACTTAGTCAATTATGGGCTGCTATAACAGAATACCATAGATTGGGTGGTTTAAGTAACAAGCACTTATTTCCAACAGTTCTGGAGGCTGGAAGTGCAAGATTAGGGTGCCAGTATGACCAGGTTCTTGAGGAAACTGGGTTGTCCTTTTGGACATCTAATCAAGTGTTTCTCAACCTTTTTTCATTAGCACCTTTTGAGACATTTTTTCCCCTAATTGCCCCCCTGCCTCCAGTCAGTGGAATTTTAATACCACAGATGTACTGTGTATCTGATTATGTACTATGGCTCTTTGGAGGGCCACAAACTGTTGTAATATCTAAGATTTTTTCTTCCCCAAGAATCAGTTTTCACCCCTTTGGGGATGATTTTGCCCTCATTGAGAATGCATAGTCTTATCCTATATTGTCTCACTCATACAGTCATCAAGGCTTGTTTTCTATCTAGAACTTCCACCTGTTACCATAAGCTTTTTCAACACCTCAAACACCAAACTAGTGAAAGCAGGAGAATATTGTCTCATTCAGTCCTCACATCAACCTTGTAAGATAGTTGGTATTATCCCCATTTTACAGATGAAGTAACTGAAGCTTAATGAAGTGATTTGGTCAAGGTCAAAAAGTTTGGTGTAGTCAGTCTTTAAATCCAGTTCTGATTCTAGAACTATTTTTGTTGACTCTGCTGCCCATCCCCACTCCTCAAGAGTCTGCAATCATCAGCAGGATAATCAACCATTCAACTTATTTTCTCAAGGCCCTAGTAGGTGCCAAGCCCAATGAAAAATGTTGTGAAAAGAGAGTTCCTGCTGTTGAAGAGGTCACTGAGTGACGTCTTACATGTTGCAGATGCCTTAGGGATAGTGCCTTTGTTACCCTCTCCTGTTTGGGCCTCTTATGAGATGGCTGGCTCTAGCTAATGGCTGTCTTGGAAAGATTGGAGCTAGCTGGCTTTTAGGAAGGTCAGAGCTGTGGATTTGTCCTTACTAGTTCCATTTTCCAACCAGCAGAGCTGTTTCTGATCACTGAGCATGTTATGTACAGGGTATAAACAAATGGGTGTAGCAGGCCCAGTAAACTCCTTGGCCATTAGATGTTTGTAAGCGTGAGGATTAGTAAGAATGATGTTTATTTTTTGCTTATTGATGTTCTTAGTAATTCAGAGCAGAAGTTGTTTGTCCCTTTCTGAAGTTATTCCATACTGTCTGCCTCAAAGCCTAATGATGTTAAGAGATTCAGAAAGAAATGGAATATGGGTGGAGGTAGGAGGGATATTTTTACTTGGACTTCTCCAAAGAGGCAGGAATTGAATTTATTCTTTACATTTGCTTCTCTGGTGCCTCCTTGGCCTTGCTCACAGCTGAGCCCAGGTGTTCCTGGTCTAGAAATTGGAGCCTTTGGGTAGTGTCTGATGTTTAGCCCATGTCACGTGTCATATCTACACAGAAACGGGAAGGGGTATGTTTAAGAGGTCTGCTTGCTGGCTGTCTTGACTGAAAGCATTCTTTTTTTTTTTTTTTGAATTTTTGAATTTTATTTTTTTATACAGCAGGTTCTTATTAGTTATCCATTTTATACATATTACTGTATATATGTCAATCCCAATCTCCTAATTCATCCCACCACCCCCACCCCCACGCCACTTTCCCCCCCTTGTGTCTATACGTTTGTTCTCTACATCTGTGTCTCTATTTCTGCCCTGCAAACCAGTTTATCTGTACCATTTTTCTAGGTTCCACACATATGCATTAACATACGATATTTGTTTTTCTTTTTATGACTTACTTCACTCTGTATGACAGTCTCTATCCACGTCTCTACAAATGACCCAATTTCATTCCTTTTCATGGCTGAATAATATTCCATTAAATATATGTACCACATCTTCTTAATCCATTCGTCTGTCGATGGGCATTTAGGTTGCTTCCATGACCTGGCTATTGTAAATAGTGCTGCAGTGAACATTGGGGTACATGTGTCTTTTTGAATTATGGTTTTCTCTGGGTATATACCCAGTGGTGGGATTGCTGGGTCATATGGTAGTTCTATTTTTAGTTTTTTAAGGAACCTCCGTACTGTTCTCCATAGTGGCTGTATCAGTTTACATTCCCACCAACAGTGCAAGAGGGTTCCCTTTTCTCCACAACCTCTCCAGCATTTGTTGTTTGTAGATTTTCTGATGATGCCCATTCTAACTGGTGTGAGGTGATACCTCATTGTAGTTTTGATTTGCATTTCTCTAATAATTAGTGATATTGAGCAACTTTTCTTGTGCTTCTTGGCCATCTGTATGTCTTCTTTGGAGAAATGTCTATTTAGGTCTTCTGCCCATTTTTGGATTGGGTTGTTTGTTTTTTTAATATTGAGCTGCATGAGATGTTTATATATTTTGGAGATTAATCCTTTGTTGATTCATTTGCAAATATTTTCTCCCATTCTGAGGGTTGTCTTTTCGCCTTGTTTGTAGTTTCCTTTGCTTTGCAAAAGCTTTTAAGTTTCATTAGGTCTCATTTGTTTTTGTTTGTTTTTATTTCCATTACTCTAGGAGGTGGATCAAAAGAGATCTTGCTGTGATTTATGTCAAAGAGTGTTCTTCCTATGTTTTCCTCTAAGAGTTTTATAGTGTCCGATCTTACATTTAGGTCTTTAATCCTTTTTGAGTTTATTTTTGTGTATGGTGTTTGGGAGTGTTTTAATTTCATTCTTTTACATGTAACTGTCCAGTTTTCCCAGCACCACTTATTGAAGAGACTGTCTTTACTCCATTGTATATCCTTGCCTCCTTTGTCATAGATTAGTTGACCATAGGTGCTTGGGTTTGTCTCTGGGCTTTCTATCCAGTTTTCCCAGCACCACTTATTGAAGAGACTGTCTTTTCTCCATTGTATATCCTTGCCTCCTTTGTCATAGATTAGTTGACCATAGGTGCTTGGGTTTGTCTCTGGGCTTTCTATCCTGTTCCATTGATCTATATTTCTGTTATTGTGCCAGTACCATACTGTCTTGATTACTATAGCACTCTAGTATAGTCTGAAGTCAGGGAGTCTGATTCCTCCAGCTCCGTTTTTTTTTCCCTCAAGACTGCTTTGGCTAGTCAGGGTCTTTTGTGTCTCCATACAAATTTTAAGATTTTTTTGTTCTAGTTCTGTAAAAAATGCCATTGGTAATTTGATAGCGATTGCACTGAATCTGTAGATTGCTTTGGGTAGTATAGTCATTTTCACAATATTGATTCTTCTAATCCAAGAACATGGTATATCTCTCCATCTGTTGGTATCATCTTTAATTTCTTTCATCAGTGTCTTACAGTTTTCTGCATACAGGTCTTTTGTCTCCCTAGGTAGGTTTATTCCTAGGTATTTTATTCTTTTTATTGCAGTGGTAAATGGGAGTGTTTCCTTAATTTCTCTTTCAGATTTTTCATCATTAGTGTATAGGAATGCAAGAATTTCTGTGCATTAATTTTGTATCCTGCAACTTTACCAAATTCATTGATTAGCTCTAGTAGTTTTCTGGTGGCATCTTTAGGATTCTCTATGTATAGTATCATGTCATCTGCAAACAGTGACAGTTTTACTTCTTCTTTTCCAACTTGGATTCCTTTTATTTCTTTTTCTTCTTTGATAGCCGTGGCTAGGACTTCCAAAACTATGTTGAATAATAGTGGCGAGTGTGGACATCCTTGTCTTGTTCCTGATCTTAGAGGAAATGCTTTCAGTTTTTCACCATTGAGAATGATGTTTGCTGTGGTTTTGTCATATATGGCCTTTATTATGTTGAGGTAGGTTCCCTCTATGCCAACTTGCTGACGAGTTTTTATCATAAATGGGTGTTGAATTTTGTCAGAAGCTTTATCTGCATCTGTTGAGATGATCATATGGCTTTTATTCTTCAATTTGTTAATATGGTGTATCACATTGATTGATTTGCATATATTGTAGAATCCTTGCATCCCTGGGATAAATCCCACTTGATCATGGTGTATGAGCCTTTTAATGTGTTGTTGGATACTGTTTGCTAGTATTTTGTTCAGGATTTTTGCATCTATATTCATCAGTGATATTGGTCTATAATTTTCTTTTTTTGTAGTATCTTTGTCTGGTTTTGGTATCAGGGTGATGGTGGCCTCATAGAATGAGTTTAGAAGAGTTCCTTCCTCTGCAATTTTTTGGAAGAGTTTGAGAAGGATGGCTGTTAGCTCTTCTCTAAATGTTTGATCGAATTCACCTGTGAAGCTGTCTGGTCCTGGACTTTTGTTTGTTGGAAGATTTTTAGTCACAGTTTCAATTTCATTACTTGTGATTGGTCTGTTCATATTTTCTATTTCTTCCTAGCTCAGTCTTGGAAGCTTATACCTTTCTAAGAATTTGTCCATTTCTTCCACGTTGTCCATTTTATTGGCATAGAGTTGCTTGTAGTCTCTTAGGATGCTTTGTATTTCTGTGGTGTCTGTTGTAACTTCTCCTTTTTCATTTCTAATTTTATTGATTTGAGTCCTCTCCCTGTTTTTCTTTTTTTTTTTTTTAAAGTAGATGTTGGGGGTAGGAGTTTATTAATTAATTAATTTTTGCTGTGTTGGGTCTTCATTTCTGTGTTAGCGCTTTCTCCAGTGGTGGCAAGCGGGGGCCACTCTTCATTGTGGTGCGCGGGCCCCTCACTATTGCGGCCTCTCTTGTTGTGGAGCACAGGCTCCAGACACGTAGGCTCAGTAGTTGTGGCTCACGGGCCCAGCCGCTCTGCAGCATGTGGGATCCTCCCAGACCAGTGCTCAAACCCGTGTCCCCTGCATTAGCAGGCAGACTCTGAACCACTGCGCCACCAGGGAAGCCCTCCCTGTTTTTCTTGATTAGTCTGGCTAATGATTTATCAAGTTTGTTTATCTTCTCAAAGAACCAGCTTTTAGTTTTATTGATCTTTGCTATTGTTTTCTTTGTTTCTGTTTCATTTATTTCTGCTCTGATCTTTATGATTTCTTTCCTTCTGATAACTTGGGTTGTGTTTGTTCTTCTTTCTCTAGTTCCTTTAGGTGTAAGGTTAGATTGTTTATTTGAGATTTTTCTTGTTTCTTGAGGTAGGCTTTATTGCTATAAACTTCCCTCTTAGAACTGCTTTTGCTGCATCCCATAGGTTTTTGATCATCGTTTTTTTGTTGTAATTTGTCTCTAGGTATTTTTTGATTTCCTCTGAATTCTTCAGTGATCTGTTGGTTATTTAGTAATGTATTGTTTATCCTCCATGTGTTTGTGTTTTTTACGTTTTTTTTCCCTGTAATTGATTTCTAGTCCCATAGTGTTGTGGTCAGAAAATGTGCTTGATTTGATTTCAGTTTTCTTAAATTTACTGAGGCTTGATTTGTGACCTAAGATGTGATCTATCCTGGAGAATGTTCCATGTGCACTTGAGAAGAAAGTGTAATCTGCTGAGTTTTTTTAAAAATAAATTTATTCATTTATTTATTTTATTTTCGGCTGTGCTAGGTCTTCGTTGCTGCATGAGGGCTTTCTCTAGTTGCAGTGAGCTGGGGCTACTCTTCATTGCAGTGCGCGGGTTTCTCATTGTTTTGTCTTTTCTTGTTGTGGAATACAGGCTCTAGGCGCACACGCTTCAGTAGTTGTGGCACGTGGGCTCAGTAGTTGTGGCTCATGGGCTCCAGAGTGCAGGGTCGAAGTTGTGGCAGTAGGCTTAGTTGCTCCACAGCGTGTGGGATCTTCCCGGACCAGGGCTCGAACCCGTGTTCCCTGCATTGGCAGGCGGATTCTTAACAACTGCGCCACCAGGGAAGCCCTAATATGCTGTTTTTGGATGGAATGTCCTATAAATATCAATTAAATTTATCTGGTTGGGGCTTCCTGTAAATAAATGATGACACAATGCATCCATAAAGAGAGAGAGAGGGAAGGAGGAAAGGAAAGAAAGAGAGAAGGAAAGAAGAAAGAAAGAAACAAGGAAAGAAAGAAAGAGAAAAAATTGCTAATCAGGAATTTAAAAAAAAATCTATCTGGTCTAGTGTGTCATTTAAAGCTTGCATTTCCATACTAATTTTCTGTTTGGATGATCTGTCCATTGGTGTAAGTGAGGTGTTAAAGTCACTCACTATTATTGTGTTACTGTCAATTTCCCCTTTTATAGCTGTTAGCAGTTGCCTTATGTATTGAGGTGCTCCTATGTTGGGTGCATGTATTTTATAATTGTTATATCTTCTTGGATTGATCCCCTGGTCATTATGTAGTGTCCTTCCTTGTCTCTTGTAACATTTTTTATTTTAAAGTCTGTTTTATCTGGCATGAGTATTGCTCTCCTTTGATTTCCATTTGCACGAAGTATCTTTTTCCATCCCCTCACTTTCAGTCTGTATGTGTCCCTAGGTCTGAAGTGGGTTTCTTGTAAAGAGCATATATATGGGTCTTCCTTTTGTATCCATTTAGTGAGCCTGTGTCTTTTGGTTGGAGCATCTAATCCATTCACGTTTAAGGTAATTATTGATATGTATGTTCCTATTACCATTTTCTTAATTGTTACACTTTTTTTTTTTTTTGCGGTACGCAGGCCTCTCACTGCTGTGGCCTCTCCCACTGCAGAGCACAGGCTCTGGATGCGCAGGCTCAGCGGCCATGGCTCATGGGCCCAGCTGCTCCGCGGCATGTGGGATCTTCCCGGACTGGGGCACGAACCCACGTCCCCTGCATCGGCAGGCGGGACTCTCAACCACAGCACCACCAGGGAAGCCCTACATGTTTGTTTTTGTAGGTCCTTTTCTTCTCTTGTGTTTCCCACTTAGAGAAGTGCCTTTAGCATTTGTTGTAGAGCTGGTTTGGTGGTGTTGAATTCTCTTAGCTTTTGCTTCTCTGTAAAGCTTTTGATTTCTCCGTCGAATCTGAATGAGATCCTTGCCGGGTAGAGTAATCTTGGTTGTAGTTTCTTCCCTTTCATTGCTTTAAATATATCATGCCACTCCCTCTGGCTTGTAGAGTTTCTGCTGAGAAATCAGCTGTTAACCTTATGGGAGTTCGCTTGTATGTTATTTGTCATTTTTCCCTTGTTGCTTTCAGTAATTTTTGTTTGTTTTTAATTTTTGTCAATTTGATTACTATGCGTCTTGGCGTGTTTCTCCTTGGGTTTACCCTGACTGGGACTCTCTGTGCTTCCTGGACTTGGGTGGCTATTTCCTTTCCCATGTTAGGGAAGTTTTCGACTATAATCTCTTCAAATATTTTCTCGGGTCCTTTCACTCTCTCTTCTTCCGGGATCTCTGTAATGAGAATCTTGGTGCGTTTAATGTCCCAGAGGTCTCTTAGGGTGTCTTCATTTCATTATTTTTTTTTTTATCCTTTTCCACGGCAGTGAATTCCACCATGCTGTCTTCCAGGTCACTTATCTGTTCTTCTGCCTTAGTTATTCTGCTATTGATTCCTTCTAGTGTATTTTTCATTTCAGTTATTGTATTGCTCATCTCTGTTTGTTTATTCTTTAATTCTTCTAGGTGTTTGTTCTTTAATTCTTCTAGGTCTTTGTTAAACATTTCTTGCATCTTCTTGCTCTTTGCCTCCATTCTTTTTCCAAGGTCCTGTATCATCTTCAGTATCATTATTCTGAATTCTTTTTCTGGAAGGTTGCCTATCTCCACTTCATTTAGTTGTTTTTCTGGGATTTTATCTTGTTCCTTCATCTGATACATAGCCCTCCGCCTTTTCATCTTGTCTGTCTTTCTGTGAATGTGATTTTTGTTCCATAGGCTGCAGGATTGTAGTTCTTTTTGCTTCTGCTGTCTGCCCTCTGGTGGATGAGGCTATCTAAGAGGCTTGTGCAAGTTTCCTGATTGGAGGGACTGGTGGTGGGTAGAGCTGGCTGGTGCTCTGGTGGCAGAGATGAGTAAAACTTTAATCTGCTTGTCTGCTGATGGGTGGGGCTGGGTTCCCTCCCTGTTGGTTGTTTGGCCTGAGGCGACCCAACACTGGAGCCTACCTGGGCTCTTTGGTTGGGCTAATGGCGGACTCTGGGAGGGCTCACACCAAGGAGTACTTCCCAGAACTTCTGCTGCCAGTGTCCTTGTCCTCATGGTGAGCCACAGCCACCCCTTGCCTCTGCCGGAGACCCTCTAACACTAGCAGGTAGGTCTGGTTCAGTCTCCTGTGGCGTCACTGCTCCTTCCCCTGGGTCCTGATGCGTACACTACTTTTTTTTGTTTGCCCTCTAAGAGTGGAGTCTCTGTTTCCCTCAGTCCTGTTGAAGTCCTGCAGTCAAATCCCGCTAGCCTTCAAAGTCTGATTCTCTAGGAATTCCTCCTTCCATTGCTGGACCCACAGGTTGGGAAGCCTGACATGGGGCTCAGAACCTTCACTCCAGTGGGTGGACTTCTGTGGTATAAGTGTTCTCCAGTTTGTGAGTCACCCACCCAGCAGTTATGGGATTTGATTTTATTGTGATTGCGCCCATCCTACCGTCTCATTGTGGCTTCTCCTTTGTCTTTGGATGAGGGGTATCTTTTTTGGTGAGTTCCGGTGTCTTCCTGTCAATGATTGTTCAGCAGTTAGTTGTGATTCTGGTGCTCTCTCCAGAGGGAGTGTTTGACTGAAAGTATTCTTGATTATGCCTTTTAATTACCACTTATTATCATCACAGGTAGAGAAACATACAGCAGTCAGTGAATTGATCCATGTCTCGCCACTTCCCTTTCTGCAAGTTGCCTGCCCTTTCTGTCTTGTGAGAGAGAGGAGTTCTAGAAATGGGAAGAAGAATGAGAGATGCATCCCAAAGGTCTGGTGAGGAAGGCTGATGCCAGTGGACTTTTAAATGGACATCTCTTTACATTTGTGAATAGTTTCATGCTTATGCCTCTCATTTCTATGAGCCTCCCAAGGAGGTAGCATCTGTCTGACCAAACTGTAGAAAACTAGCAGGCTTTAGTTCAGTGGAAGAAACATAATGTAGGACAGTCAATACAGAAAACATTGATTGGTCATGCTTTGAATCCAGTGAGTAGTAGACACTGGAAGCATGAAAGGCCAGCTCCTTAGGTAGGATTTTAAGGTTGATTTTGTGACCCTCTGCATCTCGTACTCATGAGGGTTGAATTTGATTATATTCATGAAGCAAAGTCTCCACCCTTGGGCCCAGCTGCTAAAGTTTAAATTCATGGTATTTCTGTGCTGGAAGAGATCATCCTAGGGGGTCTTTATATCAGTTTCATTGCAAACATCAGGACTGAGTTTTGTTCAGATCCAAGGGATGGCTGTTTGTGGTTCCTTGGGTGAGTAAAGAGGAGGTACCCTTCTAGTTCTGTCACCACCCAGTACTTCAGTTTTGCTTTCTATTTGTTCCTATTTTACTGGTAAAAGAAGCCCCAGAGAAGTGAAATGGGCCATATACTTTTTTTAGGGCCACCAGTGTATTAGTGGCAGAGCCAAGACTCAAGCCAGAGAGCTCACAGAAGATGGCCATAGATGTTGCTAGAATTATTTGGAGCCTTGTAAAGATGCAAGATATTATTGCAGTTAAAAATTTCTAGGGAGGGAGAAGGCCCTGCCTCCACTGACTGCCTTGTTTATTATCTTACAACTCTCACCAGTGAGGTTTTTAGCTATCGTGCTGATTTTTTAAAAATTTATTTATTTAATTAATTTATTTTTGGCTGTGTTGGGTCTTTGTTGCTGCGTATGGGCTCCCTCCAGCTGCGGTGAGCAGGGGCTACCCCCTGCTGCGGTACGCATGCCCCTCATTGCAGTGGCTTCTCTCGCTGCGGAGCAGAGGCCCCAGGCGCGTGGGCTTCAGTAGTTGTGGCGCACAGGCTTCACCGCTCTGCAGCATGTGGAATCCTCCTGGTCCAGGGCTTGAACCCATATCCCCTGCATTGGCAGGTGGATTCCCAACCACTGCGCCACCAGGGAAGCCCTGATTTTTCTCCTGTTTATGTTGAAGTGTGTTTCCTTTTGCTCTTATCCCAAAGGAAATAGATTTGAAGTTTCCACTTGTTGTAGAAACAGTGAAGTAGTTCCCAGGCCAGACTGCTGTGTGTTCTGTAAAGAATGGAGCCAGTGAACCAGTGGACCTTATTTTGTGATCCAAGCAAACCTTTAAAACATTTCTAAAAGAAAAAGAAAGTGAAGGAATAAATAGTATGTCAGGTGGTTTAAAACCACTCAGGGGTCCAATGTTTATAGCAGCACTGTTTACAATAGCTAAGACATGGAAGCAACCGAAGTGTCCCAACGCAGATAAATGGATAAAGTAGATGTGTTTTATATATATATATATATATATATATATATATATATATATACACACACACACATACATACAATGGAATATTACTCAGCCATAAAAAAGAATGAAATAATGTCATTTGCAGCAACATGGATGGACCTAGGGATGATCATACTAAGTGAAGTAAGTCAGACAGAGAAAGACAAATATCATATGATATCACCTATATGTGAAATCTAAAATAAATGATACAAGTGAACCTATTTACAAGACAGAGACAGACTCACAGACATAGAAAACAAATGTATGGTTACCGGACGGGAAAGGGGTGGGGATGGATAAATTAGGAGCTTGGGCTTAACAGGTACACATACTATATATAAAACAGATGAACAACAAGGACCTCCTGTATAACACAGGAAACTATATTCAGTATATCGTAATAACCTATAATGGAGAGACTTCCCTGGCGGTCCAGTGGTTAAGACTCCGTGCTTCCACTGCAGGGGGCATGGGTTTGATCCCTGGTTGGGGAACTGAGATCCTGCATGCCGTGTGGCGAGGCCAAAACAAACAAACAAACAAATAAACAAACAACCTATAATGGAAAAGAATCTGAAAAAGAATAAATATATACATACTGACACTAACACAACATTATAAATCAACTATACTTCAGTTGAAAAAAAAAACCCGCTCATGGGTCAGCTCACTTGGTTTCTTATTCTGCTCTTTACTTATTAGATTTCAGATGTGAACAAGTTACTTATTTTCTCCAAGCCTTGATTTTATAATCTGTAGAATGGGAATAGTAATAGCTACTTTTGTAACTGAATTGAGAATTGCAGAAAGTGCATCCTCTGGCACAGTGTAAGTGCTCTATATATTATTATCAATAATGACAGCAACAGTAGTTTCCAGTTCCTGACCTGGTTAGAGGGTAAGTTATGCTGACTGGGCAAGTGTGACCTTAACCATCGCATCATTGTGTTTGTTGGTTGGCTTATTATTCCTATCAATCACACTGATCATGCTCATACTAAATAACTAAAAGTTGTGAACAGCAAGGAAGTTTGCAGCTTCTCTGCCATCTCTTTCCTTACTCGGCTTAGTTCTCACCTTTTTGAGGCTCTCTCTAACTGGCTGCCCCAGTCAGGGTGCTCTGTTTCCTGTGCAGTGTCTGACATCGTGATTTTAATGGAGCAGGGCTGGCTGGTCCAGAGTCTGCCTGCAGCCCTCTGAGGCAATGTGTTCTCCTTGTCTCTTGCCTTCTGCTTTTCAGCCAGACATGAAGCCATTAGCTCATTAAGGGGACTTTGACTTCTGTCACAGCTTTCTTCTGATTTGTATGCCCATTTCTGGCCTTGTGCAAGGTCACAGGGGCATAGTCAAATACACTGACCTGGATTTTGTGCTCAAGTTGGCTCTTTTCCTGTGAGATTTGCAACTGGTTCAGTGTAGCAATGGGGGTGGGAGTGGGGAAAAAGCCCCTGAAGTTACTGCCCCCCATTTTATATATATATATATATATATATATATTTTTTTTTTTTTTTTTTTTTTTTTTTTTTTTGTGGTACGTGGGCCTCTCAGTGTTGTGGCCTCTCCCATTGCGGAGCGCAGGCTCAGCGGCCATGGCTCACGGGCCTAGCCGCTCCGCGGCATGTGGGATCTTCCCGGACCGGGGCACGAACCCGTGTCCCCTGCATCAGCAGGCAGACTCTCAACCACTGTGCCACCAGGGAAGCCCTGCCCCCCATTATATTGATTTCAAGCTGGGGTTTTAAAAATCCTGAGCATCATAACTATAGCCTGTGCCTTACTTCTCTGAATGAAGCAAATAGGGTAAAACCTCATTATTTGGGGGCAAGACCAGTCTGAGTAGGTAACAAACCCCAGAAATTAAAGAGTGTTTTCAAAGAAATGCCATTGTCTTAAAATTTGGGGCAAGCCTCTGCAGTATCTTTCTTGTCTAGTCTTACTGCTTCCTCTGTTTCCTGGAACTGTACCTGAGTTTTTTATAGGAGCCTCCTTCTGTCTTTTCCTTAGGCTTCCTCCAGGACATTGTGTACCACTGCCCGTTAGGGTCTTCCTAAATACAGTGCTGATTGGAGAACACTCATGTTTATAAGCTTTCAGTGGCACTTACTGGCTGCTAAACAAATTCCATATGTATCAGTTGTCCTGGTGTTCATGCTTATCACGGTGTATCCCTGTCCTACCACTTTAATTATATTCTGTACCGTTACAAGTACCCTTTGCTCCTGGTAAACTGATCCACGTGGTCCTGTAATCATTCTGCATGTTTGCGTCTCTGCCAGTTCTTTTGTCCAGAGTACTCTCTGCTTAGTTTCCTACTTTGTGCTGCAGATCCACCTTCTTCAGTCAGCCTTGCCTGATACCTACTCATCTGTATCCCCATGGCAACACTTTGATTATAGAATTCAGCATACTTTATCCTGGTTCATTGCTCTGTCTCTTATTGTATGAGCATCTCATGGCTCATACATGGGCGTGCTTTATTTTGTCTCCAGCATAATGCTGAGTGTAACATGGACACCATAAATGCTTGTTGAATAAATGAATACATGAATGCCTGAGAAATGATTAACAGTTCTGTTCAAATTTCAATTCTTCCCTGAAATATTCCTTGATCCCTAATCACAGTGAGTCTGGCACACTCAACTCCCAGAGCCCTTTGTGTGAAACAGTCTGATTCTTTTGAGTAAGTCTTATCTTCCCAACTTGATTAGAAATTCTCGGAGGGCAGAAACTGCATCCCTCATTCTTCTTTGTGTACCCAGCCCCCAGCACAATTCCTGGCACATAGAGGGTGTTTAATACATGCTTTTGAATCCAGGAATCCAGCCATTTGGTCAGTTCCTCTGCCTACCAGTTCATCAGCCTTCTCTGTCACTCACTGGCCAGGGGTCTCCAACTCAGAGATGTTCCAGGGCCGGGTCAGAACCAGTGTGAGGCAGCAGGGAATGTTAGGCTGTGTCAAACTTATGAGCTCCATGGCGGACAGCTGCTACTCAGCCCATTATTGCCATGGGTGAGTGTGGCTTTAGTGGCCTCCTCATCTCATATTACAAGAGAAGCTAGAAATCCAGATTTTAATGTGAAATCTACGAGGACTACCAAAGCACATCTGTGGTATAGATTTGACCTATACACTATCCATTTGTGACCTTTGGGTAGAGGCTGAAATTTCACACATTTAAGTTCCTTGTGGAAGAAGAAAGGGAGGGGAGGGCATAATCTGAAAGCCTTAGAGGGAGTTTTGGTGAAAGCCTAGCTTGGGTTGAGAGCATCTTGTGACTTTCTGTGGGTAGTGACTTAGTTTCTTGAGCAGAGTCCTGCAGAGACCGTGCACGGTCTGGGCTTCATCCTCCCTTGTATTCTGTCCCCAGAAAGATGGTGTCCTGGGGACATACGTGATTTTTGCTCTTTTTGCCCAGCCTCGGCTGAGGCAGGTTTGATGGTTGTTCTTGCTTCTGTCGACTTCTAAGGGCCTGGTGGTCAGGCTGGTACAGTGCGAAGTCCCAGAGACCATTCCTGTTAATGGCTTCTCTGAGAAGGGGTTCTGGATGAGCAAGCACAACCGAAAGGAAAATATATTGTACAAAATCATTGCCTAAATGTGGTCAGCCAAGGGGCGAAGCAGTATAATAGCCAGAAGGAAATCTGTACCTCTATGGAGCCTCTTGGAGGGCATTATCTTTCCTTTGGCTGTCCTGTTCTTTTCATAGTCTCTAAGGGCCCATGGCGGTGCTTACTGCTTGGTATTACTTGCAGGTCTGAAAGTGTTGCCACCAGTGGTATCCTCATCTGCGGTAGAAACTAGCTAATTGGAATATCTGGAAAAATACATGAGAAACTGAAAAGAGGGTCGTCTCTGGTGAGACCCCCTGTGTGGCTGGAGAACAGGAGAGGAGGGAGACTGACTTTTCATTGTATACCTTTGTGTGCTTTCTTTAATTTGAACCATGTACATATATTGTTATTTTTTTAATGTACCTGAGCAAGCCTAAGTTTGATCTCCTCTTCAAATTCTCTGTTCCCACTTTAGTCCTGAAGCATGGGTTTCTCTGTAAACACCTAGACCCAGTCACTGTAGATTGCCTCTCAGAGGTAGCAGCCTTGCTTCTCTGGTCCCCAGAAGTGTTTTAGGGTTTCTCACTTAGGGGTCTTAGAATGACAATCAGGCCTAAAGTACGTTCAACATTTTACTGTTTTTAAAGGGCTTTTGGATACATTGTTTTATCTGATCCTTACAACATCCCCATTTTATAGAGGTGAAAAATTGAGGTTTGGGGAGTCTGAATGACTTACTTGGGGCCATATAGCTAGTCAGGGTAGAGCTGTGACTGTTCCGGGTAGCCTTAGTTTACATTCATACCCCTTGCTCTAAGTTCTTATGGCAGTGAGGTAGTCTTCTCTTTTTGGAATTCTCTTACAGGTTTTCAGAGCTGTTGCAGTAGGGGCAGGAGGTGGAGCTGTGGTGTTTTCTCTTTCCTCTTTCGTCTCTAGCTTTTCCCTCTTTAGGAATCTAGTTACATAGGCCTGTCTTCTCTGGAAAAAACGGGTCAGTAGTAGGTTTCTCCATTTTCTAGATAGGGTAAATTAAGGCTCCATTGGGGCGATACCTTTTAGGGAAGCTTGAATTGACAGTCTGGTTTTCTATTCTTTGCTGAGTGTTATTGCTGCTATTAGGCAGAGGGCTTTGTTTCCAGGTTACAAATCTTTTTTTTGTTGCGGTACGTGGGCCTCTCCCATTGCGGAGCACAGGCTCCGGATGCGCAGGCTCAGTGGCCATGGCTCACGGGCCTAGCCGCTCTGCGGCATGTGGGATCCTCCTGGACCGGGGCATGAACCCATGTCCCCTGCATTGGCAGGTGGACTCTCAACCACTGCGCCACCAGGGAAGCCCCAGTTACAAATCTTCTGAGCAAAGAAGTAAGTATGGAATAGAATTGGAAGGACTCATGTAGTCCTTGGATATAATTTAATGCTCCACATCCCAGAGAGAGTAAACATTGTAAAGTGTGCAAGATGGGTTTGGATTAATACCCTGACAACATACGGTTTGGCATGTAGGGCACTCCCTGGGAGTGCCCTGGGAGACCCTCCTCACCATACACAGCCTGCCTTTGCTGGGTGGTCCCTTCCCACAGGTCTTCCCGGCAGCTGTTGTGCACCTGGGTGAATCGTCAGCTTCCCTAAGCATTGAAAAAAACAATTTTAACTGATGAAAGCTCTCATACAGGAGGCAAAATAAACAGACAACCCTGAGAGACAGTGTGTTTTAGTACTTCTTAGTTTCCCCCGAGTTTGTCCAGGGTATTCACTTCCATTAGAAACACTGGCTGATCCTCACCACTGGTCTCTTCAGAATACAACATTGGAAATCATCTTACCCTGGGACTTCCCTGGTGGCGCAGTGGTTAAGAATCCTCCTGCCAATGCAGGGGACACGGGTTCCATCCCTGGTCCGGGAAGATCCCGCATGCCTCAGAGCAACTAAGCCCGTGCCCCACAACTACTGAGCCTGCGCTCTAGAGCCTGCGAGCCACAGCTACTGAGCCCGTGTGCCACAGCTACTGAAGCCCGCGTGCCTAGATCCCGTGCTCCACAACAAGAAAAGCCACCGCAATTAGAGACCCCTGCCTGCCTGCACCGCAACAGAGTAGCGCTACCCCTCTCGCCGCAACCAGAGAAAGCCCACGTGCAACAATGAAGACCCAATGCAGCCAAAAATCAATCAATCAATCAATCATCTTACCCTTTCCAGTCTGCTGCCCCTGGTGTCATGGGTGTGGAAGGTCTCTGGAAGCTCCAGAGAGGCAGTGAGCACCATGGAGGGAAGGCTCAACTGCTTCTAAGAACTAAGCAGAAATCTTTGACTTTTTACCTTTTCTGTTCTTACTTAAATCAGAATAAGGTTGCCTTCAAAGAGAATTCTGTGCATTACTGACACAGCTCAGAGTGGGAGAGGCTCCTGGTACCTCCTTTGCAATCTCTGAAGAGAACTTATTGGGGGCATGCAGAGGTCATGCTCAGGTTATCTTTATTCACCTAGCCCCAACCTGTGCTATGCTGAAGAGAGTTGTTATAGAGATATGTACCAGCTGATGGCTTAGTCAAGGCCTCACTGGTTGGCAGCTTTGCAGGTCTGGAAACTCAGCTAGTTCACCCAGGTTTAAGTTCCAGTGGGCTCTCTTAAGCATATGAAATTCATGAGACCATCAAGCCACAGTTTCAGTTAACTAATTAACTGAGAAACATGACTACCAAGTTGATTTGTGTGCACAGGTAGGAGCATTGTCTCCAGTATAGGAAAGGTGAGCTGGGAGCCAACTCAGCTCTGGAGGAAGTCAGGGTGAAGCATGGTGGAAAGCTCTTGGCTGTAGATAAGATATACCTGGATTCAAACCGTATACTAGCTGTGAGACTTGAGATGAGTTATTTAACCTCTCTGCTCCTATTTCTTCATTTGTAAACTCCCCCTGGAGTTTTCAGATATGTACACAGTAAGCACTCAGTAAATATTTTGTCCTATTTATTCCCCTGTCTCCTTGCCTCTCCTCTTCTTTCCTTGCAGCATTGTCCTTCTAGGGCTATATCTGTATTCTGACCAAAATACACTTGTCAGTCTGTTCGGGCACCAGGAATATATTGGAGAGAGATTCATTTTTATTCTCTAGATTCCCTTTTATGTATCCTTTGCAGACCACAGTCATTCTTTTACCACAGGTTACAGTAGGAACAACTAGGTTCTAGCTCTCCTCAATCTGTTCCAACCTAAGTAGGCTTTCTGGCTACCATTGAATCTACAGTTTTGGGGTTTTTAAAAAAATAAATTTATGTATTTATTTATTTTTGTCTGCATTGGGTCTTCGTTGTGCATGGGCTTTCTCTAGTGGCGAGTGAGGGCTACTCTTCGTTGTGGTGCGCGGGCTTCTCATTGCGGTGGCTTCTCTTGTTGCGGAACACGGGCTCTAGGTGCGCAGGCTTCAGTAGTTGCAGCATGCGGGCTCAGTAGTTGTGGTGCATGGGCTTAGTTGTTCCGTGGCATGTGGGATCTTCCCAGACCAGGGCTCAAACCCGTGTCCCCTGCATTGGCAGGCAGATTCTTAACCACTGCGCCACCAGGGAAGCCCCGAATCTACAGTTTTTTGCTGAGCACCCACTATGTGTCAGGTACTGCTTGGCCATGAGAATACAGTGGTGAGTGAGACAGAAACACCTTTCCAAACTCCCTTCTCAGATGGCTTACTTCTGTGGATGACTGGTCTTGTGCATTTTTTGTTGCTTCATACTAATTTCCTTCTGAGAGGATAATCTTCTCCCTAGACCTAGGAGACAGTGCCCCTTTGTGCTGCCTGGGCCATGCCTGCTGGCTTGCTTGCTCCCAAGTGATGAGAGTAGTAGCAAGCTGAGGCTGAAGGAGAAAGCCCTGTGGGCTACTACTGCCTCGGCCACACATGTCCCAAAGGCCTGCGCTTGGCACTCTTGAATGTTCCTTTTCTCCTCGCACACAGATTATAGTGTTCGTGGGTAATTTAAATTCAAATAACCTTCCGCCCTCTCTGCCTTTAAAAAAAAAAAAAAAAAAAAAAAGAGCCCTGTGTATTACAGGGTAGAGAACAAAGAGGGGCAGCCCTGGTCTCCTGGTGGGGTTTGTTTTATCATGTGTTTTTTATGCAGCCTTGCTATGGGTTGCCTTTTCTTTAATAAGGCTAATGTGTAATTCAGGCATATTGATATTCTGTAGTCATAGAATCTCACATCTTTCTCTACTTAGTCATATATAGCGTGACATATATAGTCACATATATATACTGTGTCAGGGGCTTTGGCTGACCGGAAGTGGGACTTGCTTCTCCATTTTGGACTCCAGGCTGCATCCTGGCCCCTAGTGGGCTCTGCATGAAGAAGGCCCAGCAGCCAGGTTGACGGATTTCTTAGCTTCAAAATGGGGCCTGAAGATAGCCCTCTGTTCCCTCTTCCTCCTTCTGTTGCCAATTTACCAGCAGTTGCCAAGAAGTGTGTATAGGAAAGCAAGCAGAATGGCTCTGTGGGAACCATTTATTTGAGAGCTCCCAGTGGAGAAATGCATTTTCCTTTCCTCCTTCTCTTGCTGTGGTGTGTAGCATTGTGATTTGGTACTGCTTGTCCCTCTGCAGTACTGAGGCCTGTACACGACTCCTCTGACCCTATAGGGGTTTTCAACAATAAATTGCTTGCTGCTTGGTGTTTCCCCCAAATTCCATCACCTTCCCAGAAATGGGGGAGTGTGTCAACAATTAGGGACCTAGCAGAGCCTCTGTTTCTGGTACTGTGACCGCTGGAAATATGGTGGTTGAGCCCACATGAACCATGTTTCCCACTGCTGCTGGGCCTGGGCATTTGCTGCAGTTGGATTTAACTTTAAGAGTCACACTAGAGGCTCGGTTGGAGATGAGAGAGCACCGAGTAATTATTGCTTATGTACCAGTTAAACCTATCAGCCAACAGATGTTAAGTGCAGGAAAAAAGTGCAATAATGTTATTATAATGGCATAATAGTTATCATAATAATCAGCTGGCATAGCATTTGATAAGAGGCAGATCCTGTAATGAGTGCAAGGGAAGGGTTAACCTTGTACTATAGCACAGGGAATGGGTGCTTAATCTTGTAAGAGATGCCCTGTGGATGTTAATGATTCAGGTATTGAGTTGCTACCCTCTCTGCATAGCTAGAGGGGCTATGGAAACTTCAGCTAGGGTTGTCTGCCTTAAAGGTACTGTCTTTCTCATAGTGTGATGGAGCATACACCATCCTTTGGTTTAAGTTTTACCATCCTAGCACCCAGCAGCAGTGGGTTCTAGGAAAGGCAGAGAGACTTCATCCCTATGGGACCATTTGGGATTTTCAGAAAATCCAGCCACATCTTCTTCTTCTTTTTTTTTTTTAGATGTTGGGGGTAGGAGTTTATTAATTTATTTATTTTTGCTGTGTTGGGTCTTCGTTTCTGTGCAAGGGCTTTGTCTAGTTGTGGCAAGCGGGGGCCACTCTTCATTGCGGTGTGCGGGCCTCTCACTATCGCGGCCTCTCTTATTGCGGAGCACAGGCTCCAGATGCGCAGGCTCAGTAGTTGTGGCTCACAGGCCTAGTTGCTCCGCGGCATGTGGGATCTTCCCAGACCAGGGCTCGAACCCGTGTCCCCTGCATTAGCAGGCAGACTCTCAACCACTGCGCCACCAGGGAAGCCCCAAGCCTCATCTTCTTAGATGCAGGTGATGAGCTCTACTCCCTACAGTGAAATGTATTCCATACCTGTGGGAGTGGAGTGTACCTCATTTATATGTACATACTAATTGAGGCTGTGCTTGCAGAAGACAGCCTCTCCTTACCCAGAGAGCTTGCTGGAGCTGCGTTCCCACTCTGGATAGGAAGGTGGTGGTGAAGGGGTGAGGAGCAGAGCTGGGCTCATAGATGACCCACAAAGACAGCACTGGGGTAGGAGAAAAGAGTGTTTGGATTCAGGCAGACCTGGGTTTGCTCCTGACCTTGCCACTCGTTAGCTGTTGGACAAGTTTAACCTCCCTGAGCCTCACCTGCCTGACTTTGTATGTGCTCATCTATGTCTCATTTGTTTTTCACTAACAGCCCTGTCTCTGAAGTACCTATCACTATGCCTGCCACTAAGTAGAGCTCAGTAAATGCTTCTGCTTCCTTCACCCCACCCCCACCTGCCTATCCTAAAGAGTAGAAGGACAAGGACAAGACCCTCCTGCTTCTAAAAGGAATTTTGGCCTCAGTTAGAGCTTTATGTTTCTTCAGGCCCTGGTGTTGCTTCTCTGAGCCACAATCTGTAGACCTACTTTGAAGCTGCCTCTCAGGGAGACTTTTGATATTTCATGTTTGGGCACATCTCTGCTTTATCCAGGGAGTAAAGATAGGGTTTAAAATCCCTTTAGGGAATGGTATCCCTGCTTCTGCCTCAGTCGCCTGCAGCCTTGCTCCTTTCGCCTTTTTCCTTTGGGTGGGTCATGTGGGGGCACTGCCTGCCTTGGGAAGTACTTGTTTCTTGCAGAGGCTGCTAGTTGTTTGGCTCAGTCTCTTTACTGGGTAAAGGTTATTATATTTCTATATGCCTGGGCTTTTGCTGTGGACTTTTATTTTGGAAGCCTGGAGTACTCAGACAAGGTGATATCTTTTTAGTCTATTTTTGGCTGTAGGCCAGCTTATCACTATGGCTACCATGGCAGGATATAGAAAGTAACTTCTGGAAGAAATTTGGGAAAGAGGAAGGGGGAAGGGGAAGATTAGTTTGTCTTAAGGTCACAAGAGGAGAACAGCTTCTCTAAGCAGAACCATTTTGATTTGGACAGAACTTCATTTTCCTTCTCTCTGAATTTTTCTTTCAGTCAGTAAACATATATATAGTGTCTGTTACATTCCAGACACTATAGTAAGCCCTGAGATACACTTGTGACCAAGTCATATACAGTTCCTGCTTAGAGTATTGAGGAATATAGACATCAAATCAAATTATAACCATATACATAAATGTAAAATTGTGATTGTAATAAATATGTGGAATGAAAGGAATGTGGTACCATGAGAATATTTGATAGGGGATTTGACTTGATCCTGGGTTAAGAGGGTATCAGGGAAAGCTTCCTTGAGGAAATGATGTTTGAGTTAAATTGTGAAGAACAAACAGATGTTTACTGAGCAAAGTGACACGAGGTTGAAGAGCATTTCAGGTTGAGGGCCCAACGTTTACAAAGCCTCCTGGGGGGGCGGTGGTGGGGAGCAAAGAAGCATGACTTCTATGGGGAACTGAAATAAAACGTGGCCAGAGCACAGAGAGTGAGAGGAGATGGGTACAGGGTCAGGTTGGAGGGGTTGGCAAGGGCAGGCCTGTTCAGCCGTGGCAAGGCATTTTGTATTTACTAGAAGAGTCCTTTGGAGGGTTGTTAGTCGTGTTTGTGGTGGTGAGATGATTGAATTTGCACTATGAACAGATCACTCTGTTAGATGGAACATTGGATGGGTTTTGAGAGAGTGAGAAGGAAGACCAGAAAAGGAACATTACTGTAATAATAGGTTACTTGTTTTCCTTCAGTCAGCTAAATGGTAATCTTGAGATCGACCCCATGCCATGTTGCCTTGTTCCTCCTGAGTCAAGTCCTCTCTCAGTGCCCACCGTCAGTGTGTTGTTGGGGCCACCTGGCCACTCAGCAGACGTGGTGGCTCAGAGTACTGGCATTTGGCATTTTTCCATCTTCCCAGAAAAAGGCCTGGAGGTTTAATGCCTGCCGCTTGTTAACATGTGACAGCAACAAAGCACTTTGTAACCTGCTGTCTTACCATCCCTGTGTTGGCTGTCACTACTGAGCAAGGGCTACCCCTTTCACCTTGTACCGCTTAAGCCACTGACACAGGCACCTCCCTGAGATGTGATGTGCCAAGTTAGCAAAGCCAGCACCTGCAGTTTGTATACCACTCAGTTCTGGTTGATGCAGGTGTGCACATGTTCTCTCTCGGCAGCAACCAGTGCCTGGAGGGCCGGAAATGTGCTCTAGTCATTCTTCCCACTGTGTAGCCAGGAAGACTGAGATGCAGGAGGAACCTGTGGTATAAAGAAGCCTGGGTCAGAGTCACACTCTGTCAGACCAAGAGTTAGGTGCATGGTAGGTGGTTCCAGACCCTAGATCAGAGCCCTTCCTCAGCAGTACTGTAGCCTTGGCCACTGCTCCTTTCACTTACTCAGCTGGAAGGCCATGCTGCATATAGTGGTTAGGAGCACGACCCTTGCAATTGAGCAGACTTAGTTAGAATCTCTGCTTCACTACTTATAAGCTGTGTGATCTTGGACAAGTTACTTGACTTCTCTGACCCATAGTTTTCTTAGCTCTAACTGGGAAATAATAATAAGTTTCCACCTCACAGGGTAGTTGTTGTGAAGTATTGGTGAGACTATATGAAAGGTGCTTAGCTGCCTTCACAACATAAATGATGAATAAAAAGTGGTTAACTTTTATTAGCCAAATGGTTTATTTGGCTAATTTTGTTTGTTTTCCATGCTGGGCATGGCATAAAGATGACCTGGCTTTGAGGTGCTCAGTTTTGTGGTCACTTTTTTTTTTTTTTTGGCTGCATTGGGTCTTCGTTGTAGCGTGCGGGCTTTCTCTAGTTGCGGCGAGCAGGGGCTACCCTTCGTTGTGGTGCACGGGCTTCTCACTGCAGTGACTTCTCTTGTTGTGGAGCACGGGCTCTAGGTGCGCGGGCTTCAGTAGTTGTGGCACGTGGGCTCAGTAGTTGTGGCTCGTGGGCTCTAGAGCACAGGCTCAGTAGTTGTGGTGCACGGGCTCAATAGTTGTGGCTCGTGGGCTCTAGAGCGCAGGCTCAGTAGTTGTGACGCACAGGCTTAGTTGCTCCGCGGCATGTGGAATCTTCCTGGACCAGGGCTTGAACCCGTGTCCCCTGCATTGGCAGGCAGATTCTTAACCACTGTGCCACCAGGGAAGTCCCTGTGGTCACTTCTTCTGCTGTTCTGTGTGGTCATGCTTCAGTAAAACAAGGAGTCCCCTAGAGAGGATCCCGATCAGATGTCTACTTGGTGATGCTTTGTCTTCCTGTGGGCCTCTTCCTCCTCCTGTGGCCCCTAGCCTCCAGCATGCCTTGATTCCTGTTTGTTCCTGGCTTGGGGGTGGGGGTGCTCAGCTCTTGGTTAGGTAGCCCTGCTTCTTGCTAGGACTGCACCATTTGGAGCAGCCTTCTCTTTTTGTTGCCTTTTGAGTTTCCATTTCTGGTAGTGAACAGCCTTGGCCCCTTTTATTTGTTTCTTGAAGCACTCTATTGTTGCTGCTACTTCTCCTTTGTAAAATACCATGTAAGGTGGTTGACATAAAAGAGACCATGAAAAATAAGCTGGGTTGTATTTTCTGTAAAGGTTTGTTTAGTACCAAATTGGTGAAATAAAATACCCCCCAGTGGTCTGGGGTGTGGGGAGAGGAATGATCTTTGTAATGGGATTGTATTTGGTGGAGGTGTTGAAGAAAGTTAATTTGATTTATTTGATTCCTGCAGGGGTGGAAGTGAGGGTGGAGGGTGGAGGAAGGACAGAGTCTTTCACATTCTCTGAATCGGAGCCTTCATTGGCTGAGAAGATGAGATGTGTTGGTCTAGAGTGTGCAGGCCCTGACCTGTGTCCATGCTTTCTTCCTCATTCATGGGGCTAGGGATGTTGACATGATGAGTTTATATGTCCCTTCATTCACTCACCATTTAGTAAGCTGTGTGCACTGCATTCTGTAGGAAGAAAGAGAATTCCACATCTGCTAATTGCTAGTTTTTGACCCTGTCCTAGTATTTCTGTGACTCAGTTTCCTCATCTGAATAAGGTATGCTGATACCCACCTGCTGGGGCAGTTAGGGTGAAATGTGATAATGTACATCATGTGCCTGGCATGTGGTAGGTGCTCAGTGAATGGTGAGGATTATAGTACCTTCAAAGACTTCATACCCCATCAAGTAGAGAAGCCATGGATGGGACCGCAGGTGCCAAGGAAGGCTGGCCAAGGGCATGGAATGGTGAGAATGGATTTGGTTTGTTAGGGAAGGTTCCTGGAGAAGGTATTTGGAGTCAGGCCCCAATCTTTGTTCCTCACTGGGGAATATGAGAGACTGCTTCAGTTAGAAGAAAAGCAATAGGCAGAAGGTTTGAGTGGTCACCCAAAAGAACTATTGTCTCTCCTCCCACCCCCCAAACGGAAAGGGGTTAGGAATCATTAGAGCAAAGTGGATGGGGGCCCCGGCTCTTTCGAGTCAGACTGACCTGGGTTCCAGCCCTGGCTCTGCCTTGTACATGCTGTGTGGTCTTGGGCAAGTCATTTCCCGTCTTCTCTGAACTTTGGCATCCTCATCTATAAAATGGAAATGATAATATCTACTCATAATGTTGGTTGAGGTTTGAATAAAATAATGTGTGTAAAACAGCACAGTGCCCTTCACATAGTACATCTTCAGTGACTTATAGATTAAGAAACAGTTGAGCATGTCTCTTGGGAAATGAAACCCTTCGAAACTTCTGGGGACAGATAAATTTTTTCAAAAGTCAGTCTACGTCCTGGAATAAGCTACCAACTTTCCGCAATAAGTTCTTAAGGACCATGTAGCTCCCCTGCCCTTCACTCTCTGCTGGCTTACCATCATACTTAGAATAAGGTCCAAACTCCTTACCCTGGTTATAGGCCTTTACTGAGCAGATCCCCACCTGCCTGCCTTGGCAGCCACATTTCCTGCACTCTCCCCCTCGATCTCCGTGTTCTTGCCACAGTGACTCCTTTCTGTTCCTCACATAGAGGACCTTTGCTTCAACTGTACCCTTTGGCTGGGATTCTCTTCCCTCACGTTCACTTGACTGACTCCTTGTCATTCAGATCTCAGTTCTGCTGTTACTTAAGAGAAAGGCCCTTCCTTTTCTCTGGTTTAAAGTGACTACTTTTGTCATGGTAACATAAGTGTTTGATATTTTTCTTGTTTGCTTCTTGTTGACTGTTCTCCCTCCACCAGAATGTAAGTTACATGAGAACAGCTGTCTGTCATGTTCACAGCTGTTTTTCCAGTGGTAGAAACAGTGCCTGGCATATAGTAGATGATCAGACAACATTTATTGAACGAATGAGCTTGTAAATGAGAATGGATTTTGTTATTACTCAGACTGGGTACACAGGTGCTCACATTCATAATGCTTTGTTTCCTAAATAAATGTAATCAAGATGATTTTCTTTCTTGTTCATTACTTATTAATTGTCCTCCCCACCTTTCCCTCAACCATTAATTGGAATCTTCTAGGGAGAGGCTATTTTTCTCTGGCTTCCTTTTACGTGGTTGTCTTTCTTCCAGGCATTTTGTTACTGGAAAGGGGAGTTTGTAGTTATTGGGCTTTGGGCATTGATTTTTAGGTTTTCTGTTATAAGGAAGCAAGCTTTAGTGCATTTGCTTGGAATAAAACAAACACAGAAGCTGACCATGATGGCAAATTTATCTCACTCTGATTTTTCTCACTCTGACACTTTTTGCAATACTACCTAAGTACTTAGACAAGGGCATTAGACAAGAATTGACAAATTGAAGATGGCCAGATAGATACAAATTCACAGAATGTGAGTGAGTAGCAGGGTGAGACATGGAGCAGTCAGAGGGGATAGCGCTTCTCTTTCTGTCAGTGCCCTGTTTTTTCGTGGCAAATGTTAGTGGCATGAGTGAGACCTGGACCAGTTAACTGTTCCCCTTGCAGAGGGCCTGTAACCTAGGGAGCTGCAGGGGCTTGTAGGCTCAGTACTGCTATGCCCACCTGGTAAGTCCTAGGCAATCTGCTTTGCTTTGCTAGGGAAGCACTCCAAGCTCCTAGAAAAAGGAAGAAGCAGGAATCCAGCCATCTTTGTAAATGTTTGGGTCCTAAATGTTACTAGTGCTCAAAGACCTGGGCCTGGATTTAGAGAATGAAATCCCAGACATGGATATGAGCAGGAGAGTGTGTCGGGAGCAGAGTAAGCCAGCAGACATGGGCTTAAATTCCTAAAAAGGGTCTGTGTTTATTGAGAACTGTAGCCCTGCAAGTGCTGGTCCAAGGCTCCCTTTCTCCCACCTAAAGCTGCCTTTTCCTTTTCCTTGTCTCTTATACACGGTTATCTTAACCTGCTTTAGATATTGTTGACTCTTCACTATTAATAAAGCTCAGAAAAGGAAGACGTTGGATAGCTCCTTGTCAGCTCTCTCCTTATTTTCCTCCTGTGAAGGGCTTAGACTTGTGGTTAATTCGGGGTATTTGGTCACTCTTGTTACTACTAAGTCAGTGTCTTAACTTGCTATCATTACTGACCATCCTCTGTCCATCTGGGGTAATCTTTAATTTGTGTTTAAATTTATCTAGAAGTCCACCTTTTAGTGACTTTTTTTTTTTTTTGCCGTATGCGGGCCTTTCACTGTTGTGGCCTCTCCCGTTGCGGAGCACAGGCTCCGGACGCTCAGGCTCAGCGGCCATGGCTCATGGGCCTACCCACTCCGTGGCATGTGGGATCCTCCCAGACCGGGGCACAAACCCGTGTCCCCTGCATCGGCAGGCGGACTCTCAACCACTGCGCCACCAGGGAAGCCCTTTAGTGACTTTTTTTAATGCAAGAATTTCAGCTATAAGCCAGCAAGACAAGTATTTGAAGATTCTGATACCAGAAGGTGGCTTTTTGGTAGAACAGCAAGTAGCTCTCTCAAGCAACTTTCTCTGGGCTCAAAAATCATTATTCTCACTTCTTTCACCTCCTCTCTTCAGTCTTTTCTGAGCTAAATGATGATCTCTATTCCTTTAATCTTCTCTCACTTCTCTATTTCCTGGTCCTTCTGTTGTTTCTGCAATTCTTGTTCAAAGGAATATTTTCTTTCAGAATTTTCACAGCTTTCTTCTAGCCAGGATTGTAGGTAAAATGTTAGGCTCCATCTCCTTTTCCCGCAGGCTATATAACATGTGTTTTTGTGTGTGTGTGTGTGAGATTGTAGGAATGTGGTTGGGATGGGTAAAATGCACTGTTATACCCTCCCACCCCATTTTGACTGTCATCCATAATTCTGAGTCATTTAAAGGTGCATCAGCCAGTGAGTCCCCAAACTAGGGGTGGTGATGGCCTACATTTCAGGTAGCTTATCAGGCTACCCCTTCCTTCCTTCCTTCCTTCCTTCCTTCCTTCCTTCCTCCCTTCCTCCCTTCCTCCCTTCCTCCTTTCCTTTCCTTTTCTTTCCTTTCCTTCCTCTCTCTCTTTCTCTCTTCTTGCATTGAGTTTTTTTGTTTGTTTTTAGGTTAAAATGTAAACCAACTTGTATCTTTTTTTATTTTGATTTGCACTGATTTTCTCTTCTTTCCTTGAATCCTAAGAACTTCTTCAAAACCAGTTGCCAATTATTGTGTTCACAAGGATTTGGAGGGTCAGGCCCCCCAGCCCTGCCCCCCCATATTCTTCACCTGTGTATCTGATGGAATAATAGACTACTATGGAAACAGCTGTCAAATGTCTCTCTTCTCTTACACATGCATGCACACACATGCACATGAATGAACACATTCATTTTCTGAGGAATGGACCCTTCTCTAAGAGGAATCCATCTTGTTTCATGCAAATGCCCTCCATTACAGCAAAATTCAGGAGACTTTGAAAAAGGTAGAATTAGTGAGTTGTTTTTTTTTTTTTTTTTCTGCCCCCAAAGGCCTCAAAGCTCTTAAAATAAACCTTAAAAAACCTGCCACTCAGAGCTTCAGCTCTGAGAGCAGACAAATTGCAAACCTGGTGCAGTAAAACTCTCCTTCTCCCCTCTGATCTTTTTCCTCTTTCTCTCTCAATTTATTTTAACATCCCCTTTCATGGTCTTACCTAGGAAGTTGATTCAGTCCTTCATTGCCAGCTCTTAGCAGGAGAAGCAGCAGGGCTTCCGGCCCTAATTTATGGTTTACATTTCTTCTCCATTCTCTGTCTTTGCCACCCCAGTTCCTCATCTCCCAGCATCCTGCTGACCCCTCCCCCATTAGAATGGACAGTGTCACCTCATGTGACATGTAGCTTTGGAATTTGATGTCAGTACTAGCCTAGTGATTTGGGTAGCATTTGGGAGCCTGTTTTGTGCCTGTGCTGCTAGATGCGGAAATGGGGGCTTTTCTCTCGCAGTACCATCTTTCTTTCCCCTTGCCTGCCTAGCCCTGGTGAGCACTGTTGCTGGGGGAAATGGAGAACTCTTTACCCTGATTAATTCTAGGGTATTATCCTATGAAGTTACAAAATAGCATTTCGGAGCAAGATGTCAGGGCATTTCCCTGCAGTTCCCATGGAAGGAGGTGACCTTTCAGATACATTTTTCAACATCTTTGGGGGCCCATTTGAAGAGAGCTGAAGCAATAATTAGGACTAAGCAAAGAAAACGAATTTGGAGCCAGAATATTTTAATAAGAAGGTTAAAAATCCAGAACCTTCAGATACATAATAAGTAAGAGTTTGAGCTTTGTTCTCTTCTTATTTATTCCTTCCCTTTTTGCCTTTGTTTTTGGTTTTCTTCCCAAGACTTGGGGACTCTCCGTTATTCCCTTGGTGGTGGAATGAGGATCTTGTTGGTGACAGCCTGCTGAGTGAGATTCAGGCAGGTAGAGGGAGCAGAGGTGGGCTCCCTTCAGGTACTGCTAAATCCAGGAGTTTTGGTTCGTTTAGGGAAGGGGTAAACTTGCTTTCATTTTTAGGTTCATTTACATTCCCCCAAGGATTCTTTGGGACGAACTGTATTTTCCAGATGATTCTCTCTGAGAAATGGGGAAGGAAAGAAATTTTCTGGACAGTTTTTGCCAGGCTTTCTGAGCAGTTGGAGCCTCAAGCCAAAGATACGTGGGTTTGTCTCCTTAAGATCTTCCCTAGGTCACAGTAGTAAGGCCCCCAGTTCATTTGGGAGGTAGGCAGTATGATATAGGTAAGAGCTTGGACTTTGGAGTCAGATCTGCATTTGAATTCTGACTTTGCCACTGATTAGCTCTGTGACCTTGGAAAAGTGACTTTACCCCACTGAGTCTAGCTTTCTCATATGTAATGGAGGATAACGATGGTACCTATGACATAAGGCTGTTGTGAGCCCAATGTCTGGTGAATAAGTACTTTCTAAATGTTAGCTGTAATTGTTATTTTGAGATACTGATGGAATATCAGATTGAACCTTCTTGGCAAGTGACAATAAGGTAGGAAGTTGCTAGAAGAACCATGAAGGAAGATAGGAGGTTGAGGGAGAGAAAAAAGCATTTAGCAAAAAGAAAAGGAGGAGAACTCTGGGTACTGTAATGAGTTACCTATTGTTTTACTACGTTAGTAAATCCCAAGTCTTCCCCTTTGCTAATCCAGCAAGCTGATTGTTCTCCCAGAAACCCCCAGCTTGTTACTGGCTCCTCTGCAAAGATTTAATAGCCACAGCAGCCACAATATTCTCCAATACCAGGACATCATTATTTTTATAAAACATACAGCTGTGTTTTGCCACCTTCACTTTGAAGTGTTATAAATAAAGCTCACCGTACTTGTTAGAATAGGTTCAAAAAGTGCATTTTGAGATGCAGTACCTTTGCCCTGACAATGTGTTTATTAGCTTGCTTGTTAATTCAGAATTGGTTAACTTGAGGCATCTCTGTGCCAGCCTGCTCACACCACCGCTCATCTCAAAGGCTTCAACAAAGGGACTCAGTGTGGCACTCTCCTTCGCTCTGTTTCCCTGAGAAGTCATCAAGTGGGGAACAGGAAATGGGGGGAGCAGTTCTTGGAGCTGATACTCTTCCCCAAACGTGTTTGTATGGGAAGGAATAAATCACGGGCCAAATGGAGCAAGCAACAGAGATTAGGAGCTTCTTGATGTTCTGGAAAACAGTCAAGTGCAAACAAATAAATTAGATGAAAACCTTTGTTAGACACTTTGATTTGCTTTCTCATCAAGATGTTGGTCTGTGGGCTGTTTCTCTCCATCCCTGATAATTAGAACACTAAGATGTTAGTTTTGCCTATGATAAGCATTTGCTCTGATATGGGAGAAGGAGGGAGAGAGGCTTGTCTGGGGGCCTTGCCATAGAGGAGCTGTCGGTGCCGATTACTTCAAGTCTCACCAGGCCCACCCATCAGTGCACAGGTCTGGCTTAGGGAGGCTGTGTGCAGACAAGGAGCAAGGCACAGGGCTCAAGAGTGCAGGCCTGGAGTCACAAGGACCCAGGTTCAGCGGCTGACTTTGCCACTACTAGCTGGAGGTATTAATTTCCTGTGGCTGCTGTAAAAGGTTAAAACAAGCCTGATGACTTTAAAACAAGTAGAGATTCTAGTTCTCGTTCTGGAAGACAGAAGTCTGAAGTCAGTATCACTGGGCTGAAATCAAGGTGTTAGCAGGGCCACACTCTCTCTCGAGGCTCTAGGGCAAATCTGTTCCTTGTTTCTTCCAGCTTCTGGTGGCTGCTGGCATTCTTTGGCTTGTGGCTGCATCACTTCATTCTTTAAGTTCAGCATCTTCAAATCTCTCTGCTCTGTTTTCACATCACCTTCTCTCCTGTGCCTGTGTCAAATCTCCCTTTGCCTCTTTCTTACAAGAACATTGTGATTGTATTTAGGGCCTATTCAGATAATCCAGGGTAATCATTTTAAGATCCTTAATCACATCTGTGAAGACCTTTTTTTCTTATAAGGTAAATTGGCAGGTTCCAGGCATTAGGACCTGATATCTTTGGAAGGCTGCTAGACTTTCTCCAATGTAAGTTTGCTTCCTTATCTGTAAAATAAAAATGGTGATTGTATCTTCTGGAATAATTTCCATGAGGCTTAAATGGAACCTTGCATGCCAATCACTTGGCACAGTGTCAAATATATAGTTGGTGCCTAGCACCTAGTAAATATTCTTTTTTTGGAGCGGGTATTTTAAAATTTTATTTATTTTTATTGAAGTATAGTTGATTTACAATGTTGTGCCAACCTCTGCTATACAGCAAAGTGACTCAGTTATACACTCATTTATACATTCTTTTTTAAATATTCTTTTCCATTATGGTTTATCCCAGTGAAACCACACAACTCAGATTTGGGACTTGAACCCAGCCAAACTGGGAATTGAACCCACGGTCTTTTAATTGAGATCACACACCTGGTCTCAGGACTTAATGAAGCTCAGGGTCTATATGTCTCATCACAGAAAGAATTTAGTGAGAGACAAAGTGATAGGTAAGAAGTGGATTTGTTTGGAGAGAAACACACTCCACAGACAGAGTATGGGCCACCTCAGAAGGCGAGAGGCCCTGAAATACGGGGTGGTTAGTTTTTATGGGCTGGGTAATTTTATAGGCTAATGAGTGGGAGGATTATTCCAGCTATTTTGGGTAAGGGGCAGAAATTTCCAGGAATTGGGCCACTGCCCACTTTTTGATCTTTGATGGTCGGCCTCGGAACTGTCATGGCACTGCTGGGTGTGTTTTATAATAATGTATTACAGTGAGCATATACTGAGGCTCAAGGTCTACTGGAAGTCGAATCTTCCACCATCTGGACCTAGTTGGTAATCAGTTTGTTATGTCCTATAGCTGTGTCATTCTTTTAAAGGTTGTGCCCTGACCCCTTCCCTTCTGTTTAACCAGGAGATTGGATATAGTTGGCTATGTTGCATCTACCAACCCCAAATTCCCAGTAAATATTCTTAATTATGTACATAAATATTACTATTAATATTATTTAGCTATCTTCTGTGAAAGGGAGAGGAATAGTTCCTTAAGACTTCCTCAAGACTTTATTTGACTTTGGACATTCCCTCCTGCCTCCCCCCCCCCACCCCCATCATTGTCCCCATATCCCTAGGGTTTTTGGCCATCATCCCCCACAGTCAGCAGCTGTGTCCTCAAGGCCACTTTCTTAGCCAGTCCTTCATTTTCCTTTCTCAGTGCATGAGCTAATCTTTAGGAACAGACCTCACCCTTCTGTTCATGTCCCCTCAAAATTCATATGTTGAAGCACTAACTTCTTTTTTTTTAATTATTATTTTTTATAGAGCAGGTTCTTACTAGTCATCAATTTTATACACATCAGTGTATACATGTCAATCCTAATCGCCCAATTCAGCACCCCCCACCCCCCCACAGTTTTTCCCCCTTGGTGTCCATACGTTTGTTGCCTACATCTGTGTCTCAACTTCTGCCCTGAAAACCGGTTCATCTGTACCATTGTTCTAGGTTCCACAAACATGCGTTAACATAGGACATTTGTTTTTCTCTTTCTGACTTACTTCACTCTGTATGACAGTCTTTAGATCCATCCATGTCTCAACAAATGACTCAGTTTTGTTCGTTTTTATGGCTGAGTAATATTCCATTGTATATATGTACCACATCTTCTTTATCCATTTTTCTATCGATGGGCATTTAGGTTGCTTCCATGACCTGGCTATTGTAAATAGTGCTGCAATGAACATGGGGGTTCATGTGTCTTTTGAATTATGGTTTTCTCTGGGTATATGCCCAGTAGTGGGAATCCTGGATCATATGGTAATTCTATTTTTAGTTTTTTATGAAACCTCCATACTGTTCTCCAGAGTGGCTGTATCAATTTACATTCATTCCCACCAACAGTGCAAGAGGGTTCCTTTTTCTCCACACCCTCTCTAGCATTTGTTGTTTGTAGATTTTCTGACGAAGCCCATTCTAACTGGTGTGAGTTGATACCTCATTGTAGTTTTGATTTGCATTTCTCTAATTATTAGTGATGTTGAGCAGCTTTTCATGTGCTTCTTGGCCATCTGTATGTCTTCTTTGGAGAAATGTCTATTTAGGTCTTCTGCCCATTTTTGGATTGGGTTGTTTGTTTAATATTGAGCTGCATGAGCTGTTTATATATTTTGGAGATTAATCCTTTGTCCGTTGATTTGTTTGCAAATATTTTCTCCCATTTTGAGGGTTGTCTTTTCGTCTTGTTTATGGTTTCCTTTGCTGTGCAAAAGCTTTGAAGTTTCATTAGGTCCCATTTGTTTATTTTTGTTTTTATTTCCATTACTCTAGGAGGTGGATCAAAAGAGATCTTACTGTGATTTATGTCAAAGAGTGTTCTTCCTATGTTTTCCTCTAAGAGTTTTATAGTGTCCGGTCTTACATTTAGGTCTCTAATCCATTTTGAGTTTATTTTTGTGTATGGTGTTAAGGAGTGTTCTAATTTCATTCTTTTACATGTAGCTGTCCAGTTTTCCCAGCAACACTTATTGAAGAGACTGTCTTTTCTCCATTGTATATCTTTGCCTCCTTTGTCATAGATTAGTTGACCATATGTGCGTGGGTTTATCTCTGGGCTTTCTATCCTGTTCCATTGATCTATGTTTCTGTTTCTGTGCCAGTACCATATTGTCTTGATTACTGTAGCTTTGTAGTATAGTCTGAAGTCAGGGAGTCTCGTTCCTCCAGCTCCGTTTTTTTCCCTCAAGACTGCTTTGGGTATTCGGGGTCTTTTGTATGTCTATACAAATTTTAAGATTATTTGTTCTAGTTCCGTAAAAAATGCCATTGGTAATTTGATAGGGATTGCATTGAATCTGTAGATTGCTTTGGGTAGTATAGTCATTTTCACAATATTTTTTCTTCCAATCCAAGAACATGGTATATCTCTCCATCTGTTTGTATCACCTTTAATTTCTTTCATCAGTGTCTTATAGTTTTCTGCATACAGGTCTTTTGTCCCCCTAGGTAGGTTTACTCCTAGGTATTTTATTCTTTTTGTTGCAATGGTAAATGGGAGTGTTTCCTTAATTTCTCTTTCAGATTTTTCATCATTAGTGTATAGGAATGCAAGAGATTTCTGTGCATTAATTTTGTATCCTGCAACTTTACCAAATTCATTGATTAGCTCTAGTAGTTTTTTGGTGGCATCTTTAGGACTCTCTATGTATAGTGTCATGTCATCTGCAAACAGTGACAGTTTCACTTCTTGTTTTCCAATTTGTTTTCCTTTTATTTCTTTTTCTTCTCTGATTGCCGTGGCTAGGACTTCCAAGACTATGTTGAATAATAGTGGCGAGTGTGGACATCCTTGTCTTGTTCCTGATCTTAGAGGAAATGCTTTCAGTTTTTCACCATTGAGAATGATGTTTGCTGTGGTTTTGTCGTATATGGCCTTTATTATGTTGAGGTAGGTTCTCTCTATGCCCACTTTGTGGAGAGTTTTTATCATAAATGTGTGTTTGAATTTTGTCAAAAGCTTCTTCTGCATCTATCGAACTGATCATATGGCTTTTATTCTTCAATTTGTTAATATGGCGTATCACATTGATTGATTTGCATATATTGTAGAATCCTTGCATCCCTGGGATAAATCCCACTTGATCGTGGTGTATGATCCTTTTAATGTGTTGTTGGATTCTGTTTGCTAGTATTTTGTTGAGGATTTCTACATCTATATTCATCAGTGATATTGGTCTGTAATTTTCTTTTTTTGTAGTATCTTTGTTGGTTTTGGTATCAGGGTGATGGTGGCCTCATAGAATGAGTTTGGGAGTGTTCCTTCCTCTGCAGTTTTTTGGAAGAGTTTGAGAAGGATGGGTGTTAGCTCTTCTCTAAATGTTTGATCGAATTCACCTGTGAAGCCATCTGGCCCTGGACTTTTGTTTGTTGGAAGATTTTTAATCACAGTTTCAATTTCATTACTTGTGATTGGTCTGTTCATATTTTCTATTTCTTCCTAGCTCAGTCTTGGAAGCTTATACCTTTCTAAGAATTTGTCCATTTCTTCCACGTTGTCCATTTTATTGGCATGGAGTTGCTTGTAGTAGTCTCTTAGGATGCTTTGTATTTCTGTGGTGTCTGTAGTAACTTCTCCTTTTTCATTTCTAATTTTCCTGATTTGAGTCCTCTCCCTGTTTTTCTTGATGAGTCTGGGTAATGGTTTATCAATTTTGTTTATCTTCTCAAAGAACCAGCTTTTAGTTTTGTTGATCTTTGCTATTTTGTTTCTATTTCATTTATTTCTGGTCTGATCTTTATGATTTCTTTCCTTCTACTAAACTTGGGTTTTGTTTGTTCTTCTTTCTCTAGTTCCTTTAGGTGTAAGGTTAGATTGTTTATTTGAGATGTTTCTTGTTTCTTGAGGTAGGCTTATATAGCTATAAACTTCCCTCTTAGAACTGCTTTTGCTGCATCCCATAGGTTTTGGATCGTCGTGTTTTCATTGTCATTTGTCTCTAGGTATTTTTTGATTTCCTCTTTGATTTCTTCAGTGATCTCTTGGCTATTTAGTAACATATTGTTTAGTCTCCATGTGTTTGTGTTTTTTATGTTTTTTTCCCTTTAATTCATTTCTAATCTCATAGCGTTGTAGTCAGAAAAGATGCTTGATATGATTTCAATTTTCTTAAATTTATTGAGGCTTGATTTGTGACCCAAGATGTGATCTATCCTGGAGAATGTTCTGTGTGCACTTGAGAAGAAAGTGTGATCTGCTGTTTTTGGATGGAATGTCCTGTAAATATCAATTAAATCTATCTGCTGTATTGTGTCATTTAAAGCTTGTGTTTCCTTATTAATTTTCTGTTTGGATGATCTGTCCATTGGTGTAAGTGAGGTGTTAAAATCCCCCACTATTATTGTGTTACTGCCGATTTCCTCTTTTAGCTGTTAGCAGTTGCCTTATGTATTGAGGTGCTCCTTTGTTGGGTGCATATATATTTAGAATTGTTATATCTTCTTCTTGGATTGATCCCTTGATCATTATGTAGTGTCCTTCCTTGTCTCTTGTAACATTCTTTATTTTAAAGTCTATTTTATCTGATATGAGTATAGCTACTCCAGCTTTCTTTTGATTTCCATTTGCATGAATATCTTTTTCCATCCCCTCCCTTTCAGTCTGTATGTGTCCTTAGGTCTGAAGTGGGTCTTTCATAGACAGCTTATATATGGGTCTTGTTTTTGTATCCATTCAGCAAGCCTGTGTCTTTTGGTTGGAGCATTTAATCCATTCACGTTTGAGGTAATTATCGACAGGTATGTTCCTATGACCATTTTCTTAATTGTTTTGGGTTTGTTTTTGTAGGTCCTTTTCTTCTCTTGTGTTTCCCACTTAGAGAAGTTCCTTTAGCATTTGTTGTAGAGCTGGTTGGGTGGTGCTGAATTCTCTTAGCTTTTGCTTGTCTGTAAAGCATTTGATTTCTCCATGGAATGTGAATGAGATCCTTGCCAGGTAGAGTAATCTTGGTTGTGGGTTCTTCCCTTTCATGACTTTAAGTATATCATGCCACTCCCTTCTGGCTTTTAGAGTTTCTGCTGAGAAATCAGCTGTTAACCTTATGGGAGTTCCCTTGTACGTTTTTTGTCGTTTTTCTCTTGCTGCTTTCAATAATTTTTCTTTGTCTTTAATTTTTACCAATTTGATTACTATGTGTCTCGGTGTGTTTCTCGTTGGGTTTATCCTATATGGGACTCGCTGTGCTTCCTGGATTTGCATGGCTATTTCCTTTCCCATGTTAGGGAAGTTTTCGACTATAATCTCTTCAAATATTTTCTCTGGTCCTTTCTCTCTCTCTTCTCCTTCTTGGACTCCTATAATGCGAATGTCGTTGCGTTTACTGTTGTCCGAGAGGTCTCTTAGGCTGTCTTCATTTCTTTTCATTCTTTTTTCTTTATTCTGTTCCACGGCAGTGAATTCCACCATTCTGTCTTCCAGGTCACTTATCCGTTCTTCTGCCTCAGTTATTCTGCTATTGATTCCTTCTAGTGTAGTTTTCATTTCAGTTATTGTATTGTTCATCTCTGTTTTTTTGTTCTTAATTCTTCTAGGTCTTTGTTTAACATTTCTTGCATCTTCTCGATCTTTGCCTCCATTCTTTTTCTGAGGTCCTGGATCATCTTCACTATCATTATTCTGAATTCTTTTTCTGGAAGGGTGCCTATCTCCACTTCATTTAGTTGTTTTTCTGGGACTTTATCTTGTTCCTTCATGTGGCACATAGCCCTCTGCCTTTTCATCTTGTCTGCCTTTCTGTGAATATGGTTTTTGTTCCATAGGCTGCAGGATTGTAGTTCTTCTTGGTTCTGTACTAACTTCTAATATGGCAGTATTTGGAATAAGGGAGTAATTTGGAAGCAATTTAAAGTTAAATGAGATCATAAGTATGGGGCCCTGATTTGGTAGGGTTAAGGTCTTTATAAGAAGAAGTACCAGAGAGCTCTTTTTTTCCACAGCATTTGTACACTGAGGATGCCACTTGAGGCCAGGGAGAAGGTGGCTGTATACAAGCCTGGAAGAGAGCTCTCACTAGCAACAAAACCAGCCAGAACCTTGTTCTTGGACTTGTAGCCTCCAGAACTATGAGAAAAAAAGTTACTCTTGTTTAAGCCATCCAGTGTGTGGTATTTTGTTATGGTAGTCTTAGCAGACTAATATGGGGGATTATAACCTGGTTCATACCCACTTCTGCTCAGATACCTGGGGAGAAGCTTGGGCTCTGAAATTATTCCCAATTACCATTCAAGACAGTTTGCTGTGTTGCTGTTTTCCCAGGGATAATGGTAACTATAATGAAGCATAGAAGAGTATTATTTTTACAGTGGTATTTAGTATCTGATAGCTATCAGCCAACAGGTACGGTACCCCAGCGAGGTACGGTAAATGCATTTTATCTGTTCTGTTACCTGCTGTTTCACGAACACATCCCTGAAGCATTTTATTTTATTTTATTTATTTTTATTTATTTATTTTTTTGCGGTACGTGGGCCTCTCACTGCTGCGGCCTCTCCCGCCGCGGAGCACAGGCTCTGGACGCACAGGCCCAATGGCCATGGCCCACGGGACCAGCCGCTCCGCGGCATGTGGGATCCTCCCGGACCGGGGCACGAACCCATGTCCCCCGCATCAGCAGGCGGACTCCCAACCACTGCGCCACCAGGGAAGCCCCTAGAATTTAAGCATTTTTTTTTTTTTTTTTTTTTTTTTGGTAGTACGCGGGCCTCTCACTGTTGTGGCCTCTCCCGTTGCAGAGCACAGGCTCTGGACGTGCAGGCTCAGTGACCATGGCTCACGGGCCCAGCCGCTCCACGGCATGTGGGATCTTCCTGGACCGGGGCACAAACCCGTGTCCCCTGCATAGGCAGGCGGACTCTCAACCACTGTGCCACCAGGGAAGCCCTCCTGAAGCATTTTAATCTTGTTTTTCATACTTGTCTTCAAGTGAGGAATTGTTCTGATTTTCAACTTTGGGGGATAATTACTATATTCATTAATTTCTGTTCTTTTGTCCCCTCCATTTATTACTCGTTTCTTGAGAAAAATTTCCCCTAAATCTACACTAAGTGGAGACAAGTCACTTGATTAAAGGGTATTTTACAACAGTGGTTTCTCTAACTTCCTTCGTACACTGATGGGAGGGCTGAGTCAGCATCTTCTTTCCTGAGGTGAAGGTCTCCGTGGTCTGGGCTCAGATGAGTAAGAGGTTTGGGAGGCCTCTGACCTCAGGCTTCATTGCAGAGTGTTTTTTTTTGCCCTGGGGTATTCCTGGGCAAAGGGCAGGAGAAGCTTAGCTGGTTTTCTTCTTATCAGAGATTCAGTCATAGACATTAACCAAGCATGTGTTATGTGCAGGACATTGTGTACAGCACTGTGGGGGACATGGTTCTTCGCTCATATGGGTACTCAGTACATGTTGATTAAGTGAATGTGTGGCTAAATAGAGTGATCTTTGCCTTCAGAAAGACTGAAGGGGTAGGCAGGGCTTCATTGGCTGGGGGCTAGTGGATGAAGGGTGCTGTAGCCTCCCTGGAAATTGGGAACATAATTCGGAGCATCCTTTTGGGGGCCATGATGCCCTGGCATTTGGATCTATAAGAGAAAGCAGTAGAGGAGAAAAGCTGTGTTGTGAGGATGGTTTATTTTGCATTTAATTTTTTCTGGTGTTTTGGCCTCATGAGTCCCCTCTTTGCATTGTAGACAGGGACTGTTATGTATGTTCCTTGTAAGTGCAGATGTTTTATAAATGTCAAGTGATCACCCAAGACAGTTGAGGGAGGAGTTGGAAAAATAGTAGCTTAGATAAGTTGGCTAAGGATAGGGTAGAGGCAGAGATATATGTTAGATGCTTGGGAAAAGAACTGAAGAAGGTAAGAAAGCAGAAGCCAAGAAAGGATTTGAATTAATCTGGAACTGAGTGGGAGCACAGTTTAGAGAAGTCTGATCTGGGCTAAATACTCAGGGAAAGAGCACTGGAGGGATTTTTATCTGCAAGAATGAGGAAGGGCAGAGAGTAGTTAGCTTGTGATACTGAGGGTAAGGGGACCCTGGGAAGAATGGCTTCTTTTCTGCCCCTCCCACACACCATGTATCTCTCCTTTATGACACTTGTCATATTATATAGCGATTATTTGTTCATATGCTTTTTCTTCTGCGAGAAGGTAGAAGGGGCTCAGTCATCTCTATATTTTAATTACCTAACTGTGTCCATCACACAGCAGACGCTGCACTGGTAACTAATGAACACCCAAGTTAAGGCCTGGGTGAGCCATTCATTGAGAACTGAAATGTGAGGGGTTGAGGTGGGGCAGAGGGGAGATGAGCACGTAACTGGGTTGGGGGGTGTTGAACAGGATAGAACTGAGAAGCGAGACAGAATCTAAATATTTCAGGAATTTACCAAACATTTCTTCTGTGTCAAGTGTCGAGTTAGCTGGGCATGTGGATGTGGTCCCTATGCTTACAATGCTTAAGGCCTAGCAGTGGAGGAAGATAACTGTATAAGAAAGTGTAGTAAATGCAATGAAAAGGAAAGTATGGGTACTGTGTCAGTGCCTAATTGAATCTAGTGAGGAGGGTCATCGAAGGCCTCCTACATGAAGTGTCTGTCTTAGGATGAGTAGCAAACCTTTAAGATGAGTAGGAATTTGCCAGATAAAGAGGAGAGGAAACAAAGTTCCAAGGAGACATGTGCAAAGGCCTGGAGGTGGGAGACAAGATGTCTTAGAGCATTGAGAAGAAAGTTCCATAAGCCCAACTGTAGACATGGTGAGGAAATAGAGAAAGCTGGAGACATTGATTGGGGCTTGATGGTGGAACGCCTGGGTATGGAATTTGACCTTTTCCCTGAGAGCCCTGGAAAACCATTGAATGGTTTCAAGCAGGGGAAGGTAGGATCGAATTCATGCTCTAGCTGTAGAATAATCCCTCTAACATTTAATCAAGGTGTATAATTGTAATTTGTTGATCTTTTACCCTAAAACCCTCTGACACTGCAGCAAAGTCTGTCCATTTGCTCTAAATCACTGAGTGCAAGAGCCTGAAGTGTGGTAGAGAGTGTGGGCTGCCCCAGGCCTGAGTTCCTTATGTTTGAAGTTAGACCCAGAGCCCAGGCCGTGTTGCTGAGCATGGGGTGTTCAGGACTGTAACTCCTACCTCCTCTGCAGCTCTTCCCACTCTCACCTCACTGCCCCCTTTACAGCAGCTTAAAATTCCTCAGCCACTGTACCTTCCTCTGCTTTGTACTCTCTACAAATTGAAAATTTTTATGACAATATCAAATCAATGGGAAAAGTTTTGAAAAGTAGGATTGAGAAATAAAGACCTCTTTGCCTTTTCTCCCTGCAAGAGAATTAGAAAAATATAGAAATTCTAAGTTATATGTTATGAAACCCTTGGGGTTTCCTTTCTTTTGAAAATGTTTTACATTAACCAAAAATCCGACAGAGATGCTTATGGGAAGATAATTCCTTTTGACTGGAGATTAAGCTCCACGTTGTGAGCTTTTTAATTTTCTTTCTTTAGTGGTGGCTTGGGACCCAACTGTGCAGTCGCTAAAGCTCATCACAGTCCTGTTGCCGTGTGAGTTAACTCTGTGAATCTGTATGTTTTCCCCTTGTACCTACCTAATGAAAGCCAAATTAAATCCATTTTTAATCAAGGAGATGAATGACAGGTTTTTTTTAGAAAAGAAACCACAAGGCCCCAAAGTACTGGATACAATAAAAAGTGAAGTTTTTATTTGCATATGTGCCGTTAGGCATGGCTTTAATGTCAGGCAAATGGGAGGTGCTGTTAAAGTAGTATTTGGAAATATGCCATTCCAGGGAGATGAAGAAGAGTGCTTTTCTCTCTGCCCTTCTTTCATAGTTTGTGTAACCTGAGTGTTTCTAGCACCTTGCCTAGGTACACAGTACATAGTAGGATAGTAGGTGCCCAGAGATACCTGAACGAATGGAGGGATGGTTCTGAGCAAGGCCTTCTTTCTCTCTTGTTGCCCCCTCCCTCCAGCTTCTCAGTCTGCTTATTTGTTCATTTCTTCATTCATTCAACATACATTTATTCCTCCTGGGCTGCTGTGAGGGCCACTGGTAAGGAATGGGATGAAGGGAAGTTTCCAGTGAATTGAGGCTGAGAGCCATGGCCAGTGCGCTCCTTCCTCTTCAACACATTTTATCCCTTATTTTGGGATGTCGGTTTCACCATCACCATCCTCCAGAAAATTGCTTTCTTCCACCTGCTTTGGTGGAAGGAAATGGCTTCTCTTAGGGCAGAGGGAGTAAGGATGAAGACTCTTCAGCTCAGTGGCTATCCCCAGAGTATGTCTCCATGGGCTCTGAGGGGTGGGGCTGTAGGGGGGGGGCAACTTTGCCTGGGATTTGATTCCCATAATCATAGATTTGGCTTTGACCTCTGGGGTCACAGGGCATTGGGACCTCTAGAGGACTCACTCAAGGCACCAAACCTTCTCTGCAGCCCACATTCCAGCTTGCTATTGTTATTGAATGGGTTCCCTGAGTGATACTCTTCATCTGAGGAAGAAAGTGGCTTCTATTGAGAGCCTTTCAGAGGGGCTCAGAAGACTGGGTTTGGGTTATTCCAGAAACCCTGGGCTGAGAAAATAACAGATTCATTAAAGCTGTGCCCTCTGCTTCCTCATTGTGCTGATCAGCTTGGGTTGCCCTCACCTGAGAGGTGGTGGCTTGGGGTGGGGGTGAGCAATTTGGGCAGGTGAACATGGAGGAAAATAGATAAAATCTTCAGTAGTTGGTGATGGGCAGGGGGCAGAAGGGAAGTGGGGGAAAGGAGAGGGAGTGTTGAGGAGAGCTTCCGGGTTTCTGGCTCGTGCAGTAAAGCTAGGCGACTCTAGAGGAGGATCAGTAGAGTAGCTTTGGACTTGTTGAGTGTGAAACATACAGAGGAGAGTAGAGCACGGCATATCCTTCGGGGAGATTGTGCCTAGAATCTCAGGCTGTTTTTCCTGTTCAAATTACCCACTTGGGTTTTAGGCCACTGTGAGAGATAATACAGTACAAATCCAGATTCTATTTACAAACTAACTCCTTCTATTAATAGATATTGATAATTTGCAAGAACTAACAAACCATTGAACTGCAAGGCAAAGGAGTGAGTTCATAAGCAGAATTCACAAACAATGGTGACCCTCTTATCTTAGCAGGCTTCTTTTTCCTCTCTCCAGTCTCCCTTTCACATAGGGCAGTTCTGAAAAGGACAGAGATTGCAAAGGTTTGTTAAGAAAGTGCAATAAGCTATGTGTTTGGAACCCATCTGACCCATCTGGCAAAGTGTGTTCTTGTGTATCATGATGCCACTACCCCGTAAACCCTTTGCTCCAGCATTGTTGAAATAAATACATGTTTCAAGTTTCATGCCTCCAGGCCTTCAAAAAGCAGTCTTGCCTCTGCTTGGGATGCTTTTCTTATTGTCTTTGGTTAATTCCTTTTCCTCTTCCAAGAAGTCCTCTCTGACCCCTATCTCCTGATGGAGATATCTGTGCTTTCCTGCCGTGGAGCCTTCTAACCATCTCTGTCAGGGCTCTTTCAACCCAGTGCTTACTGTAACTACTGATTTACTTATCGATTTACATTGCCCATCTAGAAGCTCCTGGACAACAGGACCCCTCTTTACTTAGTCTTTGTATCCCCAGCACCTGGCACATGTCTGGGATGTAGCAGGTCTCAATAAACATGTGCTGAAAGGTGAATAATCTGCTACTTGGATGTGTTGGAGGTGGTGGCAACTGGATATATGTTCCCTAGTAGGTGGTAAGGGTTTATTCATCTTTTCATAGTGAACAAGTTTTTGCTTTTTTGTAGCTTTCCTGTATGGGAAAGTGAACAAGGTCTCTGCAAAAATATTTTTCCAAATTGGCGTGGCTGTTGAGTGCTCATCTGGGTTTGAAATGATTTTGGCATGGGTGTGAAACTGCAGGTAGTAAGTGAGCAGTGTGTCTGGGCTGCGTGGGCATAATGCTCTTTTGTTTTCTGGTTGCTTTCCACATTTTCATAAGTTGCAACCCAAACATCCAGCTTCTCTGAAGCCAGGGCTTGTGCCTGGTTGTTCATGGGAGTGGTTGCCTTTCACCGTGAGAGGGTGTAATATTAACCAAGCTTCTTCTACAGTGTTATCTGTTGGCATTAGGGGCTGTGGTGGCCCTTTTAAGGAGAGCTGCCACAAGAGGAATCCCCGAACAGTGAGAGACAAGATAGAATAATTGGAAAGAATTATCTCCTATTTTGTGTCAGGCCAGGCCCTTTGGCAAAATAGAAGGTGTAGGGAAGGTGCTGAGTGACAGAAATAAAAATGCGATACCAACTGAGAGGTGAAGGGATCGTTTTGTAAGGAAACCAGAAAGAACTGGGACCCTTGCTATAAGGATGAGGCAAGGGAGGGCCACTTGGCATCTGTTACACCCGTGTTGCCCTTAAAATGATACTGTCTTACTCATGACCCAGTGGGGTTGGGTTCAGAGCATCTGCTGCCCAAAATGTGGGTTCCAAATGCTTATTGATCCTCAGCTGAATGTGCTCTACTTGGAGGCTGATTGTGAGACTGATTGTTTCTAGGGAATGTTTACCTGGGCAGGTAGCTGGCATGTTATCCCCTTTCAGCAAATCTGGTGCTGTGAGAAGCTAGCTGGTAGGTCATCCTCATGGAGCCTACTGTGGCAGGAGAGACTTCCTGGGGTCCCACTGGCATCCCCATCACAAGGTCACTCACTGGAACCTAGAGTCCCTTTGCAGGCTCCAGTCTAGGATACTGCTATTGGCTGAGCTGTATCCCTGTCAGTTGCAGGCTGGTGACTCCTGGCAGGCTGGGATTTGGTTGGTGGCATCTTGCAGAGCCCTCTGACCCTACCTGCTGCCATGAATCCTGTTATATCTCCCTTGTACACGTGCTTCAGTGTCTCATGATATACTACTCTTAAGAAGAACAGATGCCAGATGGGAAAAGTATCTCTCGGGTTTATGTGTGCTTTAAAAAAAAAAAATTAAAAAAATTGTAGCCTGGTTTGGCAATTTTCCAGGCTCAGGATGTGTTTGTCATGTTCTTGTTGCCCTATGGAGACCAGCAGAGCTGTGAAGAGAAACCACCTCCTTAGGAGACTCTAGAAGAAAACTGGGCTCTCCTGGCACTTCCTCAGGGATTTGGGCCCTTTCCCTTCCACAGCCTGCCAAGGTCAGGGCCTGGGAATGCTCCCCAGGGCAGTGTGCTCTGTGCCAGTGTCCAAGGATCTTAAGGATTTTTTTTTAAATTAAGCAACTAATAGAGTAGGGGATGTTTAATGTTAAAGTGTGATTTTGTTGACATTAAACATAGTTATTTAAATATCAGCTAATTAGTGCTTTTCAATATTGCTTCTTGAACTCAAGTTTGGTTACTGCATTTGACATAGATACTTGACAAACCCAAGTTCATTGTGGAGGCATGGGGCACAGTTGAACATGGACTCGGAGGAGAGGAAGAGAGAACACATAATTTACAGCTGCTGAAATAATTCAGCTGTTTCCCTTGCTGACTGCTCTCCTTCTCTGTACTGCTGATGCAGTGAATTTTTAATGGGATGGGCTCTTGCTGTGCCAATCAGGGTTGGGATGAGGCCTTTTTGATTGTTGGGAATAAACTCTAAGGTTGGCAGGAACACTTTAAATTTGAAACTAATGCCACATTCCCCTTTAATCCCAGCACAGGATCTGAGCTTTGGGGTATGCTTTGGTATGAAGGCTGCATCTTGTTGTGTGAAAGCAGGCACTAAACTGTGGACATTATTGATTAGGTAATGAGGGAAAGTGGGGAGATGAGAGTCTAGGGCTAGGGTTCAGCTTACAGAGCTGCAGACAAACTGAGCTGCTCTTAAACAGAGAAGACGCCTCTATGGAGTGGTTGGTGAGCCTTCAGAAGGTCTTCCTGCCTGAAAAATCTTCTCTGCACACCTGCCAGGGTGTCACTATTATGGATTAAGGTGTTCATCTGCTCACCTGGTAATCTCTCCACCTACCCATTCATTTACTTATTTACCTGCCATACTTTTATTGAGGGCCTACTGTGTCCTAGACCCCGCACTAGCTAGGGATAGAGTAGTGGATGAGGAAGGAGTCTTTCCCCTCAGGGAGTTCATATTTATAGTACAATTTGGTGGGTTTTATGATAGCTGCACAGAGAGTTATGGGAGTACATGAAGGACCAACAAAATATGGCAAATCAAACCCAGCAGGATATAAAAATGATCATCTGACCAAGTTGGACTTATCCCGGGAATGCAAGGGTGGTTTCACATTAGAAAATCTGCACAAAAAATTTGCTACTTTAGTAGGTTAAAGGGAAAACTATATGATCATCTTAGAGTAGGGAAAACATGTGATAAAATTTAACACCCACTCATGATAAAACCTCTTAGCTGTTTAGAAATAGAAAGGCACTTCTTTACCTTGACAGACTATCTACCAGGGAAACTACAGAAAACATTATTTTTTTTTCTTAAATTAAAAAAAACAGAACAATATAATTAATGTACCCATGTGCCCATTATCCGGTTTCAGCAATTACCAACTCATGGACAATCTTATTTTTTATGTTTATTTTTTTGCTTTATAACAAATTTAATCAGTTATACATATACATATGTTCCCATATCCCCTCCCTTTTGCGTCTCCCTCCCACCCTCCCTATCCCACCCCTCCAGGCGGTCACAAAGCACCGAGCTGATCTCCCTGTGCTATGCGACTGCTTCCCACTAGCTATCTACCTTACGTTTCATGGACAATCTTATATTTTTTTAGCATGATAAAATATAGATAGCACAAAATTTGCCATTTTTAATGTACAGTTCAGTGGCATTAATTACATTCACAATGCTTTGCAACCATTACCACTATCTACTTCTAAAACTTTTTCGTCACCTCAAACAGAAACCATGAACCTATTAAGGAATAACTTCCCATTACCTACCCCCTCCCTGCAGGTGACCTCTAATCTACTTTTGTCTCTATGAATTTGCCTATTTTAGATATTTCATGTAAGTGGAATTATATAATATTTGTCCTTTTGTGTCTGGCTTATTTTACTTAGCCAGAAAATTTACATTATTTCATAATGTTTTCAAGGTTCATCTATGCTGCAGCATGAATCAGAACTTCATTCATTTTTATGACTGAATAATATTTCATTGTATGTGTATACCACTTAAAAAATCTATTTAAAAAATTTATTCATCTATTGATACTTAAGTTATTTCCTGTTTTGTCTGCTGTGAACATTCACATGCTGGTATCTGTTTGAGTCACTGTTTTCAGATATTTGGATATATACTTAGGGGTGGAATCGTTGGGTCATATGACAATTTTATGTTTAGCTTTTGAAGAATTGTCAGACTTTTCCACAGTGGCTGTACCACTTACATTTCCAGTGGCAATGTACTAGTTTTCCACATCTTTGCCAACACTTGTTATTTTCATTAAAAAAAAAGAAATTTGGTTTCCCTGGTGGCGCAGTGGTTGAGAGTCCACCTGCCGATGCAGGGGACGCGGGTTCGTGCCCCGGTCCGGGAAGATACCACATGCCACAGAGTGGCTAGGCCCGTGAGCCATGAACGCTGAGCCTGCGCGTCTGGAGCCTGTGCTCCGCAACGGGAGAGGCCACAACAGTGAGAGGCCTGCGTACCGAAAAAAAAAAATTATAGTCGTCCTAATAGGTGTCAAGTGGTATCGCACTGTGGCTTTGATTTGCATTTCCACAATTATCAGTGATACCGAGCATCATTTTATGTGCTTATTGGCCATTTGCATATCTTCTTTGGAGAAATACCTATTCAAGTTCTTTGCCCATTTTTAAATTGGGTTGCATGTCTTGTTGTTGAGTTGTAGTTGTTGTTATGTGTTCTGGATGGTAAGCCCTTATTAGATATGTGATTTGCAAACATTTTCTCCTGTTCTGTGGGTTGTCTTTTCATTCTCTTGCTAATGAGAAGCACAAAAGTTTTTAAAAATTTATTTTTTTTATTGAAGTATAGTTGATTTATAATGTGTTAATTTCTGCTGTATAGCAAAGTGATTCAGTTATACATATATATATATATATATATACACACACACACATTTGTTTTTATATTCTTTTCCATTATGGTTCATTACAGGATATTGAATATAGTTTCCTGTGCTGTACAGTAGCACCTCATTGTTTACAAAAGTTTTTAAATTTTGATGAAGTGCAATTTACCTATTTTTTTCTTTTATCACTTGTGGTTTTGTGTCATATTTAAGAAACTGTTGCCCTATCCAAGGTCATGAAGTTTGGCCCATACGTTTTCTTCCAAGAATGTTATAGTTTTAGCTGTTAAATTTAAATCTTTGCTCCATTTTTAGTCAATGGCACCCTTGTTAAAAATCAATTGATGTAATGATATAAGAGGGTATGTTTATCCTTATGTCAATATAAGAGTATATGTTTATCTTTATGTGAGTTTTGATTATTGTAGCTTTGTAAGGTTTTGTAGCTGTGGTAAGGTTATTGTAGCTGTGGTAAGGTTTTGAAATCAGGATGTGTGACTCCTCCAACTTTGTTCTTCAGGATTATTTTGGGTAGGGTACCTTGAAATTACATATGAATTTTAGGATTAATTTTTTCATTTCTGCAAAAAATGCTTTTGTGATTTTGACAGAGAATATGTTGAATCTGTATATTGCTTTGGGTAGTATTGTCATCTTAACGAAATTAAGTCTTCCAGTTCAGGAACCCAGAACATCTTTCTATTTATTTAGGTGTTCTTTAATTTCTTTTAGTAATGTGTTGTAGTTTTCAGTGTATAAGTCTTTTGTCTTGGTTAAAGGCTTTCTTTGATTAAATTTATTCCTAAGTATTTTATTCTTTTTGATGCTATTTTATTGATTTATTTATTATTTTTTTTAAATTTATTTTTGGCCACGTTGGGTCTTTGTTGCTGTGCGTGAGCTTTCTCTAGTTGCAGTGAGCTGGGGCTACTCTTTGTTGCGGTGCGCGGGCTTCTCACTGTAGTGGCGTCTCTTGTTGCAGAGCACAGGTTCTAGGCGTGCAGGCTTCAGTAGTTGCAGCATGCGGGCTCAGTAGTTGTGGCACGCAGGCCCTAGAGCACATGGATTTCAGTAGTTGCGGCGTGTGGGCTCAATAGTTGTGGCATGCAGGCTCTACGGTACGTGGGCTTCAGTAGTTGTGGTGCGTGGGCTCATTAGTTGTGGCTCGCAGACTCTAGAGTGCAGGCTCAGTAGTTGTGGCACATGAACTTAGCTGCTCCATGGCATGTGGGCTCTTCCCAGGCCAGGGATCGAATCTGTGTCCCCAGCATTGGCAGGTGGATTCTTAACCACTACACCATGAGGGAAGCCCTGATACTATTTTAAATGGAATTATTTTCTTAATTTTCTTTCTGGATTGCTAGTTGTTAGTGTATAGAAATACAACTGATTTGAGTTTTGATTTTGTACCTGCAACTTTTGTACCTGCTGAATTTATTAGCTCTAATAGTTTTTGTTTGTAGATTCTTCAGAGTTTTCTTTGTATAAGATCAAGTTACCTGCAAACAGATAGTTTTGCTTCTTCCTTTCTAATATGGATGCCTTTTATTTCTTTTTCTTGCCTAATTGCTTTGGCTAGAACTTCCAGTATTATGTTGAATCTAAGTGACAAAAGCAGGCATCCTTGTGTTATTCCTGATCTTAGAGGAAAAACTTTTAGTCTTTCATCATTGAGTATGATGTTAGCTGTTGGTTCTTCATATATGACCTTAATTATGTTAAGGAAGTTCTTTTCTATCCCTGGTTTATTGAGTGTTTTTATCACGAAACGATGTTGGATTTTGTCAACTGCCTTTTCTATGTCAATTGAGATCATGTTTTTTTTTCCTTCACTCTACCAATGTAATGTATTAAATGGATTAATTTTCATGTGATGAACCACCCTTGTGTTCCTAGGATAAATCCCATTTGATCATGTTGTATAATCCTTTTGATATGCTGCTGAATTTCCCTTGCTAATATTTTGTTGAGGATTTTTGCATGTATATTCATAAGGGTACTGGTCTGTAGATTTCTTGTAGTGTCCTTGTCTTGCTTTGGTGTGAGGGTAATTCTGGTCTCACAGAATGAATTAAGAAGTGTTCCCTTTTCTTCTTTTTTTGGAAATTTTAGAAGGATTGGTATCTGTTACCTTTCTTAATAGGCACATTGCTGGGTAGTAGGCCATGGGCTGTGTGGTGTGGGGATACCTATTTGGAGCTCTGGCATCCTTTTTTTTTTTTGGTCTCTGCACCTCCATCTTGGCCACCTGTCTAGGGAGCCAGTCATACTGGTGATGCAGACTGGAAATCGTCTGGTAAAAAAAGGTCAACTTGATAAGTTGGATTTTAAGACTGCAGCTCTTTCCTTGTGCTCTCTCTTTCCATGATAGATGGATGGTCTTGCTGAACAAGGTCTCTGTGATCCCAGGCACCAGAACGAATTAGTAGATAAGGGAGGGCTTTCCTGGTGGTGCAGTGGTTGGGAATCCGCCTGCCATTGCAGAAGACACGGGTCTGAGCCCTGGTCCGGGAAGAGCCCACATGCCATGGAGCAACTGGGCCTGTGTGCCACAACTACTGAGCCTGCGCTGTAGAGCCTGTGAGCCACAACTACTGAGCCTGTGTACCACAACTACTGAAACCCGCATGCCTAGATCCCATGCTCAGCAACAAGAGAAGCCACTGCAATGAGAAGCCTACACACAGCAATGAAGAGTAGCCCCTGCTCACTGCAACTAGAGAAAGCCCATGCGCAGCAACAAAGACCCAACGCAGCCAAAAATAAATAAATAAATAAACTTATTTAAAAAAAGTAGATAAGGGAACAGGTTCTGTGTTGAAAATAATGTTTATTTTAAGTATTTTCTCATATGTCTAACATTTTAGGAAGAAAGACTTCATTGAACATAGCTTTCCATAATTCTAATAACTTCATGTCTGATCACAGAGATGGCTACATACACTTTTTTTCAAAGTACTCATATTTTATATACATGTGCCATTATGTTCTTCATTCAACAGTATTTTATGTATCTGTTTTCATGTTTCACTATAGTTCATATTTTCACTGACATTATTTTCCATTGTGTATTCCACGTGACCCCCTTTTAGATTATTAATTTTATTCAACTAACAGATATTTTTTGAGCGTCTGCCACAGTGCTAGGCAGTGAGGATACAGCAGTGGTTTAGGTGGACGTTGTCCCTACCCTTGCGGAGCTCCCAGTCAGATTGGGTTATAGTTGTTATAGGCCCATGAAATGGAATTTCACTGACCACGTAACACAGCCTTGGAGAGGATGAGGAGGTTGTATAGTCTCTAGCCCTGGCTCCTATTGCTGCTTGCTTTTAAAAAAAATTTTAATTAATTTACTTTTGGCTGCATTGGGTCTTCGTTGCTGTGTGTGGGCTTTCTCTAGTTGTGGCGAGCGGGGGCTGCTCTTCGTTGCGGTGCATGGGCTTCTCATTGCAGTGGCTTCTCGTTGCGTGCAGAGCACAGGCTCTAGGCGCATGGGCTTCAGTAGTTGTGGCATGCAGGCTCAGTAGTTGTGGCACATGGGCTTAGTTGCTCCGTGGCATGTGGGATCTTCCCAGACCAGGGCTCGAACCCACGTCCCCTGCATTGGCAGGTGGATTCTTAACCACTGCGCCACCAAGGAAGCTCCTACTGCTGCTTTCTAAAAAGCAAGCGAGGCTTTGTCAGGACAGTGGCAGTTCTGCTTGTGACTGGGCTCTTAGCAAAGCCCAGGATGGGGAGCCCTGAGACCATGGCAGAGTCAGCTCTGAAATGGGACTGCTGCAGCAGGGAGGACTGCTGTTTCCTAGGCAATACTCTGCTTAATATTTTTAGTGCATGGTCATGGCAGAACTAAATGTGGTTTCTGATCCCAAATTGGTAATAAATGTAGACATATTTAGAGTCAGAAACAATGCATTTAAAATCCTCTGCTCCTTAATTGTCTTGCCAAGTGCTGAGTTTAGGTTTCTTTGTTTCTTGGCTACCTACCCAGCCTCCCACAATCTCTCAGAGAAGGCGCCCAGATTTTCTCTGGGTGTTAGGTGGGATTCTGAAAACCGTGAGTTATGGCTCCCTGAGCTGTGTTGAGAAGCATCTGATTTTTGTATTTCTGCCCACGTATGTAAATGTGTACACTTTAAAATTTATTCTCCTTTCAAGTTTTTAAGGATCTGGAATTATGAATAGTCTTAGACTCTCAGGTGTGTTAAAAATAAAATATGTTGTTTCAGTTGCTGACTTACCTCGAGGGCATAGTCAATGCCAATATGGTAGTCGCGAGTTCAGTGATTGGTGATCCGTACTTATGCTGCCACTAAGGTTTCCTGTAAGTAAATGCTGTTTTCTTGGGGTTCCTCAATTAGTTTAAGGATCACCCTAATTGTTGCCCATCTCATCATTTCAAAGTTACAATTTGTGTCTCAAGTTGCCCAGAACAGTATCTATTTTCTCACGGCATATTCCTTAAGAGCACTTTCTTCTTAATTTTACTGTCTGAGACTCAGATATGGAAAACCATGCTACTCACTGATGGTCAACAGGACATAAAACACCTGCGGACAGTGATGGTATCTTTTGTATGTTCTGTTATACAGTATGGTTCCCAGTGTGCTCAGGGGACCTGAGGTACCTGTTTCCAGAGTGTGAATGCTGAATGCTTGTAATCCAAAGTGCCACAGTGGCTGGCACAGAATAAGTGTTAGTGTGCTTACTGATTTGCAGATAGTCCATTTGGAGCTATGGACTAGAAGTCATACCTTCCTCCCTATCCTATCATAGTCCCACTATGAGGCCCTGACCTTTGCTGGAAGTTTGGACACAGCAGGGGAAAGGAAAGATGAACTCTGACCCCTCTCCAGCCCCAGACTGTGGTTTGTAGATGAGTGTATGAAGGTCCTGGTATTCTTGGGGAGCAGTCTATAAAGAAAGCCCATCATGCTTACTGTTAGGAGATATAGTTATTAGTTTAAAAGGAGAGGGAAGGAGGTGGCCCTGGAGCTCTTACTCCCTGGACAGCAGCTGACCCTGTCTGGGGCAGTCTAAGCAGTCTAAGTCTGCTGAATTTGCCCCTGCTGCTCCTGCCTTCCCTATTCTCTCAGAGGTATGAGAGCAGCAGCAGGAATATGAAGACAGGCCTGAATCACCAGGAAGCTGGGCTCTGAAGTGGTTGTTCTTAGTCAACTCTCCAGTGGGCACTGATGCAGAGCCAGCCAATATCGCTTAAAGGTTTCAATGGAAATGCCTCTGTAGCCACCTAGAGTGTAGTCCAGGTGTGGGCAGATTTGCAGCTCAGGGAAGCTGGGTTCCAAGGAGAGGCTTGATTATCAGAACAGAAGACATTTCTATATGGGGGTGAAGCCTCACTGCTTTTGTTTATCCTGTCCTTTGCTCAGAATTTTCTCTAACAGTAGTTGTTAGTGAGAGCTACAAGCTTCTTGAGCCCTTGGTTTGTGTCAAGCATTGTGCTGTATGCTTCATGTCATCTCATTTAATGCTAACACCCATCCTACAAAATAGTTACTATTAAGTCCCTTTTTAGATGAAGGAATTGAAACTTGGAGAGAGGTTAAGTGGCTGGCCCAAAGTCCCACAACTAATTGGGGAGACCTGGGTGGAAGTCCAGGTCTGGAGTGGAGATGGAGTTGAGTAGAGTTTTTGGTAACCTTGGCTGCTGTCATGAGACACAGGCTGATCACTCTAAGGACCTCACGCAGTGTCGGGGAGCAAGTATAAGGAGTAGATTTCCTTGCCCACTCCCTGCTAGAAACGTGCCGTCTGGAGCCTAGTGGAAAATACACTGACCACGGCTGGTATATTCCTCTACTTTGCCTGGTTGCTTGCTGGTGTGCTTAGGCAAGCCCCATTCACCCTTTTGGGCTCTATTTTCTTCATCTGCCATGTAGAAATAATCCTGTCCTATATATTTCATGCATGGGGAATAGGATCATAGACTAGTTGTAAATGAGCTTGGATATCATCTTGGCCAACTTTTACCCAATATAGTTCTCTCCTCCCCTCTGCTAAGTTCTTTCCAGACAGTTGGGTATGAGGGGGAGTGCTTTGTGCTGGACTCTGTGAGGGAGAGCAAGGATGCTTTTGCTTCTTGTACAGCTGGGGAGCCTGAGTTATGGGAGGTTAAGAGGTCAAGTCACACAGGGTGCCAGTGAACTGGTTGCAATCTGAGGCAAGGGCCTTCTTCTTCTTGAATGTCTGTGTCTCTACTGTGGGCTGGGCTGTGCGAAGGACATTCAGTAATCAAAATGTGTGTGCATGTGTGTGTACATGCGTGTGTGTGTATGATGTGCAGAAATATAGATGTGGTAGAAGTGGCTCTCTCCGCAAGAGGGCTCCAGTAGGCTCATTAAAAAATTTCTCTCCTGACACAAAATGTGTGCCTTTTTATTCACATTGTTGCAAAACAAATAAAATGAATGGCTGATTTCATAGACCAATGGAAAGGCAGCATGGTGTGTAGAAAGAGTATGTGTTCTGGGGCCGGAATGGCTTTGATTCCTGACTCTACCACTCTCTGACTGTGTGAACTTGGGCAAATTACTTAACCTCTCTGAATTTTAGTCCCCTCATGGGCAAAATAAGCAGCATATTAGAACCCCATCACAGGGTTGTGGTGAAGAGTAAATGAGCTTAGAACTTTGCTTGGAACATAGAAAGTGCTCTATAAATGTTGACTATAATTATTATTATACAGAATTTATTTTCTTCTGAGCTGCCCAAATACTGCATTTTAATACTAGGGAATTTGGTGTCATGGGGGTATTTCTCTTTATCCCTCGGTCCAAGTGCTATAATTATGATTATTACAGCTCTACAGAGTGTAAGGACTAAAGCTTCAGAGCGGTCTGAGGCATGGCGGAGAGCTCAGAGAAGGTGGAGTTGTGTGTCTGATGGGAGTTTGTTCTTGGAGGCTTTGTCTCCTTGCCTCCTTTCTCTACTGATGTGACTGTGCCCATCACTATCCTGAGGATGTGTGTGTTGAGGGGTAGCTCTACTCCATCAAGGGAACCTACCATATGGCACCAGAGAATCTCTCTATATGACCACCGGGCTCAGTATTTTCTCTGTTATCATTATGACTCTAGGGGAAAGGTTGAAAAAATTGGATTTAGAGAAGTGGCCCCAAATCTCCAAACTTCAGTGGACCTACTCAACTTTTCCAGGTGTTCTATCTTTGTGCCTCTATTTCTTCACAAGTGTGCCCTCTTTTGAAGGGCCCTCCAGCTTCCTTGTTGCCAAATCCAGTGGCTTTTCTCATCCTTGTTCTGACTGACCTCTTGACTTTGTTGAACCCACAACTTGATTTTCTCAGGATTCCCTCCTCTCTTGACCTGTGTAATTCTGCACTATTCTTAATGTTCTTCATCTTGGTCCCTGGATTGCTCCTCTTTCTTTCTTTTCTAAAAAAAAATTTATTTATTTATTGGCTGCGTTGGGTCTTAGTTGTGGCACGTGGGCTCATTAGTTGCAGTGCGCAGGTTCTCTAGTTGTGGCATGTGGGCTCCAGAGCACCTGGGCTCTGTACTTGTGGTGTGTGGGCTCAGTTACCCTGCGGCATATGGCATCTTAGTTCCCCCACCAGGGATCGAACCGGCATCCGCTGCATTGCAAGACGGATTCTCAACCACTGAACCACCAGGGAAGTCCCATCCTCTTTCTTTTCCTAACGTACAGTCATGGCTTGAAAACTCTTCTTGGCCCATTGTTCCTTTCTCTTTAAGTTTTCTCCGTAATACAGGAACTCTATTATTGCTTCGGTTGTCACCTCTGGGTGATGGCACCAAAATTCTTCTTCTGCCCTAGTCCTCTCTACCTCTTTGTCTTCAACAGGCATGAAGTTGCCAGAGCCTTCCTGGATGCAGTGACAAGCCCATACCTGAAGGCATTGAACTCTGGTTTTTCTGTGTGTAGGTATCAAGTGCCTGCTGTGTCTTTTGGATTGTTAGCAGTCCAAATGAAGACTAAGTCTTAAGCTCCCTTCTAGCATTCAGATTCTTTGAAGGCTGGGGCTGAATAGGATGGGTCTGGAGAGGGCCAGGCTGGGCTCCTTTTTATTCAATCACTCTACTTGTCACCTCATTTCTTTTAGAGGGAGCACTGTCTTTTGTCTCCGAGATTGCAGTTTTTTGTTAACATGCTTAGCTACCATTTAAAAAAATTTTTTTAATTGAAATACAGTTGATTTACAATGTTGTATTGTTTCAGATGTACAGCAAAGTGATTCAGTTATACATATCTATTTATTCTTCTTCAGATTCCTTTCCATTATAGGTTATTACAAGATATTGAGTGTATTTCCCTGTGCTATACAGTAGGTCCTTGTTGGTTATCTATTCTATATTTAGTAGTGACTTAGCTACCTTCTTGAAGATCTGTTCTCTTCTCTACTGGGGTAGGGATGGGATTGTCCATGTCCCCCACATTTTGGAGTACAGAGTATTAAGGAGGGGTCAGGAATGCCCCCTTCCTATTTCATCCCATCCTGTGTTGCCTTCCTTCTAGAGCTCCAGTCCCAGCTGGGCCTGTGGAGCCCTTCTTGGCTCCATGTGCTCTCTGGCAGGGCCAGCACCTGTCTCTGTGTTGCCACTGGAAAGGCCTCACTTGGGCTCTCCCTTGCAGGCTGTACAAGCGGATTTTGGCCTTGTAACTCTCTGGTCAGGCAGAGGCTTGGATCCATTGTGAACTTTTTACCCTCCGGTAGCCTCACCTGATCACTTTCCTTTTAGGGTGCCTTGGGTTTGTTGAGAGCAGTCCCCATTTGCATGGCCTTAGGCATGACTTCAGTATTTGGGGCACACACTGTTGCCATTACACAAATGGTCAGTGGCTTAAGGATGCTCCAGGTCCAGCCTCCCAGCCAGTTAGGGCTAGACTGGGGTTAGAAGCCACATTTCTTTTGCAGTTCAAAGCCTCTTTTTATTTAATTGCTGTCTACCTCCTGACTTTGTTTAATTTATGTCTTATGGGGAAAAAGCCTGTTTGCCTGACCTCTTCAAACTTACTTCTCTTGTCCTTCAAATTATTCTTTAAAAATCCATTTCTTTTCCTAAGCCTTTGCACATTGTTCTTCCTTGTCAGGACTATCCTTTCAATGTTCTCTTTGCATTGTTTTTTTCAGATTCATATTTGTCTGCCCAAATTAGGCAGTGAGCTTCTATTTGTGTAGAGGTGAGTGACTCTGTGTGTGTGTGTGTGTGTGTGTGTGTGTGTGTGTGTGTATGTATGGGTTTGTGTAGCACATAAATAGTAATGAATGTGTTTGTGGGAAGAGCTTATCCTCTAACTGTCAGTTTGTAAAGCAGAAGACTGTCTTATAGCTGTTCCTGCAAGTGGAAGTTCTACATGATGGTGGCCTGGCTCTCTGGACACTAATATGCTGGGAAAAGCACTGAATGGGCTGGGTCTGCCTCGGTGCTCAGCAGAAAACTGGCTGGGGTCTCTCCATTTTTAGCTGTGGGGATCCTCCTCTAACATCTGTTTCCTTCACCTCCTGAAAGCAGATACCCAGCAAAAGGCTTTGGTCCTAAAATTTGAGATGTGGGGTCAGCTAGAGGGTATGCAGATCCTGCAGGAGTCAGGGAGCTCTGGAGAGTGTTTCTAGGGTGCCTGGCCTGGCTCTGACTGCCTGTGGGACCAGGGGCAAGTCCTCATCCCCGGTCTAATGATGGTGTGATAACTAGGTGCCAGGTGCTGTACCGTGTACTTTCCACGCATTGTTTTATTTAATCCTCCCTAATACTCTTTGAAGTAGGAGCTCTTATTATGCCCATTTTATAGATGAAGAAACTGAGGCCTAGTGAAGTGTGTGTCCAGGATCACATAGCTAGAAATTGGCAGAGCCAAGACTTGGCCTTAGATGTGTCTGAATCTAAATTCATGTACTGTACTTTCAACCCAATGTTTTAAATCTCTTTGCTTTAATTTCCTTCTTATAAGATGGAAGTAGAAATTCTTTCCCTTTCACTTTTTCCAAAAGATTTGGGGAAACAAATACATGGATATACACTGTAGGTTAAGAACATGAGCATTTTATAAGATGGGAGTTCCAAACGTTCCCAGGCAGGCTGCTGAGGTGGGTCTCCCTGCCCAGAACACTTGTGATGTTTACCTGTTCCCCCTGTGCTCTGGCCCTGAGACTGGAGAGCAGCCACTGTCCATGGGACCTACCAGCATGTCAGAAGCTTTAGGAGGTCCAGCAGTTCCACTCCTCCTTCCTCTGCTGGCTTCCTGCCATCCTCATGCCATTCTTTTGTGTTCCTGCCTTAAGAGAAGATAAAAGTTACGGGAAGATGTCTTGTTTATATATGGCCCAGTCCCCTCCTAGAGTCCTGTCTGAATTGAGAGGAGAATATAAGGCACCAGGGAGGCAAGGGCTATTGAGTCCAAGGGCCTTCTCCCACCTGTGCCCCAAGCATCTGCTCCAGGCTGGCAATACAGATTGCTGAGAGCATCCAACCTCTATTTAAGTAGAAGTACAGACTACACGTGGCCAGTTTTGATATAAAAATGGGCATCTCAAGTACCTTATTATCTTTTTTGTCTCAAAGCCCAAGGATACTTAAGGAAAGAGTTACTGGTGGAACACTGAAATGCATTCCCCTTTCCTGGACTGAGTGGTGGTATTGTAAGTCAGAAGAAGGCCATAAATGAAAAGATGTAGTTCTGTCTTCTTTTGAGAGCCAAGGATGATGGGAAGGTTTGTTATCCAGGGTGTACAGGAGCAGGTGATCAGGTGAACTCAGCGTTAGTGGGTGGCAAGTGATTTGGGGAGGGTGCTAACCTCAGGCCAAGTGCCAAACTATGCCTCAGTGGGATTCCATGACTTTGGCTTTACTTATGTCAGGGTCTGAGGTTTTCTTTTGCTGCTGCTGCTGCCTATGTCCCTGCTTGTGATGGTGGACCATCCTGGCAGAACCAAACTGTGGGCCACTTCTCCTTTCCCTCTTTCCCCCTTCCCCCCAGCTTCAGTGTAAAGCCCAAGGGAAAACGTGCCTGCTTGCTCTACATCGCCACTTCTTGAATAAGGACAAAGCCCAGGTGACATAATTACAGGCCAGGCCTTATGAGGACAGAGGACAGCATTACCCATGCCTGCGTGCTGCAGAGTTTGCACTTGTTCTCTGGGTACCCTTGCAATGCCTGGGAAACTGTCTCACACCTTTCTCCCAGCCTCACTGCTCCTAGGCCTCTCCCCAGGCACTGCCCCCCCCCACCGTGTTCTCTCTCTCTTTATCTCTGATTCATAAGAAAATATATGGAGCCAATGAACAGGTCAGGTGTGCAGTCCACATGGAATTATTGGGGGTGGGGGAGATGAAGGATCCATTTGTGAATCGACCTGTCATCCTTAGTATTGTCAGAAAATGCTTCTGAGGGCGTTAGTGTGTGTGCAGGTGATGGAGGCAGCAAGGAGCCCTGTGGGAGCTGCCATTTCTCTCACCCGGCCTGCCATCCCACTCCAGGAGGTGGGTATGCTGTTAGTGCATCAGCTGCCCCCAACCTCTTCTTCCTCAGTCCCTTCTAGGCCTCCTCCTTCTGCTCATTTGTCATCTTTGCCCTTGATTTCATTCTCATTTCTCTGTTCCTTCTCATTATTTCCCCCCAGCGTGAGTTCCAGGTGTTTATCCCTGGCTGTAAGAAGGAAGCGTCTAACTCTCTCTGTGTGTGTATATGCATATACACATGAACGGTCTCACGTAGGGGAAGGGAAGTCTGTGGCTTTTGGATAATCCTTTTCTCTCTTAATGTATGTTGTCCTGATAATGCTGTGAGTCCCCTACTTCCATTTTTTATTCTCCTTTGCCCCACAGCCAAGGATGCAAGAATAAAAAAGGTATGGGACATTATAGGAAGCTCTAGGGCTGTGTCCTCTTGGGACCCATCTCCCTGGGCCTTTCTTGACTTCTCATTCTTGATGTGGCAGCTTCTGTCCCTTGTTCATCCTCACCGAGCCTTGCACTCCCACTCCTCTGCACACCCAGACATGGCCAGGCACCTGTCCAGAACCTAGTGCTGTGCTATGAACTGAGTCTGTGTCTTTCAGTGTGATTGGTGCCCCAAGGAGCCAGGTTGCTGGGGAAAGCTCATGTGGCACTCAGCTGTTCCATTTTGTCTACAAAAAAAGAGGGGAGAAACTGGCAGAAAGCAAAGGCTTTTGCTGCTGGGTGAGTATAGCATCTATTTTTAGCTCCCAAGCCTTTGCTTTTCCATTTGGCTGTGCTTTTTTAGCACAGTCCTGGTCCAGCAGGGCTGTTTTCCTTCACGGCTCCAGATGTCCTTAGGGAAAGTTTCCGTCTGCCCCCAAGAAGGTGTGGGCTGGTCACTGGGTAATAACTTCTTATAGTGGGTTCAGGCAGGGCTTTGGGTTCCACTGCAATCTTGTCACAGGACCAATTTATTGGGGTGGAACATGGAGGAGTGTGGCAGGAATAGGAAAGAGAAAAGGTAAAACCCCATGCTCTCCAGAGGTGTTTCCCTTATAATTAATTCATTTAAGACTCTTCTGAGTAAACTGCCTAATGAGGTGTATTGGGGCTGAGTGACCAACACAAAAACCTTTTATAAGGGTCTGGGCTGATACTGACAGGTTCTGAATTTTTCTAAGGTGTTTTTCTTTTTTGCTTTTTTAATTTGTTATTTTTTTTTCTTTCTGCCTTTCTTTCTGAGGTCACTTGCCAGTTTGGATTAAGTTCTTTTGACTTCCACTCTAGTTGACTCACCAAAATATTTTTACTGCTCCAGTTTGCCTATTCTAGGTATTTCACTTAAGTAGAATCATACAGTATCTATTCTTTGGTGTCTAGCTTATTTCACTTGGCATAATGTTTTTAAGGTTCATTCATGTTGAAGCATGTATCAGAATTTCATTCTTTTTATGGCTGAATAATATTCCATTGTATGTACCACATTTGAAAAAAAATCATCTGTTGATGAATCCTTAAGTTGTTCCACTTTTTTGGCTGTTGTCAATAATGATGCTGTGAACATTCACATGGAAGTATCTGTTTGAGTCAATGTTTTCAGAACTTTTGGGTGGAATATATACCTAGGGGTGGAATTGCTGGATTATATATATATAGTAGTTCTATGTTTAATTTTTGAGGAACTGCCAAACTGTCCCACAGCAGCTGCACCATTTTACAGTCCCACCAGCAATGTACTAGGGTTTTAGTTTCTCTACATCCTTGTTAACATTTGTTACTTTCTGTTTTTTTTTTTTTTTAATTATAGCCATAGTAGTGGATGTAAAATGGTACAGTATCTCATTGTGGCTTTGGTTTGCATTACCTTAGTGATTAATGATGTTGAGAATCCTTTAATGTCCCTGTTGGCATATGTATATCTTCTTTGGAGAAATGTCTATTCAAGTCTTTGGCCTGTTTTAATTTAGCTTGCTTGTTTTTTTGTTGTTGAGTTGTAGGTGTTGTTTATATATTCTGGATACTAAACCCTTAAGATAGATGATCTAGAAATATTTTTCTAATTTTTTGAGTTGTCTTTTCACTCTCTTAATAATGTCCTTTGAGGCACAAAATTCTTTAATTTTGAAGGAGTTCCATTTATTTATTTTTTCTTTTATCGTCCGTGCTTTGGGTATCTTATTTAAGAAAGTATTGCCAAATCTAAGGTTATGAAGATTTTCCCTATGTTTCTTCTAAGAATTTTAACTCTTCAGTTTATATCTTTGATCCATTTTGAGTTAATTTTAATATATTATGTAAGGGAAGGGTCCACTTCATTCTTTTGCATGTGGAAATCCAGTTGTTCCAGAACAGTTTGTTGGAGAGACTGTCCTTTCCCCATTGAATTGTCTTGGTACCATTGCTGAAAATCAATTGATCATATATGTAATTTTTTCTGGGCTCTCAATTCTATTCCATTGGTCTGTATGTCTGTCCTTATGCCAGTGCCACAGTGTTTTGATTACTCTAGCTTTGTAGTAAGTTTTGAAATCAGGAAGTGTGCGTCCTCCAACTTTGTTCTTCTCTTTCAGTGTTTTTATGTTCTGGGTCCCTTGAAATTCCATATGTATTTTAGGATGGGTTTCTCCATTTCTGTAAAACATCACCATTGGTTTTTTTTTGGCCATGCTGTGGCTTGTGGGATCTTAATTCCCCGACCAGGGATTGAACCTGGGCCACTTCAGTGAAAGTGCCAAATCCTAACCACTGGACCGCCAGGGAATTCACCAATTCCCCACCACTGGGATTTTGATAGGGATTGTATTGAATCTGCATATTGCTCTAGGTAGTATTGTTGTCTTAACATTATTAAGCCTCCAATCTGTGAACATGGAGTATCCTTTTATCCGTGTGTTATTTAAATTTTAACAGCTACTAGGGCCTGCACTTTGGTGTTTTTGACTGTCTGAAAAGTGTTGTAAAAGGCTTTATGGCTTGGGAATATTGAACTTTGCTGTTTTAGAGGGTGCTGATGGTATGTCTTCAGGTATAACAGTGGATATGGTTTAGAAGTGAATGGTTATAAAGGCTCATATGAATTTGGGCCCATGTCTGTTCACACACAGATCATTTGGTTAGTTTCCTTCTCTCTTCACCATAGCCAATACCACCCTGTGCAACCTGATAACAACCCGGATAATGAAGAAGGAAGGGACCAGGGCTATTATAGCTCATGCAAGGGTCCTGGTTTACTGTACAGTTTTAACCAAGGCATATCTCCCCATATGGGGGAATGGAGGCTTACTTCAGGTTGATCTGCCTTTGGGGTAAAAGACCTGTGATACCTCTATTCAGGAAATGTCTGACATCATCTGAAATGTTTGACATCTGTCAAAAAAGTGACATCATGGGAATCACTATGCTGGGGCAGGGGGAGGGGTGTCAAGCACCAGCTTCCTGTTGACCTTCTATTTTCTGTGTTTACATTCCTCAGGCCCCTAACTATGCCTCACCAGAGCCTGCTCCTATTTAGGATGGCTCCTCTGGGCATGCTACTCGGCATGCTGATGACCTCCTGCTTCACCTTCTGCCTCAGTCATAAGAACTCGGTAAGTGTCTTACCGCAAATAGAGGGATCTTTTTTGGGTCCAAGAAAGCCTCCATGCCACCAGAGCTGCTGTGGGAGTTTCTTATAGGAATGTGACCAGTGCTGGGTCACATAGTATGTGTACTTCTTCCCCCATCCCTTAGTCCTCTGGCCTCTGTTTAAAGCTTACGACACAGTTTCTCTTTGGCGAAAAGATGAGGATGATGATAATGATATAATAACAATGATGATAATATGATTAGCTTACTATGTACCAAGCATTGTATTATGTGCTTTATATGTATTCTTATTTAATCCCCTCAACAACCCTATGAAGTAGACAACTACAGTTATTATCCTCATTTGACAAGGAGGAGATTAAGTCTCAGAGATATTAAGTAACTTGGCCAACATTATAAAGCTAGTTTGTGGCAGAGCTGGGAAGGTCAGGATTCTCCCCAAGGGGCTGGGTGCCTGTGTGGTGAGCACCAAGTAAGACTGCTTCTTTGTCTACTCTGATCATCCATGTGCATTCTCTGTATCCTCTTTCCCTCTGTCCTTTTCTCCATGTTCTTTACAGCCTCCTTTTCATTAACCCAGACCTCATTGCTGAGGGTTTCTGTCATTGCCAAAGGCAGGGGCAGAATGCCTGAGAAAGCCCTGAGCTTGGCCTGGCTGCAGGGTGTCCTGGCCCCATTTCCCTGGCCTGCCCCACCAACAGCCTACCCTTGATCAACTCCCAATGCCCTCTCTTTCCTCTCCCTTGAGATGCCCTGACTGTCAGCTCTCTCACAGTTTCACCCTCCCCTGGCCACCTTCTCCAACCCCAGGGGTCCCACTTAAATGTTGGGTAAAGTGCTGGAGGGTTTGGAGCCAGAGGGCCTTGAAGTGCAAATGACAATTGTGATGAATTTAATCCAGCTCAGCTGAGGTTCACCTCTGGCTCATGGCAAGCTTCTACCTTCTCTCTGAAGTCATTTGTTTTCTCTCTGCCTTTCTCCCCACTTTGTAGAGCAGGAGAGAATGTACAGTTAGGAGTCACGAATCCTTTTGAGCTTTTAATGTTCTTTGACTAAGATCTTGTTGCTGCCGTTTTTTGGCCTCCTCTTCAAGGAGAATGAGACTGGGATCCCATTGGCCCCTGAGGCTGGGACTGGCCATGGCATGAAGTTGGGGCTGTTTCTGGCATAGCCTGGCCCAGAAAAGCACCCAAGTGTCTCGAGGGCTCAGGGCTGTGTCCCCTCCAACCTGTAGCTCATGAGGATCTGGGTGCTCCCCATTATGAGCTTTAGCAGATGCACAATTAACAAAAGCATGCTGATGAATTTACTTAAGGACTGTGTGTTAGTAAGTCTCTTTTAGATAATAGTCCAACCAAATAGATGAGCTTTCAGAGCCATAATTATTCTGGCCCATTTATATTAGCTCTTTTGAGTCTAATCTCAGAAAAATGTTAATACTGACTTTCATCAGCAAAAGCTGCTTTTATCCTTATGTCTGTTCCTAAGCTGTATCCATTTGTCATAATCTTTCATCATGTGCTAAGTACAAGTAGGAGTTGAAGCATCTTTTCTCTCATACCATAAAAATTGCTGCCCCGATGGCATTTAAAATCCAAATTATGCAGCCAGCCACCTTCACAACAGTGAAAATGGGTGGTGGGGGAGGTGGGAGTGGTCATGATCCTTTGTTCAGAGCCTAGAGTCCAGGCAAATGCTCCTAGTGACCTGGAATTGTCCTCCCCAAAGGCATTTGTACAGGTTAATGGCCACCCAGCAAAGGCTGGCTGTGTGTATCAGGGTATGATCTGGAGCCAGCCTCCCTTCCTGGCTCCTGCTATGGCATCTCCCTGGGATGCCACATCTTAGGAGCAGTGTGAATGCTAAAGGGATGTGGTTGTGTGGTATACTGGCCTTCAAAAGGTGGTGGATGATGAGGGAGGTAGTAGAACCCAGTGGAAGGAGCACAGAGCCTTGGTAAACTCCCTTTTGCCTCCTACTTTGGCAATTTGACCATTTCTTTTTTTTTTTTTTTTTTTTTTTTTTTTTACTTTGACCATTTCTGAGCTTTGTTTCCTCATGTGTAAACAGGGTTGGTACCTCCCTCTTAAATTTTAGTGTAGATTAAATGTGATTGTATATATAAAGCACCTAGCATTGGCACTGGCACAATATGGCTAATGGATGGTCAATAAATGTCAGCTGTTATTTTTTAGTAAGGGTTGGCTGCTTCCATTGTTTAATTTAGGGCTCTGTCAGCCAGGCTCCTATCCCAAATGTTGCCTTCTCAGTCTGTCTCTGTCACAGCATCTATCCACCTACTTTGAGAGATTCATTCATTCTCTTGGATCTTGAAGGCTTTGGTCTTTAAGAATCTCTTACTCAGTTACAATTATAAGGAAGTGTGACATGGTAAGCTGTTGTCAGCTAACACCTTAGCTGGGATTTATTGCCACTTAAGAGGAAATTGGTATTTAGAGTAATGATGGCAGAGAGAAGAGAGGATTCAGCATGGAAGGGAGCTCGGAGAAGCCAACTGAGAGGTCACCAGAGCATGAGATTTACTTCAGAGCTGACCCAAGGGCTGGCTGGCCTCCCTCACCTCTTGGTCTTTGTCTCCTGTTCAGGACACTGCTGGAGCAGAGAGAGGGTCGTCCCTTTCTCTGGGACGGTGTTTCTTTAAACACAGTCATTAAAGGGAAGGAGGATGTACTGATAAATGTGCTGGGGTGATCTCATTGACCCTGCTTCCTTCCCTCAGCATCCCAGGGCACAACCGTTAGAACACATGACTAAGAACAGAAACACAGAAGTGAGTCAGAATTCATGCATGCACTTTGGAGCCAGGCAGTCCTGGACTTCAATCTCTGCTCTTCTTTTCTCAGCAGTGTGGTTTTGCACAGGCCCTGTATGTGTAAAATGGGAATAAAAGTATGTGCTTCATAGATGAAACTTGGATGAGTTGTGAGGCATGGAAGGCACTTCAGACCAGTTCTGGGAATATGGGTAAGGGCTTAATAAATGGTAGCTACTGTTATCATTACAACCTCACCTCCATGATGCTGCTTTTCCTGAAAACCTTTTCTGCACTTCCACCTTTGAAGTGATTGTCCAGCTTGTAGTATGTTTGTGTGACTGAACCTCCCTCAGTGCTTGCCAAAGTCACTCAGAGCCAGATTTGGTGAACAGGGTGAGCTGACCAGACGGGAACACCAAATTTATATCACCTCTACTAAAAACAGGTGATCTGTAAAATAATGGCAGATTGTGAGTGTGTGTGTGTGTGTCTGTGTGTAACTTAAAATATGGTTCAAAGATGATACCAAGAGGAAGCTTAAAAAACATTTTGAGCAGTGATGGGATTGTTGCAGAAAGCGTTTGGCTTTCCTAGGGCTTGAAGCATGTGTCTCAATGGTTCATATCTTGTTGTAATCCTTCTTCTTGAACCTACTCTATTAATCTCATTAAAGATCTAGAAAAAGAGGCTTTCTCAGCCCCTACTCATCAGAATGAACACTAGCCTTGCCTGGATTGGGCTTTCTGCCATATTTTCATCATCACCATTACCCTTGCCTCTTTCTGCTTCTCTTGATGTTGAGGATTTGGTTACTTGATTACAACTGTACCTGCTAGGAGTTAACTGGCTAATAGATACACTAAAGCAAGAGTTGTAATGTAAAGCTTAGAGATGTTTAGTTTGGCCCTCTTAGTGTTCTAAAAGTAAGAAAATGTCACATAAAAATCTGGATTTTTGTTTCTCATCAAGTTGAATGCCTTCGTGGAAGTGGTGGAGCAGCTGAGTAGCAGCTGTGTTTCTTAGTCAAGGCAGGAGGACTCCAGTTTTCACAGTCCCACCACTCCTGGTTGTTTTTACACCTGGCACACAGCTCTCATTTACATCCATCCCTGCCTGGCCTCTGGAGGCATTTAGTCCACATACTTCTAAGGTAAATCTTATTAACGGTCTTCTAGTCCCATAGTCTCGTGTATGGTGCTTTTGGCAGAGACTGACCAGCATGGCTGGGCCCTGGAGTACATAGGCTGCAGGTACTTAGTGGACAAAGTGGTCTTTGTTCTGGAGTGTGGGGCTAGTTCCTGGCTTCCAGCAAACTCTTTGGACTTGCCTCCAAAAGACATCCAAAAAGACATACCTGTCTGTAGGAGGAAGGCCTTCTTTTGTTCCTTTGTTGCGTGATTACAAACTAAGCCCTGGGCTAGGCAAGGGGTATACAGTGGTGAAAGAGACTGACACGGTGCCTGCCCTCAGGAAACTCAGCTGTTGAAAGTTTGATGTCCGTGCCCTTAGAATGCACGGAGCTTCCTGCCGGTCTGTCTTCTCTTTAGTCTCACACACATCTACTCTCTGTTCCTTCTTTTCTTTTCTTTTTTTTTTTTTTTGCGGTATGAGGGCCTCTCACTGTTGTGGCCTCTCCCGTTGCGGAGCACAGGCTCCGGATGCACAGTCTCAGTGGCCATGGCTCACAGGCCTAGCCGCTCCGCGGCATGTGGGATCTTCCTGGACTGGGGCACGAACCCGTGTCGCCTGCATTGGCAGGTGGACTCTTAACCACTGCGCCACCAGGGAAGCCCCCTTGTTTTCTTTTGAGCTCAGATTTGTGCTGGGGCACATTGAAAGGGATACATTGTTACCTCCCATGTAGGATTAGAATTGTTCGGGAGACCAAAATGAGATCTACTTAAAGTATCTAGCACAGGTTTGGGTTCATAGGAAGAATCCATGAAAAATACTTACTCTTGGGCTTCCCTGGTGGCGCAGTGGTTGAGAGTCTGCCTGCCAATGCAGGGGTCGCAGCTTCGTGCCCCGGTCCGGGAAGATCCCACATGCTGCAGAGCAGCTAGGCCCGTGAGCCATGGCCGCTGAGCCTGCGCGTCCGGAGCCTGTGCTCCGCAATGGGTGAGGCCACAACAGTGAGAGGCCCCCGTACTGCAAAAAACAAAAAAAAACAAAAAAAAAACCTTACTCTTATTACGGGAAAAATTGGGAGGTGGAGGAAAAGTGATGGCGGGGGAGGTGGAAGGGCTGAAATAATCTCCCAGTGTTCTAGTGTGGGTTCCTCTTTGCCCTCCCAAATGTAATTTCCCAGAGCTCTGGAACCCTCTGGTTCCAATTTCCTGAGGCCTTACTGCTTTTATGCAAGAACAGGTTTAAAAATGGGACAGGAAGGATTGGAGGCTGGGAAGGAGCAAGATGAATAATACTTTGTATTTATGTTACATCTCTGTCTCCTGAGCTCAAAGTGCTCTACAGCATCTCATTAATCCTCCATGCTCTCCATGGGGTGGAAGGAAACAGGTTTTAGGAAGAGGTTTCCAACCCGGGCATCTTCCTCCCTCAGCCCAGCTGGACTTGCACCTTCCCACTTGTACCCCTTCTTCCATGGATTGGAATGCCCTAAGAGGTCATTTATGCTCCATAGGTACCCTGGGTAATGAAGGTACCCACGCCCTTACTCTGCCCTGCTGGGCTGCTTAGGAATTAATTGGGCCTTAGCTGCCAACTTTTGTACATCTGTGTTGACCATTTGAGGCCTTACTTTCCTATTCATATGTATGTTTTTTCTTTTATAAATATCTTTAGTTTTTAATTCTAAGAGTAATAGGTATGAATTTTAAACATCAAACAGGATAGGAGCTCATCAAGTAAAAAGTAAAAGGCTCTTATTGTCTCGTTTTGTCAACCCCTCTCCCCAGTATGTTCCCTTAACTCCCTCAAGATAGTGTGGAACCTTCTGGAGTTTTTTTTTTTTTTAATGCATATACAAAAGTGCCATATACACACAACACATACTGTGTTAATTTAACCATATCACCTCACTTGTACTGGTCTGACACTAACCTTGTGAAAGGTCCAAACAGGGCTAAGGAGGGCAGGAAGGGCAAGGAGGAGAAGGGTGTACTGCCCCAGGCCATTTTCTTTCTGCTTGCCTGGTACCCAACTGTGGTGGTTCACGCCCTGTTTTTTCCTTTCTCTGAAGGAGTTTGCACTGACCAACCCAGAGGAGAGCAGCACCAAAGAAACAGAGAGAAAGGAAACCACAGAAGAGGAGGAGCTGGATCCCAAGGTCCTGGAGGTGTTTCACCCGACCCATGAGTGGCAGGCACTTCGGCCAGGTACCAAGCCCAGCGCTGTCCCCAGGAAACACACTTGAAATTCAAAATGTGTATGTCCTTTCTCCCCCCAGGGCTGTTTTGAAGGAACAGCTCCTCTCTGGCCTCCTGGAGGGGAGTAAGGGTGGCTGCTGCTGCAGGACTCAAGGACCTTAGTTTTCTTGCAGAACAGAAACTGTGGCATCTGAGTGCCCTGGAAGGAAGGCAGGTGGTGGGTGGCCGAGCTTTTGGAGCAAGTGATAGAAAACTTTCTTTCCTTGCACTTCTGAAGCACAGGAGAGGCAGTGACATGTGCCTCACTCTGCAAATGCTATTTTGGGCTCTGCTGCTCGGCTTAGTGCTGCTGAAATATTGTTCATGGGAGAGTCCGGAGCACTGGTGTGAGGCAGGAGTTTTCTGTTGTTAAAGGAACCTGTGCCAAGAAACAGGGGCTGTTCCTGGCCTGGTTTTTAAATGGAGCATCCTCAGAAGGAACAACTTTCTAACCCTTTTATGGCCCTGGGCCCAGGGCTTAAAATAATAATGAAAAAAGCCAGCAGTTGTGGTGTTTACCACATTCAGATACTGTGCTACGTGCTTCATGTGCATAATCTTGTTCAGTCTTCACAGTAATAGGAGCTATTATTGTCTTTATATTCAGATGAAAACATTGATGCTCAGAGAGGTTAGATGACTTGACCTATGTCATCCAGCCAACTTGTCCTATGTCATTGACCCCAGCCTGGACCCATCTTCCTCCCACTTGTCCTTCTAGAGTCCCAGCTGTCCTTGGCTGGAGCCCGACTGTGGTGACACTTGAGCCCATTCTCAGGAGTAGGCTATTTGCGTTCTGCACTGTGGCGGGTGGATGGCAAGCCCTGGCAGCTGCCAGAGTATAGTTTCATCAACTCCTTGCTGATATTCATCACCATGTCCTCACTGCCCCCATTGCTGCTGTGCTGGCAGGGGCAGCGTTTGCTGTGCCAGCCAACTATCTGGTAGCAATATCACTCCTGCTGGGCTTGCATGCAGGTAGTTGCTGCCACAGAAGAGTGATGAATCACCAAGGAAACCAAGTAGGTGCTAATGGAGTTGGGTAGAGGGAGATTTTAGGGACAGAGGTACTGGGTTTAGCAGATCCAACCTCTGGCTGCCCTCCTCTACCTTCCCTGAGAACTGAGCCCCCTGGTCTTTGGAGACTAAAACTAGAGGGGCTCTCAGGGTGTGGGAAGTGGAGGATGTACGCTGTATCCGCTGATTTTATGTGATTAAAAGTGCTTGTACCACTTTTAACCAGGCAAGTACCTTGAGCCGATGGAGGTCAATGTCCTGTCATCCCTACTCCTACCGTCTCTTTTCCTGTGGCACCCTTCAAGACCCCAGTCCACATTGCAGAACAGGCCTGAAAGTTCTGACCCAGGGCCCTTGCCCAGCCTCTGGGCAGTGGGGCTCCTGTTCATGGTTAAGCAAAAGAGCCCTTTTTGTATCTTTGGGGAGGGAGGGCCAGAGCCTGTGTAACAAGGGCAGGCTGAGGGCTCTGAGCACCTCCTGGAGAATTAGAGTGGAGTACCGATTTTTATATTTAACTTGTTGCCCCATTGGCGTCATCTTCTGCCTTCTAGTTTCTCAAGAGCCCCTTATAAGTTGTTCTGCCACAAAGTCCCTTGAAGCTGCCCCAAAGGCTGGGGTGTTGTGCTTGAGCACAGACACTCAGCAATGGGGGCAAAGCAAGTCTAGGTCCAGACATACTTGCCCCATTTCCCAAGAGTGTTTTTCATTTCACCTACACTCACCCCCAAAGCAGGACCAGTGAGGGGAGGGAAGGTGAGAGGTTTGTTATGGCCTCAGGGTTTGATGTGTGGTGATTCAGAGTCTGGTACTGTCGAGGCAGACAAGACTCTCTTAGGTCCCAGGACAGGATCGAGGTGTTCTATGTGTATATTAAGGTTTTATATGTTATGTCTGTTGGTAGGAAATTGACATCTCAGTGGTCTATGTGGATAGCTGGCACTTGCCTTTAATCAGAGTATATTTAATTCACCACATAACGAATGCTGCCTGGGAGCTTCCATCACAGCTACTGAAAGGTTAAAAGGAATGTAGCCAGTCCCAGGGTGAGTAGATAAGTGAGGAGGTAGTATAATTTAGTGGTAAAGAGCACAGACTTTATTTTATTTTTTAAAGATTTATTTATTATTCATTTATTTATCTTATTTATTTTTGGCTGTGTCGGGTCTTAGTTGCAGCATGCAGGATCTTTGTTGAGGCATGGGGGAATCTTTTGTTGTGGCACACGGGCTCTTGGTTGTGGTGCGCGGGCTTTACTCTAGTTGTGGTGCGTGGGTTCCAGAGTGCGTGGGCTCCGTAGTTTGCAGCACGCGGGCTCTAGTTGAGGTGCGTGAGCTCAGTAGTTGTGGCGTGCAGGCTTAGTTGCCCTGTGGCGTGTGGGATCTTAGTTCCCCGACCAGGGATCGAACCCACATCCCCTGCATTGTAAGGCAGATTCTTTAGCACTGGACCAACAGGGAAGTCCCAAGCACAGACTTTAGACTGAGCCAGTCCTGGGTTCAAATCCTAGCTTTGCTATTTAGGGGATCTTGGGCAAGTCACTGAATCCTTCTGCCCTTCATTTCCCCCATTGGTGATGTCGGGGAAATGTCCTGCCCTGCCTGCTGCAGAGGCTGTTTTGAGGATTCCCAACATGTAGACATTACTCAGTACACAGCAGTTCTGATTTTTAATGGTAAATTTGCCATTTGTGCCACTCCTTAAACTTGATTGTGGAATTGGATGCCAGTGAGGGTACATGAGAATGTAGCCTTCCTGTCCTTTCTGGCTTTAGATAGGGAAGGGAACTTATGGTGACAAGGAGAGACTTCCATGGTCATGGAATGTTCTCCTTCTTTCCTTCCAGGGAGAATTTTGATACGGGAGCAGAAGGGGTTAGTACAGCATTTCCTGCCTGAGAGCTAGGTGCGTGGCATAGGAAGATGGTGGAATATCTTTTGGGGACTTTTAAGAGAATGGCAAAATGGCTAGTTTATGTTGACAGTTATTGATTTCAGTTCAGTACCTTCTGTCTCTTTAGGTCTCTGAAGGGAGGACCTCATCTCTGTTGTCCTCAGGTCTCAAGGAGGGGACACTGGGCTCATTTGAAGGCAGATTTCCTGACTGCCTGCTGTGGCCTGGAATACCAGGGGACCAACCCGTAACTTCATGGACCTTCCTACCAGGCCAGATAGGAGTTGGGCCCCAGTCACTTAGCCCTGGAGTAGCTGTAGGCCACCCTCCTGAAGTCTCCCTGCCTCTGTTATTACTGTCAACATCCTCACTATGAGTCGCTTGTTCCTGGAAGTGATTTTCCTGTCTCTCTCTCTCTCTCCTGGTTTATTTTGGGATCTGTCATACCTTACAGAGGCACAGCAAGCATTTGAGTGTGGATTCAGCATCAGCTGTTCACAAACAAGCAGAGGAAAGCTGTTTGCTGGCAGGTCCTGTGGGTTCTGGGCAGGGAACTCAGGAATTTGTCCTAGGGCTGAGGACCCCTGTACCCCAGGCTTTGTGCCTGTGCACTTGTTATTAGAGAAAACTGGTCACAGCCAGATATTGTGGGCCTTTTGCTCCCTGGGCATTTCCTGAGATCCTACTTTGTGCCAGGCACTGTACTGGTAGCCAGAGACAGATAATAGCTCACATTTACTTAGCATCGACTGTGCCAGGCATCTTTTGAGGGCAGGTGCTATAACTACCCTCATTTTCATAGACAGAAATGAGTCTCAGAGATAAGTGACTTAGCCAAATGACCAGTAGGTGGTAGAGACAGAATTCAGATCTAGCTTTGTTTGGCCCTAATCTTGAGCTTCTAACCACTGTACCATAATGTCCTTCTGGGTAACAAATGGGACATGACCCCTGCCTTCCAGTAGCTTATGGTCTCACAGAGGATACAGAGAAAAAAAGTGTTTTGGATGTCCTGGTGGTAGTGTCCTGTGCTCAATGAGGGCACTAAGGAGGGTATGGGGAGGCCAGGCCAGGGCCTTCTCTCTATCCCTGAGATCTTGGTGGAACTTTGAGTCAAATTTTATGATGCTAAACCTCCAAACCCACCTTCAGTTCTCTTTTTGAGCTGTGTGGCCTTGGTCAGTTTGATTAGAATCTCTGAACCTTAGTTTCCTCATATGGAAATAGGGATGAAAATACCTACTTCACAGAGATGGTGTGAGACTGAAACAAGATTAACATGTGTAAAATGTTTCACTCTGGGCCTGGCACATAGGAAATATTCAATAAATGGCTATAGTTGTCATTTTAAAAATACACCTTTGCTGCTGCCTCCCTTTCCTTGGGGACCTGAAGGAAAAATGGAGGCGATGAGGCTATCTGAGCAAAGGCCTCTCTTCTTCTGCCCCTTACCCAGTGCTATATGTTGGCCTCATATGGGTTCAGGGAAGCTTAGACCTGGAGCTTCTTATTGACCTGAGGTGACTTGCAGGCTCTGAAATACTGTGTGAGAGCCTCTGGAATATTGGCATTAGCACAAAGAGCCACTTGATGGGAGCATACAGGAAGCCTGTGCAGGAACACGTTCATGTGAGGTGGTTAAAAAAAAAAAAAGTCTAAATCATCAACAACTGATGAGAGCAATCCAAGAATTATAGAGCACCAGCCATCTGGTCAGATCATTTCAGATCTGCACGAGCAATAGGAGGGAATTGAATTTTAAAAACCTCATTTATGGTAGACCAACTACTCTGTTTCAGGCATTTAAGGGAGGAGTCTGATTTCCTGCAGGCCCTGGACATCTGTCTGAAGGAACACCTGACTCTGGTCTGGGTGACTCTGCAGGATTGTCTTTGTGAGGCCTTTGGCCCCTTGCAGCTTAGAAGAGGCTGTGTGATCTTCCAATCCTCAGACACCAACTGGGTATCCAATAATTCAACTCAATTCTGACACTATCTACCTGGAATTAGTGTCAGATCCCGCAGTTAAAGGGCTCAGTCCCACTGCCTCTAATTCAGATGCTAGTCACAAGTCCCAGGCCACTGGACTTGTGACTGACCAGCTATAAATTAGGGATTCCCACAGTTCCCTCCTCAGGTTTGATAATTTGCTAGAACAGCTCACAGAACTCAGGAAAACACCTTACTTATGTTTACTGGTTTTTTATAAAGGCTACAACTCAGAATAGCCAAGTGGAAGAGATGCATAGAAGGTATGAGGGGTGGGGTACAGAGCTTTCATGCCCTCTCTGGACACACTGCCCTCCCAGTACTTCTAGGTGTTCACCAATCAGAAGCTCTTGGAAGCCCCCTAGGGGCTTTTATGGAGGTTTCATTATTTAGGCGTGTGATTGATTAAGTCATTGGCCATTGGAGATTGAACTCAGTCTCCAGCCCCCCTTTCCTCCCTGGAGGTGGGGCTAAAGGTTCCAACTGTCTAATCAAGGCTTGGTCTTTCTGGTGACCTGCCCCCATCTTGATGTTACCTAATTCCACCCCCCGCCCCCCCCACACCCATCCACCCATCCCCTGCAAGAGTCATTTCAGGAACCAGGGATAAAGACCAGATACTTTTTTTTTTTTTAATACCACAGGCTACAATTGAGGTGGGACTAAGGGGCAAAGCTCCCAGTGCCTTCTGCCACCTACCCAGCTCTGTGATTGGGAGGCAGGTGACCCTCCTTTCCTTCCCTAGTCAGGAGGGATCTTCCTTACAGGTTATCTCATTCCCCAAGATGGTCCACAAGAGTATGACCTGCTTGTGTCCCATCGTTCACACACAGGCACACACACACCTCAAGGCCTATGAGCGGTGGGTGAGAGTAGGAGTATTGGTTAAGGGCAGTTCATACCTAAGCTCCTCTCGCTCATGAGAGTGGGGAGCTTGGGACTTCTTGACTGCCAGCGGGAGGTAATGGCCTGAGGGAGGGTTATAGCAAGGGGCCTCTGTTGGATGATCTTTCACCCTGGCTCAGAGCAGCGCTGGAAAGGTGGAGCAGGGGCGGGATAGAGGAAACTGCATGCTTTTTGTGTGGTATGGTAATCTGCGTCCTCTCTTGAACACAAGTTGCTATCTCCAACAACTTTTCAGCATGAGGTGTTCAGCAGAGCTTATCTTTGGTGCTGCCTCCTTCTGCAGAGTGCCTTCCTCCCCTACTTTGAAACCTTTCAAGTCTTCTGGAGATTCCCCGAGAACTTCATTTGTTTCTCTCCTGCCTATACTTCTAGTCCATCTCCCCCATTACTGCCACCTCCCTAGCCTTTGTTAAGCGTCTCTACTCTGAGCATCTCCTTTATTCCTTATCAGTATGAGTTTGTCAGGGAACTGCTGGGGGCATAGCAGGATGCCAGGCCTCTTGAGACCTGTAGGAGCAATGTCAGAGGCTCCAAATTACCCTGTACTGGGAGAGAAAATAATGGTGGGCTGGAATACATGAAGGCCCCACATGGCTCCATAAGGACAGTTTAGAGCTCTTCATTTCAGAGAGACACCATTTCCCATATGTGGACTTCTCCCAGGATGGCTGACCACTGCCCCATGGCAGCCAAATTCCACACCCCCCTGGGGGGAGCAGGTGGAGGCCAGGGCAGGATGGCCACTGTCAAGGTTGAGGCCACTTTGAGACTAGCTGGCTGAGCACTGTACTGGCACCAGAGCATCTCTGCCTGGGCTTTGGCCTTAAGTACCTGGATGGGGCAGGCCAGGGTCCAGTTTGCAGTCTGTAGACTTGGATGGTTGGACATCTGCTTTCTAACAAGCGTTTATATGCTTAATGCTCACCCTAGGCCCTTATTCTCCCCTTCCTCTCCTTCCTCCATCTACCGGTTCTCTCTGAGGTTTAATAAAGAGTACTTAGAGTTGCGCAGCCTCAGCTTTCAAAGATTGGGACCCGCAAACTGATTTAAATAAAAAAACTTAGACTGGATTAGGGATAATGGAAAACTAGCTGCCAAAACCAGTTCCGGCCCTCATACCCAGGGCTTGGCTTTAATTCAGAGAATCTGTGGAGCCTCGACTTCCCTTCTTTCTCTAATATTGCCCTCGCCCTACTGGCTAAGACTGTCTAGGCCATCTCCAACGTTGGGATTAACCAGGGCTGGGAATAGCTCTCAAGGACTGACCTGGAGCTGGAATGAGAGGCCCTTTTCCAGAGCTTGTTCCATTCCTAGGTTTGTCACAGTACTAGAGGTAGAACTTGATTGGTAACTTAAGAGGAGATAATATTTGACTAGGTAGAGAAGAGGACAGGTAGGAAGCAATGAAGGGGAGGATGACATGAACTCTCACTCTAAAAGTGAGAGTATATCTACCTGGTAGGAGAGGCAGAGATGTGTAGCAGAATAATGGGATGGTGGTGGTGCACAGCATCCCCTCTGTCAGGATAGGGGGTGGTAGGAGGAAAGAGAATTGAAAAGCAGTAGATCTAACTATGTGAAAATAAGTGTGTAGTTTAGTCCATTCAGGGCTGTGCCGTGAATGGGAGATGAGGAAATGAAGAAGGATGATATAAACTCCTGAGTCTGAGGAGTTTGAAAATAAGTGGAAGAAGAGAATGAAAATGGTAACTTCACAGATAGCCACACCAAAAAATTCATTTCTTGTTACATTTGTTGAACTCCTATAATGTTCGAGATATAGTGCTTGATGTCAGAGATACCATGGTGGGCATTGACAGAGGGGCTTGCCTGCCTGGGCTTATGGTGTAGGAAGACCCCAGGCAGGAATATAATGCTGCGAGAAGACAGAGGTGTGGCCCTGAAGGAACATCTTCCCAGAGGCAGCTCTTCATTTCAGAGGGACACTGAAGCATTGAAGCTGAATTGAGAGAGTTTTTGTGTACGTTGGAAGGCAGAGGGGGAAGGAGGCACTGTTGACAGATTTGAAATCCCAGAGAGAAGATCATTGATGAGGCAAAGTTGTTTAGGTGGCAGATGGAAAGTCTTGGCCTCATGAATGTGATGAGCCTTGGAAATTTGAAGCACAGCTTAGACAAAAACAAGGAAGAGTACGAGAGATGTAGAGAGAAATTGAGGAAGCTTCCATTAGATGTCTTCGATTTTCTGAGTCAAGCCAAGGGTGGGGCTTTTACCTTGGATGATGAAAGAGAAGGCCTTGATTGGGTGCTTAAGGAATGACGAGGTTAAGGAATAACCACTGTGAGGAAGTTGCTCAGACAGTCAAGAGGTCAGAACTAAGCATTGCCCAGCGTCAGGGGCCAGTTGACGACTGACAGCCTGACTTTGTTCTGGGCCAGGACCAGTGGGCTTGGTGACTTTCTAGAGCAATGTGAGCCCTGGACAGTGGATAGCTGAAGTGTGAGGAAAGATGGGTAGATCATTAAGGAGACTGTTGGATTGTCTTTGGGATTGATGAGGGAGACCTTTGGCCTATGGGGCAAGCTGGAGAGCTTTAGTGGAAGCTCCTCTGAACCTACTCTAACCTCCCCTCTTCTGAAACAGGGATTATCAAGACTCTTTGAGGCTCTTGGCAGTGCTCAAAGTCAGAGTTAGGGTGGTATCCCACTAGCCACTGATCTTCTAGGCAGGCCTGAAAAGAACCTGAATGAAGCAGAACTTGTGTGCAGTGGGCTCTGTAAGCCTTTTGTTCCTTGTGCTCTGATCAGGCTGATTTTATTTCTGTTCATGTTGGGGTTTTGCTTTGTTACTTTTCATAGACTAGTAGGTTGTTGGTCTTGCCTTATTTCCCATAATATGTTGATTTAAGACAAACAAATTGATTTATATTTTAATTTATTTAGTTCTCAGAATAGTCTGTTTATGGTTTGTATAATGCAGTTGTTTGAAAGGAGAGAATCATTTCTTTGGATTAAAAAGTTTTCAGATTTGATTACCTGTGGCCAAAATTAGTTTATCTGAGCAGAGGTGAGGTTTTTTTTTTTTTTTTAACATCTTTATTGGAGTATAATTGCTTTACAATGGTGTGTTAGTTTCTGCTTTATAACAGAGTGAATCAGCTATACATATACATATATCCCCATATCTCTTCCCTCTTGTGTTCCCTCCCTCCCATCCTCCCACCCCTCTAGGTGGTCACAAAGCACTGAGCTGATCTCCCTGTGCTATGCGGCTGCTTCCCACTAGCTATCTATTTTACGTTTGGTAGTGTATATATGTCCATGCCACTCTCTCACTTTGTCCCAGCTTACCCTTCCCCCTCCCTGTGTCCTCAAGTTCATTCTCTAGTATGTCTGTGTCTTTATTCCCGTTCTGCCCCAAGGTACTTCATGACCTTTTTTTCTTTTTTTGATTCCATACATATATGTTAGCATACGGTATTTGTTTTTCTCTTTCTGACTTACTTCACTCTATATGACAGACTCTAGGTCCATCCACCTCACTACAAATAACTCAATTTCGTTTCATTTTATGGCTGAGTAACATTCCATTGTATGTATGTGCCACATCTTCTTTATCCATTCATCTGTTGATGGACATGTAGGTTGCTTCCATGTCCTGGCGATTGTAAATAGAGCTGCAGTGAACATTGTGGGACATGACTCTTTTTGAATTATCGTTTTCTCAGGGTATATGCCCAGTAGTGGGATTGCTGGGTCATATGGTAGTTCTATTTTTACTTTTTTAAGGAACCTCCATACTGTTCTCCATAGTGGCTGTATCAATTTACATTCCCACCAACAGTGCAAGAGGGTTCCCTTTTCCCCACAACCTCTCCAGCATTTATTGTTTGTAGATTTTTTGATGATGGCCATTCTGACTGGTGTGAGATGATATTTCATTGTAGTTTTGATTTGCATTTCTCTAATAATTAATGATGTTGAGCATTCTTTCATGTGGTTGTTGGCAATCTGTATATATCTTCTTTGGAGAAATGTCTATTTAGGTTTTCTGCCCATTTTGGGATTGGGTTGTTTGTTTTTTTGTTATTGAGCTTCATGAGCTGCTTGTAAATTTTGGAGATTAATCTTTTGTCAGTTGCTTCATTTGCAAATATTTTCTCCCATTCTGAGTGTTGTCTTTTCATCTTGTTTATGGTTTCCTTTGCTGTGCAAAAGCTGTTAAGTTTCACTAGGTCCCATTTATTTATTTATTTTTGCTTTTATTTCCATTTCTCTAGGAGGTGGGTCAAAAAGGATCTTGCTGTGATTTATGTCATAGAGTGTTCTGCCTATGTTTTCCTCTAAGAGTTTGATAGTGTCTGGCCTTACATTTAGGTCTTTAATCTATTTTGAGTTTATTTTTGTGTATGGTGTTAGGGAGTGTTCTAATTTCATTCTTTTACATGTAGCTGTCCAGTTTTCCCAGCACCATTTATTGAAGATGCTATATTTTGTCCACTGTATATTCTTGCCTCCTTTATCAAAGATAAGGTGACCATATGTGCGTGGGTTTATCTCTGGGCTTTCTATCCTGTTCCATTGATCTATATTTCTGTTTCTGTGCCAGTACCATACTGTCTTGGTTACTGTAGCTTTGTAGTATAGTCTGAAGTCAGGGAGCCTGATTCCTCCAGCTCCATTTTTCTTTCTCAAGATTGCTTTGGCTATTCGGGGTCTTCTTTGTTTCCATACAAATTGTGAAATGTTTTGTTCTAGTTCTGTGAAAAATGCCAGTGGTAGTTTGATAGGGATTGCCTTGACTCTGTAGATTGCTTTGGGTAGTAGAGTCATTTTCACAATGTTGATTCTTCCAATCCAAGAACATGATATATTTCTCCATCTATTTGTATCATCTTTAATTTCTTTCATCAGTGTCTTATAGTTTTCTGCATACAGGTCTTTTGTCTTCTTAGGTAGGTTCATTCCTAGATATTTTATTCTTTTGTTGCAATGGTAAATGCGAGTGTTCCTTAATTTCACTTTCAGATTTTTCATCATTAGTGTGTAGGAATGCAAGAGATTTCTGTGCATTAATTTTGTATCCTGCTACTTTACCAAATTCATTGATTAGCTCTAGTAGTTTTCTGGTGGCACCTTTAGGATTCTCTATGTATAGTATCATGTCATCTGCAAACAGTGACAACTTTACTACTTCTTTTCTGATTTGGATTCCTTTTATTTTTCTTTCTTCTCTGATTGTTGTGGCTAAAACTTCCAAAACAATGTAGAATAATAGTGGTGGGAGTTGGCAACCTTATTTTGTTCCTGATCTTAGAGGAAATGGTTTAGTTTTTCACCATTGAGAACAATGTTGGCTGTGGGTTTGTCATATATAACCTTTATTATGTTGAGGTAAGTTCCCTCTGTGCCTACTTTCTGGAGGGCTTTTATCATAAATGGGTGTTGATTTTGTCAAAAGCTTTTTCTGCATCTATTGAGTTGATCATATGGTTTTTATTTTTCAATTTGTTAATATGGTGTATCACATTGATTGACTTGCGTATATTGAAGAATCCTTGCATTCCTGGGATAAACCCCACTTGATCATGGTGTATGATCCTTTTAATGTGCTGTTGGATTCTGTTTGCTAGTATTTTGTTGAGGATTTTTGCATCTATGTTCATCAGTGATACTGCCCTGTACTTTTCTTTCTTTGTGACATCTTTGTCTGGTTTTGGTATCAGGGTGATGGTGGCCTTGTTGAATGAGTTTGGGAGTGTTCCTCCCTCTGCTATATTTTGGAAGAGTTTGAGAAGGATAGGTGTTAGCTGTTCTCTAAATATTTGATAGAATTCACCTGTAAAGCCATCTGGTCCTGGGCTTTTGTTTGTTGGAAGATTTTTAATCACAGTTTCAATTTCAGTGCTTGTGATTGGTCTGTTTATATTTTCTATTTCTTCCCTGTTCAGTCTGGGAAGGTTGTACCTTTCCAAGAATTTGTCCATTTCTTCCAGGTTGTCCATTTTATTGGCATAGAGTTGCTTGTAGTAATCTCTCATGATCCTTGGTATTTCTGCAGTGTCAGTTGTTACTTCTTTTTCATTTCTAATTCTGTTGATTTGAGTCTTCTCCCTTTTTTTCTTGATGAGTCTGGCTAATGGTTTATCCATTTTGTTTATCTTCTCAGAGAACCAGCTTTTAGTTTTATTGATCTTTGCTATCGTTTCCTTCATTTCTTTTTCATTTATTTCTGATCTGATCTTTATGATTTCTTTCTTTCTGCTAACTTTGGGGTTTTTTGGTTCTTCTTTCTCTAATTGCTTTAGGTGTAGGGTTAGGTTGTTTATTTGAGATGTTTCTTGGTTTCTTGAGGTAGGATTGTATTGCTATAAACTTCCCTCTTAGAACTGCTTTTGCTGTATCCCATAGGTTTTGGGTCGTCATGTTTTCATTGTCATTTGTTTCTAGGTATTTTTTGATTTTCTCTTTGATTTCTTCAGTGATCTCTTGGTTATTAAGTAGTGTATTGTTTAGCCTCCATGTGTTTGTATTTTTTACAGATTTTTTCCTGTAATTGATATCTAGTCTCATAGCGTTGTGGTCAGAAAAGATACTTGATACGAGTTCAATTTTCTGAAATTTACCAAGGCATGATTTGTGACCCAAGATATGATCTATCCTGGAGAATGTTCCATGAGCACTTGGGAAGAAAGTGTGTTCTGTTTTTTTGGATGGAATGTCCTATAAACATCAGTTAAGTCCATCTTGTTTAATGTATTATTTAAAGCTTGTGTTTCCTTATTTATTTTCATTTTGGATGATCTGTCCACTGGTGAAAGTGGGGTGTTAAAATCCCCTACTGTGATTGTGTTACTGTCGATTTCCCCTTTTATGGTTTTTAGCATTTGCCTTATGTACTGAGGTGCTCCTATGTCGGGTGCATAAATATTTAGAATTGTTATATCTTCTTCTTGGATTGATCCCTTGATCATTATGTAGTGTCCTTCTTTGTCTCTTCTAATAGTCTTTGTTTTAAAGTCTTTTTTTTCTGATATGAGAATTGCTACTTCAGCTTTCTTTTGATTTCCATTTGAATGGAATATCTTTTTCCATCCCCTCACTTCCAGTCTGTATGTGCCCCTAGGTCTGAAATGGGTCCCTTGTAGACAGCATATATACGGGTCTTGTTTTTGTATCCATTCAGCCAGTCTGTGTCTTTTGGTTGGAGTATTTAATCCATTTACATTTAAGGTAATTATCGATATGTATGTTCCTATTACCATTTTCTTACTTGTGTTGGGTTTGTTATTGTAGGTCTTTCCTTTCTCTTGTGTTTCCTGCCTAGGGAAGTTCCTTTAGCATTTGTTGTAGAGCTGGTTTGGTGGTGCTGAATTCTCTTAGCTTTTGCTTATCTGTAAAGGTTTTCATTTCTCTGTTGAATCTGAATGAGATCCTTGCTGGGTAGAGTAATCTTGGTTGTAGGTTTTTCCCTTTCATCACTTTAAATATGTCCTGCCACTCCCTTCTGGCTTGCAGAGTTTCTGCTGAAAGATCAGCTGTTAACCTTATGGGGATTCCCTTGTATGTTATTTGTTGCTTTTCCCTTGCTGCTTTTAATATTTTTTCTTTGTATTTAATTTTGATAGTTTGATTAATATGTGTCTTGGCGTGTTTCTCCTTGCCTTTATCCTGTATGGGACTCTCTGCACTTCCTGGACTTCATTAACTCTTTCCTTTCCCATAATTGGGAAGTTCTGAACTATAATCTCTTCAAGTATTTTCTCAGTCCCTTTCTTTTTCTCTTCTTCTTCTGGCACCCCTATAATTCGAATGTTGGTGCATTTAATGTTGTCCCAGAGGTCTCTGAGACTGTCCTCAATTCTTTACATTCTTTTTTCTTTATTCTGCTCTGCAGCAGTTCTTTCTACTATTTTATCTTCCAGGTCACTTATCCGTTCCTCTGCCTCAGTTATTCTGCTATCGATTCCTTCTAGAGAATTTTTAATTTCATTTATTGTGTTTTCATCACTAAGTCCTTGTTAAACGTTTCTTGTTTTTTTTCTCCATTCTATTTCCAAGATCTTGGATCATCTTTACTATCATTATTCTGAATTCTTTTTCAGGTAGACTGCCTATTTCCTCTTCATTTGTTTGGTCTGGTGGGTTTTTACCTTGCTCCTTCATCTGCTGTGTGTTTCTCTGTCTTCTCCTTTTGCTTAACTTATTGTGTTTGGGGTTCCCTTTTCACAGGCTGCTGGTTCGTAGTTCCCGTTGTTTTTGGTGTCTGCCCCCAGTGGCTAAGCTTGGTTCAGTGGCTTGTGTAGGCTTCCTGGTGGAGGGGACTAGGGCCTGTTTTCTGGTGGATGAGACTGAATCTTGTCTTTCTGGTGGGCAGGTCCACATCTGATGGTGTGTTTTGGGGTGTCTGTGACCTTGATTTTAGGCAGCCTCTCTGCTAACAGGTGCAGTTGTGTTCCTGTCTTGCTAGTTGTTTGGCATAGGGTGTCCAGCACTGTAGCTTGCTGGTTGTTGAGTGGAGCTGGGTCTTGGCATTGAGATGGATATCTCTGGGAGATTTTCACCATTTGATGTTACGTGGAGCTGGGAGCTCTCTGGTGGACCAGTGTCCTGAACTCGGCTCTCCCATCTCAGAGGCACAGGCCTGATGGCTGGCTGGAGCACCAAGACCCTGTCATCCACACGGCTCAGAATAAAAGAGAGAAAGAAAGGGAAGGAGGGAAGGAGGAAGGAAGGAAGAAAGATAAAGTTATTAAAATTTTTAAAAATTATTAAAAATAAAAAATAATTTAAAAAGTAATTAAAGAAAGAAATAAGAAGAGAGCAAACCAAAAACTAATCCACCAATGATAACAGGCATTAAAAACTATACTAAAAAAAAAAAAAAAGGATAGACAGAATCCTAGGACAAATGGTAGAAGCACAGCTATGCAGACAAAAGCACACAGAAGCATACACATACACACTCACAAAAAGAGAAAAAGAGAAAAATATATATATATTGTTGCTCCCAAAGTCCACCACCTCAATTTGGGATGATTCGTTGTCTATTCAGGCATTCCACAGATGCAGGGTACATCAAGTTGATTGTGGAGATTTAATCCGCTGCTCCTGAGGCTGCTGGGAGAGATTTCCCTTTCTCTTCTTTATTCACACACCTTCTGGGGTTCAGCTTTGGGTTTGACCCTGCCTCTGTGTGTAGGTCGACTGAGGGCGTCTGTTCCCTGCTCATACAGTACGGGGTTAAAAGAGCAGCTGATTAGGGGGCTCTGGCTCACTCAGGCCGGGGGGAGGGCAGGGTAAGGAGTGTGGGGCGAGCCTGTGGCGGCAGAGGCCAGCATGACGTTGCACCAGCCTGAGGCGCGCCGTGTGTTCTCCTGGGGAAGTTGTCCCTGTATCACGGGACCCTGGCAGTGGTGGGCTGCACAGCCTCCCGGGAGGGGAGGTATGGATAGTGACCTGTGCTTGCACACAGGCTTCTTGGTGGCTGTAGCAGCAGCCTTAGCGTCTCATGCCCTTCTCTGGGGTCCGCGCCGATAGCCGCGGCTCGCGCCCATCTCTGGAGCTCGTTTACGCAGCGCTCTTAATCCCCTCTCCTCACGCAACGCGAAACAAAGAGGCAAGAAAAAGTCTCTTGTCTCTTTGGCAGCTCCAGACCTTTTCCCTGACTCCCTCCCGGCTAGCCGTGGTGCACTAGCCCCCTTCATTCTGTGTTCGTGCAGCCAACCCCAGTCCTCTCCCTGGGATCCAACCTCCGAAGCCCGAGCCTCAGCTGCCAGCCCCCGCCCACCTGGGCGGGTGACCACACAAGCCTCTCAGGCTGGTGAGTGACGGTCGGCACCGATCCTCTGTGCGGGAATCTCTCCGCTTTGCCCTGCGCACCCCTGTTGCTGCGCTCTCCTCCGTGGCTCCGAAACTCCCCCCTCCGCCACCCGCAGTCTCCGCCTGCGAAGGGGCTTCTAGTGTGTGGAAACCTTTCCTCCTTCACGGCTCCCTCCCACTGGTGCAGGTCCCGTCCCTATTCTTTGTCTCTGTTTTTTCTTTTGCCCTACCCATGTACGTGGGGAGCTTCTTGCCTTTTGGGAGGTCTCAGGTCTTCTGCCAGCGTTCAGTAGGTGTTCTGTAGGGGTTGTTCCACATGTAGATGTATTTCTGATGTATTTGTGGGGCGGAAGGTGATCTCCACGTCTTATTCTTCCGCCATCTTGAAGCTCCTCTCCGAGGTGAGTTTGTATGGAGTAGTAATGTGGTGCTTTTGTCAAGTTTTTTTTTTTTGCCTAGCCGAGAGGAAACTACCCCCACCCCAAGCAGCCCTCTACATGTTGCATAAACATCATTTGTTAATCTCCATTCTGTAATCCTGGATTTGCCAAGTCAGGATTTTGGACAGAGGGTGAGGAGGTTGTGTAGTACCTCATGGCCAAGAATGACTGAGGTGGAATAGGACCCAGGAACTCTAGTCTAGCTGTTGGGGAAGGGAAGAAAACTAACATTTTGGGGGAACCCCCCTTGTCCTTAGTGCTTTATGTACATTTTTTAAGGGAGGCTTGAAGGTGCCCTGTAAAGAAGTGTTTATCTCTTCTCTTGGTCTCTTTTGGAGCTTGTATTTGGCCAGTGAGGGGGCCTCAGTTACCATTGCTCTTCCCAGGATTTTCTTCTTTCTTCTGAAGATAGAAAGTGTAGGATCATTGCTTGAAAGTAGTGCTATTTCAGGTTTCTGTGGGAACAAAATAATGTGAATTTTGGAGGCTGTTGACATTGAGAGGGGAAATTATTTAAGAGGATGGAGAATTATTCAAGCTGCCCCATCTTTGTTTCCTAGGTTAGATCTTAGGGGTAGATCCAGATGTTCCTTAAACACAGTGGATTAAGTAGCCCTGTGTGCAGTGTGATTGGAGGGCTATTAGCTGGCTTTAAATTCCCACTGGGTTAGATTGCAGATGGAGAGGCTGGAGGAATTATTCCCTAAAGACCATTAGCTTTTCAACCTCCAGTATTTGATCAAAATAGCTAGCTGAGGATACCTTGGAGTTAGATACAAAATGGTAGATTTCAAAGGAGGGGGGCTCTTTCTTGCCCAAAGCTGGCAGCCAAATGAAATGTTCGATTTACAGGAGCCTATCTAAATGATGGGGTTGGGAGGTGCCCTTTGAGGGAGTGAAGGAAAGTGGGGAGAAGTTAAGAGAAGGACAAATCAAAGGAAGCCTGAGTTTTTTCACCTATTTGCTGATGTCATTTAACCCTACTTATGCATGTCAGTGAAAGTCTTGGTTCTATAGTGACTGAATTTGAACAAAATACTTTTTCTCTGTTTTTTTCCTCCCTTTTCATGCTCTCAGCCCTTCTCTCTTCCTCACTCACTGCCTGCCCTCTTTGCATTCTTTTCTCCCTTGCTGTAATGGCCTCTACCTGCTGCTGAGTGTCAGGTGGCAGGGGTGGATAGATGTGGAGTGTGTAGTTAGGGAGGTATTTTCTTAATTCTACCAGCATCAAGAAATGACTTCATAAAGCAATTATACTCCAATAAAGATGTTAAAAAAAAAAGAAATGACTTCCAAGCCAGTTCTTTCAGCCGTGTATTTCACTGATTAATCAGAACAAGAGAAATGACTTCCATGCCAGTCCTTTCAGCCATGTATTTCACTGATTAATCAGAACAACAGGAAAAACACTTTAGTGTTGTCAGAGAGGGGATTTGGGAAAAATCAAGTCTGTGGAACTGAGTGATCTAAAGTCATAGTCATTAACAGCAAGTCTTGGAGTGTAGGCACAGTTCTTCCCAGCCTGGCTTCCACAGCCGTGTCCCTTGACACTCTGCCCTGTGCTACATGAATGGGTTGTGCCTCAACTTTCCCAAAGAGCCTAGTGCTAAAGAGAAGGTGTCAGCTTGTGTTGCCCATCACTGGGCATCTCTGGGCATGACATGGAAAAGAAGCAATCCCGGAAGATTTCTTTTTTATCCTTTGACCGTAACGTCTTCATGTACTTGCAGAAGCCTTTGGAAGAGAGTGCTCTTGAGTTGAGCACACCTACATGCTTGTATGTTTCCCCTTTTCCTGGTACTGGTTGAGGGTGAGGTCTCAGGAGAACACTGCCCTCTTCTTTGTCCTCAGGCCAGGAAGGTGCTTCTTGTCAAGAGAAAGAAATTTCTGGTTGTATGGGCATAACTTAGAAATTAAAGTGGATAGTTTGTCTCCCTTGGAAAAAAGACAAAAGCCTAGAATGCCCTCTCTTCAAAGAGACATGTCCTTTGGGGAAGGAGTTGCCAGAGGGCAGAGTCTAGCCTGTATTTTGGCATGTGGTTGTTGTCGCAGTGCCTTGAATATAGCAGACAGTAGAGTGTTGCAGAGTCACTCTACCCGGGTTCAGCTCTGCCTTTTCCAGCTAGATAGCCTTGGGCAAGTTATTTAATTCCACTAAGGTTTAATGAAACACCCTGTAATGAAATATCATTTGTAAAATAGGGATAGTAATAATACCTACTTCAGAGGATTATTTTAAGTGGGGTAAATAAGGTAAGCATAAAGTGTTTACTATAGTGCCAGGTATATAGGAATAGCTTAATAAATATTAGCTACTGTTGTTTCTGTTGTAGTAAAAATGAGTGGACACCAGACAAACCCAGACTGAGGTATGATCTAAAAATTAACTGACCAGTATTTAAGTATGTCCAGATCGAGAAAGACAAAGACCAAGGAACTGTCACAGATTGGAGGAGACTAAGGAGACATGACGACTAAATGTGGTGTCATATCCTAGATGAGATTCTGGAACAGAAAAAAGGATATTAGAGGAAAAAACAGGTGAAATGCAAATATTCTGTAGTTTAGTTAACTACTATTGTGCCAATGTTGATTTCTTAGTTTTGATAATCGTTCTGTGGTTATGTAAGATGTTAATATTAGGGGAAACTGAGTGAAGGGTATGGGGACTTTGTACTGTTTTTGCAACTTTTCTCCAAGTCTAAAATTATTTCGAATTAAAAAGTTAAAATAAGTGGAGTCCAAGTGACCTCTAAGGTAAAAAGAGAAACTGACCAGGGTGGAGCCATGCATAGCAGGTCATACCTGACTCAGTCTCACCTCCTGTGTCACAGGAAGGGCTCTTACTAAGGGGCCCCAATGCTTGGCCTTTAGCTCCTGAACACCTGCTGCATCCTGAGCAGAGGTTAGGTGGATAATTCGTTGGGTGACAACTCAGACACATGCCCTAGTTCTGATTCTGCAGTGGTGCCATAGCGACTAGGGTGGAGGCCACTCATTTGGCATTAGGCTGAGTGATCAGGGCATTTGTCTCTGTTCCTTGGAATATAAATGAAATACTGCCTATTTTATCCTATTATCTAAGCACCAATCACTATGGCAATATGTTCGCAGATCTCAATGCCTACCCCTACGCTCACGCTCACTGTTTGATCATCCAGAAGAAAGAAAAATAAGTTCAAACCAAGATTTGCAATAATTTATTATTTTCTTTCCTGTTTTAAGTGCCTTTCTCTCACATAAAGCAGGTACTTTGCTTGCTCATCTTGGGTGCAGAAGGTACATGTGCTTTTCTTATGACTAATGTGGCCATCTCTGTCATGCTAATAACAGGCTTTGTAGAAGAAAGCCATTATTATCATTGGGAGAATATGAGTCTTGGAGTTTTTATTTTTGCATTGAAGTCAGCTGTGGGAGGCGGGGTCTGGAAAGTATAAAGTCTTCCATTCTAGCCCACAGCTCCCTCGCCAGTATTTACCTTCCAAAAGCCCATATATTTTCTAAGTAAAAAAAAAAAAAAATCAATGCTAAAAAATGTTCTTTGTATTTTAACTCAGTGGCTAAGGTGTACTGCTTTTTGCTGTTGATTTACAAATTTTATTGTCACACCCTGGGGATGCATGTGGCTTACTCAATAGTGTGACAAATGGCTGGTCTCTGAATTATGTATAATATTACAGGAGAGTTCATAAACCATATTTCTCTGTAGGATATTTTAGGCATAAGACTAGTACGTGACACATGTGACTAAAAAAAAAGATGGGAGGTGGTGGTGGGAGGGAGAAGTGTCCAGTTCAAGATTGAACAGTACACTACCCCTGAAGGCTTGTGAATGCAGAGGGTTGAAGTGCACAGACCTTGGGTGTGGATTGGGAGGATTGGAAGCACCTGGGATAGAGGAGCGAGACAAGGCTACAAATCAAACCTTTGCTGCACCTTTGCTCAGGCTAGAGCCCCAGTGGAAAGATGACCAGCTTCCTTTCTCCTGGGGCTTCTCTTCAGTCAGATAACAAGTGGCCTGAGGCCAGAGAGTCTTGTACCCTGAGTGGGCCTTCCACGCTCCTGCTCCTCCTCCCCCATGCAGCCACTTGTGCTGATGGATGTGTGCAAACCCTTTACAAATGGTTTGGCACTGCTTGACTTGCAGAGGTCATCTGTCTCTTTTGAATGAGCAACTTTATATTTGTGGCTTCTTTTCCCTACACAGAGAGATATTGCCTTGTGTCAGCTTCTGCCTTCTGATGGAAATGTTTACCATCCCTAGGGAAAGGCACCATTCTTTGGGGGTAATGTCTGCCGGTGCTCCCCATGCCTCATGGGAGCATAAGCCTGTGCTTAAGGGTGGACGGGAGGAGGCAGCCATTGAAGCGTGCACAATTGCCACCGAGGCAACCATCTGCCAGTGTCACGGCTCGGCTCGAAGCCTGCCTTTGAATGTCTGCACTCCCAGGCCTACATGCATTATGCACAGCCTATTCCCTAAATGAGCTTTCTAAGTGTATATAATTCCTTCCTACCCTGTTCTTGTATAGTCTGCCTCAGGGCACCATTCAGAATCTCCCCTAATTATACTGGAGCTCAGCTTCTAGTGTCTAGCATTTAGAATTTCTGGTAATAGCTGATTTTTTTTTTTGATTTCTAGAACTGCAGTGAGGGATTGATTTACAGTTAAAGGAAGATTTGCTTCTTAAAGGGAAATTATCAACACTGTGATGATACAGTTTCATGGCGGTGGTATTTTGACTCTATCCAAAGCCACAGTCTAGCTCGCCTGGCTTCTTCCAGAATGGACTCTGTCATTTGAGGAGGCTGCTCCAGCATTAGAATGAAATTGGTGCTTCCAGTTGTAGACCACTGTCTTCCCTTCCTGAGATGGAGGAATTTTTGCACATGCTGCTTAGAAAAAAGGGATTCATAACATGACTCATTCCTTGCCCACAGATCTAGGATTCCTGCCATCCAGTAAATTTTGGCAGGCAGGCAGTGTATGTGGAGAGTAATTCTTGTCTCCCTATGCCTGCACTGCTCCCCTCATTGCGTATGCCTCCTGGGTGGAGTCTGGGGTGTCTAGCTTTTCATCTCTTGCTTTTCCTCCCAAGCAACCCCTGTGTCTCCTGTAGGGCTGTCTTTTAGTATCTATGAGGTAGAGGGCACAGTTTTTCGTATACCCAGAACTTTATGGAGAGACCTATGAGAAGAGTTCAGGTCCTGAGGTGTTTGAGTACTTACTATGTGCCTACCATTGTGTTAAGTACAGTGGGAGCATAGCAGAGTATCTTGGCTTTAAGCACCACAGGGAATCCATTTGATCAAGAATGTTGGCGGTCCCACCCCTCCACTCAAAAGTCTTGATGTATAGGTGTCTTTGTGTCTGTCATTACAGTGTTGACCTCTTAAAGTCATTAAGGCGTCTAGGCTAGTGCTGGTAGGGCCATGAAGCTGTTAAGAATGAGTTACTGGTCCAGCAATTCCACTCTTGTGTATATATTAAAATATATATGCAAAAACCCTAATTGGAAAAGATACATGCACCCCAGTGTTCATAGCAGCATTATTTACAGTTGCCAGGATATGAAAGCAACCTGAGTGTCAATCAACCGATGAATGGATAAAAAAGATGTGATATGTGTGTGTGTGTATATATATATAGGAATACTACTAAGCCATAAAAAAGAATGAAATTTTGCCCTTTGCAGCAACAAGGATGGACTTGGATGGCATAATGCTAAGTGAAATAAGTCAGGGAAAGACATATACTGTATGATATCATTTATATGTGGAATCTAAAAAATAAAATGAACTGGTGAACATAACAAAAAGAAGCAGAGTCACAGATACAGAGAACAAACTAGTAGTTACCAGTGGGGATAGGGAAGGGGGAGGGGCAATGTAGGGGTAGGAGATTAGGAGGTACAATCTATTAGGTATAAAATAAGCTACAATGATATATTGTACAACACAAGGAATATAGACAATATTTTGTTATAACCATAAATGGAATATACCTTTATAAATGTGAATCACTATATTGTATACCTGTAATTTATAGAATATTATACATCAGCTATACTTCAGTTGAAAAAAAGGAAAGAGTTGTTGGTGACTTTGGGCTCTCCTTTGCCTTATGTTGGGGGAGGGGAGAGGAAAAAGGAGCATTGTGTTCTAGAAAATCGTTTGCTATGAAGACTTGGTTAAACTTTTTTTCTTCTCACCCACCCCTAGATAAGTCAGAAGAACCTCAGATAACAGAATGGAGGGCAGAATGGAACTTTGGGGGACCAGAGACAATGAGAAATCTCTTAAGGTCAGAGAGAGAGCTGCTGGCCCAACAACCTGTTAGAGCAAGAGAAAGGAGTGCCTTCCTCTACCTGACCATTCAGGGAGACCCACTGTGGGCCCAGTCTACGAGGGATTGGGGAGCCCCTCAGAGACTGCTCCCTAGGGATATTGTTGCTACCTCTGAGGCTCCTGCTTCCCTCTTCACGTAGCCACAGGAAGGCGCATGGTCCTGAGCTGCTTGGCTCTTGCAGCAAGGAGACTGACCACTTGGGAGAGAGACTTAGGACAAGCCTGGACCAGACCAGATGCGACTTCTTTTTAGCCTAGCCAATGGGAAGCTCTTGTCTTAGGAACAACTTCCCTATCTCCTAAGTCTGTGTAGACATGTCTGGAGCTAAGCCTTTCCCTTCCAGTCTGACCTTTTGGGGCTTGCCTCCCTATTTCTGGCTTCAGCAAACTGATCTGCTGGCAAGTTTTGGAGCCATCCCAGCATATGGGGCTTAGCAATGACAAAATCTGTTGTAGGGCTGCCTTTATTGGATGTCCTTTGAAATTAACTTTCATGTAGTCTGTAAGTGCCCCACGGGGGCCTCTTCAGGGGTCTCGGTCTCTCTCGAACTTCATTCTCCTGCTGACTCCCATACTCATTCTTGTGTGTTTTTATTTTAAACATGGTTGGTGATGAATTGGTGGAAGGGTGTGGGGATTTGCTTTCCTCTACACCAGAAGTGCAGTGCTGCTAATTTCATTCTCTGCACTCTGTCTCTGAGATGAGCAGGGTCCTCTGTGCCCATGTTTAGTACCGCTGTGTTGCTGGACTCTCCTGGCAAAAATTAGGCTAATGTCTCCAACGATTGCATTAGCCACTGAAATGAGGTTCTAAATTGAAGGTAGTACACCAAGTCTCTCTCCAAGGTATCTCCTTGTTCTGGCTTTTTTTTTTTTTTTTTTTTTTTTTTTTTTGCTGTACGCGGGCCTCTCACTGTTGCGGCCTCTCCCGTTGCGGAGCACAGGCTCCGGACCCGCAGGCTCAGCGGCCATGGCTCACGGGCCCAGCTGCTCCGCGGCATATGGGATCTTCCCGGACCGGGGCACGAACCCGTGTCCCCTGCATCAGCAGGCGGACTCTCAACCACTGCGCCACCAGGGAAGCCCGTTGTTCTGGCTTTTATTATTTAGATTCATTCTCTCAATGATTCTCTGCAGACTGACTGGCACGCTGGTTCAGTGCGGTGCATTATACTAGCTGAAAGGCAAGATTACCTTTAAAGAAGAGGGAGAAAGGAAAGGGGAAATAAAGCAAAAGATGTATGCTGCGGTGCAAAAAGTCAGCAGTTTGTCTATTCTAAGAGCTACTTGGCCGGCTTGTGCAATGCCTAGAGATAGGAGAGAAAGGGATCAGACCTGGGATGGGGTGGATGGAGGTAGGGTAATGTCATTGTGTTAGTGGCACCTGTGCCTTATAAGTTCACCACACTTCCTCCTTCCCTTTTGTGTTTACTGAGCACGTAAATATGTGCCTTATGGGGTGCTGAAAACTCTGGGGGGAAACCAAAGATCAGCAAACAGGATCTTACCTTCAAGAAGCTCTTAGTCTCATAGTTTCATGGGTTTTCTCTGTTATGGGCGGGGAGGGGGGATAAGGGGAGGGCTCAAGCTTATGATTCTTGCATTTTACATCAGAAGTAGAAACATTCTAGCAGTTGATGCTTAGATGGTTGAGAATTTAGCTTTTATGTGTTTGTTTTTAAAACGCTTTTTTTTTTTTTTGCCTGCTGACAAAGTAATATTATGTTTTCAAAGCAGAAAACTTGGAAAACACAGAAAAGCACAAAGGGAAACAACAACAAAACCATCCCTATTCCACTATCCAGATATAAAGATAACATGGTTTATGTTCTTCCAGTTGTTTTTACAAAAGTGCTTTCATTCTGTACATAATATTTAGAGGCTAATATTTTCCATTTAGAAATTGGGAGCTAAATGTTGTGGAGTTTTAAAAGCTAGAGCCTCCAGCACATAATTAGGCACACAGTGAACTTTTTCCAGATGCTAGTCTTTGTATGAATATACCAAATTATGCTTAATTGATTATTATTTTTACACATTTAGGTGGCTTCCAGTTTTTCATTATTATAAGTAATTCTACAGTAAACATTCTTGCGTATATTTTTATGTGTTCTCCATGTTCTTAGAAGAGATTCACTAAAGTAGAAGTGCTCATCTTTTCTGATTCTTTTGCCCAGCATCTCAGCTGGGGATAACCTTGTCTGGGCTGTTAAGATAACACCGTGTTTTGAGTATCTCTCATTCCTGTTGTGCATCGCACATCAGATGCCCTGGGATTTCTTCTCTCTGTGATCTCTAGGTACTTCTCCCTTGACTAGGAAGTAGCTGGCTTCAGGAAAGACAGGGCAGCAAGCACAGAACACACGTTCTTATTGTTTTGTACCAAGACTGTAGGATCCCTAGGACAGGGACATTGTCATCAGTCTCTTTGATGGTAAACAGATGTTGAGTGCTTGCCCACCTGTGTCCAGCCCAGTGCCAGATGAAGGAGGGATATAAAACAGACCCCTACTTTCAAGAAGCTTACTGAACTGGACTGGATAACAGAATTGACATGAAATAATCCATACACGTTTATCAAGCACTTGCTATGTGGTAGGTATTTGGCAGGCTACTGTTGGGAGAATAGGAAAGGCTGAGATACCCTTCTCCTTAAAGGAGGCTGCAGTACGTATAAATAAGAGCTATTTATAGGTAAAGTTAACTAGCCATACAGGTCAATAAGTGATAAATATCTAATTGTACAGATAGCAGGTGTTACAGAGATTCAGAGATGGGCTGCTTTGGAGTGGAATGTCATTTATTATAAGCCAGAATAGTTAGATAAAGCTCAGAGAGAAGATGGGACACCTAGGGCTTGATAAAGAGTTGGAATTTTATGAGGTGGAGTGGGAAGGGTTATCCAGGTGGGAGGAACAGCTTGCAAAGGTATGGTGGCAGTAATGATTGTCTCATGATGGAGACCAGTTGCACAGCAGCAAAAGAGCAGATTGGGAGTAGGGAATTGCAGAAATGTGAGAGCTAAGGTTGCATACTGAGAGACCTGAGAGTTATAGGCTCCAGAACAGTACTATGTACACAATGGATGGGAAAATTTTTGCTAAATTTGTTTCTAATTGAAGGGCAGGTAAGAAGGCCTTGATTTCTCTCAGTACCAGAGTGTCCGAGGCTTAGTCTTTGGACCTCTACTCTTCTCATCTACTTTTATGCCTTTGGTGATCTCCTCTAGCCTAATGGCTTTACAGTTTATTTGTATGCTGAAGACTCCCAAATTTTTTTAACCTCCAGCCTATACTTTTCTGAACTCCAGACCTATCTGTCCATCTGCTACCTCTACTTGGATGTTTAATAGGCATCTCAAACTTAACATGTCTGAAACTGAGCTCCTGTAACCTTCCCCAATCTCAGTTAATGGCAACTCTGTCCTTTCAGTTACTCAGGCCAAAATCCTCAGAGCCATTCTTGACTCCTTTCTTTCTCTCACACCCACGTTCTATCCAACAGCAAGTCCTAACAGCTCTATCTTCACATATATCCAGAATCTGACCAGTTCTCATTACCCCTATGACCACCATTATCTCTCCCCTGGGTTACTGTAATAGGCTGCTAACTGGCCTTCCTCCTTCTGCTGTTAACGCTTGCAGTCAGTTCCCAACACAGCAGCCAGAATGATCCTTTTGTTACGTCTTCCTGTGCTCAAAAATATCCTTTGGCTTTCCTTCTTTTATAAAGAGTCAAGGTCCCTTCCATGGCCCACACAGCTCTGTGATGTGTATTACTACCCTTATCTCCGTCATTTCATCTTGTACTACTCTCCCTCACATTCCCTCTCCTTTAGACACCTTGGCCTCCCTCATGTTTCCTGAATGCACCAGGCCCATCACACCTTGGGACCTAGAATGCTCCTCTCCTAGATAAGTTTGTGGCTTGCTCCCTCACTTCTCTTAGATCTTTACTCAGAAGTGACCTTCTCTTCCAATGGCCAAAGCTCGGATGATTAAAGCAGCAAAATAAGTAATGTATTCAATTATAACCCAAAGTATAAAATAAATATACCTGAGTCGGAACTTATATAAACAAATTATTGAATGAATATAAACTTATATAAACAAATGATTGAATGAATGAATGAATAGATAACTAAATAAATGGGAGAGAGAAGATAAATCTCTTACAGAAGAATTCCAGTAATATACATAGATACTTCCCCCTTCCAGGAGGTAGAACTTGAAGTGTGATCTGGACTTAGTGACTCAGTTCTAAAGAGTAGTTTATGGAAAGGGAAAAACAGTACCTTTACAGTGGAGAAACCTGGTAAGCATTACCTGTGATTCAGGGTAACATCACCAGTGCTGTTATATGGATATGATAAGTCTCCTGATGCGATGTGAAAACAAGAGCTCTTCACCTCTATGGCATTTTTCCTCAAAACCAATAACTCCATTCTAATCATGAGAAAAAAATCAGACAAATTCAAATTAAGGGACATTCTACAAAATACCTGACCAGTACTCCTCATACTTTTATGGTTGTGATAAACAAGGAACGACCAAGAAACTCTCATAGACCAGAGAAGACATGACATCTAAATGCAACGTGGTATTCTGAATGGTTTGCTGGAACAGAAAAAAGGCATTAATGGACAAACTAGTGAAACACAAAGAGTCTGGAGTTTAGTTACTAGTAATGTAACAATGTTGGTTTCTTTATTTATTTTTTTTAATTCAAGTATAATTGACTTACAGCACTGTTAGTTCCAGGTATACAACATAGTGATTTGATATTTCTATACATTACAAAATGATCACCATGATAAGTCTAGTTACCATCTGTCACCATACAAAGTTACTACAATTTTATTGACTATATTTCCCATGCTGTACATTTCATCCCTTTAACTAATTTATTTTGTAACTGGAAGTTTGTACTTCTTAATCTCTCTCACCTATTTCACTCATCCTCCTACACCTCTCCCCTCCAACCACCTGTTTGTTCTCTGAATCTGAGTCTGTTTTGTTGTTTGCTCATTTGTTTTGTTTTTTAGATTCCACATATGAGTGAAATCGTATGGTATTTGTCTTTTTCTTTCTGACTTATTTTGCTTAGCATAATATACTCTAGATCCATCCGTGTTGTTGAAAATGGCAAGATTTCATTCTTTTCTATCGCTAATATTCCATTGTGTGTGTATACATACACACACACACACACATACACACACACATACCACATCTTCTTTATCCATTCATCTATTGACATTTAGGTTGCTTCCATATCTTGGCTTTGTAAGTAATGCTGCAGTAACATAGGGGTGCATATATCTTTTTAAATTAGTGTTTTTGTTTTCTTTGGAAATAGAAGTCGAATTGCTGGATTGTATGGTAAGTGGTTCTATTTTTAATTTTTTAAGGAACCTCCATACCGTTTTTTATAGTGGCTGTACCAATTTACATTCCCACCAACAGAGCACAAGGATTCCCTTTTCTCCACATTTTTGCTAACACTTGTTATTTGTTATTTGTTGTCTTTTTGATAATAGCCATTCTGATAGGTGTGGGGTGATATCTCATTGTGGTTTTGATTGCATTTCCCTGATGATTAGTGAGCATCTTTTCATGTGTGTATTGGCCATTTGTATGTCTTCGGAAAAAAGTCCTCTGCCCATTTTAAAATCAGGTTGTTTATTTTTGATGTTGAGTTTTATGAGTTCCTTGTATATTTTGGATATTAATCCCTTATCAGATACATCATTTGCAAATAGCTTCTCCATTCAGTAGGCTGCCTTTTTTGTTGTTGTTGTTGTTGATGGTTTCCTTTGCTGTGTATAAGCTTTTTAGTTTGATGTAGTTCCATTTGTTTATTTTTTATTTTGTTTCCCTTGCCTGAGGAGACAGATCCAAAAAAATACTGCTAAGGGACTTCCCTGGCGGTCCAGTGGTTAAGATGCCATGCTTCCACTGCAGGGGGTATGGGTTTGATCCCTGGTTGGGGAACTAAGATCCCGCATGCTGTGTGGCAAGGCCAAAAAATAGAAGACAAAACAAAACCAAAAAAAAAAAAACCCGCCAAAAAATACTGCTAAGACCAGTGTCAAAGAGTGTACTTCCTATGTTTTCTTTTAGGAGTTTTATGGTTTCAGGTCTTACATTTAAGTCTTTAATCCATTTTGAGTTTATTTTTGTATATGGTGTGAGAAAGTAGTCCAGTTTGATTCTTTTGCATGTAACCAGTTTTCCCCACATCATTTGTTGAAGAGGCTGTCTTTTCCTCATTGTATATTCTTACCTCCTTTGTCATAGATTAATTGACCATATAAGTATGGGTTTGTTCCTGGGCTCTCTGTTCTGTTCCATTGATCTGTGTGTTTATTTTTGTGCCAGTACCATATTGTTTTGATTATAGTAGCTTTGTAGTATAGTTTGAAATCAGGGAGCATGATACCTCCAACTTTGTTCTTCTTGCTTAAGATTATTTTGGCTGTTTGGGATCTTTTGTGTTTCCTTAGAAGTTTTATTTTTTTCAGTGTTTATTCCTGTTTTACTTTACATGCTTCAATATAATTAAATTTTTTTTTTTATTGGGGGACTTCCTTGGTGGTCTAGTGAGTCAGACTCCATGCTCCCAATGCAGGGGGCCTGGGTTTGATCCCTGGTCAGGGAACTAGATCCTGCATGCATGCCACAGCTATGAAGCCTGCATGCTGCAACTAAGAGTCTGCATGCTGCAACTAATAAGCCTGCATGCCACAACTAAGAGTCTGCATGCTGCAACTAAGACCCAGTGCAGCCAAAATAAATAATTAATTAAAATTTTTTATTAGAGTATAGTTGACTTACAATGTTATGTTAGTTTCAGGTGTACAGCAAAGTGAATCAGTCATACACATAACATATATCTCCATTCTTTTTTGGATTCCTTTTCCATTTAGGTTATTACAGAATATTGAGTAGAGTTCCCTGTGCTATACAGTGGGTCCTTATTAGTTATCTATTTTATATATAGTAGTGTGAATATGTTAATCCCAATCTCCTAATTTCCATATAAATTTTAGAATTATTCTGATTCTGTGAAAAATGTCATTGGTGTTTTGATAGGGATTGCATTGAATCTGTAATTGCCTTGGGGAGTATGGTCATTTTAACAGTATTAATTCTACCAATACATGAGCACCGTATATCTTTCCATTTGTTTGTGTCATCTTCAGTGCCTTCCATCAATATCTTACAGGTTTCCAAGTACAGTTTTTTCACCTCCTTAGTTAGATTTATTGCTAGGTATTTTAATCTTTTTGATGCAATTGTAAATGGGATTGTTTTCTTAGTTTCTTTTTCTTATAGTTTGTTAGTGTATAGAAATGCAACAGATTTCTGTATATTAATTTTGTATCCTGCAACTTTAATGTATTCTTTTATTCTAATAGTTTTTTGGTGGTGTCTTTAGGATTTTCTATATATAGTATCATGTCATCTGCAAACAGTGACAGTTTAACTTCTTTTCCAATTTGTATTCCTTTTGTTTCTTTGTCTTGTCTGATTGCTGTGGCTAGGATTTCTAATACTATGTTGAATAAAAGTGGTGATAGTGGGAATCCTTCTTTTGTTCCTGATCTTAGAGGAAATGCTTTCAGCTTTTCACTGTTGAGTGTGATATTGGCTGTGGGCTTGTCATATATGGCTCTTATTATGTTGAGGTATGTTCCCTCTTGGTGTATGTTCTCCACTTTGTGGAAAGTTTTTTTTTTTTTTTTTAATTAGTTTCTGCTTTATAACAAAGTGAATCAGTCATACATATACATCTGTTCCCACATCCCTTCCCTCATGCATCTCCCTCCCTCCCACCCTCCCCATCCCACCCCTCCAGGCGGTCACAAAGCACCAAGCTGATCTTGTGGAGAGTTTTTATCATAAATGGATGTTGAATTTTATGAAAAACCTTTTCTCTTTATATTGAGATGATCATATGATTTTTATTCTTCAGTTTGTTAGTGTGGTATATTACATTGATTTGTGGACATCATACCATCCTTGCTTCCCTGTGATAAACCCCACTTGATCATGGTGCATGGTCCTTTTAATGTGTTGTTTAATTTGGTTTGCCAATATTTCGTTGAGCTTTTTTGCTTCTGTGTTCATCAGTGATATTGGCCTGTAATTTTCTCTCTTTATGGTGTTTTTTGTCCGGTTTTGGTATGAGGATAATGCTGGTTTTGTAGAATGAGTTTGGAAGCATTCCTTCCTCTTCAATTTTTTTGGAATAATTTGAGAAGAATAGGTGGTGACTCTTCTTTTAGTGTCTAGTAGAATTCACCTGTGAAGCCATCTAGCCCTGGCCTTTTGTTTGTTGGGATTAAAAAAAAATTACTGCTTCAGTTTCATTACTGGTAATTGGTCTGTTCTATTTCTTTTTGATTCAGTCTTGTGAGATTGTATGTTCCTAGGAATTTATCAGTTTCTTCTAAGCTGTCATTTTATTTGTGTATAACTGTTTGTAGTAATCTCTTACTATTCTTTGCATTTCTGTGGTGTTTGTTGTAATTTCTCCATTTTCATTTCTGAATTTATTGATCTGGGCCCTCTCTCTTTCTTCTTGATGAGTCTGGCTAAAGGTTTATCAATTTTGCTTATCTTTTTAAGAACCAACTCTTAAAGTTTCATTGATCTTTTCTAATGTTTTTTACTTTCTATTTCATTTATTTCTGTTCTGATTTTTATGATTTCTTTCCTTCTACTACTTTTTGGTTTTACTTGTACTTCTTTTTCTTTTCCTTTAGATGTAAGGTTAGGTTATTTATTAGATTTTCTTGTTTCCTGAAGTAGGTTTATATCACTATAAACTTCCCTTTTAGAACTGCTTTTGCTGTATCCCATAGATTTTGGGTCATTGTTTCCATTTTCATTTGTCTCCAGGTATTTTTTGTTTTCATCTTTGGTTTCTTCAGTGAAGAAATTACTGAAAATTGGTTGTTTAGTAGCATATTGTTTAGACTCCAAGTATGTGTGCTTTTTGCAGTTTTTTACCTTGTAAAAATTTCTAGTCTCATAATGGTGTGGTCAGAAAAGATACTTGATATGATTTCAGTCTTTTAAAATTTATTGAGACTTGTTTTGTGGTCTGATGTGTGATCTAACCTGGATAATGTTCCATGTGCACCTGAAAAGAATGTGTATTCTGCTTTTGGATGGAATGTCTGTGTATATATATTAAGTCCATCTGATCTAACATGTCATTCCTGTGTTTCTTTATTGATTTTCCATTTGAATGATCTGTCCATGGATGTAAGTGGGGTGTTAAGGTCCCCTACTATTACTGTGTTACTGTCAATTTCTCCCTTTATGTTTGTTAATATTTGCTTTATGTATTTAGATGCTCCTATGTTGTGTGCACATATATTTATAAGTGTTACATCATCTTGTTGGATCGATCCCTTTATCATTATATGTAATGCCCATCTTCATCCCTTGTTACAGTCTTTGTTTTAAAGTTTATTTTTTTAAACTTTTACTTTATATTGGAGTATAGTTGATTTATAATGTTGTGTTAGTTTCAAGTGTACAGCAAAGTGATTTAGTTATTCATATACCTTTAAAGTCTGTTTTGTCTGATATAAGTATTGCTACCCCAGTTTTCCTTTGAT